>NW_027361738.1:69050000-70250000 GCF_039654945.1 Dendrobates tinctorius | reverse complement strand
GAGCCGGGGGGTTGTGGCCCCACTGTGCCAAAGACCAGACTACCCTGGAAGGGGTGTGACTATGACAGCTACCTCGGTCTTCGCTGGAGCCTCTGATGGTGAGGTCAGGCTTGTGCGGCAGATAGCTGTCGGGTGCCACTCCAGGGGGGTGTCTGGCTGTGGCTGCTGATCCCACTCGGGGACAAGTCACTTGGACAGGTGTGACTAACAGGCAGGCTGAGACACAGGGCACGCAGGCACAGCTGAGACACAGGGCAAGCAGGCACGGCTTGGTACACTGGCAGGCACGGCTTGGTGACACAGGGCAAGCAGGCACAGCTTGGAGACACAGGGCAAGCAGGCATGGCTTGGAGACACAGGGCAAGCAGGCACAGCTTGGAGACACAGGGCAAGCAGGCATGGCTTGGAGACACAGGGCAAGCAGGCACGGCTTGGGGACACAGGGCAAGCAGGCACAGCTTGGAGACATAGGGCAAGCAGGCACGGCTTGGGGACACAGGGCAAGAATGCATGGCTTGGAGACACAGGGCAAGCAGGCACGGTATATGAGGGAGCAGGTAGAGATCTGTTCACACAGCGGGTACCAGTACTGATACAGGCAGGAAGAAGTGGAATATGAAGGAACAGGTTTGGACCTGTTCACACAGGAGGTGCAGGTATGGATAGAGGCAGGAAGGAGTGGAATAAGAAGGAACAGGTTTGGACCTGTTCACACAGGAGGTGCAGGTATGGATAGAGGCAGGAAGGAGTGGAATAAGAAGGAACATGTTTGGACCTGTTCACACAGGAGGTGCAGGTATGGATACAGGCAGGAAGGAGTGGAATATGAAGGAACAGGTTAGGACCTGTTCACACAGGAGGTGCAGGTATGGATACAGGCAGGAAGGAGTGGAATAGGCGGAGCCACAGGAGTGCGGAGTAAGCTGAACCACAAGGTCTGCAGAGAGAAGCTGCAGCAAGAGGTTCTGCAGCGGCAGCAGGAGCAGAGCAAAGCTGAACCACAAGGTCAGTGAAGAGAAGCTGCAGCAAGAGGTTCTGCAGCAGCAGAGCAAAGCTGAACCACAAGGTCTGTGGAGAGAAGCTGCAGCAAGAGGTTCTGCAGCAGCAGGAGAGGAGCAGGCAGAGCTGCAAGGGTGCAGCGGCACAGACAGAGCTGCAAGGGTGCAGAGGCTCAGACAGAGCTGCAAGGGTACAGAGGCTCAGGCAGAGCTGCAAGGGTGCAGAGGCTCAGACAGAGCTGCAAGGGTGCAGAGGCTCAGACAGGGAGGACACAAGGAAAGACACAGCAGGGAAGGAAACCAAAGACAAGGAGGCAGGGGTAGGACAGAGTTCAGACAAGGTACAGGGACAAAGACTCAAGGACCAGGATATTCTGCCTCCTGGCAGGCGGAAGGACAAGTAAACACAAAGCTAGGACCAAGACACAGAGACCAGGATATGCAGCCTCCTGGAGGGCAGACAAAGAACACAAAGCGAGGCTAAGAGTATTCCTACAGAGAAGGAGATACACAGAACAGGGCCTGGCTTCCTCAGCAGCAAGATACTAACTGAGTATAGACATTGCACATGCAATGTTCAGTGGGTGTGGTGGATCTAAATAGTCAAGGGCTCTAGGTAATTGGTCAGGGACAGATTGAACAGGTGCACCCTGACTGCATAAGAACCAGAGAGTTCTGGCGCCGCCCCCCTATATACACATAGCCAGGAAGCATACAGGAGAACAGAGACACAGAGCACAGGACTGGCAGCAAACAGAATTCACAGCATGACCCGGAGCAGTGAGTAAGGTGGTGTGCGGCGGAAGAGAGGCCATGCAGTGATGCCAGCAGGGTTGTTACACAGCTGTGTTTAATTAAACGGATAGGACTTGATTTGTAATGGCACACACATGTTTATATAAAACCACCCAGCTCTCAGTGCATGTGAGACCAAATGAGAATCATGAGGTCAAAGGAACTGGCTAAGGAGCTGAAAGACAGAATTTTTGCAAGGCACAGATCTAACCAAGATTACAAAAGAATTTTGCAGTACTCAAGGTTCCTAAAGGACCCGTCCCACTAATCGATGCACCAGCGATCCCGACAACGATATGACCTGGTCAGGATCACTGGTGCCTCGCTACATGATCGCTGGTAACCTGTCAAACAGGCAGACTCACCAGCGATCAGGACCAGCGAGGATGCTGGTATCCAAGGTAAATATCGGGTAACTAAGCGACGCGCGTGCTTAGTTACCGGATATTTACCTTGGATACCAGCTCACAGCATCTGCTTACAGTGCTGGGAGCTCGTTGATCGTTGGCCTCCCGCTGCCACATGCAGCGATGTGCGCTGGCCAGCGGGAGACCAACAATCAAAAAATGGCCCAGGACATTGCTGCACGATCAGCGATACCCGGCGGGTGGGGCCGGTCGCTGATGCGTGTCACACACAGCGATCTCGCTGGCGAGATCGCTGTTGCATCACAAAATCAGCGATCTCGCTGTGTGTGACGGGGCCTTAAGAGCACAGTGGCCTTCAATATCCTTAATGGAAGAAGTTTGGGACTACCAGAAGTCTTCCTATACCTGCAATCGTGGGAGAAAAGCCTTGGTTAGAGAGGCAAAGAAGAACCCCAAGATCACTGTGGCTGAGCTCCACAGATGCAGTATGAAGATGGGAGAAAGCTCCACAAAGTCAACTATCACTGCAGCCCTCCACCAGTCGGGCCTTTATGGCAGAGTTGCCTCTCCTCAGTGCAAGACATATGAAAGCCTGCATAGAGTTTGCTAAAAAACACATGAAGGACTCCCAGACTATGAGAAATAAGATTCTCTGGTCTGATTAGATGAAAATAGAACTTTTTGGTGATAAGTGGTATGTGTGGAGAAAACCTGGCATTTCTAATCACCTGCCCAATACAATCCCAACAGTGAAACATGGTCGTGGCAGTATCATGTTATGGGGGTGTTTTTCAGCTGCAGGGACAGGGCATCTGGTTGGAATTGAAGGAAACATGAATGCGGCCAAGTACAGAGATATCCTGGATGAAAACCTCTTCCAGAGTGCTCTGAACCTCAGACTTGGCCAAAGGTTCACCTTCCAACAAGACAATGACCCTAAGCACACAGCTAAAATAACAAAGGAGTGACTTCAGAACTACTCTGTGACCATTCTTGACTGGCTCAGCCAGAGCCCTGACCTAAACCCAATGGAGCATCTCTGGAGAGGCCTGAAAATGGCTGTCCACCAACGTTCACCATCCAACCTGATGGAACTGGAGAGGATCTGCAAGGAAGAATGGCAGAGGATCCCCAAATTGAGGGGTGAAAAACTTGCTGCATGATTCCCAAGAAGACTCATGGCTGTACTAGCTCAAAAGGTGCTTCTACTCAATACTGAGCAAAGAGTCTGAATACTTATGACCATGTGATATTTCAGTTTTTCTTTTTTAATAAATTTGCAAAAATTTCTACATTTCTGTTTTTTTAGTCAAGATGGGGTGCAGAGTGTACATTAATGAATGAAAAAATGCACTTTTTTGAATTTACCAAATGGCTGCAATGAAAAAAAGAGTGAAAAATGTAAAGGGGTCTGAATACTTTCCGTACCCACTGTATATATGTAACATAGAGGTCAATATTATATATTTGCTCTATGTTGTTTTTGTCCTTATATAATTATCAATAAAATTCCTAAATGCATATTGATTTTTGTGCCTACTTTTGGAATACATTTTTGGGGGGTTTATAAAGTCTAAAAAAAAAAACTCAGAGGCCTGTGTGAATATTGTATTTTTAAAAATATTATGATATCAAAAAGATACATTGCCAACAAATTGATAACAAATAATGCATTAAACACAAAACCTGACTTTAACAATCGGTCCCTTTAAGCCAGGAGACAGTTTTCTGGTTTTAGAACTCTGGTTACAATTATTGCTATAATTTCGAGGTTTATTGCTGCACAGATTTGTGGGCCGGTTACTGTGCGCAGTTCTCCAATGGACGAGTTCATTACAATAAAATCAGATAGTTGGCACAGAGAGTCATTTTGGTGTAACAATACACACTGACATGCGAAGCTTCTAAAATATTGCTTTCTGAAAGAATTTTGTGAACACCATAAAGACTGAAATACCCAGGAGAGCATGCACAAGATTGTTATAGTCTCTCAGATATCATGCAGTATTTAACTGTCAAGTCTCTCGGCATGTGAAAAACAAATACATTAACTTTTATTCCCAGGTTGATAGAGATTTTCTGGAAAGCAGCACAAAGTGGCATCTAGTACCGTTCTTGTTTTCTATGGTCAAAAATGTACCTGTCAATATTTTTTTTAATTAAAGACTCAAAAAAACTTTCGCAAAGTCCTGACTGAAATGTATAGGACACAGGAAGGTTGTAAATAATACCTACTTGTAAAGCACTTGTCATCTGATGATCCAGATCCGTCAGCTGCTCAGTGATCCTCGCGGTGGAGGAGAGACGGCGCATGAACAAAGACCAGCTAATTAGTGAGAAAGGCGTCGTATTAAAAATGGCAACACACTTGCCTCAGTGCCTGATAAAAAAATATTTCCCTTTCTAGGCTTGTTGCTTTACTGACTTGATATTCAATTACTGATTTTGGGTTGACTTGCTTAATTCCTCTTCTACGTCACTCCCTATGGATTGAGTGGGTTCATCATGAATCGAGAGTTCTTTGACAAAATGTTTATTGCGCTCTTAGACCCCCCAACGATAAATAAATGGAAGGGGTTGAGAAGTTGAAGTGCAGAAATGTGAAGGCATTGTGAAAACTCAGAAGAGTGGCCAGATGAGTCAAGAAGTTGGTAATTCTGATCATGTAGAGCTTGGTAAGATGTACATATCCTCCTCTGGATCATCCACATGGTCATTGACGAACTTCAAACGGGCCTGGATATGTGCTGGCGTGAGCAGGGGGACCTTGCGTGCCCTGTAGGATTTTAATCCATGACAGCGTTGTGTTTTATTAACGGTAATGTTTGAGACTGTGGTCCCAGCTCTCTTCAGGTCATTGACCAGGCCCTCCGTGTAGTTCTGGACTGATTCCTGACCTTTATCAGAATCATCCTTACCCCACGAGGTGAAGCCCCAGACCGAGGAAAATTAACAATCATCTTGTGTTTGTTCCATTATCTAATAATTGTGCCAACAGTTGTTGCCTTCTCACCAAGCTGCTTTCTTATTGTCCTCTAGCCCATCCCAGCCTTGTGCAGGTCAACAATTTTGTCCCTGGTGTCCTTTGACAGCTCTTTGGTCAAGGTCATGATGGAGACGTTGGAGTGTGATTGATTGAGTGTATGGACGGGTATCTTTTATACAGGTGCAATTAATACAGGTAATGAGTGCAGAGTAGGAGGCTCCTTAAAGAAAAACTAACAGGTGTGTGAGAGCCAGAATTCTTGCTGGTTGGTCGGTGATCAAATACTTATTTCATGCAATAAAATGCAATTTAATTATGTAAAAATTATACAATGTGATTTTCATTTTTTTTTTATTTTTAGATTCTGTCTCTCACAGTTGAAGTGTACCTACAATAAAAATTACAAACCTCTCTATGCTTTGTAGTTGGGACAACTTGCTAAATTGGCAGCGTATCAAATGCTTATTTCCCCCACTATATAGCATACTCATCCCCCGACGGCGTATCACAAAATCAAGGTTTTTTTTTTTCAAAGTAGATCTTCTCTCCACTCATATCTTGGGGTATGTTGAGCCAAGAGCAAAGGTAAGGAAGGACACATCTGTAGCGGAAAGTAAGGAGGAACGTCAATTGGCCATGTAAGCTGCGGAATAAGAAAAGATCAGCATAAAAAGATCAGCATGTGATAACTAAACTGTGAAAAACTGATGAAAATATATGAAAATTGATTGTTACCACCATACTTTTTTATATGAACCCCACAGTGTGAGCAGATTCTGGATTTGCTTTTAACGCAAGAATCTTCTGTCTATCATAATTATCCCTTTGAGCCGAGCAAGATTTCGCTGTAAGGACACTTAAGGCCTCTGTCCATGGAACTCATTTATAACGCGCATGTGGCTTTAGTTATATCTACTAGTGGGCAGAATTTTCAATGTTTTCTAATATTTTCTCCCTTGATCCTAGTAGCTTGGAGGCGATTCTCCCATTATCAGCGGAGAGATGACCCACACATGGCGAGGTGTCGGAGCAGAGAATAATACTGCCATTTATATCGCCTTCCATTAAACTCTCTGCCATTGTTTGCTATGATAGACATCTATTGAGGAAAGGACAGGCTGATTTACATAAGCATTTGGTGACCTGGAGTTGTCAGAAAACCCTTTTCTTGCATGTAAAGAGCTCGGAGACAATTAGTATCATCCTCAATTCACTACTTGTTTTTGCAACACCTGATTTAGTGGCCATGGTGTCTCTGTTACAGATGACAGCTCAGGCTTCATTGCACATGGTCATTAGCAAAGTATTCATGGTGCACAACAGCAGGAGGCCATCTTTAAATGCCAGTGCTGCTTCCTACTGATAAATATCTTTAAATGGCTCTAAGTGCTCCTGAAAGAGTCATAAAACTTGTATTGATCGGAGTGTAGGTCATGATCTAATTAAAGAAAAGTATGCAGCTAATAAAAAGCCAGTACTAATTTAGGAGACAAGCTAAAGTTGGACATTCTCACCTTTCAATAGTTACATTTGGCTATAGTGATAAAGGTTTATGCTATGTTTCATGTACATTAATAAATTTGTCAAATTTGCTGTAGTGGAAATTTGTGTCTACGTTAGAGAAAAGCCACTATTCGGCCAAAACGTTGTCTTTCTTATTATATGACACTAGTGTGGTACAGAACGCATTATAGACTACTAGTTCATTTGCAAATTAAAGGAGTTGTCCAGCTTTTTAAAAAAATAAAAAAATGGCAGGGATGGTCTTCAATAATAAAATGAGGTATATTTATTCAATTGAAACATCGAGCTAAAGCTTTGGCTGTTACAAAAGCCTTCACCGGGATTGGAACCGATGACATTCTTGTTCATCAAAAAGAGTAACAGGTTACACCTTTGTGGTCCATGGAAACACATCAAAGGTCTGGATGTGTCTGGAAATGGAAGCTGCATACACAAAGTGGTAAGCAATTTTTAATTATGATTATGTTAGGCTCACCTGGGGAGGTGGATCCTCCAAGGCCAAGGTCCGGGTGGGCACATGGGCCACCAGCATCATAGGTATTGTAAGCCATAGGCAGACAGGTAACTCAGGTACTGAAAGCCACAGGCAGACAGGGAGCTGAGGTACTGGATGTTACAATTCCACCATTCACCGCATCCTAAGGATGCTGTGAGTGACAATTCACCAGTCCTATAGGTTTAAGGGCATAATGAGCTGTCAGTATTATGAATGACAACTCGGCTGTCCAATCTGGCGGAACCTCTGGGGTTTTCTCCAGATGTCGCCCATTCAGGATAATTACCTGGCTATTTAGCTTGCTGGCAGGGATTAGAAGGTTGCCGGTTGTAGCTTAGCTTAATTTCTGTGTGTTTTCTCTATACTTTGAGTTCTTATATTATGATCTTTGTTTTCAGCCTTGGATTTGCCTTTGACCATACGTCAGCTTATCTCTATTGTCTTGATCCGCTTCCTTCTTGGAATTCAGACCCCAGACTGTGACATGACTATGACTTTAAAAAAAATTTTAGCACTCAACTTTTTGTCATAAGTGAAGAGTTTTATTTGCACTCACATATAAACGTTTCGGCTGTAACAGTAAGCCTTCATCAGTACACTGCAAGGTCAATAAGAATATATACAGACAAATCAGATGCTACAAATAGGATCAGAAACCAAATGATAAACAAAAGAAAAAACGTTAATCAGTGCACAGTGCATCAGTGCTTGGGAGGATGGGTTGAAACAATAAAAGGTAAGGTTTGGACAAAGGAAGAAAAAAGCGGACATACCAAGACTGCTCTTGTTCATTAGGTTTCCAAGCATTAGAAGCCCTTCGGAGAGACCACAACATCATTATTAAACCCGCCGATAAAGGCGGGTCGATCGTAATGGATAGACAGGACTACTTGAAAGAGGTGATGCGCCAACTCAGTGACAGTTCAGCCTATACAATATTATCACATGATCCCATAAAAAGTGTCAGGGATTTCATTAACACCATCATTACTGATTATACCCTCAGAGGGGTGATTGACACAAAAACACGTGACTTCCTGACAAAAACAGACCCCATTACTCCGGTGTTTTACATTCTTCCAAAGGTACATAAGAAATTGGAGTGTCCCCCGGGCCGACCCATAGTGGCGTAGACAGAATCCATTCTGTCACCCCTGTCCATACTTTTGGAGAAAACACTTACTCCCCTCACACGCCAAGCACCATCTTTTCTACTTGATACAGGGGATTTTCTTAAGGTTATACGTTCTTTAGACCACATTCCTAGAGACTCCCTTTTAGTGTCCTTCGTTGTTAAGGACCTCTATACTTCAATTCCACATGATTTGGGCATCAGCTGCATCAAGCAACTATTATTAAGATCTGAAATTAATAGTGACATGGCCAATTTTTGCATTGAGTTACTTACATTGGTACGCACCAAAAACTGCTTCCTCTTTGAGGATACATTTTATTTGCAGACAAAGTGGACCACGATGGGGTCCAACGTCGCACCACCTTATGCAAATACATTCATGGCGATCTTTGAGGACGAAATAGTGTATTCTAACCTTCTTTTTAAGACCCACTGTTTAATATGGAAAAGATTCATAGACGATATTTTTTGTATCTGGACGGGTCCACCACACACTTTGGAGGAGTTTACAACACATTGAATATGGCCTGGTCTGGCTTATCTTTTACCATCACGAGTGATGCACGTGAAGTGAGCTTCCTAGACACTAAGATTATCAAGAGTCAAGAGAGACATTTAAGCACTGACCTGTTTGTTAAACCTACAGATCGCAACAGTTTATTACACTGCAAAAGCTTACATCCCCTCTCCACTAAGAAGTCCATACCCTCATCACAATTTAGGAGGGTTGAACGCATTGTCTCTGATCCTGCTGTTAGTGAGACTAGACTTAAAGAGATGTACAAAAAATTCAAAGGGAGAGGCTATCCTCCTGACTTATTAGATCATGCACTTCATCCTCCTACCTCGACCCGCTCTACAGCAACAGGTCGAGTACCTTTTGTTCATACGTTTCACCCATATGTACACATTTTACATCGTTCCATAAGGAAACACTGGGGTCTTCTAAGGGAGGCACATCCTGAGGTCATTGAATTTCATCTGAATTTTTTACCATGTTACAAACGCCCTAAAAACATCCGGGACTCTTTAATCATAGCTGACATTGGCTCGGGTATAAGATTATCAACACAAAGATTTCTCTCCACTCCTAAGACAAGCACCCACTCATGCTTGTATTGCAACCAATGTGGGAATGTACTAAAGGGTGACCATTTTTATCACCCACATTCAGGCAAACGATATAAGATTAAAGACTTTACCACCTGCGACAAAACCTATTTGATATACTTGATTAAATGCCCATGCGGTCTTCTATATATCGGTGAGACCACACAACTAGTGTTGAGCATTCCGATACCGCAAGTATCGGGTATCGGCCGATACTTGCTGTATCGGAATTCCGATACCGACTTCCGATATTTTTTCAATATCGGAATTCGGCATCGGAATCGGAAGTTCAGTTGATTGACGGCCTGACGTCATCATGATGCGCGGTGTGTGCGCATCATGATGCGCCGTCATTTCGGGCCTTCCGGGGGTCTCTGCCGGCCTGCCGGGGGGCTGTGCCGGCCTGCCGGGGGGCTGTGCCGGCCTGCCGGGGGGCTGTGTGGACTGCCCGGGGGGCTGTGTGGACTGCCCGGGGGGCTGTGTGGACTGCCCGGGGTCTGTACCGGCCTGCCGGGGGGCTGTGCCGGCCTGCCGGTGGTCTGTGCACCCTGTGGGGGTCTGTACCGGCCTGCCGGGGGGCTGTGCCGGCCTGCCGGGGGGCTGTGCTGATGTCCGGGGGTCTGTGCAAGCATCGTCCGATGGGACTACAAGTCCCATCTGGCGATGCCTGCTACCATGACAGTGATTGACACATTAGCCAATGATGGGACAGTAGTAGTCCCATCATCCGGCTAATGTGTTAAATGTTAAAAAAAAAAAAAAACTCCATACATACTACATGCATGCTACATACATACTACATGCTACATACATACTACATATATACTACATACATACTACATACATGCTACATACATACTACATGCATGCTACATACATACTACATATATACTACATACATGCTACATACATACTGCATGCTACATACATACTACATACATACTACATACATACTACATGCATGCTACATACATACTACATATATACTACATGCATGCTACATACATACTACATACTACATACATACTACATACATACTACATACATACTACATGCATGCTACATACATACTACATGCTACATACATACCACATACATACTACATACATACTACATACTACATATATACTACATGCATGCTACATACATACTACATGCTACATACATACCACATATATACTACATACATACAATACATACTACATACATACTACATACATACTACATGCTACATACATACTACATATATACTACATGCATGCTACATACATACTACATGCTACATACATACCACATACATACTACATACATACTACATACATACTACATGCTACATACATACTACATATATACTACATGCATGCTACATACATACTACATATATACTACATGCATGCTACATACATACTACATGCTACATGCATGCTACATACATACTACATACATACTACATGCTACATACATACCACATATATACTACATACATACAATACATTCATACAATACATACATAGACATACAGTACATATAACATAGAGTAACATACTTACCAATACTTGTCACATTGTTCCCCGAAGCCATTGTCGTCTACGGAATAAATATTAACATAACAAACCACAAAAATACTCACCCACGATCCGAAGCAGTCCACGAGTGTGTCCCACGACGATCTTGGGTAGAGAACTGCAGCATCAGATGATGCTGCCGTTCTCTACGGGCTGCAGGAATCCAATGACGGAAGGTAGGTATCCTTCCGCACTGTATTCCTCCGCCACTTAAAAAAAAAAAAGTCCCTAGTCTCACTTTATGCCATTGCTGCGTGGGAATTTCCCACACAGCAATGGCATAAAGTGAGACTAGGGACTTTTTTTTTTTAAGTGGCGGAGGAATACAGTGCGGAAGGATACCTACCTTCCGTCATTGGATTCCTGCAGCCCGTAGAGAACGGCAGCAACAGCTGATGCTGCAGTTCTCTACCCAAGATCGTCGTGGGACACACTCGTGGACTGCTTCGGATCGTGGGTGAGTATTTTTGTGGTTTGTTATGTTAATATTTATTCCGTAGACGACAATGGCTTCGGGGAACAATGTGACAAGTATTGGTAAGTATGTTACTCTATGTTATATGTACTGTATGTCTATGTATGTATTGTATGAATGTATTGTATGTATGTAGTATATATGTGGTATGTATGTAGCATGTAGTATGTATGTAGTATGTATGTAGCATGCATGTAGCATGCAGTATGTATGTAGCATGCATGTAGTATATATGTAGTATGTATGTAGCATGCATGTAGTATATATGTAGCATGTATGTGGTATGTATGTAGCATGTAGTATGTATGTAGCATGCATGTAGTATGTATGTAGCATGCATGTAGTATATATGTAGTATGTATGTAGCATGCATGTAGTATATATGTAGTATGTATGTGGTATGTATGTAGCATGTAGTATGTATGTAGCATGCATGTAGTATATATGTAGTATGTATGTAGCATGTAGTATGTAGCATGCATGTAGTATATATGTAGTATGTATGTAGCATGTAGTATGTATGTAGCATGCATGTAGTATATATGTAGTATGTATGTAGCATGTAGTATGTATGTAGCATGCATGTAGTATGTATGTAGCATGCATGTAGTATGTATATGGTATGTATGTAGCATGTAGTATGTATGTAGCATGCATGTAGTATATATGTGTTATGTATGTGGTATGTATGTAGCATGCATGTAGCATGCATGTAGTATATAGGTAGTATGTATGTAGCATGTAGTATGTATGTAGTATGTATGTAGCATGCATGTAGCATGCAGTATGTATGTAGCATGCATGTAGTATATATGTAGTATGTATGTAGCATGTAGTATGTAGCATGCATGTAGTATATATGTAGTATGTAGCATGTAGTATGTATGTAGCATGCATGTAGTATATATGTGTTATGTATGTAGCATGTAGCATGCATGTAGCATGCATGTAGTATGTATGTAGTATATATGTGGTATGTATGTAGCATGCAGTATGTATGTAGCATGCATGTAGTATATATGTAGTATGTATGTTGCATGTAGTATTTATGTAGTATGAATGTAGCATGTATGTAGTATGCATGTTGTATGTATGTAGCATGTAATTTTTTTTTTTTTTTTTTTACATTTAACACATTAGCCGGATGATGGGACTACTACTGTCCCATCATTGGCTAATGTGTCAATCACTGTCATGGTAGCAGGCATCGCCCGATGGGACTTGTAGTCCCATCGGACGATGCCTGCACAGACCCCCGGAGCCTGCACAGCCCCCCGGCAGGCCGGCACAGCCCCCCGGCAGGCCGGCACAGCCCCCCGGAGCCTGCACAGCCCCCCGGCAGGCCGGCACAGCCCCCCGGCAGGCCGGCACAGCCCCCCGGAGCCTGCACAGACCACCGGCAGGCCGGCACAGACCACCGGAGCCTGCACAGACCCCCTGGCAGGCCGGCACAGCCCCCCGAAAGGCCCGTACAGACCCCAGAGAGGCTGTACAAGGGCAGGAAAGGGTTTTTCTTATTCCGATACCGGAAGTCCCATAGACTTGAATGGGACTTCCGGTATCGGAATCGGCGATACCGATACTTTTTTTAAAGATCGGCCGATACCATCCGATACGATACTTTGAAGTATCGGACGGTATCGCTCAACTCTACACACAACCCATTAAGGACCGCATCAGTAAGCACAAGTCTACAATAAGATGTGGAAATACACTACTACCTTTACCCTATCACTTCATCACAGCCGGACACACCATTCCACAATTGAAATTTCAAGTCATCGAGCACGTCCCCTCTCCCCGGAGAGGGGGTAACCGTATCCAACTTCTCAAACAAAGAGAAGCCTTTTGGATACATGAATTACAGACCTTAACGCCAAAAGGTCTCAATAGGGAATATGACTTATCTTTCATTTAATAGATATTGGCCACAGAGAGTGAAGTGTGTCCTGGCTATTGGATTCTATTTATCCATATATTGGGGTATTTGTAATATATCCAATTAGGTAAACCCACAAGGCTACAGTATGGTTACATTAATTGTGTGGATCTGATTTTTGTCATTGAACTCATTTGTATGATAATTCTAACATATTGTCTTATCTCCACAGAGTCGTCTTTATTGAAACGTCACGCAATTGTCACCTTCCTGGTCTTGTTTACCCCTCGGACTCTCCCCTTGCGCACCCATTTGTTCAATTTTTTCCTCTTTTTTCTTTGTCCCCTAACACCACTCTTCCCTTTTCTTTTTTCCTCCCTTCCTTTTCTGCTCTTATTTTCCTTTCCTCAATATTTATAGGCACTACAGACAGATAGACATATATCATTGGTGGTCTAGACATGTGTGCTCTAATACAAGGCAGCACACAGATAGCAGGCATATAGAAGACGCAGGTCCACTCCATCCTTATTATGTTGGTGCAGACACATATGCACTGATACAAGGCAGCACACAGATCGTCATGTCCTCCTTAATGAGACACTGAGTGCAGGCATACAGAAGGCGCATGTCCGCGCTATCCCCATTACACGTCACACACAGAAACGCCCCTCATTCACCGCCCTGCTTCACAGGGTTTCAGAGCGATGACACACTCCACCGCATCACTTCCTGTGATGCTATCCAATCACTTCAGATGATGGTCCCGCCCTCCGCCTTCTTATACCGTGGCATTACACACCACCATGGCCTGTCACAGTAGCGGTGGATTCCGCGTACTGTCCAGGTCACACGGCGCCACCACCCACCAACGATAAGACATTGATTCCTTTAACACACATATTTACTTTATTACAGACTGCCGTTTTAACCCCCGCCTTCATTTACCCACAGAAACGGCTATCCATATAACCACATGCACATGAACACGGCCATCCATATATTCATATATGTTCCTGAGGCCGCTTAGATACTTCCAAGTCATTCCATCCCCATACTAAACGTGGGTAAGAACCCTTTTTTTTCTCTTTCATTAATTAGCTAACAAGAGACAACTATTGGTAGATTTTACTTTCTGTTTTTCTTACCAGACCACATAGAAGATTGATTCTATTATTTTCCATATGCTGTGGACACTGATCTAGCGTCCCCTCTCCTTCAGGTCTGACTCATACATTAATTTTTATTATATTATTTTTTTATTATATTGGTTTATTCAAGTGGGACACATTAAGTATTTATCCACATATTTCTCACGCTCAGGTCTCCAGGCCTTGTAATCCAGTGTGGATGGCACATTACTTACTCATCACTCCCATTATTGCAGTGGCTCCCTATCTTACTGAGTATATGTTGGTTCACTTCTATTTGAGCCTCATTCACAATCTCCAATATGATTACATAAATATTTGATACACTGGTGCTGATATTTATTTCCAGACGTTCAGCAATTCAAAGAACAAGAGCAGTCTTGGTATGTCCGCTTTTTTCTTCCTTTGTCCAAACCTTACCTTTTATTGTTTCAACCCATCCTCCCAAGCACTGATGCACTGTGCACTGATTAAAGTTTTTTCGTTTGTTTATCATTTGGTTTCTTTTTGTAATATATCTTTTTATTCAATCAGAATGAAGCGGCAGTACAGTTATTAAGAACATTTGCAGAACAAAAACGTACATTAGACAGTCTGTCTGTCGCGGAGGAATAGGGATTGACTAACAGGGTCAAACCCGATAATGCAACACTAATCACAACAAAACAGTATAGAACAGTGGTACAGGTTTAAGAAGGTAATACTAAAGAGAAGTGTTATGTTATCAGCGACAGGTAGATATAAGTGTAAGTCAATAAAGTTATTATTGCAGAGGGGGCCTGGATGTGGAATATAGTAGCCTGTGGGGCGGAAATCCTCCAGCTGTAGACAATACCCAGGGTGGATGGAAGTGAATAAAAAGGTCAATTGAAAAACAAACAAAGATCAAAGAACAACTAAGGGATCTATTGGGCATATTTTTGCCTCCAAGAGGACCAAACATTTAGGAAAAATGGTTGCGAGTGAGACTCCCAACTGGAGAGCTCCTCCAGTCTGTATATAAGCTTTACTTTTTCAATCCATTCGGAGAGGGATGGAGGAGATGGGTCTCTTCAATGGGTTGAGATTAGGTGCTTAGCGGCGCTCAATAGCAAGGCAAAGGGTTCATGTTTCTTTAGCTTGCAACCAGATGTGGTACAGGAAAGCAAAACCTACTTAGGGCAAAGGGTTTTGGTAATTAGTTTAAGGTCCTTCAATGTTTTATTGACCCCTGACCAGAATTCCTTAAGTAGAGGACAGGTCCAGTATATGTGCGACATATTGCCCGTTCCCAAGCCGCATCTCCAGCACAATTTTGATTTAGTTAGTCCAAGATGATGGAGAAACTCGGGTGTTCTATACCATCTTGTGAAGATTTTGTACGCGTTTCCTTGTAACAACGTGCATCTAGAGAAGCCTTTTGAATTGGCTAGAATTTTATTCACCTCTAGTTCAGTTAATGAGATGCCCAGTTCTTTTCCCAGGAGAGAAGGCAAACTGGTTTCAATGCGCTGGGTAGAGAAATGACATTCTTGTAAATTTTGGAGAGCAACTTGGGAATTGGCATTCGGAGTTTCAACAGCAATTCACTCCAGGACCAGCCTCTGGTTTTAGAAAATTTAGCATTGAATTGTTTTATAATTTCCAACGCATGAGTTTCTTGTAGGAAATTCTTAGGGTGCGTGTGGGAATTTGTAGGCCAGACATCTAAGAGAGAAATGTTCCCTAAGTCTAGCTGGGATATTGCCCTATAAGACAAACGGTGCCAAAGGTTAAATGTATCAGTATAGTTGGGGTTGAGAAGATACGGTATGACACTAATGGGAGTTGCTGCGGAAGGTCCTTCATTTACAGATTGAGATTTAAATAAGTCATTTTTGATTTTGAAGGTAGTCAGGGTGATTGGGTCTAGCTTCAGATGAGGCGGGGGTACCAAATCATTCCATATATACTGGTGCATGTTATTTTCGAGAAGAAGATGCCCGAAATTATTATGGTGTAAGGACTGATGAGCTGAAGCAAGTTTTAACCATCTACACATATGTATCGCTTTATCATAGGAGATGAAGTCTGGGAGATTTAAGCCTCCTGATAGTCTCGGAAGAGTAAGAAGCCTATGAGACAGTCTTGGCTTTTTATACTTCCAAACATATTGTGAGATGGTTCTCCTGATGGAAGTTAAAAAAGTCTTAGGGAGAGGGATTCGTACCATGGTCATTGTATAAAGTATTTAAGGTGTGATATAGGTTTTAATTATGTTTATCCTCCATAACCATGAAATATATGGATGGTCATACATCTTCAATAGCTCCTCGACTATCTTAGTTAGTTTAACATAGTTTTATAGTTTTCTCTATAGAGGTCTAGGGTTTTTTTGGTGAGGCTGATCCCCAGGTATTTGATATGGTTTGTTGACCATTTGAACGGGGCTGAACCCTTCAGGAAGGAGGCATCTTCGTCTGAAGCGGATATATTTAATGCTTCTGATTTATCCCAATTGATTTTGAAGTCTGAAACTTCACTAAATTTTTGGATAAGGTCTACTACACTATGTGCCGCTGTTTTTGGGTTGGTTAATAAGATGAGTAAATCATCAGCGAAGGCTGCACATTTTTGTTCTGTATGCTTAACTTTTAGTCACTTAATGTCAGGATTTTGACGTATTGCTTGCATTAGTGTTTCTATTACCAGTATGAAGAGGGTGGGTGATAGGGGGCAGCCCTGTCGTGTGCCGTTTTGGATACTGAAGGATTGAGAAAACGTTCCATTGAGTTTTATTTTTGCGGACGGGGCTGAATATAGAGAAAATATAGCTTTAACAAAGCTACTGGGGAACTCATATTTTTCAAGTGTTTTTTCCATAAAGTGCCAATTAACACGATCGAAGGCCTTTTCGGCATCGGTTGACAGAAGGGTAAGGGGGGAATTTGTTTTAAGAGCATAATTTATAGCATGAAGAATCCTAGTTGTGTTGTCCTTCCCCTCCCTTCCCTTCACAAATCCAGCCTGGTCAGAGTGTACCAGTTTGGGTAGGAACTTGCTTACTCTGGTGGCTAAGATCTTTGCCCATAGCTTAACGTCTGTGTTTAACAAGGATATGGGATGGTAGCTACCACATAGCTCAGGATCCTTCCCCTCCTTACGTATAATGGTTATAAAGGCTTCTAACGCTTGTTTGGGTAAGGAGGAGCCATTTAAGAGATCATTAAATAGATTAGACAAGTGTGGCGCCAAGATTTCGGCAAATTTTTTGTAGTATACAATCGGGAAACCATCAGGGCCTGGTGATTTACCTTTGGGTATTGATTTTAAGGTCTCTAAAATCTCTTGTGTTGTGAATGGTGCCAGTAGCATGTCTTTGTCTGCAGGATTTAGTCTGGGAAGTTCAATAGTGGAAAGAAAAGAAAGGATTTTGTTCTCTGCTACTACCGGATCAAGCATAGAGGTGGGTCTGGGCAGGCTATAGAGGTTTTCATAGAACCGCATAAATGCATGCGCTTTATCGGTTGTTTTTGAAACTATTTGGAATTGGTCATTTTTGATTTTCTGAATAAAAGCTCGATCTGCTTGTTTTTTTAAAAGCGATGCGGTAAGTTTACTTCCCCTATTACCATGCATGTAGAATGCCTGTTTGCTCCTTAGGTAAGTTTTGGCAGAACGCACATTCAATATATCTGTCAATTTGTTTCGTAGGATTTTTAGAGATTCTTGTGCTTGGGTAGCTAGAGATTTCTTGTGAACAGTTTCCAGAGTATTAATTTGATGGATAGTAGATGAGGTCTCCTTATTTCTATTTTTTTATATATAGGAGCCCAAAGCTATAAGTTCCCCTCTAATCACTGACTTATGGGTTTCCCAAATTATAGGTAGAGGGGACTCTGGCTGTGTATTTTCTTTAAATCATTTGGTTTTTGATCCTATTTGTAGCATCTGATTTGTCTGTATATATTCTTATTGACCTTGCAGTGTACTGATGAAGGTTTACTGTTACAGCCGAAACGTTTATATGTGACTGCAAATAAAACTCTTCACTTATGACTAGAGTTGAGCGATACCGTCCGATACTTCAAAGTATCGGATCGGAATGGATCGGCCGATCTTTAAAAAAAGTATCGGTATCGCCGATTCCGATACCGGAAGTCCCATTCAAGTCTATGGGACTACAAGTCCCATCGGGCAATGCCTGCTACCATGACAGTGATTGACACATTAGCCAATGATGGGACAGTAGTAGTCCCATCATCCGGCTAATGTGTTAAATGTTAAAAAAAAAAAAAAAAATACTACATACATACTACATGCATGCTACATACATACTACATGCTACATACATACTACATGCTACATACATACTACATGCTACATACATACTACATGCATGCTACATGCATGCTACATACATACTGCATGCTACATACATACTACATACATACTACATACATACTACATGCATGCTACATGCATGCTACATACATGCTACATACATACTACATGCTACATACATACCACATACATACTACATACATACTACATACATACTACATGCATGCTACATACATACTACATACATGCTACATACATACTACATACATGCTACATACATACTACATGCTACATACATACCACATACATACTACATACATACTACATGCTACATACATACTACATATATACTACATGCATGCTACATACATACTACATGCTACATACATACCACATACATACTACATACATGCTACATACATACTACATACATACTACATACATACTACATGCTACATACATACCACATATATACTACATACATACTACATACAATACATTCATACAATACATACATAGACATACAGTACATATAACATAGAGTAACATACTTACCAATACTTGTCACATTGTTCCCCGAAGCCATTGTCTTTTCCGGAATAAATATTAACATAACAAACCACAAAAATACTCACCCACGATCCGAAGCAGTCCACGAGTGTGTCCCACGACATGTATGTAGCATGTAGTATGTATGTAGCATGCATGTAGCATGCATGTAGTATGTATGTAGCATGCATGTAGTATGTATGTAGCATGCATGTAGTATGTATGTAGTATGTATGTAGCATGCATGTAGTATATATGTAGTATGTATGTAGTATGTATGTAGCATGTAGCATGTATGTAGTATGTATGTGGTATGTATGTAGCATGTAGTATGTATGTAGCATGCATGTAGCATGCATGTAGTATGCATGTAGTATGTATGTAGCATGCATGTAGTATGTATGTAGTATGTATGTAGCATGCATGTAGTATGTATGTAGTATGTATGTAGCATGTAGCATGTATGTAGTATGTATGTGGTATGTATGTAGCATGTAGTATGTATGTAGCATGCATGTAGCATGCATGTAGTATGTATGTAGCATGCATGTAGTATGTATGTATGTAGTATGTATGTAGCATGCATGTAGTATGTATGTAGTATGTATGTAGTATGTATGTAGTATGTATGTAGCATGCAGTATGTATGTAGCATGTATGTAGCATGTATGTAGTATGTATGTAGTATATATGTAGTATGTATGTAGCATGTAGTATGTATGTAGCATGCATGTAGTATATATGTAGTATGTATGTAGCATGTAGTATGTATGTAGTATGTATGTAGTATTTTTTTTTTTTTTTTTTTAACATTTAACACATTAGCCGGATGATGGGACTACTACTGTCCCATCATTGGCTAATGTGTCAATCACTGTCATGGTAGCAGGCATCGCCAGATGGGACTTGTAGTCCCATCGGACGATGCTTGCACAGACCCCCGGACATCAGCACAGCCCCCCGGCAGGCCGGCACAGACCCCCACAGGGTGCACAGACCACCGGCAGGCCGGCACAGCCCCCCGGCAGGCCGGTACAGACCCCCACAGGGTGCACAGACCACCGGCAGGCCGGCACAGCCCCCCGGCAGGCCGGTACAGAGCCCCACAGGGTGCACAGACCACCGGCAGGCCGGCACAGCCCCCCGGCAGGCCGGTACCGACCCCGGGCAGTCCACACAGCCCCCCGGCAGGCCGGCAGAGACCCCCGGAAGGCCCGAAATGACGGCGCATCATGATGCGCACACACCGCGCATCATGATGACGTCAGGCCGTCAATCAACTTTGAACTTCCGATTCCGATGCCGAATTCCGATATTGAAAAAATATCGGAAGTCGGTATCGGAATTCCGATACAGCAAGTATCGGCCGATACCCGATACTTGCGGTATCGGAATGCTCAACACTACTTATGACAAAAAGTTGAGTGCTAAAATTTTTTTACTGGTTATCTATTCTATACTTTACTCGATATACTTGATACATGACTATGTCTTTGTCTTACCCCTCTGTTTATAACGTACCCTCTTGGCATATGACCTCACACTCCTTGGCTTTTCCATGAGGACTTACTCAGCATCACACTGAAAGCTGCAGTCAGAAAGGTAGCTGAGGCACTGGAAGCCACAGGATGCCAGGAGACGGCCTGGAGCCCACAGATACGGAACTGGTCACAGACAAAGTAAAAATCTTAATACCAAGAGACAGGTGTGTGTCTTGGTGAGCCAGATGATCACATGGGATCATGCTGGGCCATCTTCAAGCCAAACGAGGAGCACAGCAGAGTTTTGCAGAACGGGGTGAGGGAAGCAAAGCTCAGATCTGAGACAGCCTGCCCCTAACCTGGCCCCGGACTCATTCAGCCTCTGCCTCCACCTGTGGTAAGATACCGCTCTTTACATTTGGCGCTTTTAGCGCCTCTGATATACCTCCATACTCACATATTGCGGTGTAGCACTGTCCAGGTGGATGCTGTGTGGTGATACTTACCATTGAACTACATATATTTGTACGCCACGACATGCATGGTGGCTGTCTTTTTGCCCGGGGGTTTCTGTTCTTTTATCCTGCGGTGTTGCTATTTTCACGATTTTATCTATTACTATTTGTTATTATACTTGTCTGTACTTAACTAATAAAGATGACTACTTTTTTACTTCATTCACCCGTCTGCTCTATTTTTCTCCTTGCATGAACAGATCTCTCATAAAAGTGTCAGGGTCCTGACAGTGCCGGCATACAGCCTCCACTAAGCAGGGACTCACCCGCTCCGTAGGGACCCCTGGGGACAAGAACAGCTGGAAAATAAAGATGCACAGGACCTGAATGTAGAAGTTTAGCAAGCCGGCACAGGACCTACGGTCATGTGACTGCAAGGGGGTGGGGCTTAGCGTCCTGCTTTCAGAGAAGGTAGAAAACTCAGAGTCGGGCAAAGCGGAGGTCATGCACAATACAGGCAAGCGAGGTACAGGAGGGATAAACAGACGGGAGGTCAGACAAAGCCAAAGATCATACACAAGGTATCAGTAAAGTCCCAGGAATGAGACAGAACGGATAGCCAGGGCCAAGCAGAGATCAAAACCAAACAGACGTAGAAGGTACCAAGCAGAATCCAAAGCAATATCCAGAGAACAGACCGTGTCATACACAGAGAATCATGCAACCAGAACACAGCACTAACACACTCAGGGGTCATCACACAATGCCAAGGGCGAAAGTATAACTGACGGGAGATGGAAGCTTCCTGAGGCTATAAGAAGCCTCCCCAAAACCAATGAGAGGCCACCATAATAGGTCCCAGGTGTGCAGGTGAGAGTCTGCACTGAGATCAGAACATTAACCCCAGAAGTGCCGGCAGGGCCGGACTGGGACTAAAATTCATCCCTGGCATTTGAAGTTACACAGGCCCACTAGTCACATGGTGGCTTTATAATATCTTTGTACACTTGTAGGTTACAAGAAGTGAGAGGAGATTAACACGACTGTATAACATGTAGTCAGAGCTGTGCCCAGTATTTCAGCTCAGTCCTATTTATTGCTTTTAGGTACAGTACTCCTCCCAAAGCTCTGTCCCCTTTTGTATGCATGGTGACAGAATTCCTGGCAGAACTGCTATCCATTGGGCAACTACACCCCCTGGTCATAGCTGCCCCTATCATAGCTCCCAACTTTTGAAGAAGGGAAAGAGGGACAAAGACTGCTGCGCTGCTGCAAATTTTAGACCACGCCCGGCCACACCCATTTCGCAACTAGTCACACCCATGTCCACGCCTAATCGCACCCATTTAGCACTGCTGATCACACTGACTGGTACTGAGGGCACAGTGGCTGGCATTATGGGCACACTGACTGGCACTAAGGAAGAGAGAAAACAGAGAGAGAGAGAAAAAAGAGAGAGAAAGAAAGGAGAGCGAGAGAGAAAGAAAGAACAGAGAGAGAGAGAAAGAGGGGAAAGAAAGAACAGAGAGAGACAGAGAAAGAACAGAGAGAAAGAAAGAAGCAAAGAAAAGAAAGAAAGACCAGAGAAAGAAAAAGAGGAAAGAAAAAGAAAGAAAGAGGGGAAAGAAAGAACCGAGAAAGAGAAAGAAAAAAAGAAAGATTAGAGAGAGAAAGAAAGAACAGAGAGAGAGAAAGAAAATGAGGGAAAGACAGAACAGAGAATGAGAAAGAAAGAACAGAGAAAGAAAGAAAGAAAAAGAGAGAAAGAAATAAAGAAAGATTCTATAAAGATACTATAGCAGCCCGGCTCCCATTGTAGTACCCACCTGAGCCTCCCGGTGCAGGACATATCATGATCCGCTCACATGCCGGCATCCCCGATTCCAAGGCGATCCTGCTATCTGCGCTGTCGGAGGAGGACACAGTGATGGATCTGAAGCATTCCTGGTTCCGTCACAATCTCCTCAAAAAATTATCTCATTTCCGGTCAGCTTCCAGCACATCACTTCAGGTGGAGCGTCATGTGTGTGTTTTAAAAAGCTCCTCGGGGCTCCGCCATGTACTCCTGTGTCCGTAGGAAAAGCCCACTTTGTATGCTTCGTACACACTTGGCTCCGCTCCGCACATCCCGTACACATATGGCTCCACTCCGTACACACACGGCTCCGCTCCGTATAACCCATACACACGCGGCTCCACTCCGTACACCTTGCACCCGCGCGGCTCCGCACACCTCGTACACACAGCTCTGTTCCGTACACCTCATACACACGCGGCTCCTCTCCGTACACCTCGTACATGCGCGGCTCCGCTCCGTACACCTCGTACACGCGCGGCTCCGCTACGTACACCTTGTACACGCATGGCTCCACTCCGTACACCTCGTACACGCATGGCTCCGCTCCGTAAACCTCGTACACACACGGCTACGCTCCGTACACCTCGTACACACGGCTCTGTTCCGTACACCTCATACACACACGGCTCCGCTCAGTACACCTTGTACACATGGCTCCGCTCCGTACACCTCGTACACACACGGCTCTGCTCCGTACACCTCATACACACACGGCTCCTCTCCATACACCTCGTACACACACGGCTCCGCTCCGTACACCTGGTACACATGGCTTCGCTGCATACACCTCGCACACACACGGCTCCGCTCCGTACACCTCGTGCACACACGGCTCCGCTCCGTACACCTCGTACACGCGGCTCCGCTCCGTACACCTCGTACACACACGGCTCCGCTCCGTACACCTCGTACACACACGGCTCCGCGCCGTACACCTCGTACACAGCTCCACTCCGTACACCTCTTACACACACGGCTCTGCTCCGTACACCTCTTACACACACGGCTCTGCTCCGTACACCTTGTACACACACGGCTCCTCTCCATACAGCTCGTACACACATGGCTCCGCTCTGTACACCTCGTACACACACGGCTCCGCTCCGTACACCTCGTACACACACACGTCTCCGCTCCGTACACCTCGTACACACACGGCTCTGCTCTGTACATCTCGTACACAAACGGCTCTGCTCCGTACACCTCGTACACGCGGCTCTGCTCCGTACACCTCATACACACACGGCTCCTCGCCATACACCTCATACACACGGCTCCGCTCGGTACGCCTCATACACACAGCTCTGCTACATCTACCCTGTTAACCCCTCCTGACCCCACACATGCTTACCTCATCCAGCACCATGACAACAGCATAGCAGAATCTTGCAGACACCAAGAGGCAAGGCTGAGCGCACAGGACCTTTGATGAGGTCACAGGAGGGGCAGAGTCAGGGGTCACATGATCAGGGGTCTGGACAAAGGCTCCTACTGATGTGACCCCTGACTCCTCCCCTCCTGTGACCTCATCACAGGTCCTGTGAACAGAGAAGAGAGCAGGCAAGCGACGCTGTGAGTGGCTGTGGGGGGGGTCTCATGCTACGGTGAGGATGGGGTGCGTTGGGGGGGCGTGGCGGCTTATCTCCCTGCAGTGCAGGAGGGTTGGAAGCTATAACCACCGTGCCCACATAAGGCTGGCAGCAGGAGCAACAGCCAGGCCAGTGGCCGCATCAGCTGGCAAGCGGCCAGATGATCGGGTGTTGCCGGCCGCGGCCCACATGACAGCGACCCAGTGGGAAAATGCCCGGTTGGTTATGTTACCAATCCGGGCCTGAGTGCCGGTCACCTAGCACTGGTATCATGACAAAAAGTTAATACAGCTGTTTATTCAGCTTTTTCTAATTCAGACATATATAGTCAAATGGAGGTCAGCAGACTTCTACTTTCACAAAAGGCAAGGGTCCCAGCGGTGGGAGAACAAATATCAGTTATTTATGGCATATACTCTGATTATTACAAAAATTGAAAATACTTTTTTCATTATAGCATAAAGATTAGTGCTGACAAACATCAAACATGACCTTTTGGGGTTGAACCTTTAACAACAGAGGATCACCAGGAATGATGGAAGAAACACTGTCATCACAACCCAATCCGGTAGGGTTGTGGTGACAGTGTTTCTTCCATCATTCCTGGTCCATTCAGTACCAGATGGCACAACTCTTATAATACTCATAACGAATGATTGTAGGTCAATGCATGTCCACTGTAGTTGACCACACAGATGGAAAGGGTATGACGGTCGGCTAAGTTGTTTCCGAATTCTGCAGATCATATGAAGAAATATCTCAAGAGTGAGGAGACACATTTTATCTGTGATATCAAATTCACTTGAACGTGTCATAGATGTAAAGGTTTTTGTAAACTCAGCTATATAATTACTCCCAGAGGGACAAGAAGTTAACATAACTCCAGTCAAATTGTATAATCAGCTCCAAATACCTTCCACCTCCAGGAAAATCTCAGGAGTGTCAAGTGGTTAAGCAGTTACTTCTGTTTGGTTTTTTTTTTTTTCCGAATAGCTGAGCCTTAAAAAACTTTGAAATGGAAGTCAGCATTTATAAAACTACTTTGATAGAAACTTTTAGACACATAATTAAAGTCTTGTCAAAGCAATATTCTGACAAGTTTTGCCCTGGAGTCCATATTGCTCCTCCACATGATTACATCTAATAGGAAAAAAAGTGGCATTCTCCTTTGCTTGCCATACAGTATCTTGGAAATATTCTCTCCAAGATTGAAGTGTACAGTGGTTCATGGATTTCTTAGATTTTATTGTGATAGTCAAAGGGATGATTGTGTTTTTATCCACTTACTATATTGCAGTCATTATATTATATAGCACTGTGTACTCATTTTGCCTTTCTCATCGGATAATTCTCTTTTTCATTAGTTCTATGACATCACGAGATTAAAAAAGCACTCTCATCAAAGTTTTTATCCTCATAATATATTGCAATCATCATATTATATGACAATGTGTACTTACAATTGCTCATTTTGCCTTTCTACTCAGTTCATTCTTCTCTTTTCAATTAGGTCTATGACATCACGAGATTAAAAATTGACTAGTTGAATCCTTCTAAGCTCTATGTAGAAACATGAGATTAATGTTCTCTGTATGAGTCATAAGTCACTGGGAAAGTTCCTGGCAGAGAGGAGGTGAGAACAGCTGGGTCAGGAGTTGAAGAGGGTAATGATAAGTACAGGGAAAAGAGACTTCCTGTTTCTACATAGCGCAGAGAAAAGAGAAGAATTAGCTGGGTACAAAAGCAAAATGAGCAATTGTAAGTACACAGTGCTATATAACATGATGATTGCAATATATTAAGAGATAAAAACTTTGATGGAAGTGCTTCATTAAAAACAGACTAGCTGAATCGTTCTAATCTCTATGTAGAAACAGGAAGTCTATTTTCCCTGCATGAGTCATCATTAGAACTACAATTTTACTTCACTGCACCACAGATGAGAATAAATAGTGTCTTACACAAAAAATATTAAAAAATAGATTTTTGTTGAAAAATATCATTAAAATTCATGCAAGAAAAAATTATACATTGGTGCTTCAAACCAGACAACATAGAGGAGTCAGATTGAGGGGAACAACCACATTTCACAAGGATCAGGGCATCATGCTTTATTTATGCACATATTGATAAAAAAGAATTTTTTTATGTTTAAAATATTGCACAAAATATACTGAATAGACTAATAGAGCTCTGAATATAAAGTCAATGACTGAAAATGCTAGAATAATTAGTAAAAAGTGCAAATGCAAAATTCACAGTATATTAATAACCTCCATATGACCAGAGCCGACTGTCTGAGACATATCATGCATCTCTAGCCTGCAAAGAGAGCCCATGCAGTGCTCAACTAGCTGCATAGCCACAAAACAGTGAAAAAGCCCATTTCAATTGCTCCTACCCGAGATGGTGGTCCCCAATGAATGAATGTCAAGTGACGAGCTGATCCTCCAGACCCCGACGCGCGTTTCGCACAGCAAGTGCTTCTTCCTGGGGGCGTGTCTAAGAGCGGGCATCATGGAAGTTATACCGCTGGCTAGCCAATCAGGGATCAAAGGGGAGGAGTTATCACAGCCATACCCAATCACCTTACCCGTATCATATACACACCGGCCACTGAATCAGAGCCAAGAGAAGAGAGATTAGACCAACTGGAACCAATCATAGCATTCAACCCATGCTCGCACAAACCATCTCAAAGCACAAGTGACGTGCACTTAGTATAAACATTTATATGTAGCGATATTTAACCCGGCTAGTGCAGGCAATCTCAAACCGCGCCTGTCAATGTAGATCGCGTCAATCTTTGCCCATAAAAAAGAGCTGCACAAGTCATTACAGCGCATGCGAGTAACCCAGCCACAAACAACCCCACTACAGCACATGCGGGCAATACATCAATACAACACATATCAGCCAGCCCATACCATGCCTGTCAGTGTAAATCATCGTGTACAAATAGAGAACACTCTGCAGGCCACTACAGCGCATACGGCCAGCATAATACAGGCACATCCACAACATAACAGCCTACTCCACTTTCCCCATAGAGAATACATGGCCAATCATTTGTGTATATAGGAAACCGGAAGAGATGTTCAACTGACAATCTTCAAAGGTCAACATTAAAGGATTTTTCAAGAAGGCCAAAGAAAGTCTATACACCCCTCACCAAGATTTCCTTTGAAATTAAAAATTACGGGGATTTGAGCACTCTCTGGAATTGTCTACGGGTGCAGGAGGCAGTGTAGCCATGAATCTAGCATCTTCTTATAACCAGATGGTTCTTGACTCACTGACAAGGCACTGACGTGACTCAAGACTTCTTAAAAACAACTCAAGGTCATTTGCGTATTCTTCCAACATAGAGTTGTAATAGTTGTAACATTGCAATGGAAAAGTCAACTTTTTACTAATGCTGAACCCGGCTCTTTCCAAAGTGATTTGCAGTGCACTGTCTTGCGCCACCACCTGTACTTGCAATCACCAAACACAGTGGACACAAATAGCATGACACAGCTGATGTTTTGATGGTCTCTGACAATCCCAATAGGTCTCTGGCACCATTTCTTGCTATTTTGGTCCTATTCTTGATTCTGCTTTGCTCTTTGCCCCTCCTTGTGCCAGTGACTTTGCAGTGAAGTAAAATTGATAAACATACGACCCAAAGCCCATTTCCTAAAATGTAGGATGGGTAACACTACATATAATAGATAAACATACTGATCCCATAGTTGCTACACCATAGATGAGATCAAATAGTGTCTTACACAAAAATATTAAAAAATAGATTTTTATTGAAAAATATCATTAAAATTCATACAAGAAAAAATTATACATTGGTGCCTCAAACCAGACAACATAGAGGAGTCAGATTGAGGGGAACATCCACACTTCACAAGGATCAGGGCTTCAGGCTTTATGCACATATTGATAAAAAAGGATTTTTTTATGTTCAAAATATTGCACAAAATATGCTGAATAGACTAATAGAGCTCAATGACTAAAGTCAATGACTAAAAATGCTAGAATAATTAGCAAAAAGTGCATCTGTAACACCTTCCTGGAGAACAAAATGATTGTATGTTTGAAGCCAACTTACCAGATCCTTCTATCCACCAATATCATTTTCATAGGAGAGTTGGGAGGCCACCATACACATTAGATGTTTGGCCATTTCCACCAATTTAGGCCATGTAGTTAATGTACGGGTTGAGACGATGATTACTCCTGAAAAAATGTCCCACAAGTTAAACAAATGTTGCGCTTTCAGTTAATGTAATTATTTCAATTGTTTTTTAAATTTCTAAAACATTAGATTTTGTCAAAGGGAGTAAGGGATTGGACACGCTTAGTAAACCTAATTGAGTTAATTTTGCATCTTCCTAATTACTTTTCTCCGAGAACGTTATTTTCAGATCGATGAAATGACTTGTTTACGGATTGCCGCAAATTAAAATGAACTTCCCATATGTCAAGTCAAACTACTGGGACTTCCTATCTAATATTATGACATTCTGGAACATTGGTGAAGATAAATTCTCTAGATGTGTAATATATTGAAGACGGACAACTTTCTATGATAGGTTATATCTCAGGTGACATTGGTAGATACTGACAAATGCATAATTGTTACCCAGTGGAATCTCCAGACGATGGAGCAGTTCTAGTCCCAGTCAACAAAACTTTTGTAATCATCTGCTGGTAATATGTAGACACATGGACTCTTGTCCCCTGACCCCATCATGAATTTTAATAAAAGCACTCAACATAAATCTATTCCAGCAGTGAAATTTGATAAAAGCCCCTTAAGATTTCGACAATTTTCAGTCATTATTGGGATTATGGTCTATTGCCGTTGTACATATGTAGTATCACAAAATAATTATATACATTCCAGAACCACAAACCAAGAGTTAGTCTAGACCAAACAGCAATCATTGTAATCAGTGGACTCTTTCCAGCTTGAAAAACATTCTTTTGGAAAATTATTGTTATAACGATACAATTAGATTTTAGTTGAATTTTTCTGGGAAGTACATGCTTCCACCCAGTGATATGTCTCTTGGAATTCTATCTGCAGATCAGTAGAGTTTAATGTAGGAATGTGTCGTAAGAAAATGACCTCAGTTTAAATCAGGTCATTATGTTGTATTTTATTTTTACTTTTTTAATATTTTTTTAATTTTTTAAAAAATTTTTTTCAATATCATGATCTGTATTTAAAAAAAAAGGAATCCTGTAATTTGTACCCGGGTCACTAAGTGTACCGTTACACCTAGCGATGCACCAGCGATCCGACTAGCGATATGACGCGGTCAGGATCGCTGGTGCATCGCTAGGTGGTCGCTAGTGAGCTGCCACACAGGCAGATCTCACCAGCGACATCGCAGGGGTCGGGGGTCGCTACTTACCTATCAGACGCGGCGATCCTGACGTCCTCCCTCCCGGCTCCACGCGTCGCTCGTCGGCACCACAGGAAGCGCCGCAGGAAGCGGCCGACGAGGAATGGTCCAGGAGCTTCTCGCGCGATCAGCGATAACCAGCGGGGGAGCCGGTCGGAGGTAAGTATCACACATAGGGATATCGCTGCTACGTCACAAAATCGTTGACTTTACAGCGATATTGCTAGCGATATCGCAGTGTGTAACGGGGGCTTAAGACTGTCATAGATGAATACTTCCTGTTCTTTTATGAAATCTACATGTACATTGGCAGCTATAGACTGACTCAGACCCTATTTTTTTTTACTGAAGCATTTAATAATTGTGTGCAAAGGTCATTGTGAATGGAAGGGGAGAAGGAGGACACGTGACATCGCCTATTGTGACTGATGGAACTTTGCTATCAGCTGTTTATAGAGGTGTTACCCGTTATTGCATTCCTACCTGTGATGAAAATAAGACTTCGGAAATGTTATCTGTAATGACTAGAAAATAGCCTATGACTAATATAAAAATTGCTAAATTTCTATTTTTTTATGCAGATTGTGAAATTAAAAAATAACACTGGTAAAATGTTTCAAAAAGTACATGGGAAATTTGATAAATTTAAGATTTCTGTAATTTTCAATCATTATTAGGATTACGTTCACCTTATGTTATACATGTGTAGTCTGCAACAATAAATAGAGTACATGCAGTAAGTATATACAGGGATGATATACTCAGTTTAAAGAAGCACTCCTCCCATCAAAAGTTTTATCCTCTTACTATATTGCAGTCATGATATTATTTAGCACTGTGTAATTACAATTGCTCATTTTTCCTTTCTACCCAGTTAATTCTTCTTTTTTCCATTAGATCTATGGCATCACATGATTAATAACTGACGGTGTCCCTCTTTTTACTCTGCATAAGCCATCATTAGAGCTACAAGTCTATCTCACTGCAAAGTCCTCGCCAGGGAAAGGAAGAGTGAGCAGCTGGGTCAGGAGTTGAAGAGGGGGGATGACTCATGCAGGGTAAATAGACTTCCTGTTTTAACATAGAGGAGAGGAAAGAGAAGAATTGTCTGGGTAGAAAGGCAAAATGAGCAATTGTAAGTACACAGCGCTATATAATATGATGACTACAATATATTAATCGGATAACAACTTTGATGGTAGGATGTAGGCTTCTTTAAGCTTAAGCATGGGGGCCAAATAAGAGCATTTTTGGAAACTGAACATTCATTTTGTGGTCGGAAATGGTTTGATATTTTTACTTCTCCTTTTTTTCTATAAAATTAATATTTTGTATGTTGTGCAGATCAGAGGAAGAAAGATGCAAAATAACTTGATGTCATGTTACCAAAAAATGCATTTTGGTTTTCTGGTCTTTGAGAACCCTTACCCAAAAATGTGTACAAAGGCCTGTGTAGTCCTTCATACATTTTGCTGAGCCCGAGTGTTTGAACTTTCCTGAAATTGTGAAAATCATGTATCAAATAATCGGTCTTACAGATGGTTGATGTCATTTTCCTAAAGAACAGATGGAGTCTTAAAATACAGTACTTTATTAAAACACTTAATTGTAGTCAATTGTGTTTCAGCTGATGGTCTCTTTTGCTCTGATGAAGGGATACACACTGAAAAGTGCACTATTTTTGCAGCATGCAAAATATTTCTGTCAAAATGTCCCCCTCGATTAACTTCATCAATAGCTGTCTCTTAGGCTAGTTTCACACTAGCGTTTATTCCACGCAGCGCATGGCGCCGCTAAGCCCCGCCCCCTGCCGGCTCCTGCCCGCCCCATCCGGTCATCGCCACTTTTGAAGGTGCGCCCGTGTGCGCCGAACGCAGCATGTTGCATTTCGGCGTGCTAGGCGCACCTTCAAAAGTGCGCAGTGCACGCCCAAATCCTACTAGCGCACGGCCAGCGCACGATCTGCGCACCCTATGCTAAAGATAGGGTGCGCAGATCGCAAGCATCTTTGTGCCATAGTAGGCGGCGATGACCGGATGGGGCGGGCAGGGAGCCGGCAGGGGGCGGGGCTTAGCGGCGCCATGCGCTGCGTGGAATAAACGCTAGTGTGAAACTAGCCTTAGCCTCACGTTTTGTCTAAGAACGTTATGTCTTTTTTTAAATTGTTAGATTTCTTGTACTTTTCCATTCTTTGTTTCACCCTTTGGCTGATTATCAAAATTGTTTTTGACAATAAAAAATGTGGTAAAATGCTTTGAAAAGTAGCTAAATGAGTGGATCCAGGGTGGGATGGTCAAATTCAGCATTAGTGTCGGTGTTTCTCATGCCATGATTGCTACTGCAGTCCCTGGATTTCTGTCCAGATGTATGGTGGCGCTTGTTACTTATTAGATGTGCAGAATTCAATACCGGTCTTAATTAATTGACCCCTGTGGGTTTCTTTGTCCAGATACAAAGAGTTACATTCTGTCTTTCAGAAAAAATAGCGAACCTGATTCCAATCAATCAAAATTTTTTAAAATTTTCAAAAGAATGCAATTATTTCTTTTTTTAATTTCTGAAAAAAATTTAAATGACACGTATATTTGTACCATGCTCGCGAGTAGAGACAAAATACATTTTTTTTATAGAATACTCAAGTTGATCTTTTCTTTTCACTTAGACATTAAGAGGTATCAACCATTGATGGAATCTAACTAGCCAATGCTAGCCAAAGTTTTTGGGGAGTTGACTAATCAAATCACGTCTATGAACTCCTCTATGCAAGACACTCTTTTTGCAATCTTAAAAGGGGTTGTTCACTACTCGGACAACCCGTTCTTAATCATCATATTTGCCCCAAGTAAAATAAAAACACTTATGTTTCTCTCTGGTGCCTACACCAATCCAGTGGTGTCAGCACTTGCGCTGTCTCCGAGCTTACGTCACATTGTTACGTCACTTGAGCTCAATCAGTGCTGGCTTCACTCTCCCCACCTTTGGATGTATCAGACATTGAGAGGAAGTGAGTGGCCAGCCTTCCCTCTGACTTCTGCTTGATATCTGATTTATCCTAAGGCAGGGAGAGTGAAGACAGCACTGATTGGGTGCAGGGCTCACATGACATAACAGTGTGAAGTGAGCCCCGGGAGAGCCAGTGTCGACACCGCTGGAATGGAACCAACACTGGAGGTGAGTATAATTATTTTACTCAGGGCAAACATGTTGATTCCAAAAGGGTTGTCCAAATAGGGGACAACCCCTTTAAAAAATGACTCCAAAAAGACTTTTGTAAAATCTCAAACCAAGGCACTTCATTTCCTGTAACTTTTTATGTTGTTGCATGAGAATCTTCCTAAAGGATTCACTACAAGCTTTGATAGGCCAGTAGAGTGATAATAACACATTGCTGACAAAGATATCCTTGGGGCTGCTCTTACTGGTGAAATTGGGAAGTAACTTTGATACATTTTGGATCTATCAGAAGACAAATTTTGTAGAGTTAAGGTGTAGACCATGATGGCCAACTGTTGTCATCCCTCCTTTGACTAGATATGTTCCAGTGTCCTTTTTTATATGCTGCTTTACTTTGTTAATATTTCCTACTCTAACCAATTAACCAGTATCATTTTAATTAGAAATGATATCACAAATATATGCAAATTGCCTCTTCAGAGAGGAAGAAGACTTGAACTCTATAGCGCCACCTGTTGGTAGTAGCGATCCTACAAGTCACAATCAACCCTTTAACGAGTCTTGTAATATGGCTTAGTATAAAAGCCAAATCAGAATCACAATTTGCAGACACGGTGTTTCAGGCTATTGGCTCTCGTCAGTGCAAAGTATGAGAACTGATTTGGCTAGGTGAGAGGCTCTGGACTGAGGTCTAAGGGGTAAGGTTTCTCCTTGTGGAGAGTGACATACCAGCTCTGGCTTGTCAAGGTAAGGCTTGTGACTTGTAGGATCGCTACTGCCAACAGGTGGCGCTATAGAGTTCAAGTCCTCTTCCTCTCTGAAGAGGCAATTTGCAAAAATTGCACAGCGAATAAGCCTCCTTACCTTGACAAGCCAGAGCTGGTATGTCACTCTCCACAAGGACAAACCTTACCCCTTACCCTCACGTCACGAATATAAAAATTCACAGGTTATCTGACTTACAGCTTTTAATTTTTATTGCTAGCCTGATGTACTGCCGATAAAGTCAAAATCATGTAAGGAAATTAGATATTTTGGTTATACTAAACTTGTTAATTTTTCAGCTCATTCACACATTGATTTGTCTCTCTAAGGGGCTTATTTAATATGCCTGCAGGTTACGGCAGAAATTGTTAGACAGTATCTCGGGCTGGCAGGAATTTGCAGTCGATTCAATACAAAACCTATTTATGTCCCAGTTGTAGGTTATTGATCTAGCCCCAAGCAACAACCAATTGGTGTATTTCATTTACAAGACAGTATTGCACTACTTGCTCAATACAATATAATAAGATCGGATCCCAGTACGCCGTATGTTAGAGATTAAAACCATTACATTGCACATCATTTGTTAAATGATGGATGGACATGGTACCTACAACAGATTAAAATGTAACTATTGTTTCATATGACTTTTCAGAATAAGCTGTCATGAGTGCATGCATGAGGAATAACACTATTTCTGACCATTATATGACTTGTATCCTCTTTGCTGGATTTATCCCTTCTTTTGTGTTGTCACTGATCTAGTTGGTAGAGACCAGCTGCAATGATGTCTTCCATACATACTACACACAGACAAGAAGGGTTCCTGTGCTTCTGTCTATATGTAGCACATGCTAAGAAACAGCAACAGCATGGATGAAAATATTTGGCAGTACTGAACAGTGTAGCTGTGAAATCAGCACTAGGTAAGATATTGAAAAAAAAACTTACTAGAAAGTATAGGTCATCATAGTGTACATTTCCACCTGCTTTAGAGGTAAAAAAAAAAAGGGCCTCTTCACCAGGTTGCACCAATAATGTGTCCGATCCTAACTTTTATAGCAAGCTGTAACCCAATCGGGACGGTCCTAACCTCTCATATTAAAACATTACCATATGTCAAATGACATAAATGTGAATTAGGGTCAAGCAAGATTGAGGCCCCGACTAATGAACACCGAGCCATGGGAAGTTATATAAACACAATGTCCAGCTCAAAGAAAAGGTATGCCATGCCTATATTTGCAATTAGTGCAAAAACCTAAAGCAATGAAAGAAATAAAGAAATGAACTCAAATATAAGTTATATATAAGTTAATATAAGGCGCATGTTCAAACTCGCCACTAAACAGTCAAAACCCATGATCAAAACAAAAAGAGCAAATAGCATGCAGTAAGTAAATAAATAGCAATACTGCATGAAAATAACATAGGGTACTTAGTTAAAATTGTTTTGATAGAATAAAATGTAAAAGCCATCCCACCACATCCAGGTGACCCTACTCGGGACCATCCTAACCTTTAGTATTAAAACCTTACCATATGTCACCCAGTTTCCCATGGCTGGGTGTCCATTAGTCGGGGCCCCGGTCCTGCTCGACCCTTATGAACATTTATGTAATTTGACATATAGTAATGTTTTAATACTAGAGTTTAGGACTCTCCTGGATTGGGTCACCTTGACATGGTGGGCTGGTTTTGTGCTTTTTTTTTTAAACAAAATAAAGTTAGCAAAGTACCCTATGTTATTTTCCTGCACTATTGCTATTTATTTACTTCCTGCAGGGTATTTGGGTATTTTCTTATTTTGTTCTTATGTTAGGTTTTGTCTGTTTAGTGGCCAGTGTGAACATGCGCCTACATGCTGCATGCATAACAACTTATATTACAGTTAATTTCTTTTGGTTCTTTCAGCTATCCTATTGAACGTCAGGGATTCTTCACTTTCTACTGTTATGCCCTTGAATCGAAGCAGCAACCAGGGTTGCCAGAAATCATCCATAAATTTGAGGACAGTCCATTAAAATTGTTCATTTTTTTGACCGGTCTGTAGAAAAAAAATAAGGCGTAGGTGATTTTTTTTACAGCTGAAAAAACTTTTACAGATTATTTTGACTGTAATAATTATCACTTTACAATATGCAGTGAATACAGCTGATGTCTTCATATCAGAATTATGGACTGCAGACTTTTGTCACTTACATAAACATAATGAATAATGGTTTTACAAGGGGTCTGTAAAAAATATCGTCTGTCCATGATTTTTTGGTTAACTGTCCAGAAAAAAATAAAAAGTAAAGTTGGCAACCATGTCTGGGATCCATAGAAATAAGATCAAGGCATAATACATTGGAAAGATCAAGATCCATCACCATTTTTCGACTACATTTCTTCGATCATATATCCTAGAATGTGATCTCTTTTTTTTATTGTACAAATAATTAGTTGTCTTTATTGCTATTATTTTATTCATTGATGCATAGTAATCGGCTTGGTTAATTAAACGGCTTCAATTAAAGGAACAGTCGATACCATTTAGCGATAAGGGCACCTTATTTTTCCACTGATATAAACTGATGATTCCATTTTAATCTATATATAGTACACTGCCGATTGAAAGAATTAATGGAGAGAAAAGTAATTTCTTCACTAGCTGACATATAATGATTAATGAGGTCTGCTGCATCGGTGAAGAAGCTTTAGTGCAATTAAGAACCACAGATGACCTGCTACTTTTCTATTATATTTTACTGGAGTTTTTTTATTTATATGAAAATCTTCTCAAACAGTAAGACTGAAATTTGTGTTTGGCTCTTTCGATTAGAGGTTATGGTATTTTGGTGTCTAAAATTGGGCAGTCTGTAAAGGCCCCATCTCACATAACGAGATCGTTAGCAAGATCGCTGAAACGTCACCGATTTTGTGACGCAACAGCGATCTCGCTACATGTGACACATAGCGACGACCGACCCCCCGCTGGATATCGCTGATCGTGCTCGAATGTCCCAGGCCATTTTTTGATCATTGGCGTCCCGCTGGCCAGCATGCATCGCTGTGTTTGACCCCAACGAGCGACCTCGATGGCGACTCAGAACTCAGGGACGCAGGCGTGAGTCGTCAGAATAGCTGCTGTGTGACAAGATCTCAACAACCACCGAGGTCGTTATACGGATCGCCGTATCGTTGCTGCATCGTTGAGTAGATCTGCCTGTTTGACGGCTTACTAGCGACCATGTAGCGACACACCAGCGATCCTTACCAGGTGGTATCGTCAGGATCGCTGGAGCATCGCTAAGTGTAACGGTACCCTTACGCTAACCTTTTTTAGAACAATACTGAGACTTGTGTGATGACGTAAATCTACAAATCACGAGTCAATGGAGTCCACCAGAATGTGTTGAGTGACATTCAAAAACTGGGCTTTCAAGACAAGCCATCCAAACTAACTCACCTCTAGCAGGAAGAATTGTGTCTTATCTAGTACCACATATTGAAGGGAGCTACCATAGGTGAGCGACTTGGACAAAATTCAAATTCGCCTATTTTCTTGGATTTTCCAGGAAAATTCGAAGTTAAAAGAAATTATTCTCTATGAATTTATTATCCCCTATTATACTCCTGGGGGTCTACCCAGACCTCAGAGCATAACACAAGTAAGTTGTAAAAAATAAAAAATTCTATATACTGACCTTACCTATCACCTCTCCAACCCTCCGCTCTCACAGTCACCTGTTTTCAGTGGTGTAACTTGAACATTGTGGGCCCCAATGCAAGTCTTTAATAGTAATGGACTTTTCATATGGGTCAAAGGGACCTTTTGGGCCCCTAGGGTCCATGTTCGATTGCAACCCCTGCACCTATTATGGTTACTTACCTGCTTTACTTGTCCTTGCTGCATCTTCTGATACCCACTGAGAGTGCTGAAATCTCACACTGAGCTGGACTTCCAGCTCTGAGATTCAGTAGGGTTTTGCGCGCATGTACAGAACCGTCCTAGGTCTCCTCAGAGGTGGAAGCCCCAGCTCATTGTGAGAGGCCTGGGGATGTCAGAGATGAAAAGTTGTGTTGAGAACCGGATGGAAGATTGTGAGGAGCGGAGGGTTCAGAGATGTGAGCGGTAAGGATTTTTTTCACCTTTTCATGGCCTTTTAAGATTTAATAAAATGATGACCAGCTGCTGCCATTTTGCTTTAACCGCTCAGTAGTGCATCACAATAAAATCAGCATTTTGGTGAACGGGGATTTTTGAAAAATTCAACAAGACTTCATTTCCACTTTAAGGGCTCACTCACTTGGCTGTATAAATCAGACGTGTGCAATCTGATAAAAAATCGGATTGCACTCTGACCAATGAGGCAGTGTAGATCTGCATATTTTTTCTCACTTGCATTCGGCCTGAGAAAATTGGATGGATGCAAGAAAAAAATTGGATGCCATACAGACCATCAGTACGGCATCTGATTTTTATGCATTCATCGCAATTTTGTAGCATAGGAAATTATAAATGGTCGTGTAAATGATTAATAGCTGCCAATGAGTAAAAAAAAATGGATTGAATACGGATGACAAGTGAGAAAAAATTGTCCCACTTTTCTATGCGCTCGCGTGACCCTAACCTAATATATTCGCTCATCTCTGTCAACCAATATCAAATTATCATCCTGATGTGTGATTTCAGACTGGTATTTTATGTCTCACTCAATGCTTTCTATATAATCAGAGGTTTCGAAGTAACAAGTCAAAGATTAATCATTTGACATATCATATGAAACATATATCGGCTAAGTGGCCATATAATTGCCGTCTCGCGATCCCCAGTCAATTGCTGATCAACGACTAATGCACAGCTCTGCCTGACATTTAAAGGCAGTTAAAGCTTTTTTTTTGGAAAACTTGTCTTGCCAGGAACGGTTATAGCAGATGTGAGGCCCTTACACAACTTACTCAGCTTGTTCCACTTGACAATTAATGAACCACGCCGCTGTTGCTTCTTTAAGCAGAAGATTTTAAGAAATCTGTCAACATGGATCGATGCAGATTTCCCCTAGACTTGCATGTGTGAGCGACTCACTGCCAGAATGATTTTTCAAAAGGTGATCTGTGCCAAAGTCGCTGTCCCTCTACTCGTTACTCGTCGTGAAGATTTTTTTCTTCTGTCGAAAGCTTTGTTTGTCATATCAAAGAGAAATAAAACCTGAAGGTTCCTACATGGACAATCTAAGTATGTTGATGTCAAATAGGGGAGTTCACTTTTCCTTCCATTTATGGGATGTACAATTTTTATTGATTGTTTTTACAGATTTTTACAGAATATTTGAGGGACAAATTAAATCGAGGGCAAAGTGGACAATTCCTAGAGAATCGGGACCTAATTTACTTAGGGGCTTTCACCATTCAGTTTTTCCCAGCTTTTATCAGATATTCCCAGCTAGAAGATAGGGTAGGGGAGTTTGCAAGAAAAAAATGACCACGTGCCTCGTAATATATAAAAGATGGAAGTAGACAACAAAAGTGTTGGAAATGTGATTGCACCTGGACCATGAAGCCTTAGGAGGCTTGAAAAACACATTTGCTGACTCGATGAGAAAACATTAGAGATGAGTGAATATATTTGAGTGGTGCTTCCACACAGATTTAGCAAAGTGACAGCTGTTGGCCACCATTTTTCGGAACCATAAAGGATCATTAATAGGTCAAAAAGAAATGTAAAATGACTTATACTTACCTTCCTGCTCACCTCTCCATCCCCTCTGCTCATCACCGTCACCCATACGGTTTTTGACGCATCTTCTGATTCCCACCGCTGGTGCTAAAATTCCCTGGACTCTCACAATGAACTGGGACTCCTAGCTCTGGTGATCAGGTCCAAGTTTGTTCTGGCACAAATATTCAAAGCCGAAAGTCCTGGTTTAGTGTGAGAGGTTGTGGGATTTCAACAGGGGCAGTGGGGATCAGAAGATGTGACGATGACCGGATGGATGATGGTGAGGAGCGCAGGGGCTGGAGAGGTGATTGTAAGATTTTTTTCATATTATATTTCTTATGTGCTAGGGTCTGGAGAGATCTCCAAGCATAATGAGGGGCATTAAACTCATGGAGAATAACTGGGAAAAACCTCCTGAAAGTGACGCTTTCTGGAAGGTTTCAGTGGTGACCGGAAAATTTGTTGACTGGCCTGGAAGTTTAGAAGGATGGCCCTTTTTCCAGGAGCCTTTTGGACAATCTAAGACTGTTAGCAGGAATGCTCAACGCTCTTTCAGCCACATTTATGGAGTCTACTAGTATAAAAGACATTTACATTTTAGGGGGTCTTATTACAGCATTTTCATTGGGCCCAGAAGCTTTAAGTTTTGGGTCATACCAAGATTTTATATTTGGTAAATATGTAAAGTGCATGGTGCCATATCAATAGAAAAATGCAGAAATAATGTGACATTCGAATACAACCAAACAAAGAAAGAAACCATCATCTTTTTTTCTAACTTCCTATTTGATGATGTTTTGCTTGAGAATCCCTGTGCGTGCTGGGATCCTCAAATGAGTCATCATCAGGGAGCAGAGGCTGTGGTCACTGCCAAAGCCTCTAACACTTAAACTAAGTGAAGTGTTATTAGTGGCGTCCGTTTCAGGGACTGGGCTAGTCCCTGCTCTACTCAGCATGTGTTGGGTATCAATTCTGACATGTACTCATTAGGATCTTGTCACTGTGCAATGTTCTTTTTAATGCATAGTGACAGTGCACTCTCTCACTGACTCTGATGAGAAGTAATGAGCTGGCAATAGAGCGCACTGTCAGTGTGCATTGTAAGGAAATAATAGGCTAGCAGTAAAAGCAGAGATCAGCCTTACCCCTGAAAACATTGTCACTTTTGTGGAAGCAAATTACAAAAAAAGTTGGTGAATGTGAATTTTTGTGAAATTTGAGTACAATTCATTTGCACTCGAAACTGATTACTCGTGATCAATTTCCTACCATCACATTCACTAACAATATAGTTTCTCTTGAGAGGGGAGATTCTTTGAACCTAATCTCAAAGAGGATGGAACCAACCAGGAATGTACCCTATTATTTGCAAATCCCCTAAAGCCTGCCACTATAATCTATCCAATTTTGCCAAATGCAGAACAAAACGATAATGACCCGAGCAGATAAATCTGATTACATACAGCAACTGTTAAAACTTCCAAAACATAAAAATATAATGATAATTAAACAGTATAACATTTCTAGAGCTTTCTTTTACGTGTTGCAGCTAATGGAAATCTGCAAAGTGAACCTGTTAAAAGTATAATTTATTGTGCTGAACGTATCAATTTTGAGTTATGATTTTGCTTTCCACTTTGACAGTGATGCAATTATCCTTCTAAATTATAGCAATTTGTCAGAGTTTCTGTACTGCAGTGCATTTGCAAATTAAATTACGTAACCAAAAAAAATCACCACTGCAAAAGAAAGCCTCAGTCGTGAGCAAAGCTCACTATCTGAACATTACCAGGGGAAAGTGTGAGCTAAAACTGGATAATTCTACCATGGACTTATGTTAATATTTTTATTATACTTCCCTGATAAATTATTTACCTGCAGCCAATAGCACACAGAAAAATATATTATTGTATCACCATGACTCTTAATGAATGTCAAACTATGGCATCTGTAAATCCTTTCCGTGTCAGCTATTATCGACTGGCAGCAGCCAACTCCTATGAATATACCTTTTATAAAGGGAATCTGTCAGCAGGGTTGTGCTATGTAATCCGAAATCAGCATGATGTAGGAGCAGAGACCCTGATTCCAGCGATGTGTCACTTACTAGGCTGTTTATCAGCAGAAGATTATCACTACAGGACTAGTTGTCTCATGCCTCCTGGTCCAGCCACGTCCCAACCACTGATTAGCAGTTGCCAATATACAGTAAACATGGAAAGCAATCAGTGATGTGGGGGCGGGGTTATACACAGCTCAGCATTCCGAGGTCTGCTAGATCTGCAGCAGAGAAAGCTATGATTCTATCACAACTGCTGCATCCAGTAATCTAAGTGATACATTGCTGGAATCATAATCTCTGTCTCTACCTCATTCTACTGTCAGATTACATAGCAAAAACTTGCTGACAGATTGCCTTTAATATTATCTATAAGACATATGTAACACATGATCTTTAGGTATAAGCTTCACTCATGGCAAGACTTCTTCCTGTTTGTGTCAGAGACAGGACAATGATTCCTGCATCAACATGTAACTAAAGCTGTAGTCCATGTCTGCAAAAAGTGGTTTTCAATCTGGCTAGTGTTAAGACCGTCCACGCTGACTGCACCGTAGAACGAGCTACTGCAAGCAGAGCATCAGTGACTAGCGGTGATGTCACGGAGGTTACCACAGGTCACTGAGGCTGTGCTCCCAGCTCACTTCGCTGTGAGCCAGGCTGATGAACTGTGATGACCTCAGTGAGATCACCACCAGCACTGTGAGAAAAAGCCTCACGTTGCAGAGCTGAGCACAGTGAGTTCACCGTAGTTTACCATGAGAAATTTGGCACCATCCAGGTTGAAAACTATTTATTGCAGACATGGTTTATGGCATGGGGCAGTATATCAGACAGGTAAGAAAAAGGTTGTTTTTTATTTTTGTTTTTTTTTGCTTTTTTTTTTTTTTTACAGGAGACCAGGGTTTCAATGAAATGGGCTTTAGGTGAGTATTATTGTTGTCTTTTATTTTCTGGGTTTTTTTTACAGGGGATGAGGACTTCAGTGGAATAGGGGTAAGGTGAGAATAATTTTTTTTTATTTTTAAATAAAAAAGTAAAATGGTGTGTATTCTTATTTCAAATAAACGACATTATTCTTCGTGTGTGTTTATTTACAATATGACTATGGGATTAGTAATGGAGAGGCATCTTACCTCTCTTGCCACCACCAAAGGGCAAGTGAGAAGAGGTGGGCAAAGCACCAGAAATGGTGCATCTAATAGATGCACCTTTTTGGGGTGGCTGTGGTCTGCTATTTTTAGGCTGGGAGGCTATTATCAATAGTAAATACCAGCCTGAGAATATCAAGTCCCAGCTGTCTGCTTTAGCTTTGCTGGTTGTCAAAAAGACTGGAGACCCCATGCTGTTTTTTAAATTATTTATTTAAATAATTAAAAAAAATGGCATGGGGACCCCACTATTCTTGATAACCAGCCATGAAAAAGTTGACAGCTGAGGGTTGCAACCTGTAGCTGTCAGTTTTGCCATGCTTGTTATCAAAAATAGACAGTAACCCAAGTCATTTTTTAAATTTATTTATATCGCAGTTACTGGCTGATAAATACTCCTATCAGCTGACATATGTCACTGGAGGTAAACTTTTTACCCCTGATTCACAGCTGCTAGCTCACACTGTCATCTAACAGTGTGGGAACCGAAGCTCTCTGACCAGTGGTCATAAGCTTACCGCCAATCAGAGGCAGAATTTGCCGCACTGTCATGCAGATGGCAACCTGGCAAACAATGGATGTTTGGAACCCCCATTCATGTGAATGTAATTCAGGGTTCAGGTACTGCTCTGCTCCCCGAACCAAACTTTTTTCAATTGTTCGACCAAACCTGAACATCGAGGGATTCGCCCATCACTAGTCATGAGAACGAATGGGGCTTTAAATGAGGAGTCAGAGATAAATGCTATCATGATGCAGAGAAGATGGTATTTATTTAGCTATCTGATAAATATACTGTATAATTAGTAAATATTTAATATATCTATAAATGTAATTTCTATTTGGCTATATCTATCTTTCTAATAAAATCTATCTATCTTCTATCTATGTAGCTCTATGTTTTCTCATCGATGAATAGTGTGCTGGCTAGCTGAAGTCTTCCTCTATGATGTAGATAAATGCACTTGACGGCTATGTATGCTCCAGGTTATAGATCTAATAAATAGACATAACTGTTTTACTCATCCCAAGACCCCGTCTTAAGATTTGATGTTCATTTTTATGTGTCTGGTAACATTTAGGCGAGTCAGTGTGACTTGTTGGCAGGCCTTGGGACTCGGCTGTAAGTGTAATGTTCCGTGTTTACCATTATTCATGTCTGATCATTACTTTCTCTCGCTCTCTTCTTAGAGCCCAAGGCAAAATTATGTCATTCATAGTTTGTCAAAAAGTATGAGACCTTATTTGAATAGACAGAAGAAGCTTTTTTTCTTGTGTGGTTTTCTGATGAAAGCCGACAGTCCCTCAGATGCATCTAATTCAGCATGGTATTCTCCAACAAAGTGCGAATATTCAGCTGCTAACTGACTGGAGACAGCTATGTGCGCTTCTTATTAGTCTCAGGCCAGACTCTATCACTATATGGTGTGATATTACTCTGTGGGTAAAGCCAATGTTGTCATTAATAGGTATAGGAAAGCTCTGAAAGACATATGCAAATGCCATATGCATGTTAGTATAGAGCATCTGTTTAAAGGGAATCTGTCACTCCATTTTAGCCCTATAAGCTGCCGGCACCGCCATCGGATGCTTAGCTATAGCATTCTGTAATGCTGTAGCTAAGCCCCCGATGAAACCTGAAAGATAAGAAAAACCCCTTAGATTATACTCACCAGGGGGCGGAGTCGGGGGCGGTGGGTGTCAGAGAGGTCCTGCGCCTGCGCACTGCAATACTTGACTCTGCCCTCAACAGGGCAGATAAAGTACACCTGCACAGGAGCCGAGGGAGAAGCAAGGAGGAGGACATCATCGTAAGAAGATGGGAGGCGCCGGACCGGACGGCGACACCCATCGGACCGGACCCCCGGGTGAGTATAATCTAACTTGCTTTTCTTATCTTTCACGTTTCATCAGGGGCTTATCTGCATCATTACAGAATGCTGTAGATAAGCCCTTGATGGCTGTGGCAGCAGCTTATTGGCCTAAAATGGGGTGACAGATTCCCTTTAACTCTACTCTCTGTTCGGCAATCAGACCTGTTGGTATCAGATTTGTTAAATAGTGCAATAGTGCATAGAGGGTAAATTATTATCACAGGAGATTTTGGGGTCACTTTTTTGGAGTATGCTTTGCTTCTATGCCAATAGACTTTTCACTGAATTTATCAAAATGAAGACAGATTTATTATAGCTGGGAAAGATAGCCATTATCAAGAGATGTCAGGAACAATATACCATACCTGTAATGGTACAAAGTAATAAAATATCACATTTGTTGTGGAAAGTAAGCGGGAAGCAGATGAGAAGGATCACTGAACTGCTAAGTCATGCCAGTGGTGCACCAAGTGCCTATGCTTGGTTTGTAAATTTACTTGTGCCGTTTGACTTTCTTTAAAGAAGACCTATCATTAAGTCAAAAATTCTATTTTTTGCTCTTACTTTATTCCCACTGCTCCCTTGAATATTTAGTAGGTTTTTTTTTTTTTTAAATCTGTCATAAGATTCCAGAAATATGGGCTTTTTTATTTATTGCCTTTATCGGGGCTTTCCGAGGGGGCAGGGCTCACGGGAGTCTCTGGGGGTGTGTCTCTAGGCTGCTCTGCGAGTTACGCCCCCATGGTATAAACTATAAAAAGTAGCACTAAATGAAAAGACCCTTATCTCTGGAAGCATATGGTGGATTTAAAAAAAAAAAAAATACTCAGGGAGGGGGTAGGGGGAATATAATTAGAGAAATTAATAGCCTATTTTGACCTGGTGACAGATCCTTTTTTAGCTATATTCACTTCAGTGGAACACATCTGCAATACCAGACACAACCAATAGACTTGTATGGTGTTTTCTCAATGTATATGAGATAAAATTGAAGAGATTAAAACAGGAATATCAAGACAGAGATTAGTTGGTGGAAGCGGCAGTAAATCTGTCATCATGTGTTGGATTTTGTGGCCTTTTCAAAATCAGCTTCTCGTGATAATTATCAGAGAACACATCTAGAGACATTCATTACTGACTTCAGTAAAAATAAATCTCGTAGCGTGGTGTTTTCATTATTGTCAGCCCATTCACTGAATTACAGACTGTGATGACTGCGAGTCACTATACGGTACACTCTGCCTTCATAACTGAGGTCCTTTAATTATCATTTCCAATATTGTTCTCTGTACTGTATGGACACTAATTAAAATAAGTAGGAGAGGGCCAGTGGTGATATACTGAACTGTATGATGAGCATGAAATAGAGTTTGTGCGGACAATATAATTAACTAAGACATTTTCTTAAACATAATCTATAATTAGAGGGAAGATGATATCAAGAGAAAATGTGTTCAAATAAGTGTCATAGATACTTATAGAGAAGAACACTCTCAGAGTAAAAATACATGTATCCCATCTTCCCATTCTTTTTCCATAATTCTATTTACTTAGTTATATAAAGCTTTAAAAGGGTATTCCAATTTTAGGAATTTACGGTATATGCAACATCAGCCCTAGGCTGTTTCTCTACGCAAGAGGGTTGTTTTTTGGCCTTTGGACTATGTTACAGTACCCAACATGAGGATGGTGAAGTAACACCGGTTTCTATCCACACTTTCATAAAAATTCGTAAAGTTACAGGCTGTTAGCGACAAAGCTTGATGATTACAATCTATTGCCACACAGCTTGGTGGTAACAGTCTACTGTCACATAGTTTGATGGTTACAGTCTATTACACCATAACTTGGTGATTGTAGTCTTCTTCCACATACAGTTGTGCTCAAAAGTTTACATACCCCCGGCAGAATTTTTGCTTTCTTGGCCTTTTTTTCAGAGAATATGAATGATAACACCAAAACTTTTTCTCCACTCATGGTTAGTGGTTGGGTGAAGCCATTTATTGTCAAACTACTGTTTTTAAATCATAATGACAATTCAAAACATCCAAATGACCCTGATCAAAAGTTTACATACCCTGGCAATTTTGGCCTGATAACATGCATAGAAGTTGACACAAATGGGTTTGAATGGCTACTAAAGGTAACATCCTCACCTGTGACTTGTTTGCTTGTTATCAGTGTGCGTGCATAAAAGCTGAGTGAGTTTCTGGGATCCAGACAGACTCTTGCATATTTCATCCAGCCACTGACATTTCTGGATTGTGAGTCATGGGGAAAGCAAAAGAATTGTCAAAGGATCTACGGGAAAAGGTAGTTGAACAGTTTTTGGTGAAAAGATTGGTTAACCTAAAATCTGTTAGTTAGGAGACTGAAATGATACATTCTCAGTTGATTTGACTTTGCTGGTTATCACAACTCTTTTATTAATGCTTAATTAGAAAATGTTTTATGTTCCACTTTGAAGACTTGTTCAATGTTCACCCTTTGTCTATTGAATTCAGTACTGTACTATTACGTTATAGTGACTGCCGAATCCAGTCTCAGGATTTAACCTAAGAAATTTGAAAATGGTTTTCCAGGATTTAAGAATTGATTACCTATTCTCAGAGTAGGACATTCATATCAGATTGGTGAGGGTCCAACACTAGTCATCCCCATTGAGTAGCTGTTTGGATCTCATAAGGCAGCAAGAAATATATAATGTATATAGCCAGAATATCATGGTTCCGTACAATATGTAATGGCCGTTCCCAGTGCGGCAGCTCATTTCCCATTGGTGTGATGATCCTGAGTGTCGCCTTTCACACGTAACTGAAATTGGAGACATAGCCTAGAGATTGGCCATTAATATTATAGTCCTGGAAACCTAAATAAGGCCAGAGTCCCATGAGCATTTTTCAGACTAATTTTTGCACCCATATTAAGGTCAAACGCTCTGGGATTAATGACCTGGACTGAAAGCATCAACATTTTCTATAATGTTCTTTTTAGCTTTAACTTACGGTCTGGTCAAAAACTTCAACCTATAGCTAATTACAGAAAAGTCTACATGCACAACATTTGAGTTTGTCTCATTTTTGGGTTATTTGTTTTGTTTTAACATGCTGGTGGCAGATGCAAATTTGGTATAGTGTTCTTCTAACGTTATTACCTAAAAGCAGTTGACTTAACAATTGTTGACCTATCAATAGGATAGGTCATCAAAATAAGATTGATGGGGATCCTCTGACATTAACACTGATGAGCTGAAAACTGCTCCGGCAGAAGCTGAATATCAGTTGCCATGAATTTAAAAAGTTTATACATTCCTGTTAAAATGCCAGGTTTTTGTCATCTAAGAAAAAAAAATCATACCGAGAAGAATCATTTCAGAACTTTTTTCACCTTTAAAGGGAATCTGTCACCTCATTTTAGCCCTATCTGCTGCTGCCGGCACCACCAACAGTGGCTTATCTACAGCATTCTGTAATGCTGTAGATAAGCCCCCGATAAAACCTGAAAGATAAGAAAAACGAGTTAGATTATACTCATCCTGGCATCCGGTCCGGTCCGATGGGTGTCGCGGTCCGGTCCGGCGCATCCCATCTTCATGCAATGACGTCCTCCTTCTTACTTCTGCCATGGCTCCTGCGCAAGCGTACTTTATCTGCCCTGTTGAGTGCAGAGTAAAGTACTGCAGTGCGCAGGCGCCGGATCTCTCTGACCGTTCCCGGCGCCTGCGCACTGCAGTACTTTACTCTGCCCTCAACAGGGCAGATAAAGTACGCCTGTGCAGGAGCCACAGCAGAAGTAAGAAGGAGGACGTCATCGCATGAAGATGGGAGGCGCCGGAACGGACCACAACACCCACCGGACCACGCCCCCCGTGAGTATAATATAACTTGTTTTTCCTATCTTTCAGGTTCCGTCGGGGGTTTATCTACAGCATTACAGAATGCTGTAGATAAGCCCCTGATGGCGGTGCTGGCAGCTGATAGGGCTAAAATGAGGTGACAGATTCCCTTTAATATCACCCATAATCTGTACGAATCCATTGAGAATCGAACCAAAATCATTTGGAGGGGGAAATAATAATAACAAAACTAAATTGATGTTGTTGCATGAATGTGAACAGCCTGTTATAATTAGGGATGTGATTGTGTTCAGAATTAGCCAATCACATTTAAACTCATGTTACATAGTAGTCAGTACACAGGTGCCATCATTTACAGGGATTCTGAATACCCCCATATAAAATTTTTTTTTTTGTAGGATTTACCTGACATGACCCAAAAACAGCTTACAACATAGCAAAGGTATCTAATTGTTGCAAGCTATCAGTCAGGAGAATGTTGCAAAAATTTTCCATGTCATTATATATACCCTGCAGCGCTGTGAAGACGACTATCGAGAAGTGACTTAAATTTATCACAACAGGGACATTACTAAGAGCTTGACGTCCTTCAAAAATTTATGGAAAGACCGGAAGATCAATTAAATCTAATGGGATATTTGTGATATACACATAATAAAATTACCCTAGAAGAAACTGATTAGCTCCAAATTCACTTTAAAATGGGGTGGTCTTTTCCTGCAACTTGTAAAGTCCATTATTTCATCAAAGTCACAATAGGATTCTGTAACTATCTGGTGGACTAGTACAATCTGATGCCAATTAGAAGTCTCTGATGCTGAAAATCGAGTCATATCAGATGCAAGAGTTTTTGAGGGTAACAAAATCTACAATTGTTCCCTGGTATCTTTGTCTCCGCTTTCTTTCCCTGGGTCTGCTGCCCTTTGCTGTGCTCCACGTTAGGTTTTGCAAGTTGCTCAATGATATCTTCTGCATAGGAATATTTAAGGCCCACTAAGACTTGTGTCTTAGGATTGAAACTCCTATTTTTGGGGTGCTCCTCCATCTGTCTATATTCTGCTTGAATTTGCATTCAACCCCGCTAGAACCCACTTCATCTGTCCTACTTGTCTTGTGATTCCTGAATATGCCAAGTCCTCACTTCCCACGTTCCTTCCTGCCTGCTGTACCAATGCCCAGATTCCCAAGTGCCCACCCAAAGCTGAAGCCTAGTGGATATATCTCACAAGGTGAGCCTAATGGTAATGGTTTAATTTTAAGAGTAGAGATGAGAGAGAGAGAATTATTACATTTTGGTAGCATCTTAATTCCATAGTCTGGTATGGGTGTGCCAATTAATGGTGCTGGAAAGTAAAACCACAGTTACGCACTGGACTAACGGACCCAATTAAGAGATCCTGATAAAACTCTCCATTCATGTATTCTTTTATGACCGTTCATTTGTAGCCCACAGAAAAGAATGATTGAAGCTCAGACAATGGTTGATGGGCACGTCGTGAGCACGGCAGACTTCCCGCTGAGTGGGAGCATTATTAGCTATTCTATAAACCATTCTTTACGATACTTCTAAAGCTCGATGAATACATTTCCATATTCACATAACACATTATTATAATCAGATTAGAGACATGTTTAGATGACTTGTAATTACTATAGAGAGGGCTTTTAATCGCTCATAATAAAAGTTCCCGACAAGTCTTTTCATTTTTTGTGTGAACTTGACTTTAATAGCTAAATATTGTATAAGCACCGCACTTAAAGGGGAAGTGTTTTTCTGAACTGAAAAGATATTGAATTCATAATGTAGAGGCAAAAGTTTTGTTTTTATCACCTGGGGAAGCGATTCAGCTCCTCCATAAAGTTGTATAAAACTTGTTACTTTATCTACGTGCCTAGGTAGAAAATCAAAAGTCACAAAGAACTGCTTAAAATAGGGTAACCATATTCCTCCACCATGGAAAGTGAGTATCTGCTTCCATGACTTCCAGGTATTGCTTAACAAAGCAGTAGAGCTGTCCAGAAAATTAGATCTGTACACAACTCTCCGTCAGGCTCCACGTCACGCCTCCATACCTATCTCTCCATTGGCCAATCCATTCCCAACCTTCAGTAAACCGAGATACAACGAACAGGGTGCACTACTGTATAACACCATTAAATATAAAATGAGGGTGCTACATAATGCACGGGAGTAACTGCAACAAGGGAGAGAAAAAGACCAGTGCATATGAAATGTACACACGTAAAATATATTAATAAAAAACACTATTTTATTTCACACCAATGGGACATGCAACCATAATAAAAACATGTAAAACCACACAGAAAAGTGGAAAATGACAGCACCCCTGAATCCATAAAAGACAAGGTAATAGTAAACCATAAGGGCAGTTTGTGCATACACTGAGTATATTATTCCAATGGCAGAAGACAAATAATAAGGAATTTTTCAATAGCGGGTATATACAACAACCTAAACTAAACAAACTACCTGTCTCCAACATTATATGAAAGCCTGTGATGTGTTTCCTAGCGGTAGCTGGTGATCAATATCAATGGGCATCCTCATGGCCAATGTGGTATACACACCATAATGATATCAAGGCATCAGTGGCCACCGATTGACTACAGCAATTACATAACATTGTTTGTGTCATAAGAGGAGGAAACAAAGCCGGTCTGGGAGGTAAATAATATACTTTTTTTTTTAATTTAAGGCACACTTGGGCAATTAATATTGTTTTGTCAAGTAGCAACAACCCCTTTAACTACTATATGTTTAAAGGATTGTTATAGACTTGGCAAAACTCATAATGGCTGACTGGCGGTTTAAAAAAATAAATAAACTGTCATTGTTTCCCATAGCAACCAATTATTTCAATTTTACATTCTGTTTTTTGAAAGATGAAAACTGCACTGTGATTGGTCGCTATGGGTGTGGGGAGGAGGACCCCCATATAGTGTTTGGGCCGGAACCAAGGAGACCGCCATCAGAGTTATTGAAGGAAGCACAACAGGGGAATTACAAAGGGAGACATGCGACTGAGGTTGTCAGGGCAACAGGGGGAGGGGCTAGGGTAAAAGGAGCAGTGGACGCGCTGAAGTGGCAGTTGGGGAAGAGAGGGAGTGAAGGCAGGATGCAGGGTGCCTTACCGGGGCACCGAGAGGAGCCTGCGAGGAGAAAGCGACCGATTTACCGACAAGAGAGACGTGAGAGACTGTGCCCAGAGACTGCTTCCCGCTCCCGTTCTGAGAGAATTATCCCCGCTAACCCCCGCCTTGAAGAGAGAGGAACTATACCTCCGGTTGTGGCCGTGACTACCGGTAACCAGGCCTCAGAGACCTGGGCCCTTCCCCCCAGCCTTCCCCATCACGCCGACCCGGCCATCATCGGCCTCAAGATACGCCACATTGTCACAGGTGGGATAAAAGGCTCGCTACCCTGGCTTAGGAAGAGACTCCTTGGTAAAGGACGGCTACAGGCCTTTCTGGGGAACTGCGTCATCACCGCGCGCCACCTCCATCATTTACTTCAGGGCCCGTTGAGCCCCAGCGGCATTGCTTTCTTCAGGGCCTGTTGCGCCCCAGCGGCAGCGTTTCCTTCAGGGCCTGTTGCGCCCCAGCGGCAGCGTTACCTTCAGGGCCTGTTGCGCCCCAAATTCCCCGTTTCCTTCAGTGCCTGTTGCGCCCCAGCGGCAGTGTTTCCTTCAGGGCCTGTTGCGCCCCAGTGGCAGCGTTACCTTCAGGGCCTGTTGCGCCCCAACGTCCCCCTTTCCTTCAGGGCCTGTTGCGCCCCAGCGTCATTTTCTTCAGGGCTTGTTGCGCCCCAACGGTATTATTTTCTTCAGAGCCTGTTGCACCCACCGACGTCACTTTCCTCAGGACAGCCGCCTCAGCGACCTCAACGCGGCCACGCTACTGAACCCAGCAGTCCCTGGAAGGCTAAGTGAAACTATATTTGGTTAAGTTTGTTGAGTCCCTGCGTGGACTGTTGGTGTTGTTTCTTTATCCTTGTTTTGTTCAGCCTAGCCCATCGGCTAGAGTTATATAAACGTGATTTCGAAAACCACCATTCGTCTAGTGTCTCGTCACTGCATCCTGCGAACCTGTCCGACCCTACATGGGCAACAAGGGCAGTTATTCTTTTTGACAGTTTTAAAAAAATCTGTCCCTTTGTTTTTAGTTCTTTCTAGGTAAAATCTATTTAGCTCATTATTTTTTGCTATAGCATTGCAGAAAATAAATGGTTAAATGGCAGAGGCGGCTCTTCTACGTCCATACTCGTCTGCTTCTTCGCAGTGACAGCAGGATCACTTTAAAAGCCATCGGCAAATCACACGGATGGGTTGATGCCGAGTGTCTTGTAAAGCACCTGCCACAGCCGCTGGTCTTTAGAAAGACAGTAGCTAAATTTGCGTCGGCCGCGCCGGCGCTTGGATAACGTTCTCTTTTACTTTAATGCCCAGGTAAGATTAATTTTAATCCATTCTGTTAATATATTGCATCATAAGCCTTTTACAGGGGGAAAAAAAAAGTTGGGGAAATGACATATTTATGAGGTAATCAGAGTAAGCCTTCTCGGTTTTTTACATTTCTCCACTGAAATGCAAAGCAGCCTCATTAGTAGACTCCAGCTCCAGACGGAACAAGAGCGGAGAATACTCGCAGCTCAGGGTGCAGCTCGCTGCCGTCCTGTCACCTTGAGATTTCCTTTTGAAGAAGCAGAGTAAATTAAATGAACTTTCTGTCAAAAGCTTGTGTTTTTCTCCTGTGACTGATGACTCTTTGGCTGTTACATTATGTAAAAAAAAAAAATCTGGATAAAACATATGAAGCGGCAGAGCATTCGTATTACATGCATCCTTACATGCATGCATATTTATAGGTGATGTTGCCCTAGGCGCTGTACAGGCGTAGCACAGCGGAGTTTATCATTTGGCAATAATACAATGTGATATTTTCTGTGGTTTTACATAAGGCGAGAATTAAAATGTGCAAGCCGGGGGTGTAACAAATAGAACCGTTCCACCCCAACTCCAGCCACAAGGAAATTTTGGGGAACTCTAAGCTAAAATGATTTACTACTGAATGCTTGGCCCCGTAGCAGATGCTGTGGCTACTATCCGGATAGTTATTCCATGGTCCAAGCTGTAAATAAAGGACACATTAAGATTAAGATATCTCACCAAAATGTTTGGATTCAAAAGAATATGCTCACCTCCAGTTTGATGGATTTGGAGAGTCGGAGAGGAAGGATGATGGGGTGGTTAAAAAAACAATAAACTCGTACTCACCTTGGTCCATCTAATATCTGTCCCTCTTAATAACTTGGTCATCTCAATACCCATACTGTATTTCCCAATACCTTGGCCTTGTCAATACCTGCGTTTCTCAGTACCTATGTCTCCCAAAAACTTGGCCTTCCCAATGCTCGTCTGCTTGTCCCTCCCAATATCTGCCACCTCTTCCCACCCAGTCATCCAATTGACTCCTTTTTAGTCTTTTCTCTGGGTCTTCTGGCAGCTGTCATTGCGCCATGATTGTGGAGGCAATGTAATTTTTCAACTGACACTGCACTCTGCACTCCATCCTCTCCTTCCATCCTCTTCCTTACATAACCTAGAGATGTGTTTTGGGTCATTGTCCTGTTGAAACACAAATGATGGTCCCATTAAGTGGAAACCAAATGGGATGACACATCACTGCAGAATGCTGAGGTCACAATGCTGGGTGAATGTGCCTTGAGCACAAGACATGTAGAGACCATCTGCTCACCTTTTCTGCTTCTCAGGAAGATGGTAATTACTACCAAAAATCTCAAACTTTGACTCAACAGACCACAGTACAGGTTTCCACTGATCTAATGTCCAGTCCTTGTGTAGCTTGCCCCAAACAAGTCTCTTCTTCTTGTCCTCAGTAGTGACTTCTTTTCAGCAATTTGCTACTCCCCGGTGTCTACTGAACAGTTGATGTTGAGATGTGTCTGCTACTTGATGTCTGTACATCAATTATGAGGGCTGTTATCTGAGGTGCTGTCAATTTGCAGTGTCATAGACTGCTAATTCTGATGAACTTATCCTCTGCAGCAGAGGTAATTATTGGTCTTTCTTTCTTGGGGTGGTCCTCATGAAAGATAGTTTTTTCATAGCGACTGACAATTTTCATGGCAGTACATGAGAGTACCTTCAAGATTCTAACATTTTTCCAAGACTGATTTTCATGTCTTAAAGTAATTGTGAGCTGTTGTTTCTCTTAACTTGAGTGGTTCTTATAACTGCACACCCACACTGCCTCTGAAAAACACACCTAATAATCATACTCGTAAACACTTTCTGAAGGTCATTGATTCCACAAATGAACTCTTGATGAGGCATATCTGTTCATTAGAAGCTATTCCAGGTGATTACCTGATTAAGGTCCTTTAGAGAATGCCAAGGGGGTGTAAAGCTGTCATTAGGGTAAAAGGGGGGTACTTTGAGGATTCTAAGGATTAAAACATGTTGTGGTTTGTTTCACTCATGTTTCTCTGCAACTTGTTTCCATTTATGTTCCTGCAAGGTATTTTTGCCTTTAGTTTGAATCTACAATGTGCACATTACAATGAGAGTAAGGAAAGCATTGCATGAACAGGTGTGTAAAAACTTTTGACTGATACAGTATGCAGTAAAGAATTATTTTTATGATTTCTGGGGACAAATACAAGTCATAATGTAGCTTTTTACCTTTACAGTAATGCAGAACAGATGTCTATTCAGTACAATAAAATAAACTCAAATGGATTTGGAAGTGTTCTTGAATATTTTTGGAAATTCTCAATCTGATTCCGTCTCTCTATTGCAATGTCCTCTGTACTAGACAGATGTTACTTCTTTCCCCAGGAGGCTGAAATATAGAGCAGCAAAAATGTGACCTTTTATTTTGACATAGTTGGGGCATAACTCATGTAAGACGCCAATGATTGGAAGCTCAGAAGGTTACCTTCCCCCTTCATCTTCCATGACTGCCTATGCTGATTACTAGGCATATTTGTATAGTGTAAAACAAAGTTGCTTAATGTAGTAAATTTATGAATGAAATACCACATCTTAAAATTATATAACATTAATGCAAAAAAATAAATCACTGTAGATCAAAGGTGATCACTGTTGCCTTGCAGCACTGTTGGCTTGAGTATAGCAACCCAGAAGTATGGAGTGGTGCAGTATGATGCAGAGGATCCACCAGGAAACAGAAAACAATATAGTGTGCTGTAAGGGGATGCAAATATTAACCTTGTAACGCTATAGAATAGGTTATCCAAGAGTGGACCCTCAGGGCCATGGTACTGAACCTCCCCTGGTTGAGCTAACCCTAGAGGGCCGACCTCTATACAATGACCTTCAGGGGCAAGCCCAGGGGATTCAAATACCACAACTGCCGGTACTGAGAGGGCGTCTCGAAAGGACCGAAACACAGAGGGTAGCAGCACGAGGAGCATACGAGGAGGACAAAGATAAGGTGACATGTGGAGAACCGGAACACAAAGGGTAGCCACATGAGGAATTAGAAATCCAGGCAAGGCTGGATGAGTACCGAGGATAGGAGACGAAAAGACAGAAGAGAAGGAGCAAGGTCCAGGGACCACCAGGAGCCCGGATGGTAGAGGTCACTGTAGGGGAGACAAGGGCTAGGCAGGGTTAGCAGGATCCAGGGACCACCCAGGGCTTGGACAGCAGGAGGCACTATGACCCCCGGCACCACCACTGACCAGCTTTCATTAGCTCTTGCAGCTGATGGGTCAAAACTATACAAAAGCATACTGGGCCGTGGTCCTTCACACTTGTTTATATAGCACCATAAATCTTCAGAGCTCTTTACAGACATTATCATCACTGTCCCTATTGGGGCTCACAATCTACATTCCCTATCAGTTTGTCTTTGGCGTGTAGGAGGAAACCGGGGAACCTGAAGGAAACCCACGTAAACATGGGGAAAACATACAAACTCCTTGCAGATGTTGTCTTTGTGGGATTTGAACCTAGAAGCTCAGTTATGCAAAGCAATAGTGATAACCACTGAGCCTCCATGCTGCTGGTGTGATATATATGCTGCATTCTCACAGAAATGAGTAGAAACTAAATTTTTTAACGGTAGTGTGATGTTTAATGCACAAAGACCCCAGAGGCACAGCATTTATACTAGTTGCCTCCCAAAGAGTGGCCCCCCAAAGACCTACTTTGGAAGTCTTATTGATACAATTCATAGTCCATTGATCCAGTGAAAGATCACTAAAGTATTGCCATGCTAGTATAGGAAAAATAATATATATGCTCGGCTGCAAAATTTCAGAGGCATTCTCAAAAGAAGCCCACATTTAAAGGAGGCTCACGCTCCGACAGACCTGGTCAACCCATATTTTCATAGTTGTCCTTTTATTTAGGTAGCACATCACTGGTACAGATCCTTTTCTGGTGCCTGCCTAATCAATACAGTCCAAACATTTACAGAAAGTAGGCAAAATTGCTGTTTAAACAAATGGACAATAGACAGATATATTATAGATAAATACAGGAATGCGTTGAATGAGCTTTCTCTTTCGTGCCCCACGATAAATCACTGAGTTGCTTGTGGTCCAGCTCAAAACAAAACCACGGATAATGACTCCGCAATATGATATTTCAAAGGGGTTTTCCAAAAATAAATGAATCCCAGATCTGCTCTATCCTTACATACTATAATCATTTGCAGAGTGCCACCAGCTGCTGCTTGTCCAGGCATGAATACGCCCAGAGGTGGGGGGGGCGAGACACGGAACCAGTTTTCTTGTTCTGATAGTCAGTCATACGCGCCATATTCCAGTTTCGAACAGGATGTTGGCAAGACTAAAACCATTGCAGATTGGAAGTGTACCAGGCAGATAATCTCGGCTCTGCAGAAATTCTATCTTCCATGCTGTTAATTACAGGAGTTTAATTAAAATTCAGCTTGTTTAATAAACAACTAGCTCTCGACTGAATAGAGGATCCTCCTTAATGTACGATATTTTCCTCCTAATGTCAGACGCTTCTCCTTATACAACATGTTACAAAGTGTGCCAGCAAGGACGAGTAGGTGCCCGCTTCTCGGCACCATGGCATTCATCATCAATTAGATCTACATTCAACATCATATTCTGTAGATATTTTAATTAACATCTATGATCTTTTTTTTTTCACTCTCTTTTCATTTTGTACCTTGAAGAATTAGTCTGGGAGCGGTGCCCTAATCACCGACATAACGGTTAGCTCAATAACAATAGTTGCATGCTAATTGGCTTATTTTCATCCTAGTATCACGGAAGAGCAACATTAGGCACACATATACCAGTCATGGATGAGTCAAGTACAAATGTAATCCAGTGCAAAAAAAACCCCACACTAAAATAAAGCATGGAAACAGACACACAGGCGACCACTGGGATTCCCACGTTTGATCATTTGATCTATTAGGAATCATGCACACAGTCATATTACAGATCCATACGGAGTTGCACAGAAGTCTACAGATCCCCTCTGTAGTTTATTGCAGTGTTAAAGAAGTATTCGGAGATCAGCTGCAGCGAGGACAGCGGTATATATATCCACACAAGTACACACAGGTGCCCATCCAGTCTACGGGTCATAAAACTTAAAACGTAACCATTGTTTATATTTATTTTTTTCTGAAATTAATAATACACGTGAAAATAAGAAACTTTGTAAAATATGTTCTTAGACAAATCTGCTTCTTTCTCCTCTTGGATTTTACTTTCATTCTCAAACTTCTCAATTCTTGGGTAAAATGTGTCTACGGTGAATACAGACTTTCCCATTATTCAGATACGGAGATGACAGTTGGTGCTCATAAAGTTCTATGGAGAACTGTAACTGCTGTTTCATGAGTGCAGCAGTATGTCTGTGTCTGCCTCTAGCTTTCCCACCCTCCATAGAATGTTAAAAGCACCAAATGTCATTTCCTATCTCCATAATGGGAAAATCTGTCTTCATTGAATTGACAGTGAAAAATCAATCCAGAAGGTGAAAGAAGCAGATTTATGTAATAAATAACCCCTTAGGGACCCGGCCAATTTTTTTTAAATCTGACCATTGTCACGTTATGTGTTCATAACTGGAACGCTTCCACATATAATATTGATTTTGAGACTGTTTTTTGGGACACATTGTAGTTTATGCTAATGGTAAATTTCTCAATATTTTCTGCGGTTAAAAAATATCAGAAATTTCACAAAAATTTTAAAAAATTTGCAGTTTTCAAACTTTGACTGATTATTCCTTTAATCCAGATAGCCATTCCACACCAAAACAAAAATAAAATTTCCCTTATGTCTGCTTTACATTAGCACCATTTGTAAAATGTTGCTTCATTTTGTTATCATTTTAGAAGGTTTAAGATTGTAGCAGTAATTTTTCATTTTTTCAAGGAAATTTGCAAAAATTTTAATTTTTTTAAGGAAATTTGCAATTTTTTAGGGACTTAGTAAGTTATAAAGTGACTTTGGGGGTCCTATATATTGGAAGCCCCCCAAAAGTGATACCATTTTATAAACAGCACCCCTCAACATATTCAAAATTACTTTCAGGTAGTTTATTAACCCATCAGGTGCTTTTCAGGATTTAATGCAAAGTGGTATAACAGGAATGAAGAAATGTATTTTTTTCATCTAAATGTTGATCACTTCTGAACAGGCCGCTATAGCCGGCAGACTTTAAGGCCATTTTTTGGCCATGAATTGCCAGGCCAAACACCAGGACCACGATAAAGATCTCAGGGTGCTGATGGGGTTAAAGATGGAGGCCCCCACACTCTGTTAACCATCTAGCTGTAATAATTATTTACGGGAGCATTTAAGGGGTTAAATGACTAGTTGGCACCAAAATTGATCGTGGCTGATGCAGAAAGTTGTCAGCTATAGAGTACTGCTGACAGCTGCTGGATCGTCACCCGTCGGTGACTGCTGACAGCTGCTGGATTGTCACTCGTCCGGTGGATGCTAGTCTCTTATATCACAGGTCACTAAGGGGTTAAATCCATTTGGCTCATTTTGTGTCCTAATAAATAATAATCTTTACAGTTTGCAAGGAAATCGGAGAACCCGGAGGAAACCCACGCAAACACGGGGAGAACATACAAACTCCTTGCAGATGTTGTCCTTGGTGGGATTCGAACCCAGGACTCCAGCGCTGCAAGGCTGCAGTGCTACCACTGAACCACCGTGCTGCCCGTCCTTCAGGAATAATCACATTTTGGTGGCTTTTCCCAAGCATACACCATTAGTGTCAAAGCCCAAAGAATCCCTTTTGAACATTAACTTAACATTAACTTACATTTCTGGACAGCTGCCCTGTCATTCTGCGCTGGGCTAACACCCAATAACCCAATATTTTTATTTCCCTTTGCTACAAGACAAAGTATATGGAGTGCAGATTATATGAAGGGTTCTACCTCCTTATTGGCCTAGGTAGTCTCTAAAAGCCATCAACCCTTGCCGGACAAAGTACTGTCCCAGCATTTTCTAGTTATGCCAATTAGAATCCGAAATTCCAAACTTTTTCTGCTACTTCCGGGGATACCTCCCCGATGTTTTTCTAAATCATGCCTCTTTTCATGCAGTTCCTGGAATCCTTCTTTGCAAGGTCAGAACTGATTGAAAGTATCAGTGTATTCATTGCTGTGCTCCAGGACCTCCACCTCTCAGCAAAACAGGGGTCTGTGAGAACTGTTTAGTGTTCCCATCCAGCCCAATGGAGTTGGATAGGTTGTCACACGTATGTACGGCCACGGGGTCATATGAGGTTCATATCGGAGTGGTGGGATGTGCGCTCCAACCCATTTTTTTTTTTTTTTACCTGGACCCTTAAATGTTTTCTCCAGTCGTGCCCATTGTTTTTGTAAATTGTACAAAAATTGTTATCATTTGCATGAGTCTTATATCTCCATCCAAATTAATACGTGTTCGGATTTCATTGCTTTGTTTAATCTTCTCTGCATGTTACAGGTTTATGGATGACTGCGTCTGACAATTTACATCATGTTCCCGTCAAAGGGTTGAAAAATTTTTAGCCCGGACTTGTAATTTCATTTTCTGTGTACTGCCGCAGTGTACAATAAGCCCATTACCTACTTGTTCAAACAAATTGATCGGCTTTTAATTACAAGTTAATGCTTTCCTGGCTTTTTATTTTATTGAAGTGATCAGAACATAACCCATGATAGATAAGTTTGTTGGCGCTGGCAGGAAAACTATGCTAAAATACAGTATTTATTGCCGAGCGCTGTGTTCCCTTTTATGAAGGATAAAAGGAACATCAAACAGCTAAAGCCTTATCAAAGCCTTGTTGCCGTGCCGCACATTAAGTGACTGTTTCTTCTAGCTGAGAACATTACAAGCATAATATTAGTAGCGGTGTTGTGTGTATGTTCTAGAAGGATAACTCATAGCTCCGAGGCTTAAAAACTAATATCATGCAAAAAACAAAAAGTTTGGAAGAGAAAGTGTTATTTCTGCCTAAAATCTTACAGAGTATTTATAGTAAATTAAAAAAAAGACATTAAACAACTGTGTAATAAAGTCACTTACCTCCCAGGATGAAGCTAAGGCGAAACGCGCGTCGGGGATCGCGGTATCACAGGTCATATGTTCATTTCTTCTTAGGGGCTGCTGTCACACAATTCGAACAGGGGAGTATATGCCATGTGCACACCTGTGTTGTTAATTACATTGCTTTGATGGCATTTACTTTGAGTATACAAATATCTTTTGCCCCTAATCAAGATAGTGTTAGGCACGGAGTCTGGCGGCATACTTACATATATTGGAGTGAGTCTCTCTATTTTCACTTTCATGTTTACTACTTCGGCCATATTTAAATGTATTATCTTATGATCTTGGATGCCATTGGAATACTATTGTCCAGTGTCAGTGCTATTGTAGCAGATTAATACTAATTATTAGCACATTTTTACCATATGCTTTCTGCCCTAAAATTAGTCAGTGATATACACTGAATTTGGCGACATGTTTACATAGATTGTAGAGAGCCTCCCTTCCATTTCAGGATTTACTGTCTGGGCTGTACCTAACATATTATTTCATAATCTTGGATGCTCACATAGCATATCAGTCAGGCATTACCACTATTGCAGCAGACTACAGTCTTTCTGCCTTTGACTTTTTGTGTTCTGTATGCCCCCTATGCTCCATACTGGATGTATTTTATTATGACTTTTTGATACATTACCTCTGATATACACTTAATTAATACGTATGCATTTGTGATATCCATTGATATATCCATCTCTTTTTATGATGTCTGTGTCTTTTGTATGTATTTCAATAAAGCAATATGTATTTTATGGCAATATGCTTTCCTTGATCTGTTTGGTGTATAATTAAAAATGTAGTAGTATCTTGTGCACACAGCTCCTACACAGACTCATGTATCTTCATGATTACAATCTACAAACATACAGTATCATGTGTGACAGGATATCATCAAAACAGAAAACATATTACAGATAAACAACATATTAACATGTTATGTCTTGCTTTACAAGTATATACTTTCGGACAGGAAATGATCTGTGCGCATGTCTCCAAAGTCTTGCATACCGGAACATCACTGGTGGCACCCGAGGATGACGTGTGCGTATCAATGACGTCATAGGAGAATTCCTGGTAAAAATGCAAAAAATTCACCAGGCGCACAGCAATCTAATATAACAAGGGGTGCAGTAACAGTAGTGAAACAATAAGTGACACTGGACAAAAAGGCACTACTGTAAGAAAATGCACACCACAAAAGATTTGATTAAAGCAATATAAGGCTAAGTGCAGACGTACTTTTTTGCCCTGCGGATTTTTCCGCGCAGAATTGAAGAAATCCGCAGGTCAAAAGACCTGCATTTTTCCTGCGGATCTCTTCCTTTTTTCTTGCGGTTTTCTTGCTGTTTTCCCCTGCGGATTTCCCCCTGCGGATTTGGAGAATGGAGGAGGTGGAAAACCGCACAAAAGAAGTGACATGCTGCTAATTTTGAACCACAAGAAAACCGCGCGGAAAAATCCGCATCGTCTGCACAGCGGTTTTTTTTTTCTATTGACTTACATGCTACTGTACATCACAATGCGGATATGCAGCGTTTCTGCGCGGTAAAATCCGCTGTGGATCCGCTGGATATCTGCATTATGTGCACATGGCCTAATTATAATAATACAAGCTTTATTGGCACACAGAAATATTAAAACACAATTAAAACCAAAAACACATGTCTACTCAGAAACATAGCTATCGACCCAATAAGTTCAAGATGCATGGCACATATCTGGAAAAATGCGAACCCTACAACTAATGGCTCATGAGGCATATAATACATATAGAACCCAGGAAAATAGAAACCTGGTTTAACCCACATGAATAGGAGGGGACAACCCCCATGATGCGGAGTCCCCCTCACAAGAAAAAACACAAGCCAGCACAATAACTGGAATTGCTAATGAGATAGTGGAGACAACGGCCCCATGAAAGCCTGAAAGAAATAAAAAGTTAAGTTACCAGATATGCAGTGTATGTAGCAGGGCCAAAACCCCCCGAATCAGAGTTCTGAGTAGAAAAGAAACATGGCCCCACGCGTGTCGCCCTGAAAAGCAGCTCTTCGTCAGGGGACTTTTCAGGGCGATACGCTACATTCCGACTAGACATGTCAGGCCTCACTTAATTCACATTTATTGACGTTGTGAACGTCTAGTCGGCATGTGACTGCGTGTACGCCTGTCCGCTCCTGACAACGGGAGAAATCTGCATGCTTTGTGAATTCACAAGTCTGCAGTCACATAGAGTGACTGCGGACTTGAAGCTCAAGCCTGGACAGCTCCTTTTAAGCATGTTATTATGTTAAGTAACATGCACTGTATTTGAATTACTCCAATAAGATTTGATATAAAGAAATTAAAAAAAAAGAAAAAATGCTAGCATCCTTTCTCATAGAGAATGATTTTTCTGGAGCGTTTTCACTGTATGTATTCTGAAAATCGCTGCAGATTGTATCAGCCCAAAAAAGTTTAATTTTCAGCTCTAAAAGTGGGTATATTAATGGCATTATTACTTGTTAGTCATTGTCTTTGGAAGATGTGGTCTACGTTAACTCCTTGTTCCCAACTCCTCTTGACTTCCTGGGGTCATAAAAAGTTATACTTAATACCAAGTCTAGAACAGTAGTTATGTTCCTGGTTTAAAACAAGAAAATTATCTTCAAAAGCGCAAAACTTTTTTGAACAATAGACGTAGAATTTCTTTCGGAGAAGTCTAGATAGTGTCAAGGAAAGCATGTGGTTTTGCGTGATTAGCTTGATTTTAACCGTAAAGGTCTACGCATTGAGTTTGGATGTGTCTTATACAAATGTGTTCTTTGAGAGACAAAATCCTCCTCTGGGCTGTACAGATGTTTTATTTCTGAGAAAGCACTTTCATTTTGTCATAAGAAACGGAAGAAAAAAAAATGTAATTATTTTCTTTTCACCATATTTCTTGGAGATAAAACAAGAACAAGGATTATAGAAGACTAACCTGAGTGCATTTAAATACCCGGACGGCTCTTAGTGATAAAGGCTTTCATACTACTTCCAGCTACAAAGTCTGTTTTCTAACGTTCTGTAATATGCAGCTATTCTGATCTACTATAGATTACGAGAGTGGCATTTCAGCCTTCTTACAAGCCGAAACTGTTGGAAAATGCTCTGGTTTTTCACGGAAGAGTTGTAAATGTAATAAATTATGTCCACTTACCACTTACAGGGCAGTCTGACATTTTTGACAGATTAGTCTTCAGTCAAGGACAACTTAAAAGTAATTATCTTTTTTAGACATCATTCACACCACTAGTTGATGCCTCCATTGGAGGGATCCATTGGTATTTTTGCCACTTTTTATTGCAAGAATAGCACTACATGCTCCAGTGTTCATGGGGTAATATTTCAGAAACCTTGAAGGATCTGATCTCTACAGATCCTGGTCCCAGAAGCAAGAAAATTAGTGCCATGTCCGCCTAATATAGTGAGACACCTATCTCTCTCCCTAAATCCTCTATATTGATTAAGTTATTGTAATTAAAACTATCCATTGTCTTCTTCACCCACTAATCCTTTCACTAGCTATATGGATTATGTGTATTATGTCTCTGAGATCCTCTCTCCTGCCCTCATTCTCCACAAAATAACAGCAGCATCCTCCTGCTTGGGCTTTTATAGTGACTGCGAGTCATTGGTGACTTCATAGCTATGGTTCCTCATGATTGACTGTGCTATAAGCTGTGGCACTTACAAGTCATTGTGTAGTCGTGTGATCCTTTTTCTTTGTCTTATACTATCTGTAACATGGCGTTGTCCATATTAGTAGATTTCTATCCCATCAATTTGTATGACCTGGTTTATCAGCCAGGAGAGTAATCTCTGGCAGTTGGATAGAAGTCGTGAGACAATCCTCTTACCTGACTTCATCAACGACTCTTCTTTCGACTAGCCACCTTGGTACGACATCAAAGTTGCGGTGTGATGCACGTGATGTGCCCCAGGCCAGCTAATCAAAAGAAGAGCTGCGGATGCCATTAGGTTATAACCGGTCTTTACGACTCCTGTCCTATGACCATAGTTTACTGTCCTAGCCATTAGGTTATTGCTGGTCTTTACGACTCCTGTCCTACGGCCATAGTTTACTGTCATAGCCAATGGATCGGGTCTTGTGATTTGATTTGCATTATTCTCTATTTTGGACTATTCATCTGAAGCAAGCAATTATGTCGATTTGCCAAGTTTGACAAATTTTGAACAGTTTATATCAAGATCAAATTGTGCAGAAATAATTTTGATCATCCTTAATAATTAGACATAACAATTGTCCCATTAGAATAAACTCTGACCATTTGTCCTGTTAAGGCAAATCATCTTCATAGAGTAGAGTTCCTTCTCCATTAATCTGCCTTTACTCTGGAGAGCGTTGACATGTGTATGTCGTATAGGGTTTTACTATTGAGTTTAAATACCATTTAAATACCACTGTTTTCGTACAGTGAAAATGTGTAACTACCAGAATCTTCCACTGGCGATAAGACCTAATGGTGCAAAAAATTTAAACAATTTAACAAAAATTGCCATTCTCATGTATGACGAGACCAGATTCCAGATAAACTTTTACATAAGCATGGAACTTGATGTTCCACAAAATCTTTTTTAAGTACTGTGTAGTGTAATTTGCAGGATTCTGGTTTGCTTTTCCCAAGATGAACATTATTTATTTATTGCTAGAAATGACGGGGAAATATGGTATGAGATGGCTTTTTTCTTCTCTTTTTTTATTTTGCCTTATATATAAGTCATTTTACAGAAAATAATGTTTCCTATAATTTTTTTCCTGTAAAATCTATTATAGCTTCGGTTTTGTATGTTTTATTGTCAGTCTGTAAAAGTGTCGTAATATTCTGAAAATATTGTTCCCAGCAGTAACCTGGGAATCAGAGATGCATCCCCAATGGTCATTTCCCCATGCTGTTCCTATTCCATTTCAGTAAGGTTTCCATCTATTTCAGCTAATTTCCGCCCCCCTTCCCCCACAGACCTCCTGCCTTCAGGTCTGCCGGAAAAATGCTTGAGTTTCCCATTGACTTCCATTATGCTCGTTACGCAAAACGAGCCCCCAAACATTACGATTTGTTTAATTCGAGCAATGAGCACCCAAGCATTTTAGTGCTTCCCCATCACTAGTGGAGACCGGTCTAGACAGTGCCAATTTAATTCTGTTATCAGACGTTAAAATGAAAATTAAAAAGCTTTGTGGTTCCAGAATCAGTGTATTTTTCAGATTTATGATAACACAAAGCTTTACGATTGTCTCTTTTGGTTTTGGTGAAGGTGATTTGGCCGCCTCTGTTTACTTTATCATTGTTTTGCCGAGTGGCTTTCTTTTAATAGAAATATTTGTCAGCAGTAATAAAATATAGTCTGACCTTCCGGTTTAATAAACCATAAATAATGTGTGTATCTTTCCATAAGGATGGAGGGAGAAAGGCAATAATTTCAGAAAATTGTTTACTTAAAAGAGACAGCAATAGAAAAAGTGATTTGTTTTTTTGACTGTTGGTACTTAGCATTTTTACAAAATATATTTTCCTTCATCTTTCATGAGACTTTTGTAAATATGCGCCCATCCGAATGCTTACCCGGCACTTCTCGTCTTCTTCTTCTTCTTAATTTATTTTGATCAGTTCATTTTTAAGAAAATACTATTCAGATTTATACCAGAGGATGGTTATATAAAATGATGACCGTCCAACTCTAGGACAGTGTTTAACATTGAAAAGTTATTTCTGCTGCAGAGACTTGGTGATTTCCGAGAAATGTTCTACGATTATCTTTATAGTAGATGTCAAGGATTAAAAAGAGTTTATCCTAATAGCAGAGAATTCTATAAAATAACTAATACTCAAATGTTTATTCCCCTGACGATCCAACATTGCAGCTCTAGTGTTTCCCGATGGTCTCTAATCAAGTGCCTTACATATTCTGTAACTAACCACTGCAGCCAATCGCTGGTCTCATTGGTCATGTGCCGTGCATTCAGCCAGTAATACTACTAAAAGTGATTAGCTTAGGTGTAGAGATGAGCGAGTAGTGAAATACTCGGACTCGCTGTACTCGTTACGAGTACCTCCTAATACTTGGGTACTCGTAACGAGTAGCGAGTCCAATGTAAGCCTATGGTAAATGCGAGTAATGGGCTGTGCGGGATGGTGCTGGGCTGTGCGGGGACTGTGCCAGGCTGTGCGGGGACTGTGCCAGGCTGTGCGGGGACTGTGCTGGGCTGTGCGTGGACTGTACGGGGACCAAGCTGGGCTGCGCGGGACTGTGCTGCGCTGTGTGGGGACTGTGCCAGGCTGTGTGGGACTGTGCTGGGCTGTGCAGGGACTATGCCAGGCTGTGCGGGACTGTGCTGGAGTGTGCCGGGATTGTGCTGGGCTGTGCGGGGACTGTGCTGGGCTGTGCGGGCTGTGCCGAATATTGCGAAGCGAGTAGTGAAATACTCGCCAGGATTCGAGTACCGCGAGTACCGCATTACTCACCGATAGAGTTGAGCGAAACGGGTCGAAAAAATTCAAAAGTCGCCGACTTTTGGCAAAGTCGGGTTTCATGAAACGAAACTCGACCCTAGGATGAGGTCGGCCACGAGGTCGGCGACTTACGCGCCAAAGTCGCGTTTCAAAAGTTTGTTTTGCGCTCTTTTTCAGCCAATCAGGATCCACGGACACTGTGGGCAACGTGATGACATAGGCACGGGTCACCACCATCTTTCAGAAGGGCATGCAAGTGATTGGCTTGCTTTGGTGGGCGTCACAGGGGGTATAAAAGGGCGTGCACGCCGACCGCCATCTTACTTCTGCCGATCTTAGTATAGGGAGAGGTTGCTGCTGATTCTGTAGGGAGAGCGTTAGGCAGGGAAGAAGACAAAAAAACTGCTTCTGCTGCTAGCGATTTGGCCTGCACAACACACAAGTCACTGTGTGTGCAGTGCAAGGGGAGGCTATATTGTGGTGTATCAGTGGTGTTGGTTGTTGGGCTGCCTTTTAAGGCTTCCTGACACGCTGGCATTGCTGTTTACCCACTGCTCCGCAAACTGCTTTTTTAAAAGCAATCCAATCTCCCTTATCCTCTCGTCACTTTGGTCACAGGCAGCTGTGCCATCGAGCGTGTCACATAGCGCTCAGATATCAGTGGGCCTCACACCATCCACAAGTGTCCAGTGTCCAAAAGTGTACGCAGAGATTCAAAATCTCCATTATCCTCTCGTCACTTTGGTCACAGGCAGCTGTGCCATCGAGCGTGTCACATAGCGCTCAGATATCAGTGGGCCTCACACCATCCACAAGTGTCCAGTGTCCAAAAGTGTACGCAGAGATTCAAAATCTCCATTATCCTCTCGTCACTTTGGTCACAGGCAGCTGTGCCATCGAGCGTGTCACATAGCGCTCAGATATCAGTGGGCCTCACACCATCCACAAGTGTCCAGTGTCCAAAAGTGTACGCAGAGATTCAAAATCTCCATTATCCTCTCGTCACTTTGGTCACAGGCAGCTGTGCCATCGAGCGTGTCACATAGTGCTCAGATATCAGTGGGCCTCACACCATCCACAAGTGTCCAGTGTCCAAAAGTGTACGCAGAGATTCAAAATCTCCATTATCCTCTCGTCACTTTGGTCACAGGCAGCTGTGCCATCGAGCGTGTCACATAGCGCTCAGATATCAGTGGGCCTCACACCATCCACAAGTGTCCAGTGTCCAAAAGTGTACACAGAGATTCAAAATCTCCATTATCCTCTCGTCACTTTGGTCACAGGCAGCTGTGCCATCGAGCGTGTCACATAGCGCTCAGATATCAGTGGGCCTCACACCATCCACAAGTGTCCAGTGTCCAAAAGTGTACGCAGAGATTCAAAATCTCCATTATCCTCTCGTCACTTTGGTCACAGGCAGCAGTGCCATCGAGCGTGTCACATAGCGCTCAGATATCAGTGGGCCTCACACAATCCACAAGTGTCCAGTGTCCAAAAGTGTACGCAGAGATTCAAAATCTCCATTATCCTCTCGTCACTTTGGTCACAGGCAGCTGTGCCATCGAGCGTGTCACATAGCGCTCAGATATCAGTGGGCCTCACACCATCCACAAGTGTCCAGTGTCCAAAAGTGTACGCAGAGATTCAAAATCTCCATTATCCTCTCGTCACTTTGGTCACAGGCAGCTGTGCCATCGAGCGTGTCACATAGCGCTCAGATATCAGTGGGCCTCACACAATCCACAAGTGTCCACTGTCCAGAAGTGTGTGCAGAAATTCTAAAACTCCCCTGTTCTATAGACACCTTGTACCTTGTTTTACATTACTATATAGTTTGTTGGATTTTGTCTACATTTCTACCAAAAATGAGGAAGGCTGGTGGAAGAGGCCGTGGAATTGGGCGGGGGTTGGCAGCTGGTAATGATGGTGTTGGTGGTGGATCTGATGGTAGTGGCAAGAGCAAAATAGGACCGAATGCAGGAGGTGCTGACCCTGCGTCATCGTCTGGCTACATAAGGCCTCGAACGCTTAGTTTTCTAGGAGTTGGCAAACCGCTTTTAAAGGCAGAGCATCAGGAAAAAGTTTTGTCTTACATTGCTGACTCAGCCTCCAGCTCTATCGCCTCCTCTTCTTCAGTTGTAAAAAGTAAAAGCACTGAGTCGTCATTGGAGGCTCATGTTCATGAACCACACCTTTCCTTGTGTCCTTCACCCCAACCAAGATTGAAGGATGACGCAGGCCATACTACTGATTACTCCATGGAGCTGTTTTCACATACCATGGCTGGATTATCAAGTGAAATGGTGAATTACCCAGGCCAAGATGAATCTGACATGGAGTGCACTGATGCACAGCCGCTGATGGATGATTCTGCTGGTACATTCACTCAGAGCACTACATTGTCCTCGCAGTGTACAGAGCCAGATTCTGACCCTGATGAGACTCAGGTGCCCCTTCCCGCACACTATACCACCATACACGGTGACACAGAGGAAGGTGCACATGACATAGAAGAGGAGGTGATGGATGACCCAGTTGTTGACCCAGATTGGCATCCATTGGGGGAAGAGGGTGCTGCTTCCAATAGCTCAGATGAGGAGCATCCACAGCAGACATCGACATCGCAACAGCTGTTATCTGGCAGGCCCGGAGCACTCCAAAGACAGGTTCCAAACATCAAAAGAGTTGCTGGACAGCTTGTCCAGAGGGTCAAAAGATCACAGCGTGCTAGGCCGCAAAATGTCTGCCAAAGTAGGAAGAGTGCAGTGTGGCACTTTTTTGAACAAAATCCTCATGATCAGGCCAAGGTTATCTGTAAGAAGTGCGCAAAGACCTTTAGCCGAGGGAAAAATCTGAAAAATTTGAATACCAGTTGCATGCTTAGACATTTAACCAGCATGCACTTGCAAGCGTGGACACAACACCAAACCTCAAGTGCTACATGTGCAACTGATCACAACGAAGGTAGTCAGCAACGCTACATTGTTTCCCCCACTGTAAGCCCACCGGTTAGCACAGCAGCAAATGTTGAGGTGTCGTTGCAAGGCCACAGCAGTCAGGGAATCCCACTGTTATATCAACGAAAGACTGATTCTAGGCCATTAGAAAGAACACCAACTCCATCACCATCATCAACCCTCTCTCAGTCCGCCCTGTCCACCGCTACTTCCACCATATGCAGCTCTCAAGTCCAGCTCACCCTCCCAGACACTATGAGTAGGTCAAGAAAGTACTCAGTCTCTCATCCGCGTACACTGGGTTTGAACGCCCACATTGCCAAACTAATCTCGTTTGAGATGATGCCCTTTCGGTTGGTGGAAAGCACAGCTTTCCGCGAACTCATGGCCTATGCAGTACCACGCTATGACCTACCCAGTCGCCACTTCTTCTCTCGCAAAGCCATCCCAGCCCTCCACCATCATGTGAAAGACCGCATTGTCCATGCACTCAAGCAGTCAGTGAGCGGAAAGGTGCACCTCACAACTGATGCATGGTCCAGTCGGCATGGCCAGGGCCGTTACGTGTCCATCACTGCGCACTGGGTTAATGTGGTGGATGCAGGGTCCACAGGGGACAGCGGTGGTGGGACAGTGCTGCCTAGCCCACGGTATAGGAAACAGTTGGCTGTAGGCGTTCGACCCTCCTCCTCCTCCTCCAGAAGCGAAAGCTCGTCCACAGAGCGCAGTCGTACGAGCACTCCATCTGCAGCTGCCACTCTTGCACACGATGTGTCCCCCTATCGAGCAGCTAGTGGAAAGCGTCAGCAGGCTGTGTTGCAGATGATGTGTTTGGGCGACAGACACACCGCCGAGGTGCTGGCCGAGTACTTGAAGCGACAAACTGAGTCATGGCTGGGCAGTGTACATCTTGAGGCAGGCAAGGTAGTTAGTGATAACGGCCGTAATTTTGTGGCAGCCATAGCCCTTTCAAAACTCAGCCACATACCTTGCTTGGCTCACACCTTGAACCTGGTGGTGCAGTGCTTCCTCAAAAATTATCCGGAGTTAACAGCCCTGCTCCAGATGGTGCGAAGACTTTTCGCGCACATCCGCCGGTCGCCTGTACACTCCGTTCGTATGCAGAAGCTGCAGCGATTGCTCCACCTTCCCAACCACCGCCTCATTATCGACATTGCAACAAGGTGGAACTCCACCCTGCACATGGTGGAGCGGCTGTGCGAGCAGAGGCAGGCCATAATGCATTTGTGGGAGGATACACGGCCAGGCACTTTGAGAGCAGACATGGAGTTGACAGGCGTGCAGTGGTCGAAGCTGAAAGACCTTTGTAAAGTCCTTCAGTGTTTTGAGGAATGCACACGGCTGGTAAGCGCAGACGACGCCATCCTAAGCATGAGCATCCCACTTATGCGTCTGCTCATGCAAACTTTGACGCACCTTAAGGAGCAGGCGTCTGCAGCCAATGTTGATGAGGAGGAAGAGGAGGAGGGAATCCTTGATGACATTCAGCCATTGTCTGCTCAGGGACCTCTCCTGGACGAGGTGGAGGAAGAAGAGGAGGAGGAGGATGATGGGGATGATTACTTAGGGGAGGAGGATGCATCTCGTGGGGCAAGTGAAAATGTTGGCGTGGCAAGGTCTGGTACAGGGTTTGTGCGTGACTGGAGGGATGTGGATTTGCCAGAAAGTGCTCCTCCACCCAGCACTCGCAGTGCATCATTGACACCGGGAACATTGGCCCACATGTCAGATTATGCCTTGCGGATCCTAAAAAGGGACCCCCGCATTGCCAAAATGATGAACGATGACGACTACTGGTTGGCCAGCATCCTGGATCCACGCTATAAAGGCAAATTACAAAACATCATGCCACAGGAGAACCTTGACCTAATATTGGCTAATAAACAAGCAACTCTGGTAAATCGGTTGCTTGAGGCATTCCCAGCACACAGCAGCGGTGATGGTTCTCACAAGAGCCGTACGGGCCGGGGGCAGCTTGGCAGAGGTGTTCGTGGTGCACACAGCAGAAGTGGCGTTGGAGACAGGGGTTTCATGACAATGTTGTGGACTGATTTTTCAAATACCGCTCACACAACTGGTAATACTGCATCGATGGAAAGTGACAGGAGACAGCAGTTGTCAACTATGGTTACAAACTACTTTTCCTCCCATATCGATGTTCTCCCACACAGGTCATTCCCCTTTGACTATTGGGCCGCTAAACTGGACACCTGGCCTGAATTGGCCCAATATGCCTTACAGGAGCTCGCTTGCCCAGCTGCAAGTGTGCTATCGGAAAGAGTCTTCAGTGCAGCTGGATCAATCCTGACAGAAAAAAGGACCCGTCTGTCAACCCAAAATGTGGATGATCTAACCTTCATTAAAATGAACCACGCATGGGTTTCCAAGGATTTTGTCCCACCTTCCCCTGATGACACATAGGGTGACAGAAAAATGGCTTGCTTTGGTCCACCTCTTCCTGGTACTTCACCTATTTCACCTTTTGCATCAGCTGAATGTCCAACATCAACATATGCCACTTTCTAAAACTCCATAACTGTGCTGCCTCCCCCCCCATGGCCGGGGTCACCACCTACCGCACGACACTGTGCGAGTGCCGTTGCCCTGGACAGGTGGGTAGGCCGACTCTTGGGCGCGGGCACTGGCACAGGGTCCCTCATAGTGCAATCAAGTGTCTCTGACGGTGGTGGTGCACACCCGCCGTCAGACACACCGCTGTACTATGAGGGGCCCAGTGCCAGTACCGACGCCCACGAGTGGGCCCCCCTTGCTTGGCCAGGGCCCCAGCATTTGCAATCTTTACCTCTCCCTGCTCCTCCGCTGTGTAATCTGGGCCGTCAAATCCATACTGTGCCTGACACCGTCTGAGCCTGCCTCCTGAGACATATATTTTGAATGTGTACGCTATCCATACATGTTATCCAGGGATACGGTACCCTTTCTAACCTTTGTGCAATGACGTGCAATCCATACTGGGCCTAACACCGTCTGAGCCTGCCTCATGCTGTATAGACATATATTTTGAATGTGTACGCTATCCATACATGTTATCCGGGGATACGGTACCCCTTCTAACCTTTGTGCAATGATGTGCAATCCATACTGGGCCTAACACCATCTGAGCCTGCCTCATGCTGTATAGACATATATTTTGAATGTGTACGCTATCCATACATGTTATCCGGGGATACGGTACCCTTTCTAACCTTTGTGCAATGACGTGCAATCCATACTGGGCCTAACACCGTCTGAGCCTGCCTCATGCTGTATAGACATATATTTTGAATGTGTACGCTATCCATACATGTTATCCGGGGATACGGTACCCCTTCTAACCTTTGTGCAATGACGTGCAATCCATACTGGGCCTAACACCATCTGAGCCTGCCTCATGCTGTATAGACATATATTTTGAATGTGTACGCTATCCATACATGTTATCCGGGGATACGGTACCCTTTCTAACCTTTGTGCAATGACGTGCAATCCATACTGGGCCTAACACCGTCTGAGCCTGCCTCATGCTGTATAGACATATATTTTGAATGTGTACGCTATCCATACATGTTATCCGGGGATACGGTACCCCTTCTAACCTTTGTGCAATGACGTGCAATCCATACTGGGCCTAACACCGTCTGAGCCTGCCTCATGCTGTATAGACATATATTTTGAATGTGTACGCTATCCATACATGTTATCCGGGGATACGGACCCTTTCTAACCTTTGTGCAATGACGTGCAATCCATACTGGGCCTAACACCGTCTGAGCCTGCCTCATGCTGTATAGACATATATTTTGAATGTGTACGCTATCCATACATGTTATCCGGGGATACGGACCCTTTCTAACCTTTGTGCAATGACGTGCAATCCATACTGGGCCTAACACCGTCTGAGCCTGCCTCATGCTGTATAGACATATATTTTGAATGTGTACGCTATCCATACATGTTATCCGGGGATACGGTACCCTTTCTAACCTTTGTGCAATGACGTGCAATCCATACTGGGCCTAACACCGTCTGAGCCTGCCTCATGCTGTATAGACATATATTTTGAATGTGTACGCTATCCATACATGTTATCCAGGGATATGGTACCCTTTCTAACCTTTGTGCAATCACGTGCAATCCATACTGGGCGTGAGAACGGCTGGCGAGCTGTTAAGCAAGCTACAGCACCTGTCCAGACAAGTACAGGGATTCCCTAGCGAGGAGACTTATTTGATTGTTTTCAATGTTGGGACAGCAATTTTTGGGGAGCACTATACTCTGGAGAATGATAGATGGGGCCCACCATACACTGGAACATTCCAAAGGTGGACATCAGACACTGGAGCAGCATTTACAGGGCCCATTATACACTAGAGCATTAGAAATGGGGCCCATTATGTTTGGAGCATTATTTGGGCCCATAAGACAGTGGAGCTTCATCCATGGGGACCAACATATACTGTAGCATTATGTGGAGCTCATCATATACTGTTTCAAACATTATATGGGACCAATGATTTTGTATGGAGAAATAGATGGGCCTCGTCATGAGATGTAAAAAGTGAGGTATTTTTCATTGTACTATACCGCTATTTCTCTGCCGTATCGGAGCATGATGAGTTGTGGTATGTGTTAAAGGGGCGCTCTTTCGCCCAGGGCACATGAAAACCTGCAGCCAGCCCTCCCCCCCCACAAATTTAGCCAAATAACCCCCATTTTTCAGTGCGTAACTTGTATTATGAAGTTAATTAAGGTTGACAAGCTTAAGTAAGAAGAATTGATGCTTTTGGCATTCAAATGGGCACTGTAGGTGTGTTTCCTGTCCTCCTCTCACTGCCGACTTTTATTCCCCATTGACTTACATTGGGTTTCGTGTTTCGGGACGACCCCGACTTTTCCCTATAATCGGACGATCTTGCTCGACCCGACTTTTGGAAAAGTCGGGTTTCACGAAACGAAACACGACCCTAAAAAACCAAAAGTCGCTCAACTCTACTCACCGAGTATCGAATCCTATCGAGAATACTAGCTCATCCCTACTTAGGTGGTCATGTGGATGTACAGCGCACCATCACTGCAGTAAAGTAACTAGAGACCGGCTGGGATCATTGATGGAGGAGTAGATCACCAGGGGAATAAACATACATGCTATGTAGCATGTGGGCTCAGCAGCTGAGTGTTCTTCTTAAAGGACAGGTTCCAGCTGTGCTGTACAGACAGAATGTGTCTCTAACGGCAGCAATCAGAGCCAACTCTGAACTGCTTTTTAACCACTTATTCTATTTACTGCTGTCAATCTCTGACAGCGGCATTTCAATGGTGCAGTTGTGTGACACGACCATTGTGGCTTTCACTACACTTGCATCTCTGCAGCTTGTTTTAGGGTTGCACATGGGGTGCCATGGAAGCCAAAGGCCTATTGAATACCCCTGTTCCTGCAGTGTTTGAATTTTTGTATTCGCATGAAGCCCAACCAATGGCTGAGCTTCATACGAGATTTCCATTTATACTATATGCTGAAATACTGTGTTATTTGTGTTATCCAAATTGCAGATTCAAGTCCCCTAAAAAATGAAGTGAAAAAATGAGTAAAAAAATTAAAAACTATTTGAGGCTGTGTGCCCACGTTGCGTTTTTTAAGCGTTTTTTATGCGTTTTTCGGGGTCAAACCGCATCAAAAACACTTAAAAGAAGCATCCCATTAATTTTAATGCATTTTGGCCTTTTTGTGCCAATGGATGCGTTTTTTACCGCTAAGGAAACGCTTAGCGGTTAAAAAAGCAGCATGTTCATTAATTTCTGCTTAGGTCCGCGTTTTTGGCTATTTCCTATAGCCCAGAAGATGCGCGTTTTTTCCGTAAAAAAACACACAAAAATCGCGGCAAAAAAACGCGTTTTTAAAAATGCTACTGTGGGCACATAACCTAAGGCTGGGTTCACACGTAGCGGAACTCTTGCGGAAATTACCGCGAGAATTCCGGAATTCTATTCCGTGGGAAAATCGCTTTTTAAATTCCCGAGATTTTCCCGCAGAAAAACTAGCATTTTGCAAGCGTAATTAGCTTGCGGAATTGCTAGCATTTTCCAAGCGATCTGTAGCATCACTTGGAGAACTGATTGACAGGTCGGTCACACTCGTCAAACATAGTGTTTGACGAGTGTGACCAACTTTTTACTATTGAGGCCGCCTATGCGGCCTCAATAGTAAAAGATAGAATGTAAATAATAATGATAAAAAAAAATATTGTTATTCTCACCTTCCGACGTCCCGCACAGCCTTCCCGCCTCTCTCCACACTCCCGGTCCCAGTAATCCTTTGCGACAATTACCACGATGACGTCTGTTCTTGCGGGATCGCGACGTCTCGCGGTCATTCGCGATGACGTCGCGCGAATGACAGTGAGACTTCGCGCGAATGACCCCGAGACTTCGTGATCCCGCGAGAACGGATGTCATCGCTTGCAAAGGCTTACTGGGACTGGGAGCGTGGAGAGAGGCGGGAAGGCAGCGCGGGACGTCAGAAGGTGAGAATAACAATATTTTTTATTTTAAATTCTATTTTTTACAGGGATATGGTGCCCAGAACCCGGAGGACAGTCTCCTCTCCTCCGGACCATGGGTACCATCCGCAAATGTTCTGTTTACTTTTCGCATGGTGTGCACAGCCACATGTGGAAAGTAAGCAGAACAATGCATTCCTATGAGTGCAGGATCGCCGCGATTCCGTGAAATTAATGAGCATGCTGCGTTTTTTACCGCGAAGCAATTACGCCACGGTAAAAACCGCAGCATTAGCACAGCATTGCGGAATCCTATAGGAATGCATGGGATTCTTTTTCGCAGTTTCGTGGCAAAATCGCGCGGTAAAAACCTGGTCCCAGTAATCCTTTGCGACAATTACCGCAATGATGTCCGTTCTCGCGGGATCGCGACGTCTCGCGGTCATTCGCGATGCCGTCGCACGAATGACAGTGAGACTTCGCGCGAATGACCCCGAGACTTCACAATCCCACAAGAACGGTCATCATCGCTCGCAAAGGCTTACTGGGACCGGGAGCGTGGAGAGAGGCGGGAAGGCTGCGCGGGACGTTGGAAGGTGAGAATAACAATATTTTTTATTTTAAATTCTATTTTTTACAGGGATATGGTACCCAAAGCCCGGAGGACAGTCTCCTCTCCTCCGGACCGTGGGTACCATCCGCAAATGTTCTGCTTACTTTTCGCATGGTGTGCACAGCCACATGCGGAAAGTAAGCAGAACAATGCATTCCTATGGGTGTGGGATCACCGCGATTCCGCGAAATTAATGAGCATGCTGCGTTTTTTAACACGAAGCAATTCCACCGCGGTAAAAACCGCAGCATTAGCACAGCATTGCGGAATCCCTTAGGAATGCATGGGATGCTTATTTTTCGCATTTTCGAGGCAAAATCGCGCGGTTAAAACGCCACGTGTGAACTCAGCCTAAAAGTTTGAATCACCCCTTTTCCAAATTAAAAAATAAATACATAAATGAAAATTAGCATATTTTGTACTGACAAGTCTATAAAAGTCCAATCTAAGAAAATCTAAAATTAATCTATAGTGTAAACGGTAAAGAGAAAACAATCTAACCCTAGAACGCATACCTGGGGCCTCGCAGGCCCGCCCTGTTAATTGTTTTCTATTTTCTGCAAGATTACTTTAGTTAGAATTTTGAAACTCTAGGTATTCCTCAGGTATATAGTTGTTTGTCATTTCCAGTTGTTCATTTATTTTTATGTTACAGGCATTTCGGTATAGCAACTCTTTTTTGTGAATACCCCATATTCACATACCTGGGGCCTTTTAGGCCCGTACTAGGTTTACATGTGATCCTAAGTCTTTTTGTCTTCACTGTTGCTGGAGAAGACTTTTACTCAGTCTTTATGACTCTGCTGTTGCTATGAAGAGTGTGAATTCTGCCTGACTACATGGTCATGTGATCTTGGGAAGGAGGCTCCCTCACAACGTCATGCGTCTCTGACATCATCATAGGTCCTGAACACTGTTCATTGTGTGCTACTTGCTGAAGAGACTTAGGAGGAAGGAGTCAGCTTTCTTGTTTCTTGAAAAAGAAACTTTCTGAGTTCCAAAAATCCAAAAGCTTCTGCAGCACCTAAAAGAAAGTGATGACCTGCTGAAGGTGAGAGGAGGGGTCTGCACTTTACCCTTAGCACACACACTAACAAAGAGTGTACAAGCGTGATTGTAATCTTTTTTTTTTTCATTTTAGTTTACTGACTTCTAAGGTTACAATGGCACAGTCTACATCCAGGGGTTTGACTGACCAAGAAATCGAAGCAATCGTTTTTGATAGTGATGAAGACAGTGAACTTTCTTTGTCTGATGAAGAGTACATGCCACCAGCTAATGTCTCTACTTCATCGTCCAGTGATTCTTCAGATGATGAAGAAGTAATGGATCCAGCAGAACGTACAAATAGAACATCCAAAACTAATGTTTTTTGGAACAGTACTGCTGAGGTTCTTGGACGAACCCCATCACATAATATTGTAAGAGTTGCTCAAGGAACTGTAGGAATTCCACAATTCTTGTCCAAAAGAGATATGTTCTGTAAATTTTTTTCAGATGATATTGTAGATGAGGTAGTTTTGTGTTCTAACTTAGAAGGAAAACGTATCGCTTCAGGAACAAAAAAAACATGGAAAAATATAACAAAAGAGGAACTGTATGCTTAAGTTGGCCTTACTCTTCTGGCAGGGAGTACAAAATCATACGATGTTCATATCAGAGAACTCTTTATGAACCCTTTTTCAGATACACATTACAAAGCTACAATGTCAGTCAATAGATTTGAGGATATTCGGAGAAGCCTTCGTTTTGATGACAAGAGAACTCGACCTGTGTCAGTTGTTGCAGTCATTAGTAAAGTAGAAAAAGAACCTTTGAAAAGAGATATTCCTGCAGCATGTTTACTGCAACTTTTGTATAAAAAACTTTTAGACAAAAAAACATTATTATAAAGAGTTATATCGAATGCGTATATTGGGCGTTTTAAGCCCGTTCAGTTACTCTTTTGTTTTTTTTGCACATAGTAATGTTTTGAATTATTCACATCTTAGGCTGTGTTCCCACTGGCGCTGGGGTCTGCCAGGAGGTGATCCGTAATGGATCTGATCTCTTGGTAACTCCAGTTAAGGCTGCTGGAATGCCGGGATTCTGCCAGCCTTAGCTGGGGTCACCAGGAGGTCAGATTCATTATAGATCTCCTCCTGGCAGACACCAGCGCTAGTGGGAATGCATCCTTACTTTGCAATTTTCAAATAAACTTTGAAAATTATTTTTGTTTGAGTTATTCCATGTTATTTGCACACGGGCCTAAAAGGCCCCAGGTATGTGAAAGTGTAGATTTTTATGGTCATGCGTTCTAGGGCTAAACACCAAAACTAATGTTTTTCTGTAATTGCACCTTGCCAAATGGAGTTAAAAGTGGCAAAAATCTTGCATAAACTCCAAAATGGTACCAAGACAACCATCAGCTTGCCCCACAAAAAAAAAATCCTCACACAGCTCTTTCAATATGAAAATAAAAAGTTTTACGATGACACAGATATTTATTTATAAAAATAAAAAAGTTTGGGCACTTGTAAGAAAGGAAGGAAATAACAAAAAGCTAAACATAAAAAAAAAATCACCCACTCCTTAAGGGTATAGTACCTTTTCATTCATAGAGAATATAAGAAAGTGGGTGGACAGGTCCTGTATGGAGTATATGGAGGAAAAAATCCGGCACTCCCAAATGCAGAAAAATAGAAGATTCTTTTTATGATTCACAGCTTAGTAATCCACACGATGTACATTCAATATATGCGTAACGTTTCGGTCACTATAATGGACCTTCTTCAGACAATGAAACAATCCTAAATAAAGCGCTGTCAGATATGTGCTGTCATGCTGAAGAGAGGTGGTTTTCTAAAATGCAGACTTCTCCAAATGGAAACTCCGTGGATAGTTACCCTCAATACAGCAACACTGAATGGTCTCAATGGATCAATTAGTTCAAGTCTTTTCTATAAATTGTTTTATTTTAATATTTTGTAATATTCATATTACACAGTAGATTCTTCAGCTACCTACCCTTTTGAAGAGAGGATGATGAAAATGTCTTTCTTCCATAAAGAATGAAGTGATTGAATCTCATACTACAGCTTTCATTACATTTCTATTACCATCATACGCAGATCCTATACTGCTATATACTATGTTGTGCTGAGGTCTATAACTCATGTTACATGATTACATAGGATCTATATATGCCTTATCAATTACACAAATATTTGTTACTACCAGTCACATTGTAACTTTATCTATACCATTAGGTCTAAATTGTGTAGACAAATGACTTTCTGGATAGCTCAGAAAAATTATCTCTAAAATTGAATTAGTCACAAAACTTCTCATAAACAAAATACTAATCCTAAAAATATGCTTTATTATTGAACGTTAAAACCATAAACACACGAAAAACATCACGCAAAGTATTTGCCGACCCAAATTAGAATTCTAATCACACAGATGAATAGGATAAGGGGATATGTGGCCTAATTGCCCCTGTATGGCCCTTAGCTTTCCCCTGCCTAACAGCGGAGGTTGGCACCCTCTTGAATCGCAAATGGCGCCCCCCCTCCATGATGGCTATCCCTTATCTACCCTATTAATTGCTACTCTTCAGGGCAAAAATAAATACCAATAGGACAAAAGATGGCGGTCACAAACAATAATAACAGTCCTATACATCTAAATCCAATAACCATAAACCATCCCAAACCAACAAAAATCTAAATGACGAGGGTGAGGGGTATGCAACCAGTAACCGATAAGCAGGCTTATTTACTTTGTGGGAAAAAAAACAGGGAATTTGGCCTAGATTCCCTATTTAAATCAATCCCTGCCTACCAGCAGAGCTTTTTCACCCTACTTTAATATGGTGCCCCCGCACCACGTCGACTATTCCTCACTAACCCTATGTCTCATACCATAAATCAAATCATAGCGAAAATGTGGCAATTAAGTAATGGACTGTTTGACCACTTGAATCATATTCCTCTCAAATGCCCAAATAGTGGTCATCATGAATGAAGACAATAAGCTCCCAAATGCTATCCCTTAATACACAAAGGGGCTAATAATCATAGAAGCATCAAAGATACAGTAAAAAATGAATTCACCATCGCTTCCATATGTCTATGCACATATCAAAATGCTAATCTTATTGCCATATTCCCTTATATTGCATGATGCCCAAATTACAGATCAGCAAATATATATATCAAATAAAACTTAGCTTATTGTTGATTTCAATCTTATCTCGCCTCGCCTCGACGCGTTTCCCTCCCATCCAGGGAGTTCCTCAGGAGGCACATAATGATTTTTTATATGCTCATATTGAACATCAGATATGGCGCCTGGTTGCAGGTATCAATCTTCTGGATACTTTATAGAATGTCACACCAGTCTCAAAGTATACTGTATAGAGACTAAGATTGTATACCTGTTGACTAACATATATTTAATCTAATTGGGTCTGAGTTACAACCGTTGTTACCAATGTATTTATTTGTAATTTGTACTGAGAATTGTATAGACAGGCAATCTAGTGGGGTGATCTTCATTCTCTTTCTAATCTTTTAGCAGATTGTCCACCATGTATATATTATCTATGTTTGAATATTGAATAAAGAATTTATTGTTATATCACAAATAATTTTCTCCTCCTCTTCGGTCTCTCTTCTGGTCAGTAATTTCTGTAGGTATTATCCTACATGACACCTTCATTATGAGACTGGCCTTCTTTTTTTTAATCACAGCACGTTGAGAGGTGTTTTTACTGGACCTGGATTTTGGGTCCAGGTTTTAGGAATGGCCAAAAAGCTGCGTGGGACTGGTCATTCCCATCGTCTAATACAGCAAGGGAAGCTGATGTAAAAAGACAGCTATTCCAAAGTTTATGAAGATCATAAACTTCAACAGCTTGGATCCAACCGCATTGCCTTCTTGGATCTGTGTGAAGACTACCAGTTGTCCGAAAGTCACCAAAACTCTTACAGATGATACTGTGCTAGAATGTTTCCAGTAAGCACAATCCCCTGTGAGCTTGATCTCTAGGGTGGTAAATAATAAATATATGGATACATTGTTGGAAACTAAAAATGGAAAAGATATCTTCCACTCACAGAGGGTTGTCCACACTGCATACACTTGTAGTAAGGTCTTATATGTGAGAATTATTAGGGTAGGATGCATGTAGCATGCACTGTGCATGCTCGATCACCCCTGATAGGACACAGCGGTGGCCGGTAATCTAGGAAACAAGCATTAGACAGTAAATTTAAAACTCTTCATTATTCAGAATGGAAATTATTTTTAATAGAGTAAATTGCAAACTTTCTTGTTTTTACAAGCACTTTGCAATTTTATCCATTAGTGATGTTGCAACAACCCCTTAAAGGCAGAGGAAATATTTTATTAAAGAATGTTTTGTTTTGATTTTTTTCTGGAATGTTGGAAATGTGGTCAATTATTAGGTCATGATGACTTCTTTTTCGAATTCCAAATATCATTCGTGTCACTGACATGTTGTAATCTTCCTAGGAAAAACACTAAATAAATGCTCCACATACCAGCTGTCTCCAACGTATCTAGGCTGTAGACTGCAATATATTTATTGAAATGGTAAAGATGCCAGAATGTTTTGAAGTGTAAGACCCTATGGTTTCTGGTTTCTCGTGTTCCGTTCATGGGGTTTTATAAAAATACCAACACAATATAATTCCTGTAGGAGGTGGTGCAACTAGAGTTCAATGGGCCCTCATGCAAAATTTGGACCTTGCCCCACCTGCATGTTGGTCAGATGTATGAGCCCTTGTAGTGTTCCTGCCAGCTTCAGTCCCCTGTGCTCCTTTGATGCTGCAAAGTCAAAGCTGTCTCTTTGCAGTATTGGAGAGAGTACAGTTCGGGCCAGCAGCTTAACCTTGCCGCTTGTCCAAACTGTCATTCACCAGGACTCAGGAGCACACCACCAGCGGCAAACAGGAAGCCAGGAAGTCGGGAGATGGCTGACTCCTGAATAGCCAACGTAAGAACAATTCTGAATTATATTGTCTCACCCTTAGAGCTCATGTATTTTGGCTCCATACAAGCACAATAAATAATGCATAGAGACATAATACAACAGTCATAGGAGTCTGAGTTCCCCTATAGTGTTCCATCATATCATGTGTCACATTTCATCCAGGGGATGCTTGTAGGGCAGGACATCGGGAATTCAACATAAGGGGAATTCTTGCAATCAGTTTTGGTTGTTATTTGCACCAAATTTACCAAAGCATTATTGGATGTTTGATAAATCTTCAGATGCAATACTTCCATCTAGACCTGTTTTTTTTCTACTTTTTAAGTCACTTCCTTACTGAAAAGAAAATTCTGATTTTTTTATTACATTTTTTAAGTATAAATCAAACTTTCAAATTTAAAATTGAAGTCATTCAGTTTGTATTTTTCCTCTTTTTTTTTTACATTAATATTGGATGGAAATTCACATTCCCTCTGTTACAACTGACTGCAGTTTGACTTTTGGGATTACTAGACAGTGATAGGAAACGTGCTGACTTCCAGCTGCTGTGGGAAACATAATCCCTGCACATCCTGGTATTCTATGGGGGGCTACAAGCTGTCTATCTCCGGTTTGTGCATGAGAGCACAAGTCTTACAAATTCCCAATCCAAGGCCATGTAGTGAGCATTAAATCATATGGCTAGTCTTGATAAAACTGGGTAAGAAGCTGGTTACCATGCAGGTATTAGACCTCAGTGGAATAAACATTACCATGCATGATCTTTGTTTTCAAGAATCACAAATTATACAAAATGAAATTTAAACTTTGTTGTAAAAAAAAACCTAATTTCTATTTTCTGGCTATGCATTTCTTATTCGGTTTCTCTGCTTTTAATGGAGTTGCAAATCTTGGGTAAAGCTAATTATCTGAAGTAACGTGCACCAAATTATTAGAATCAGAAAGATTTATGATACCAACCGATTGCACGCACGTCTTGGCAGGAAATGATGGACATAATGTCACTGTCTTTGCTCGTGTCCCGGTAAGGAAATGGGTAGTCCAAAATAACTCTCTAAGGACTATTGATGACATGTGCTGCTGGCTGTAGAAGGAGGTGTTTCAATAAATAATTGTGTTTTGGCACTATTTTGGAGTTTGGGCAAATGTCCATGTCGGCCATACACATAAGGGGTGCAGGTCTAAGCAAAGATATGTGCAGCTGAGAATGAGCCTGTGTAATTGAAGTTAGTAGAGGAGGACGATATCACATTGAATGGGTTCCACTGTGGTAAATTAGAAGCCTTTTGTGTTCCAAAATGGTCCTTTATAGTCATTCAGAGCCAGAGCAGCTCCTTTCTCAAGGGAAAAAAAAACAAAACAAGTAAAGTTAACACATTCTATGAGGACCTGCATATTGAGACTGCGAGCAGAGTCCAGACCGTAGAGATGTAAGGACAGAACCGGTGCCTCCATGGTGCTTGAGTTCAGCAAACTCTGCACCAAAATCTTTAACCTCCAATCGAACCGCCACTATCTCAATCCACTAAGAGGTGTCTCCCATCTGGAGTAAAGTTGGTTTCCATCAAAACTAAGTTCATCTTTGCTGCCACCATTTCCTTGTGTTGAGTACCGCGATGCCATATTCTTTTTACAGGTTTAAACAGAACCTGGTGACTGATACATGCTACTCGATCCATGGGCAACATGTATCAGTCGCTGGCTGTATGATCTCAGCCAGGTATGTTTAAGTCTGAAACATACTTTCTGAGCCACTTGGGAGACTAGTTGAGCAGTTGGGTCCCTGGCAGATTCTTCCCACCTGCTCCTCTGGAATGACAGGTCTCTCTTTATACGTACACGTAGACAAAGAACTCACACTCATGGGCAGCAGGATGGGAGAAGCCGCCGTGGATCTGCGTCTCTGACTAGTCTCCTGAGCGGCTTGTTCCTAGCAGCTCTTAAAGTAGGCTTTTCTCTGAAACGCTGCAGTGGAAAGAATTTAGATGTTTTCCTTGTTCTCAATGCCAGCAGATCTTTCATCACTTCAAAATCCTGTGGATATTCTGTGAAAGATAGGAAACCTTATTCAATAGCCTTAATTTAGCTGGAAATACAATTTAGTTATATTTCTGAATATCAATAGTCATTATATTAACATCTATTTCTTTCTAAACTGTTGTATTTGCCAATATATTCCTCATGTGTGAAGGAATGTTATTTTCTAGATATTCCATATTTTCCTCGAAAAGTAATGTTTACTATAAAATAGCATAATTCTCTGTGTGCTTCCATATGATATCAGAGGCACCTAGAAGTACATTATGGATCGACAATTGTCTGTGGGCACAGTATTACCGATTTGTACAACATGAATCTATAATATATTGTACTTAAATATGATCTCGGACTGTAAAGAATCCTTTCCTATGTGAATTATTAGATTTTAAAATATTCAAAGCATTTATTTAATTGGATCAACATCAAACTCTTTTTATTTTTTATTCAACAAAAATGAATAGATTAAGAATCTAAATAAATGTAAAGTCATTTTATTCTTGGGACACCCCAGCTGTTAGCTGTACACGATGTTGCCTAAGCCACGATCGGATTTGAAACCAATCATGGCCGTATAATCCTTTAGATGCTGCTGTCAATAGTGACTATAGCATCTAGATGATCAACGGAGTGTGGGGGCTCCTCCTTGACCCCCTCAGCACCCTGAGATCATGATTGTGTGGTCCTGATATTTGCCATTTCAATTTACGATGAAATAACGGCCTTAATGTCTGACGGCTGTAGGGACCTGTTCAAAATTACCAACATTTACAGTAGGTGGTAAAATTAGCATTTTTGATTCCTGTCATGCCACTTTGCGATAATTCCTGAAAAGTACCTGAAGGTTTGATAAACTACCTGGCAGTGTTGAATATATTTAAGGGCACTATTTTTAGAATGGTCTCATTTTCGGGGGTTTTCCAACATATTGGTACCTGAAAGTAGAGTTGAGCGAATTTTTCAATATTTGGTTTGGATTTCGATTGCCGGCGAATATTGTTTTTGCAATATTCACCAAACATAGCCGAACGCCATTGGAGTCAATGGAAGTAGAAATGTGGAAATATGTTCGTAAACGTTCATCAAACATAAATTCAGCACGAATAGGGTAACAATATGGCATAAATATGTCAATTTCAGATTTGGCGATCGTTTCCGAGCATATTCGCTCAACTCTACCCTAAAGTCACTTCAAAACTGAATACTAGAGATGGGCAAACCTGAACAGTAAAGTTCGGCATCCATACCGAACACCAACTGTTTGGGCACGGACACCGAACACAGACTTCACCAGGAAGTCTGTGTTACTGTTCGGGTTTGGCTGCCCGAATACCAAGTGTTTGTTGCGCTGTCATGTGCATGTGCTGTCTGCTTAAGAAAAGCTGGTTGTCAAAAAAGGGGAGGACCCCACGCCGTTTTTTTTAAATTATTTATTTAAATACTGTAATTAAAAAAACAGCATGGGGACCCCTCAATTCTTGATAACCAGCCTTGCTGAAGCTGACAGTTGAGGGTTGCAACCCCCAGCTGTGAGTTTTGCCTGGCTGGTTATAAAGAATAGAGGGGAACCCACACTTTTTTAAATTATTTACAGCGCTGGAGTGACTAATGAATTCTCCCATCCACCGCTCCTGCTCTCACTGTAATTATCGGAAGTAGGTGTCAGATGATGGGATAATTAGTCCCATCAGCTGACACCAGTGACCGGAGATAAGCTTTATACCTCCGATCACAGCTGAATGCTCCCGCTGTCTTTTGACAGTGTGGGAGCCGCAGCTCTCTGACCCGTGGGGATCATTTCACCACTGATCAGAAGTGATGTTTGTCGCACTGTCATGCACATAACAGCATGACAAGCACTGGATGTTTGGGGCCCCCCATTCAAGTAAATGGGGTCTGGGTTCGGGTCCGAGCACTGTTCTGGTACCTGAACCTTTTGTAACTGTTTGGCTGAACCCACCAGACCAAAACATCCAGGTGTCCGACCATCTCTACTGAATACGTCAAGAAAATGGTTTTGTAAATCTCCTTGAAAAAAGAAAAATTGCTGCCACATTTTTAAATCTAAAATCTTAACAAAATAGAAGAATATATTACAGATGTGCCGATGTAAAGCCAACATGAGGGAATTGTTATTCATTAACTTTTTTGTGTGGTATGATGATCGGGATTAAAGGGGTAATCATTCAAAATTTGAAAAAAAATGATAATGTTTTGAAATTTTTGTCAGATTTCTAATATTATAAATTAGCACAAATCATATCAACCTATATGTATAATTATCATAAAATACAATGTGTCACAATAAAACGTTCTCAAAATCACTAGGATTTTTTCAAATATTCCAGAATTATTGCCACGTAAATTTGTCCTGGTCGTTAAGGGAAATACTGTATGAGGCTGTTGAGTTTGGGTCAGAAGTACCACAGTCACTCAGGACATTGTGTTCCATACTTGGACCATAAATGTTGTATGTGTGAAACCTGTCCTGCTCCGAATTTTCTTATTGGGTATGTGAAAATGGGTTTTCTAAGTTATATAGCCCCTGTAAGAAATCTATGTTCCAATCTATTTCTGTTTTCCTCTGTTAAGCTTGCTTTGGTTTCTCAAATTTAGTTTTTTTTTTTCAAAAAACGTCAAAAACCGCCGGCATGTTGTATTTAAAGTGCTTCGAGCAATTTTCTTGGGTATTAAAATCTTATACTGCCTGTACTTTTCCTCCACGAAGACATTGAATAACAGTTTGTAATTTTTACTAATCTAGGATGTTCATGAAAGCTTTGGAATTACATGTTAAGCAAAAAAAATGCTTAAAAACAAGTACTGGTTAATTAAACCCTGAGGCTTCTTTGCGTCAGGCGCGTCTGTTTTCAGAATTTTCTACTAGATCTTTCTTGCATTCACATCAAAGTGAGCTTGTTTTGTATAGCATGTTTATTATACTGGGTTTCACAATTAGTTATTCCTTTTTTATTACAAATTGAGCTCTGAGTCTCCCAAGGTTCATTGGTATCGCAGTTAACATCTCCAGTTTTCCCTGCAGGTGGTTGCAGCTGCTGGTTTGGCTGGTTTCTCAGGGTCAAAAGCTATGCTATCAATGTGGTGCATCCTGTAGAAAGAAGTACAAGGGGATAAGAGATATTATCCATGGTCTCTTCAGTCTTTTCATGTTGCTTATGAAAGACTCGTTTAAAAAAATAGTGAAAAATTAAAGTCATAATTTTACATTTAGCCAAAGAATTTAGTAGTTTGATATACAGTCAAGCATCAAGGTCATATCTGAAATAAAATAAATGGGTGTATTACATAAACCCTCTCACTGCCAACAATGTGTATAACAGGCTTAACTTTCTTAGCTTTCAACTCATAGCACGTATAATATTATGGGTGCAATATTGAAATTAGGGGTGACGCAACACCAACTACGTGTCTGTGTAAGGGAAAAGTGGAGAGAAGGAACAAGTGACTGTCACGAGTGTGTCACGTTAACCTGGGAGACCTGGGGTAGGGCCATTAACTCTCCCTATAAAACCTGATCAGACCATCTCTGTCTTGCCAATGAAAGCTTTGGTTCCTGCCTCCTTGGAGATGCTGTACTGTATTGGAGATTGTGTTGTTACTGGAGATTGTTGTGTGCTGTTTTGGGGTGAATGCTTTCCACATTATCCCATTCCCATTTGGTTGGTACGTTCCTATCCTTCCCTTTATACCTTGCGACCTTTGGTGAGTGTTTGTATGTTTGTTGCTTTCTTTTACCCCTGTCTGTCCTACGTGTTGATACACACCAGCTTTCCTGCCCCGGGTCTCCAGGGGTAGGGGAGGGGACAGCTTATAGAATTACAGGAGATCTGTAAGGTTGGAGACTTGAGCCTCTCTACCATTAAGAGTACTCCCGGGACAGGAATAGTTAGGGTCCCAGGTCCAGGGACAGTTTGAGGCCGCCTCTTTAACAAAAGTCCATCACAGCGTGACAGTGACATCAAGAGAAAAAATCAGTCTCTTTCAATGACTCCAAATGGAGGATACAGGAACTTTTCATATAATCACCCCTCTTACTAATCAAAGTCATCTATTGTTATATCTCCCCTGCAAACCCTTAAATGACCCAAAGTGAGATAAATACAGGAGCTTTTCTTTATGTTATCACCCCCTCTTACCATTCACAGCTTGCTACTCTTATCTTTTCCCTGTACACCCTCCAATGATCTAAAATGAAATATGGGACCTTTTCTTTATATTGTCACACCCTCTTACCATTACCAGCTTGCTACTGTTATAATTCCCCTGTACACCCTCCAGTGACCTAAAGTGAGGGAAATGCGAGAACTTTTTTATGTTATCACCCTTCTTACCCTGTTCAGCTTCCAGTAACCCCAGAAGGGGCATACAGTCCACCTTTTTCCAATCAAAGTCGTTTGACTAAGGACACAAATGTTTTAGTTATCTGGATCATAGAGATTTTTGCTCTATTTAGTTTTGTGATGGTGCATGAAATTGAATATAGGCATATATGACATGTTTCAACTCTATATACCAATTCTGCACTTGGCTATGCTAGCATTATTCTAATTTGGATGTGTTGTATTGGCTCTTGTCAGACATTCGTCAGCAAACACTGCCGTTAAGGGAATCTATCACGTGAAATAACACTATTAACCTGCAGATATGGGGTTAATCAGCAGGATAATAGCGTTCTGAACCTACCTAGCAACTTTATTTAGAGCCCCGCTGCTGGAAGGAAATTAACTTTATTCCCCCCGGATGAGTTTGGCTTCCTGTCATAGGGGCATCGCTAGTGGGGATTCAGTGACTCCATGGTTGTGTATGTGAGAAAAGCCACCTGTTTCGCGACAGAAAAGAGTAATTATTAAAAGATTGTATTCCTCTTAGATTCCTAAACTTGAATTATTTTTCAAACAGACAAAGAGACATTGGATTTGATATGCATTTTTCTCTTCATTTATATACTGTTTATTGCCATATTGTAGTGTTATTCCTCTTTATTTACAAGGTTTCCTTGACATGTTTAAAGGGAACCTGTCATCAGAAAAAAACACTATTAACCTGCAGATATTGGGTTAATCTACAGGTTAATAGCATTATTAACCTGCCCATTGCCTGCACTTAGCCAAACGCTGCAGGGAGAAAATGAACTTTATTCCCCCGGCAGTGTTCTGGTTTCAGTCACGGTGGCGGCATCGGCACCAGAAATACTACTTTGGTCAGAGCAGTACAAAACACCAGCACTTTGGATGAAATGGATGGGCAACCATAGTAACGCTCCTTCTCAACATTGCCCATTTCAGCCAAGCTGATTTAAACTGGTGTGAAACCCGTTGCTCAAAAAATGCGTGTCTTTTCAATACACATACGCCACTTTTCTGGCATAAAAGGTTTGTTAAATCGGACCATCAGTGTAGATCTCAGCTAAAGGTCTAACGAGTAACCATGTGGCTTTAGATAAGGACTTTATATGGATAGTCACCTCTATTACAACAGGAAAGTCTTATAATTATTTTTGTCTCTACCTAATCTCTTGTGTCTATCACTACTTTCCTTGGTCTCCCAGTAATCCTTTTTCATTTTTCCTACTGCTACTCTTGACCTTCATTATTTATAGTTATCTTTAAAGGGCTTGTCTATCCTTAGTGAAATCTTCGGCAAGTTCTGCACCGCTTTACTCACCGTTAAGATTCGTCTCCGCTTGCGGTTCCACTGGTCAGCCACGTTTCTCAACAGAACATTGAAAGGTGTGGATCAGACTCTAGTTGGCATGTGACCTCAAGTATACAAATCACATACTTGCGGAATAGTGATGACCACTGCAATCGGAAAGCAACGCTGGTTCCTAACAGGATTGCTGAAAATTTCACCAAGGTTGGAAAACCCCTTTAACTGGTCCTCAGTTGTTTGTCCCTATATTAGCTGCCAAACCTACTACCGTATAAGATATGCTCATGTTTGAACAGAAGCATTTGCAAATTGCATTTGTGTCTTGTATTTGGCATTTGCATAGAGAAAGGTCCCAGCACACACATCAGTATATCCATAAAGACCCATTCACTTGAGTATCCTTTTGGCGTTCATCTCTTGAAGTACTTTTTTTGAAGTCCATAAAAAATCCTCATTAAGAGGGATATCAAAAGAGAAGGGATACAACGCTATACATAACTTTTTTTTTTATATGGCAACCTATGTGTCAAATATTCCACGTCAAAGCCTTCAAACAGTTGTAAACTTCAATTCTCCCAATGTATAGGTCAACTCAACCCCGAAGTTTGTAGAGCCTAAGATGATCATCGTAAGTCTTTTCTTGGATGGAAGTTTGACATTTATAGAAAAAAGCAATATAAAACAAAGATATGATCTTCCCACTCAACAACGAGGCCACATAAGAATTCATTACTTACGGTGGAATATTATGTATGTTTGTTTATTATAGATGTATACTCAGTCATCAATAGTGTCTATTATCCTCATGCAGGACAAGTCAATCGCTGCCGGATCGGTCACTGACTCTCCACAGCTCATATCTAGCAGCAATCTCATTAGAGAGGGAAAGCTTAAATAAAGCTGAGATCATTACATTCTGAACTCTTGATTTTGGCCCCGAGCATTTCTCAAGTTCTCAGATGTGTGACCGCTCTGCAGCGAGGTAAAAGGTAATTCAGTATCGCTTGTTGCTATCATCTCTGGTGTAATGACTGTCTTTCCATTAAGCTGCTCACACATGTTATGATTTCGAAGATAGATCAGTTTCTGGGGGCAGAAAGCGCATTTCATTTTGACCTCATGCTTCAAGAAAAAAAATGAATTTTGTGCATGAAGAAAAGGAAAAGGTCATTAAATCTCCAAAGCACCAGAGCTAATAAAAAGAATCAAAGCTAATATAAATATATTGTATCGCTGAATTATTGATGAAATGATAGTTTCTAAGAACATTTTGCATTAAGTTATCTTTTTAATGATATTTTCAGAATTTTATTGCCCTTCCCTTAACATGGTTACAATTCACTAGATACCGATGAGTCGTACCCTTACCTTTCGGCAAATTTCGCAAAAGAGTTATTCTCATGATGTGAAATTGGTATAGTTAGCATGAAAATAAGCAAGTTTGAAATTGATTTTCTTTTTCTATCTGCTGTGAAGCTCCTGCTATGAGAGCTTTTGTTTTATATTGCCTATGGCTTGTTGCTAAATAGGCTACAAGAAAGTTTCTAAAAATGTCCTGTAGCTATAATAATCAAGGCTGGGATCTCAAGAACTAGCTCCTGAGATCACAGCCACCTTTCTCCAGCCCATTACATTCTATTGAGATGTTCACCAGTGCCGCTCACTTCTCCTTCCTTGTGAGCTCCTGACCTGGAACAGCTGTTATCAGTCTTGCAAATTCACAAACCGAAAATCTCCACCCATCGGCTTTTAAGCAGCTCCTCTAATTATTACTCACTATTCCTGTGAGGTGCTGAGCAGTGTGCACTGTCTGTAGCACAGTCAGGTAAGCAGAAGGATGATTTTGCTAAACCAGAACTATCATTTATGGAGTAGCTCCAGCCCCCTAGTAACAAGAAAATCAAGAGGCTGGGGGTCTGGGGAGCAGTGTGCTCTTGAAGACACATGTTAACTAACCTTTTAATGACTGCAATTTTTAAAATGCAAATTAAAGGAAATCTCTCACCAGGTTTTTACTACTCTAAAGGTACTGTCACACTTAGCGATGTACCAGCGATCCCGACCAGCAATTTGACGCGGTCAGGATCGCTGGTACATCGCTAAGTAGTCGCTAGTGAGCTGCCACACAGGCAGATCTCACCAGCGACATTGCTGGGGACGGGGGTCGCTACTTACCTGTCACACTAGGCGATCCTGCATCCTCCCGCCCAGCTCCACGCATCACTCGTCACAGCAGGAAGCGCCGCAGGAAGCTGACGACGAGAAACAGTCTTGGACGTTCTCGCGCGATCAACGATAAGCAGCAGGGGAGCGGGTTGTAGGTAAGTATCACACACAGCGATATCGCTAGCAATATCGCTATAACGTCACAAGTTATAGCGATATTGCTAGCGATATTGCTTAGTGTGACAGTACCTTAAGTGAGAGCAGCATAATTTAGGGGCTGTATTACTATTCACAAAAGTCACCATCTAGATACCTGCTTTTCAAAAATGTTTGTTTGACCTGGTGCTAATGCACCAAAATGTCACGCAGCCTTGAGCCACACATCATGGACCTGCAAGCCACATGAGTCTCCCAAGCCACAGATTGGGGACCCCTGCAGTAGACAATGAGTTGAGCGGTTTCCGTCATGCATTGCCACTGCTCTATTCTAACAGGACAGAGCCCCAATCTGTGAATCAGTGGGGTCCCAGTGGTTGGACCCTCAGCGATCAGCAAGTTATCATATAAATTGACAAGATGGAACAAGCCCTTTGCTATTTTTTTGTGAATTGGATTCAACATAAATTGAAAAGTGCAAGATTAAATGAATTGTTTAATGAAGACAACACCTTCCCATATTCCCTTTTAGGACATATAAATGTCATCAAGGGTGGACCTTCCCTCCATAGGACTCTACTTATGAGTCATAGAGGAGAAATGTTAACATAGAAATACTCTCATTCTCTTGGAAAAGGGTTCTAAGCATATTCATAAATAGGGCTATACACAGCCAGCAAACAACAGTAGTGGTTTTCTTGAAAAAGCAGACCATTTCTTTTCAGTCTCATGCAATGCTTTAAATGAAATGTTGAGTTATATTTACAGAGACAATGACCATTATTATCATTCTTCTTTAATGAACATTAGCACAGGTCTCTCAATAGAGTTAGAATTATAATTTTAGGCTACAGACTAATAGAACTAGGACCAACGTTGCCATAATAAAATGATTATGTGGAGGGAATAGGAGAAGGTGAGATGTGACCATCACCTATAGAAAATGGTAGACCTTGGGTTATTTATCTATAGCTATTACTGCTGTGAGTTCATTTTCCCCTTCATTACGGAGGCCCGAGGAACTCCCTCTTCTGGTAAAGAAAGGTAGTGAGCCTGATTGTCAAACACCTGAGGCTGATGATGAGGACTGGCTGAGTGGAGTTACATTCAGATGGAGAGAACTTTCAGGAAAAGAAATGATTCTGTTATGAATGAGTCACCGTAGGAGGCAAAAGCAGAAATACAAGCTAAGTCCAGAAAACCAGAGAAGTTGGCAACTATCAGATTGCAGACCCCTGAACCTATCAACACAACTAGCAGTAGCCGTGGGGGGTTCCTACGATGCCCTAGACCCCTCGATCACAGCCGGAGAAATACATAGGCCTAAAGAAAGAAAGAGGAAATCTAAACTGCCCCAGAGCAGACCCCAAAGCAATAGGCAGCCCCCAACATATAATGACGGTGAAGCAAGATGAAAATACTAACACAGACAGAAAGATAGACTGAGCAAAGACGGGGCCCCAAAACTACCTAGATAGGAAAGGACAGGAAGGCTGCTGTCTGCAATCTGCCAAAACCCTATCAAAGACATAAGCCAACCAGCTGATATGAAAAAGGCCCTGAAGCAGCTAGGCTTCAAAAACTGAATCAGCACTCAGGTATTTTCAGAAGACAGAGCTAAATGAATTCAGCACACCCCAGCAGGGAATGGCGGAAATCCAGAAAAACAAAGCAAAAACAAAGACAAAGCACAAAAGCAAAAGGCCGAACAGCAAACCTAGCTTTGGAGGAGCAGGAATTCAGACTGGTCTCAAAGGATCCCACAGAGAAAACACACTACTGTTGTGAGTTCATTTTCCCCTTCATTACTGAGGCCCGAGGAACTCCACTCAGCCAGTCCTCATCATCAGCCTCAGGTGTTTGACAATCAGTCTCACTACCTTTCTTTACCAGAAGAGGGAGTTCCTCGGGCCTCAGTAATGAAGGGGAAAATGAACTCACAACATATTACCTTCCATTGTAGTCTTGCCTGTGATGATAATGAAATGACTGCTGAGTAGTGATCTCTACAGAACAGGTATTATGAGTCTACTGTAAGCATAACTCCAAAGGTTTAAAAGTGTCTTGCCTCTGATGTTGGATTACCCTGGGCTAGGAGCTCCTTGCCTGTCCTAGCGATCCCTAATCTCCAGATTTCTTCTGAAGGTGAAGAGGCCGGGGCCACGTACCTTGCTGAGCTCCTGAATCAGCCCTATATCTGTCCCCCACCCCAAACCAAGGAAGTGGGGAGTAATAGTATTTGTCTATACACAAACCAGACAAACAAGGAAGGATGTACAGGGATAAAGGAAAAATACCAATCATACAAATGTGCACTCACAGACAACAGAGGGGAACATGGTAGAAAAAGAATGTAAATCAAAATAGGAGAGGAAGAGGAATTGCACACAGCCAAAAACTCCAAGCAACAGTCACAAAACATTAATTCAAATGCCTCTACCAACAACCAACTTCTCCACTCCCACAAGGCAGAACGAGACTTAACACTTGCCAGAGATGAGTATATATAGCAGAAGGGAGTGGCCAATACTGAACAGCTGAGATAATCCAAGCAGGGAGGCTTCAGAGACTCTAAACTGAACAATTTAACCCCTGCACTGTTAACAGAAATCTGAACTATTTAATAAGAAGGAAACATGCTTCTAATCAGTGTAGGAATGTGTGAAATCACACGCTGCAGTCTTCTGGCACCTCTCTGTTGCTTTTTATTTTTTTTTAAGATTTTTTTAAGATTTTTAAAAAGAGTGTGAGAAATTACTATGCATGCCTCTACTCTTTAATAGCATACATTTTCAAATTTACACAGGGAATAAGTGTTAATAGGTGTGCTTTTACAGCACACTTCCTCCCCATCCTTGCACAGGGACCTGTGCACAGGTTACAGAGCATGCCAACAGAGAACATCTCCAGTCTCATTTCTATAATCTTTGTGGGTTGCTGTATTTGCATAATGTCTATTTATGTACAGAAAATGTAATCCAAAAATCTATCGTTGAGAAAAAAATAACAGATTAGAAAAATTAGTTTTCAATAGCTAAAAATATATAAATTAATTCATTTTTTCTGAATTTAAATTAATTTCCTTTTTCCATTTAAGGGTAAGCACATTTTCATCAGTTTTCAGCTCTGTAGGCTCCATTTCTTGATTTACAATTGGTTCTGAGCTGGTGGGAGAAAACTAGCTCGTTTGATTTCTGCTATAGATTGATTAGTGCTCTTTATACCTTAGTGCACAAAGAGAAGCAACAGCAAAGATGATATTAAACAGCAGTACTGAGCAGTGTATATGTGAATCCAGCTCTGGGGAGATAAAAGACTTGTTAGAAAGCTCAGCACAGTCTCTATATGTTTCCCACTGACTGTTTTTTTCCTTTGCCCCTTACTCTGTCTTTGCCCCTGGTGTACAAAGAGTGTAATAGACTGTGTAACTTGATACATCACTGCTGGCAGTCCTTCTTGTCTGTGCAAGACTGAGTTGAGGCTTTTTTTCCGAGTGGATGGCAAATTTAGGTGGCAGTGGGAAGAAGAAGTGACTCAGTCTTAAGTAAAGAAATAAGCAGATTTCTCTGTTCAGTTCTCTTTTATGTGTGATTCCGTTTAACCATTTACTGTCCTGACATCTTCAGTATAGCTTCTAACCATGGTTGTACTCTGATATTTATATTAGATTATTTTGCTATCTATCATGCTAGTCTTGATGTTCTTGGCTAAATACGTGAGGGATTCTTATAAGCTACTAAATGTTTTTCTACTTGTTTTCTGATAATATCAGTATCTCAGTACCGCTGTGTGAATTTTTGATATCTGCTTGTTTGCTACATATAAGGCTCCCAAATTCAAAATATAATATCTCACCTCTAACTTTATTACATAATTCTATCTGTGAGAAGTAGATAGAAGTACAAACTGTTTCCATCTGTAGATTGCTTTGAGTCTGCAGGGGGTTGTAATACAAATAGCATTAAAGGGAGTCTGTCAGCCCAAACTGACAGTATAAACTAAGCACAAAGCCTTATTCTCCTTTAAAAATTGCACCCTTAGTGTTCTAATTGTTGCTTGAAGGAACTGAAGATTAATCAAACATGCTAATTTGATTAGACTGATGAATGACAGCTCTAGCTTGTCTGAAGTGAGCACTGTTTGTAGATAAAGCTCCTGCAAGCCAGTGCTGTCAATCACCAGTGAAGGAGGTGAAGGAGGTGGGGCATAGACAACCAGGGGGTGGAATGATGCATCAAGCACCCTAATTAGCATATTTCATAAAACTTTAGGTTTTGCAGAACAGAAGCAGCGATTAAAAAAACGAAACATAAAAATTTTGTAGGGGACATTTTCCATATAACACAATATTTTTTAATCCCTTTAGGGGCCACTGTGAAAAATCTTTGGTTGTTCCAATAGAACATTGATGGCAGGTGAGGGGGAGAAAGAGAGAGAATACAGCGCTGACCATAAGAGCTTACACTCTACAGGAAAGAGAGAGAGGATGGCACTGACTATAAGAGCTTACACTCTACAGAAGAGAGAGAGAGGATGGCACTGACCATAAGAGCTTGCACTCTACAGGAGAGAGAGAGAGGATGGCACTGACCATAAGAGCTTACACTCTACAGGAGAGAGAAAGAGAGAGAGGATGCCACTGACCATAAGAGCTCACACTCTACAGGAGAGAGAGAGAATACCAATGACTAGAGTTGAGCGAAACGGGTCGGTCAATTTCAAAAGTCGCCGACTTTCGCTAAAGTCGGGTTTCATGAAACGAAACCCGACCATAGCGTGAGGTTGGCCACGAGGTCGGCAACCAGATCGCCAAAGTCGCGTTTCAAAAGATGCTTCCAGCGCCCTTTTTCAGCCAATGATGGAGGATGCACACTGTGGGCAACGCGATGACATAGGCAGCGGTCACCATCATCTTTGAGAAGGCCATGCAAGTGATTGGCTTGCTTTGTATGGCGTCACAGGGGCTATAAAAGGGCATGCACGCCGACCGCCATCTTACTTCTGATGATCTCAGAATAGGGAGAGCTGCTGCTGCTGCTGCTGATTCTGTAGAGAGAGCGTTAGGCAGGGAAGAAGATACAAAAAACTGCTTCTGCTGCTAGCGATTTTGCCTGTACAACACAACAGTTTGTATGCAGTGCAAGGGGAGGCTATATTTTGGTGCATCAGCTCTGTTGGTTATTAGGCTGCCTTATAGGGCTCCCTGATAGCTGCATTGCTGTTTTCACACTGCTGTGCAAACTGCTTTTTTAAAAGCAAAAATACTTTTCATCCTCTTTTTTGCCCAGTTACCAAGCGTTCATTTTTCCACCCTTTTGTGTGCAGCAGTCCTGCTTATTAGGCTGCCTGCTGCCATACTTGGGACTGAGAGCATCATTGTCAGCTTGCTGAAATCTCTAGGGAGATTCAAATTCTCCCCAGTCCTATATTGACATTTTATACACCATCCAATTTAAGCCTGTTATATTGAGGTGTAATCTACACTGGGCCTGAGATATTAGTTCAGTGTCCTCAAGTCTGTAGGGAGATTCAAATTCTCCCCAGTCCTATATAGACATTTTATACACCATCCAATTTCAGCCTGTTATATTGAGGTGTAATCTACACTGGGCATGAGATATTAGTTCAGTTTCGTCAAGTCTGTATGGAGATTCAAATTCTCCCCAGTCCTATATAGACATTTTATACACCATCCAATTTCAGCCTGTTATATTGAGGTGTAATCTACACTGGGCCTGAGATATTAGTTCAGTTTCCTCAAGTCTGTAGGGAGATTCAAATTCTCCCCAGTCCTATATAGACATTTTATACATCATCCAATTTCAGCCTGTTATATTGAAGTGTAATCTACACTGGGCCTGAGATAATAGTTCAGTGTCCTCAAGTCTGTAGGGAGATTCAAATTCTCCCCAGTTCTATATAGACATTTTACACACCATCCAATTTCAGCCTGTTATATTGAGGTGTAATCTACACTGGGCCTGAGATAATAGTTCAGTGTCCTCAAGTCTGTAGGGAGATTCAAATTCTCCCCAATACTATATACACCTTGTCCCTTGTTTTAAAGTACCATATTGCTGGTGGTATTTTGGGTACATTTTCCCAAAAATGAGGAAGTGTGTTGGAAGAGGCCGTGGAAGTGGGCGGGGGTTGCCAGCTGGTAATGATGGTGTTGGTGGTGGTGGATCTGCTGGTAGTGGCAAAAGCACAATAGCACCTAATGCAGGAGGTGTTGAGCCTGCATCATCATCTGGCTCCACAAGGCCTCGAAGGCTTCCTTTTCTGGGAGTAGGTAAACCGCTTTTAAAGCCGGAGCTTCAGTAACAAGTTTTGGCTTACATTGCTGACATAGCCTCCAGCTCTATCGCCTCTTCTTTTGAACTTTCAAAAAATAAAAGCACTGAGTCGTCATTCGAGGCTCATGGTCAGGAACCACACTGATGCACAGCCACTGCTAGATTTATCTGCTGGTACATTCACTCAGAGCACTACATTGTCCTCGCAGTGTACTGAGCCAGAATCTGACCCGGATGAAACTCAGGTGCTCCTTCCCGCATACTATACCACCTTACATGGTGACACAGAGGAAGGTGCACATGACATTGAAAAAGAGGTGATGGATGACTCAGTTGTTGACCCAGATTGGCATCCATTGGGGGAAGAGGGTGCCGCTGCCAATAGCTCAGAAGAGGAGGAGGAGGAGCATCCACAGCAGGCATCGACATTACAACAGCTGTTATCTGGCAGGCCCGGAGCAGTCCAAAAACGGGTTACAAAAACCAAAATAGTTGCAGGACAGCTATGCCAGATGGTCAAATTAGCACAGCGTGCAAGGCCTTAAAATGTCTTCCATAGTAGGAAGAGTGCAGTGTGGCACTTTTTTGAACAAAATCCTAATGATCAGGCAAAGGTTATCAGTAACAAGTGTGCAAAGACCTTTAGCCGAGGGAAAAATCTGAGAAATTTGAATACCAGTTGCATGCTTAGACATTTAACCACCATGCACTTGCAAGCGTGGACGGACTACCAAACCTCATGTACCACATGTGCAACTGCTCCCAATGAAGGTAGTCAGCAACGCTACATCGTTTCCCCCACTGTAAGCCCACCGGTTAGCACACCACCAGCAGCAAATGTTGAGGTGTCGTCGCAAGGCCAAAGCAGTCAGGGAATCACAATGTTATTGCTACGAAAGACTGAATCTAGGCCATCAGAAAGAACTCCAACTCCATCACCATCATCAACCCTATCTCAGTCCGCCATGTCCACCGCTAGTTCCACCATATGCAGCTCTCAAGTCCAGCTCACCCTACCAGAGACTGAGTAAGACAAGAAAGTACTCATCCTCTCATCCGCGTACACTGGGTTTGAACGCCCACATTGCCAAACTAATCTCGGTAGAGATGATGCCCTACCGGTTGGTTGAAAGCGAAGCTTTCCGCAAACTCATGGCCTACGCAGTACCACGCTATGACCTACCCAGTCGGCACTTCTTTTCGCGAAAAGCCATCCCAGCCCTCCACCTTCATGTGAAAGACCGCATTGTCCATGCACTCAAGCAATCAGTGAGTGGAAAGGTGCACCTCACAACAGATGCATGGTCCAGTAGGCATGGCCAGGGCCGTTACGTGTCCATCACTGCGCACTGGGTTAATGTGGTGGATGCAGGGTCCACAGGGGACAGCGGCGGTGGGACAGTGCTGCCTTGCTCACGGTATAGGAAACAGTTGGGTGTAGGCGTTCGACCCTCTTCCTCCTCCAGAAACGAAAGCTCATCCACAGAGCGCAGTCGCACGAGCACTCCATCCGCAGCTGCCAGTGTTACACAGGAGGTGTCCCACTATCGAACAGCTAGTGGTAAGCGTCAGCAGGCTGTGTTGAAGATGATGTGTTTGGGCGACAGACACACCGCGGAGGTACTGGCCGACTACTTGCAGCGACAAACTGAGTCATGGCTGGGCAGTCTACATCTTGAGGCAGGCAAGGTAGTTAGTGATAACGGCCGTAATTTTGTTGCAGCCATAGCCCTTTCAAAACTCAGACACATACCTTGCCTGGCTCACACCTTGAATCTGGTAGTGCAGTGCTTCCTCAATAATTATCCGGAGTTAACAGGCCCACTCCAGAAGGTCCGAAGATTGTGCTCGCACATCCGCCGGTCGCCCGTACACTCCAGTCGTATGCAGAAGCTGCAGCGATTGCTCCAACTTCCCAACCACTGCCTAATTATCGAGGTTGCAACAAGGTGAAATTCCACCCTGCACATGGTTGAGAGGCTGTGCGAACAGAGGCAGGCTGTAATGCATTTGTGGGAGGATACACGGCCAGGCACTTTGAGGGCAGACATGGAGTTGTCAGGTGTGCAGTGGTCGAAGCTGAAAGACCTCTGTAAAGTCCTTCAGTGTTTTGAGGAATGCACACGACTCGTAAGCGCAGACGACGCCATCATAAGCATCAGCATCCCACTTATGTGTCTGTACATGCAAACTTTGACGCACATTCAGGAACAGGCGTCTGCAGCCGAGGAGGATGAGGAAGAGGAGGAGGGAAGCCTTGATGACAGTCAGCCATTGTCTGCTCTGGGACCTCTCCTGGACGAGGTGGAGGAAGAAGAGGAAGAGGAGGAGGATGATGATGGGGATGATTATTTAGGGGAGGAGGATGCTTCTCCTGGGGCAAGAGAAAATGTGGCGTGGCAAGGTCTGGTAGAGGGTTTGTGCGTGACTGGAGGGATGTGGATTTGCCAGAAAGTGCTCCTCCACCCAGCACTCTCAGTTCATCATTGACACCTGGAACATTGGCCCACATGTGTGATTATGCCTTGCAGATCCTAAAAAGGGACCCACGCATTGCCAAAATGATGAACGATGATGACTACTGGTTGGCCAGCATCCTGGATCCACGCTATAAAGGCAAATTCCAAAACATCTTGCCACAGGAGAACCTAGAGCTAATATTGGCTAACAAACTAGCAACTCTGGTAAACCGTTTGTTTGAGGCATTCCCAGCACACAGCAGCGGTGATGGTTCTCACACGAGTCGTAGGGGGCAACATGGAAGAGGTGTTCGTGGTGCACACATCCAAAGTGGCGTTGGAGACAGGGGTTTCATGACCATGTTGTGGACTGATTTTTCAAGTACCGCTCACACGACTGGTAATACTGCATCGATTGAAAGTGACAGGAGGCAGCAGTTGTCAACTATGGTTACAAACTACTTCTCCCATATTGATGTTCTCCCTCACAGGTCATTCCCCTTTGACTATTGGGCCTGTAAACTGGACACCTGGCATGAATTGGCACAATATGCCTTACAGGAGCTCGCTTGCCCTGCTGCTAGGGTAAACTGATTAAATTTGCTGATGACACAAAGCTAGGAGGGATAGCTAATACTAGAGAAGAGAGAGAGGATTCAAAAAGATTTAAATAAACTGGAGAAGTGGGCAGCAACTAACAGAATGGTTTTTAACAGGGAGAAATGCAAAGTACTACATCTGGGCAATAAAAATGAAAAAAGCATATATAGAATGGGAGGAATAGGGCTAAGTGACAGCACATGTGAAAAAGACTTGGGTATACTAATAGATCACAGACTGAATATGAGTCAACAGTGTGATGCAGCAGCAAAAAAGGCAAATGCAATTCTAGGATGTATTAACAGAAGCATACAGTCTAGATCACGTGAAGTCATTATTTCCCTCTACTCCTCTTTGGTCAGACCTCATCTGGAATATTGTGTCCAGTTTTGGGCACCACATTTTAAAAAAGACATCAACAAACTGGAGCAAGTTCAGAAAAGAGCGACCAGAATGGTGACCGGTCTGCAAACCCTGTCTTATGAGGAAAGGTTGCAGGATTTGGGAATGTTTAGATTGCAAAAGAGAAGACTGAGAGGAGACTTAATAGCTGTCTACAAATATCTAAAGGGCTGTCACATTGTAGAAGGATCAACTTTATTCTCATTTGCACAAGGAAAGACTAGAAGCAATGGGATGAAACTGAATGGGAGGAGACACAGATTAGATATTAGAAAAAACTTTTTGACAGAGTGATCAATGAGTGGAACAGGCTGCCACGAGAAGTGGTGAGTTCTCCTTCAATGGAAGTCTTCAAACAGAGGCTGGACAGACATCTGACTGGGATGATTTAGCGAATCCTGCTTTGAGCAGGGGGTTGGACCAGATGGCCCAGGAGGTCCCTTCCAACTCTACGATTCTATGATTCTATGCTAGTGTGCTATCCGAAAGAGTCTTCAGTGCTGCTGGATCAATCCTGACAGAAAAAAGGACCCGTCTGTCGACCCAAAATGTTGATGATCTAACCTTCATTAAAATGAACCATGCATGGGTTTCAAAGGATTTTGTCCCACCTTCCCCTGCTGACACATAGGTTGCCAGAAAAATGGCTCGCTTTTGTCCTCCTCTTCTTTGGACTTCTCCAATTCCTCCATTTTCAGCTGCTGAATGTCCAACATCAACATATGCCATTTTTTAAACCTCCCTAACTGGGCTGCCCCCCCCATGGCCGGGGTCACCACCTAGCGCACGCAACCTTGCGAGTGCCATTGCCCTGGACAGGTGGGTGGGCCGACTCTTGGGCGCCAGCACTGGCACAGGGTCCCTCGTAGTGCAATAAAGTGTCTCTAATGGTGGGGGTGCACACCCGCCGTCAGACACACCGGCGTGCTATGAGGGGCCCAGTGCCAGTTCCGACGCCCATGAGTGGGCCCCCCTTGCTTGGGGAGGGCCCCAGCATTTGCAATATTTACCTCTCCCTGCTCCTCCGCTGTGTAGTCTGGGCTGTCAAATCCTTCCCTGGGACTGCCACTACAAATTTGGTGAACTGATAGATGATGGTTAAGACGTAGCTATGCCCTGTCCTGCTGGCCAGGCAATAGCTTCAGATGATCAGTGGCTTCCATTTCTTATGGACGTTGACTCACAATGAGATGCAGTGATGGTTTATCATCAGCTTTCACAGTTTTCCTACTCACAGACGTGTGACATTCCTGCCCACATTTTTAAATGTGCCCTCTCATGCCAATCCAATAGAATCGCCTACAGCCTGTGGCTTCTGTCTTTTACGCTCCAAAGTTACCTGACAGATCATGATAGGCAGTGAGGACCATGTCTACATCTCTCCCTGTGATCAAAATTTGATGGAGATGAGTAACGGTGATGGGATCAAGGGTACTGCGATACAGCAACCCTTTCTTCACAAAGAACTGTTTTCGCTGTCTCCACACACAAAGTAATTGAGGGTCAGCATCGCCTCTGAGAATTCTCCCGGGAGTTTTTCCCCTGATTAGTAATTCCTAAATTTCTGCAATCACTCAACTTTATGTCTGTACTTTTATCCATCTCGTTTCCTCTTGCGGAGAGTCTGGACTGTCTTACTGAGACAGAAATATAAAATATATATGAAGATTTAAAAATACCCCAACAGTGTATACTGGTGTACGCTTCAAAAACATTTCCTTTTTTCTACTTTTCACATTGTTATCTAATCCATACTGAGGCTGTGAGTGTCTTTGCCGGACTCCGGAAATAAACACGGAGATTTTAAATGTTTAAACTATGCTATATATACCTGTTGATTTTGTTTACCTTGTTTTTTGAGTTCAGCCATCCCCGGCCGGGGGTGTGCTGGATTCTTTTTCCTTGATCAGTGTTCTCTTTTGCTCTGCTTCCAGAATATTCTGAGTGCTGATATAGGGTTTGAAGTCTAGTGACTTCAGGGTCCTTTTTGCTTATCAGTTGTTTTGGTAGTATTTTTTGGCAGGGTTTTTTCGGATTGCAGACAGCAGCTTTTCTGTCCTGTCCTTTTTAGTTAGCTTGGGCCCCATCGTTTGCTCAACCTATCTTTCTATCTGTGTTAGTGTTTTCATCTTGCTTCACCGTCATTATATGTTGGGGGCTGCCTATTGCTTTGGGGTCTGCTCTGTGGCAGTCAGTTTTTCTCTTTTCTCTCTTTAGGCTTGTGTAGATCTCCGGCTGTGACGAGGTGTCTAGGATCACCGTAGGAACACTCCACGGCTACTGCTAGTTGTGTGATAGGATCAGGGGTCTGCAATCCGCTAGTTTCCAACCTCTCTGATTTTCTGGGCTGAGCTTGTGCTTTGTTTTTATCCTCCTTGGTGACTCAATCATAACAGTCAGGCTGTCTAGCAGCTGCAAATCATGCAGCTGCGAGGACTCAGACATAATTTAAGAGCACGCCAAAATACTCGGAGAACACCCGAGCATGCTCAGAAAATTCGAGTAATGGGCACACTCGCTCATCACTAATCACAATACATTACCCAAGTAAACATATTACACTTCACACGATATACAAGAGATGCATAACACTATGTACACAATGCAATTGTTCTTCAAGGGCAGAAACAAGACAGTCCAGTGGTTCAAGGAAGGACAACCAGTAATTTGGTAACAAGGTTATGGATGCACAAGGCTCATTGATGTGGGTTGGAAATTTAGGCTAAGTCATCTGGTCAGATCCTTCAGAAGATCCTTCAGAAGATAGCAGGATGGCACTCACCGTTCTCTTGGAATGATTCACTTTATTTCATATAGGTCCTGTTGAAGTGCATTGTGCACGAAACGACTGTTGTCCGTCTTTTTACAGTCCGGTGCCTATGCTTTGTCGATATGAAATAAAGTGAATCATTCCAAGAGAACGGTGAGTGCCATCCTGCTGTCTTTTTTACTATGACATTCCGTGTTTTTCCTCATATGGATAGAGCACCTGTTCAGTAAAGGGTTACAGGTGTTACACTGATAGCGGTTACAAGCAGCTTTGCGGGTATTTCTTTCCCAGGGACAGTGCCGGATGTTTTATTTTACTTTCCTTGGACAGATCCTTCAGAAGATCTACTGTAGCAGTATCGCAAATCGCAGAAACTGTTACTACTGGCAAAGATGGAAAGGTGTCAGAACACGCAGAGAATCACCGTTTGGTGCTGCCTAGCTACAGGCAATTCATAGTGTCCATGGTGACCCTCGTCAATGCTCAAAGTGCCTACAATGGGAATATGAGCATCATAACTGGGCCAAGGACCAAAGAAATCAAGTGGCCTGATCTGATGTATCATTTCTTTTGTGAATCATTAACCTAAGGAAGAGATGGCATCAGGATGCACTATGGGAAGAAGACAGTCTAGCAGGGGCGGTGTAATGGGGCAATATTTGACGGAGCAGTGGCATAGTAAGGATTGCCAGTACCCAGGGCAAGACAAGTGTTTGTGCACTCTAATCTGTGAACTGTTAGAACTCCCTGATTCCCTTCCACCAGTCCAGTTAGTGTTGAACCAATTATTCACATGTATTATATTCATTTCCAACAATACTGATGCAATTATAGTTTGTTCTTTCATCATCTAGTTATTTCTGCTTTTGCAAACTTTTAAAAATAAAAAGTCACATGTTGTTGTTTTTTAGCATTTTATTTTATTTTTATGTAATTATTTTATGACCATAGCCCCAACCCTACCATAATCCCTAACCCTAGTTCTAATTCTAACCCTAATCCTATGGGAGGCAGCATTTTTGCAACCCCATAGAATTTTGCTCCCAGAGAAAATACCGCTACATTCATCCCCTCCCCCGCTTCTGTGCCATGCTACGCCACTGCAGCTGGAGAACAGCTTGGCCTAGAACATTCCTCAGATTTCAATCCAGTCAATCATCCGTGGAATATGCTGGAAAAACAAAACTGATCCATTGTGGCCACACCTTACAGGACCGCATGTGTGTGTAACATATATGAATGTCTTTAATATGTATGTGGAAAAAATGTGTGTATATCACCTTCATTGGAAGGCTAGAAGGACTAACTTGGTTTCTACAGGCAGGATTTGTGTAAGTCACTCTGTCTAGCAGGTCCTTAGTCAGTCATGGCTTTCACCCTTTAACTCCCTTTCAGAAATCTGAACTTACGCAGATTCCCCCCAAGGTTTCGTCAACAGAGGGGCTGCTGGCCGAGAAGTGGGCTGGCAGAGAATAATCAGAACCAAGAAGTCAAGGTCAGGAAAAGAATCAAGAAACATTTGTCTAGTCAAAATATGGCCCGAGGTCAAGGAAGGGAATAAACAGGCTGAGTCACAGCTAAGAAGCAGGAGTGAACCAAAGTAAGCATAAGTTATAACTGGCAACTGTAAACAGACTGCTAGAGGTTTAAGTAGAGAAAGCAGAAATCAAATAATCATAACACTAATAATATTCAGGTATTAACCCCCAAGCTCACTGCTTGCATGACCCCACAAGTCCCAAAACTGCTCCCATGTCGGCCCCGATTATTTGCAGGGAAGCTGTGGCACCACCGACCAACAGATGTAGAAGTAGATGAAGCCAGCCCAGATATCAATATTTCACTCTTTAAATATGTGCATACAGAATATACAGTTATTTGTGTTTGTATATATGGTATTTGGCTTAGAAGTAAAATTATTGTGTAAGTGTAGTGATGCTTTTATGTATGTACAGCAGTGTTTATCATACATATGGTATAGTGGTAGTATTTATGCGTACGAGGTATGGACTGGGGCTGAATTTCAGCCCTGGCATTTAAAATCACACAGGCCCATGCTTTCCTCATCCCAAGCACCAGATGGGATATATTACCACTAATATTAATCTGGATGGAGGAAAGGAAGATTTACTACAAGACCAATATTTCTAATGATACCTGTTACCTGCTGGGGTAAGGGACGGAGTCAGCGACTTTATGCTCCATCACAACTCATACAGTAACAGTATGGGTGTTTTTAGAACACCGATTCTGCTAACAATGTAGCAGACAAGGCAGCCACGACCAGACAGGCCCTTCTGGCATTTGCCAGAATAACCAGATGACCAGTCCGGCCCTAATGTGTACAGATAAGCAGTACAATGACTTTATGTGAATTCAGTTTGTAACTTTAGTCCTGCCTATGTAATTAGAAGCTCATTTTATTGCTTGGGAGGAGAAGATGCACCAGACTGAATCTTTGCCCTGAGCCTAGATTCCGATACGTCACTTTATAGAGTTTGGCTAAGCTCATGTGTCCGGTAATCATTCATTTGAATCCGATCCAGCAGCAATCAGTTATCTTGCCTGGACAAAAAAAGTTGTGCAGACATAACTTTTTTGTCTGGCTTAAAAATGGATTGCAACTGGATCCTTTTTTCAACATTAAAGTCTATGAGAAACGGATGCATTAAATAGCCTGCTGTATTTCTTCCTTTTTTACTTACTGAATCTGTTTAAAACGGATGATTAAAGAACATTATGAGGTTTCATATAAATGTTGTGTTTACTATTACAACAAGACGATCAATGCCTCATTATGGAAACCCATTACTGTCTGCAGTCCTAGCATACGACCCCCTCTATATCTGTATACCCCCATGCCCCATTATTTGACTTGCGATATCCTACAGACTTAATATTTCTTTCCATTTTTAGGGCACATTTTCCCAGGTTTGCCCCTTGTAGATGCCTTTATATGTGATCTAAATTACGGTACTTTGGTGTATGTCCATACCCCAGCAGGCATGGCCTTTTTTTCCCCGGCATCTCCATACAATTTGCATGGTTAGCCAGTGCCACGGAAAAGGGCAAATTCCGCAGAATTGAATCTAATACATATGGGTACTCTAGGAGTGGTGATGCATCTATGTAGCATAACGCATTATTGTTTGCGATCAATATTAAGGCCATGCTACCAAGTCAATAGATCTGAGCTCCAATACCAGACAAAACCCACCCATGTACAGTGCTGCACTTGTTCCTGAAATGTTTTTCTTTTCCCAAACAAGCTCTTTGACCTCAAATGTTTTTTAAAAACTATTTATTTCATAACCATATACTGAGCTTTACATCCATCGTTATGTGACCATAAGGACCAAGTTCATCGTAAACCAATTAGAGTATTAAAATTTGGAAGGAGCACTGAAGAAAACAAACTTCATGAAGATATTTTACTTGATTGAGTTTGAACCCAGACCACCAATGTAGCACGGCTATAACAACTCTTCTTGACATTTTGTGGTGAAGTCTATTAGCCATTAAACAATCTATGAGACAATTTATTCACCATCAATGCCCCTTATAGAAGTCATGTATATCCATATTGACCATATATACCATATGTTCCCTATGTCTCTAGCTGACATTATTTAACACTTTCTGTTTGTACACATATATACTGATTTTACATAAGAGTCCTTGATTGTTTTGGAAGCACAGAAGTCATGGTCTGAAGCGTTGGTAGATAATATGTTGAGCCTTGATGGAGAAGAAGCAGGAGGAGGAAGGGATGCGTGGGAACACAGTCTGGTTAATAGAGCACAGTTGGAATGGTTCTTGCCCGCACTGACAGCATTGAAGAGATCATGTCCATTGCATCATAAGTTCCCCTGCTCACAGCCTCACACCGGCATCGCTGCATGACAAAAGCAGCTGGAAACAAGAACTTGTCTCTAATGCAGTGAGACTATGAATTCATGTATAGAGGCACGGTAATAATGCTCTGCTGGGGATCGGTTTCCTACTCTGCTCTGCGCAAATCCAGAATTCAGAGCACAAAGGAAAATCAATCAGCCTGATTCATTTTTCGCTCCTTGTATTATTATAGTCCTTTGTCTCTGGCACTGCACTACTTTCCGAGGAATAGGATGATAACTTGGGTGCTGTTGAGCGGCTGTAATAAAACTACAATGGGTCACTATCTGCCACAAATATAAGTGGTTTATTGGCCTGAATATTGGCTGTTTAGGGGTTGTAGCCATCTTAGCTGTCAACTTGCTGATCACTGAGGGTACTGGTCACTGATGGTCCAATTGCTGTGACCCCACGACACTGATAACAGAGTTCCGAAATGGCTTATTAGTAGATATAACCCAATCTGCCTAAATTCGATTGAGCTTCAATTTTGCTGGGAAATGTAATTTGCATCAAATAAATTCAGCGCAAATCAAATGTGCCAAGAAAATAATCTCTCTTACATTCACCTCTTCTTGGCTCTCCCCATATTTCTTTCACTGCTGTAGGTCCTGCGATATGCTCCTCTATCTTCTTTCTTCCCTCTCTCATCATCTTCTTGTTCCAGACCTCAAGTTTTGCCATTCTTCTCCTATTACATGGGCCTGGACATTTTTCATTAATATTAGTGACATGGGTGGCACGTTCTTGGGGGGGTCACGACGCAAATGATTGATGTGCATCACACTCCATGTGGCAGCATGGCATTTAGTGAAGAATGGCGGCACCAGATCTCTTAAAAAAGAGGAGGCCAAAGAAGAGCGATAGGAAAACCTGACAATGGTGGGATCGCTATGGGGAGGGCCAAAGAGAGAGCAGTATAATAGTGTACTGTTTTTAATACAGTCTTAACTCCTTTAACTCCTGTTTTTAACTATAGATGGCTGCCATCTTTCTGGATTCAGTCAAACAGAATCTCAAAAAAATTTAGGAAATTCATAAAGACTTTGAGGGTGATTTTTCAAATCTTTTACATCACAAAAGTGGCTTAAAAGGTTTGAAAATGTTTCAATAGTTTTCTTTGTGCACAATACATTTTCATATTTTATCATTACCTAGGTGTGTTTATCGCTAAGTATTGTCTTTTCTCTTGTTTTTCAATATATGACATATTTAGTGGTGCACCCTAATTCTACATCTATACAAAAGCTTTGAAAAGTTGCAAAAATTTTGCACAACGCAAATTATGCTAGGAATATGTGACTTTTGAAGTTTTTACGCCACTTTGGATCATCGTTGCCAAAATAAGTGAAGCTGAGGAGGAGCCAGGACTGGAGCAGTATATCTGACGATACACAAGGAGGCGCACGCCACTTACTAGAGTCGTCAAATTAATTCCATAAGTGTTGAAGAATCGGCCCCTCTAGTCATTTAGAATTAATTTGCTCGTCTTTAATTTGCTCGTCATGAAAATGGAGCAGTACTCCTTTCATTATTTATGGGACTGCCGGACATAGTTGAGCACCGTTCTAACAGGGCATTTTGGAGTCCCACTCTCAGAAGTTGTGGGGTCTTAGCAGTCAGATTCCTAACAATCTGGTAAGTCGTTATCTATCCTATTGAAAGATGATAACTTGCTAAGATGGGAATAAACCTTTAATTAGAGCTGACTCCTGCTGCATCGCCCATGCCGTGTTGCCTTTTATATTTAGTGCATGGTGCGGCTAATGCAGTACATCGTAATGGTCTCTTCTTATAGCATGATGATCATGGCGCCTGTGATACAATTAAAACAGGTCAGATGTTAATGTTTTACTGACTTCTTTCTAGTATTTCCCAAGCAAACTACATTATTGGTCCAGATGGCACAATGTCCTACATTCACACCCAAGTAAATAGTATCGGTTCTATAATACCCTGTGCACCGCTTGTTTTCTGGTATAGACTGGCATCACGGTATACCACGGGTCTGTGCTATCAATCGGACACACACTTCTCAGTAACAGATGGCCAGGTGCACATGATGCCAATACACTTTACAAGTGTGAAAATGGAACCGTGGAAATTGAAAACAGGTGGCAAAAATTTCACTTGGAGACTTGGCATCTGTAAGTAATCAGTTGCTGTAGCAGACTTGGTCAGGCACAAATTAGCTTTATTGCTGATGACATTTTTAATAACATAAGGAGGCTACAGCTGAGCTTAATTATGATCAAAGTACACAAAATAAAAAGATCCGATCACCTATGGCACCGCCGTAATGTGGGATATTTTACGCTGCCTTATAATCTTGTTAAATGGTACGAAACAGGAAATGTGGTGGAGACGGGCGTTGGGCAGAAATTAGGACACTATTTGAAGAACATGTCACTGCTTGTCTGCGGTGACTTATAGGATATATTCACATTCAGCGGCATAAGTTATGTAACTGAAAAGTATGTAATTGCACAGAAAATACACATAGCAGAGAAGAGAGAAAGAGAGAGGAATCCACTGATCAGAAAGAGAGGACCCTGCTGACCTTAAGAGCTTATACTCTACATGAGAGAAAGGATCCTGCTGGTAATAAAAGCTTGCACTTTACAGAAGAGAGAGAGAATCCCACTGACCATAAGAACTTGCACTCTACAGGAGAGAGAAAACAGCCTGCTGATTATAAGAGCTTACACTCTACAGAAGAGAGAGGGAAAAAGACCCAGTGACTGTGGGGAGGAGGACCCCCATATAGTGATTGGGCCGGAACCAAGGGGACCGCCATCAGGGTTATTGAAGGAATAACATCAGGAGGATTACAAAGGGAGACATGCGACTGAAGTTGTCAGGGCAACAGGGGGCGGGGCTAGGGTAAAAGGAGCAGGGAACGCGCTGCAGTGGCAGTTGGGAGGGAGAGAGAGTGAAGGCAGGACGCAGGGTGACTTGCAGGGGCACCGAGAGGAGCCTGTGAGGAAGAAGCTGCTGATTTACCGACAAGAGAGACGTGAGAGACTGTTCCGAGAGACTGCTCCCCGCCCCCGTTCTGAGAGAATCATCCCTGCTGCCCCCTGCCTTGGTGAGAGAGGAACTATACCTCAGGTTGTGGCCGTGACTACCCACAACCAGGCCACAGAGGCCTGGGCACTTCCCCCCAGCCTTCCGCCATCACGCCGACCCGGCTGTCACCGGCCTGAAGATACGCCATCTCGTCACAGGTGAAATAAAAGGCCCGCTACCCCGGCTTTGGGAGAGACTCCTTGATAAAGGACTGCTACAGGTCATCTGGGGAACTGCGTCATCACCGCGCGCCACCTTCATCGCTTTCTTCAGGGCCTGTTGCGCCCCAACAGCATTGCTTTCTTCAGGGCTTGTTGCACCCCAACAGCATCGCTTTCTTCAGGGCCTGTTGCGCCCCACCATCATCGCTTTCTTCAGGGCCTGTTGCACCCCACCGACATCACTTTCTTCAGGGCCTGTTGAGCCCCATTCCTTCCCGGATTAGCGAAGCTTCAGGACAGCCGCCTCAGCGACCTCTACGTGGCCATGCTCACGAAACCAGCAGTCCCTGGAAGGCTAAGTGGCGTTATAATTTGGTTAAGATTGTTGAGTCCCTGCGTGGACTGTTTGTTTTTGTTCTTAATTTTATGTTTGTTCAGCCAAGCCCAGCGGCTAAAGTTAGATAAAAGTTATTTCGCAAACCATCATTCGTCTAGTGTCTCGTCACTGCATCCTGCGAACCTGCTCAACCCTACATGACCATAAGAGATTATACTCTACAGGAGAGGGGACCCTGCTGACCATAAGAGCTTATATTCTACTAGCTGCTGGCCCGATTCTTATGCATCGGGTACTCTAGAATATGGCCAGCGGGAGAATAAAATAAAAAAGTTATATGCTCACCATCCGACGGCCCCCGGACTCTGTCCCTCCTCTCCACGCTCCCGGCATCTTCCGTTCCCAGTATTGCATCGCGCCAAAGACCGCTGCTGACATCACTCTCGCGAGAGCGCGACGTCATCAGCGGTCTTTGGCGCAAAGCCTTAATGGGAACGGAAGATGTCGGGAGCGTGGAGAGGAGAGAAAAAGTCCGGAGGCCGTCGGAAGGTGAGTATATCACTCTTTTTTATCTTAATACTATTTTTTACACGTTTATGGTACCCAAGGTCCAGAGGAGTCTCCTCTCCCTTGGACCCTGGGTACCGGCTAGCACCGGTCTTCTCCCGGCTGCGTAGCTGCTGACGCCCGTGCGCCCGTAGATGACCCGCGGCAACCATCGGGAGATCAGCGGCTAGCGCCGCTGATCTCCCGACGGTAGCGGTGGTGTGCGTCCTTCTAATTGAGGACTGCGCCTGCGCACTGCGCCTGTCGCTGATTGGTCGAGGCCTGGCGGCCGCGACCAATCAGCAACGTGGGATTTTGGTTAGGGGAGAGAGAGGACCCCGCTGATCATAAGAGCTTACACTCTACAGGAGAGAGAGGACCCTGCTAACCATAAGAGCTTATATTCTAAAGGGGAGAGAGGACCCCGCTGACCATAAGAGTGTACGCTGTACAGGAGAGAGGACCCCACTGATCATAAGAGCTTACACTCTACAGGAGAGAGAACCCCACTGACCATAAGAGTTTATTCTCTATAGAGGAGAGAGGACCCCGCTGACCATAAGAGCTTACACTATACCTGAGAGAAAGGATCCTGCTGGCCATAAAAACTTGCACATTACAGGAGAGACAGAGAATCCCACTGACCATAAGAACTTTGACTCTAGAGGAGAGAGAAAACAGCCTGCTGATCATAAGAATTTACACTTTACAGAAGAGAGAAAAAGAACCTCGCTGACCATAAGAGCTTACACTCGACAGGAAAGAAGACCCCACTCACCATAAGAATTTATACTCTATAGGGGAGAGAGGACTTCGCTGACCATAAGAGCTTACACTCGACAGGAAAGAAGACCCCACTCACCATAAGAATTTATACTCTATAGGGGAGAGAGGACTTCGCTGACCATAAGAGCTTACACTGCAGGATAGAGGAACCTGCTGACCATAAGAGCTTATACTCTATAGAGGAGAGAGGACCCCGCTGGCCATAAGAGCTTACGCTCTGCAGGAGAGAAGACCCCACTGATTATAAGAGTTTACGCTCTACAGGGGAGAGAACACCACTGACCATAAGAGCTTATACTCTATAGGGGAGAGAAAGGATCTCGCTGACCATAAAAGCTTACACTTTACAGGAGAGAGAGAATCCTGCTGACCATAAGAGCTTACACTCTACAGGAGAGAGAAGACTCAGATGACCATAAGAGCTTACACTCTATAAGAGAGTGTTACCCAGTGGCTCTAGAGATGAAAAACGACTCTGACGTACAAACTGTGCTCCACTGGTAACAGAACTGTGATGACCCAGGTACTGACCACCACTATACAAGGTGTGATAATCTAGATGATATAGCTGCAGGGCATTATCGGGAGTCCCGCGCAGCAATGCAAAATGAGGTTAGCCCACACTCTGATGCGTCAGCAGTTTGGGAAATGGTGCCAAGCACTTTTTTTTTTTGAACCACAAATCTCAAAATGAGATTCAAATATTTACCGCTGGGGCTAGCTGTAATCAACATAAACGTCACCTGCTGCAGATAAGTTGCCCTGATCACCACAGGTTAAAATGAAATACTAAGCAATACAATATTACCCTAATTGCACAAAGTGAGAAGGTGAAAATCTAAAATGATAACTATCAATTGTGCACTAATATGTAACTTATAATAGAAGCCACGTACAACCTTACTGAGGATAATCACACAGATTCATCCATTGGTTGCGATATCGGCTGTCCAAATGTCCACATGTCCAATAAATGGAAAGCAGTTATATATCCATAGTGTTCACTCTGGTTACACCATCCACAATATGCTTGACTCTGTAAGTGCTTCTTAGGATAGAGCCCCTGCCGGCAGCTGCTATCTCAATGTCCATACACCAAATGAGGAAGTCCGGATGCTGATGGCGTCATCACCGTGATTAGCTACCAAGTGCAACTAAGTACAGCATACAGCAAAATCCATTGTGAATATCCTCAGTAAGGTTGTATGTGGCTCCTATTATTGGTTGCATATTAATGCTCAGTAAATCTCAAAATGCTCCAACTTGCGTGAAACCACGAATTTCAAAAATTCAACTCAAACCCAATCCTCCGTGAATCGATCTGCTCATCTTTACTCAATATTCTAAGCCAAGCTTTGTCTCTATTTCAGTGCCTCCTCCGCTCTCACAGCTCGCACCTTCACAGACACAGTGAAGCTACAGCTGCATCATCTTTTCGCCTGCAATCAAGTTCAAAATGTAATTTTCATCTTTCAAAAGCAATATGTGAATGTCCAGACACCGCCTTACCCTACAGTGCTAAGCCCTCTGAATTTAATCAAACGTTTGTCTTCACAGCTAAATAAGGGAAAGTGATGACATATCTCAAGGGAGTGCTATCACTTTATGACTGGTGGAGGGCCAAACTCTCTAAACACGTAATCATGAGTTTAAAGGGGCTTCAGCGTCTCTATTTTTTTTGCTCACGACAGACCTCCAAGTTACCAAGTTGTGTCGGAAACTGGGAATTCGCTCAACTTGAGCAGTGCTGTCATTCCTTGGACACCCGGTTAACACTTTACAGGTGGAAAACAGTGAGGGGAGCACAAAGCTTCACCTGATCGTTTTTTCTTTTGATCGCCAGATACTTTATATAGGAAAACCTCTTTGAACCTCTACTCCTAAGACAAGTTGGTCTTAAATAGAAAAGTTTTGCTATTCATTAAAGTTCAGAGAGAGTTGTAATATAAATCAATAATTAGGCTAAGTAGAGTATTATGTTCCACTGGTCAAGTAGCAGATTCTTTTCTCATTCTTCCTCCTTAATGCTTTTAACTTTTGGCTCCTGAATCGATCTCCATGGAAGTTGCCAACTTGGCTATTTTGGTGTAACTTTTGCCAATTCATTACTTAATCTTAATATGTCATTAATTCTTATATTTGCTTTTAACTTTAGCACTTTTTATTTTTTACTGCAATTGACGTTCTGAGACTTTACTGCTGATCACACAATCCCAGCATTTAATTTGGGTTAGCTTTTATATTTTAATATTCAATTGTCAATGGTCAATAATATAGTAAAGTATAGAAGACCCGATTCTGAGATACACAGAGGAACTAAATTGGGCCGCATATTTCACAGATAACACCCCCTTTACTTTGGTTTAGGGTGATGATACTTTGCTTATTCTGGACTGTATTCAGTGTTGGTTTTCCAGTAGTTAAAGGGGATATGTCATCGGAAAAAGATCTATTGTTTATCAGACTTATAAGGTTATTTATATTTTTAAAACGTTTAATGTTTAATTTTTTTTAGTGTTCCATATCACAATCTGTCCTGAAATTAAACAGAAAACTTGTTGACTTGAAAAAGCTTTGTGCAATACTCATTTTTCATTGTGATGGCACAGCAGAGAAATTGTAAACTTATTGCCTCGCTGCATTACAGATTACAGCTGATTGCTTGGGGATCCTACATGGGAACACTTTTTGATTAAAGAAGCACTTCTTCCATCAAAAACTTTATACTCTTAATATATTGCAGTCATCATATTATACAGCACTATGTATTTACAATTGCTCATTTTGCCTTTCTACCCAGTTAATCCTTCTCTTTTTCTTTTATGTAAAAACAGGAAATCTCTTCCTGTTCAACTCCTGACACAGCTGCTCTTGTTCATCCCCTTGCTAGGGCTATTTTGCAGTGATGAGTCAGACAGGGAAAATTGACCTCCTGTTTCTACATAGAGCTTAGAAGGATTCAGCCAATCTATTTTTAATCACGTCATGTCATAGACTTAGGTGCCAAATACTTTGATTGCTCAAATCTCCGCAATGAAGGGGTCAACTGGAAAAAACAAAGCAAAAAAAGAAACGTTATTCCGCTCTATTACGTCTTGTGTCCACTTCAAAATAATAAATTTGGTGTAAGGTCTTCTTAAATTAAACAGTGGTCCGATATTTACAGTGAATTTCATACTATATGTATACCTATTTTAATTACTAATTTAACCATTTTTCTAATGCAGGTCATTTTTAAATTTCCTCCCCTCCCCTGTCTACTCTAACTTCCAGTCTTTTTTTCTTATACTTTCTTCCGATGATGATTCGTGTGAATCTACCAACATGAACTAGAGATTCTCAAATGAATCCTCAAAAGTTGATTGGGCTGCTGTTACTTACACAACATCTTGCTCTTCCCTAAAACAAAACTTGGCTCGGGGGCGACGCTGTGGTCTCTCACCAGAGTTAATTTCCTTCCCAGATATCGGATATCTTCAGACACATTTTTTGCAGAGTTAAAAATGTGTCCGTTGAACTGAGCATGCGGTGGTTGTCAATTCTGAAGCACGATCTGTATGGTCTCCCTGCTCGTCATGCTCCTTCATTGCGCTCCTTCGCCAGCTTGCTGTGCAAATACCTTACAGTAAAGGGACCTGGCGAGCCGACGAAGGAGCGCAATCAAGGAGCGCCATGAGCAGGGAGACCAAACTAAGTATGCATCACAATTGACAACCACCAACCATAATTAAAATAGGTAGAAATATAGTATGAAATTCACTATTAGTGTCGGACCACCTGTTTAACTTAACTTAAACTAAGGTTATGGGACTGCTGGAAAAAAGCCAAGCATAGTGATCAACAATTTCCAGCAGTCCCATTGCCAGTGAATTGAGTGGTGGTTGTTCTCTGGATTGCTGGGGGTTCAAGTGGATGGACCCCCAGCAATCAGCAAGTTAACAAGTCTATAATAACTTGTAATTTTAAGAAAACCTCCTTAAAATGACTCCTGGTAGGTAATGGCCCTATAATACCTGCTATACATTGGGATCCAACTTACCCCCTTTGCCCTCCCTCATGACTTATCGAGTAGCGCTAAGAGGAATTCAAATGGCGACCTGCGTTATGGCCCTGACACCTGAGAAACAGCACTACTTCTTCATGCCCAATGATTGGCATCACTAAAAGCAAAACATTGCAGAGCTGTTTGATAAATGTAGAGGAATGCAGGATGGGATGTAACGGGATCCTGTCACTTACCTTAAATATGTATTTGTGTTGCATGGTGTACATGCCACTGTTCTCCTGAGTCTAGCGATTTTTCTTTTTTTTCTGTGCCTGTCTGTTCCAGAGATATGGCTCCCTCTTTTTTTATGTAAATCTACTCTTATTAGTCAAGGGAGTGTGATCCTCAAAAAGCCAACCACAGAGAAGGGTTGAGGACATTGCCCACTTGGCTAACAAAACTTTTGATTAACAAGACAATTTTTTGTATATAGGTTGCAAAAACAGGCGTCCAAATCTCAAAAATAACCCCAGACTCGGGAGACCAGTGCTGTTTACAAAACGTACATATATTTCATATTTATGGCAAGTGACGGGTCGTCTTTAAGATAAGAATATAGTAAATACAGGGAAATGTGAAAAATAACTCAAGAATTAATCAGGGGATTTTTGGAAACTTCTGTTGAGAAGTGTGACTTTCCTTTAAGAAGCTGGCAGATTGCTCCGTGCTTATTTATGGGAACTCGTAGACTTAATGTCGAACCTTCTTGCTGTTCATCACCATTTAGAATGTGTTTATCTCTTATATTATTCGTCAATGGCCTTTTTTATTGGCCAAACAACTATGTTGTTACCAAATAATGGTTCTCCGTAAATTGGTTTCCAGTTCTTGTTAATTTAGTCATTACCATGGACGTTTCCTCAGCCCTAAATTATCAATTGTCTTAATCAGGGTGAGAGAATGAAAGCGTTCCGCTTCTACAATGGACATGTTCAGTTATTGTATAAAAAGTCAACTTCAAAAACTTTATTGATAAAAAGTCAACTTCAAAAACTTTATTGTTTTTTTTACACCCATTAAAATTGAACTGACATGTCATAAATGCAATAATAGAATTATTATACTACAATCCTTTTAATCTTTTCCCTATTTGTGATGTACATTTTCATAGGACAGCAGTGTGGCTCAGTGATTATCACTATTACTTTGCAGCACTGGGGTCCTGGGATCAAATCCCACCGAGGACAACATCTGGAGTTTGCATGTTCTCCCCTTGTTTGCATGGGTTTCCTCCGGATTCTCCGGTTTCCTCCCACATTCCAAAGACTGATAGGGGATCTAGATTGTGGGCCCCAATGGAGACAGCGAGGATAATGTAAGTAAAATAATATATAAATATGTAGGCGTATGGGGCAAACTCAGGAGCTCATCCCACTCCATACAGGGCGGGTGCCAGCTGTGTTACACAGCCGATGCCTGCCTGGTAACTGTTGGGTCCTGAGCTAGCTCCAATCTCTGCTACTTCATCGTGTCTATCTGTAAATGCTCATTGAGACGTGCGAGTGCTATCTGGGTTTTTGTACCTGTGATAGTCTATGGGGTCATTCACATGTTTATGATTTGTTGCTGACCCAGAGGTTTTGATCCAAGGGTCAGATCATAATTGGAAATGCAAGTCGATGGGTCCATTAATAAAATCAGACCAAAATCTGATTTTCAAGACTGTCAGAATGGAGAAGGTGGAGAAACTCTTTTTTTTTCTCCATGTGCTTTTTTCTCCATGTGCTTGAAAAAAGACTGATCAAAGTCTGATAAGAATAACCAGACCTTTTTTCTCATACGTGGAAAAATCAGATGTGTGAATGAGCCCTCACTGTGACATTTAACTGGCATCCAATCCGGTGCCCATTGATATCTGTAGCACGATCACATGGTGCTAATGGGCCACCATGACAGCTAGAGGGATTTGAGTTCCCATGAAGACTCAAGCTGAGCTTCATAGGAATTCATTATATCTACTATACACTTGCAAATAATGAAACAACTGCAGGTTCAAGTTTGCCTGTAATCACACAGCACAGAGACTGTCAGTCAATCTGGAGGAGGCAGTGCTGGGTGGGGAATAGAGCTGGAGTGATGGTGGCTTCAGATCTACAAATAGATCTTCAGCTTCATTAACATATCTATTCAGAGGTAGTGCTGGGTGGGAAATAGAGCTGGAGTGATGGAGGCTTCAGATCTACAAATAGTTCTTTAGCTTTATTTACATATCTATTCAGAGGCGGTGCTGGGTAGGAAATAGAGCTGGAATGACGGAGGCTTCTGATCTACAAATAGTTCTTCAGCATCATTTACATTTCAGTTCAAACAATGATTTCTCATTAACTAAGGAACGGACTGGCCATGTAAAGGTATTGTTGGATTTGACTTTGAAAGAGCTAAATGTGCATATACTTTAAATTACGGTATTTAGGATGTGAAATCCTACAGACAGATTTCTTCTTAACCACTGAGTTCTTTGCAGGACTTCTGCATATTGTTTCGGGACTAAAATGCTGCAGACTATCCGTGAAGGCGTCTATTATCGTTTATTAATTCGAACATTAATTTTTTTTGTAGATTTAGTGTTTTAATACTGAACAATTATGCTGGATTTGCATAAGCTGATATTTTAGTTTCAGTGTACGGTCACATGAGTAAAAGTCCGACTCAAAATCTCCAAGATATTTAACGATGCATAAAGATATTATCAATCCATCAACAGTTTCCAGTACAGTAAGCAAATATTCACAAAGGTCAAATTAATACACGGAAAGCGTTAATTAGTTTTGAAAGATAACGAGTAATTAAACAATATCAAAGCTGCAGTTCGCTCTGCATTATTATTACTAGTGTTATTTGCAATCTTACAATCGGAGTATAGTTATTCCTAATGTGGTACATTGAGGGTGCAATGTAGACATTTCTGGTCTTTCTTTGTTCACAACATTCATACATTTGCACAAGTTTTTCTTCTAATTACATAGGATATTAATGTAGCAAAGAAATGCTATACAACTTGTGTATCATTCCTTTTTTTTTTTTGGAATGCCCCCCAAAAAACTCCATGTGAATACCATGAGGCTATGGGCACACAGCATCTTTTTCAGGATGAAGTGGTTAAAAGACGTGACATGCTCATCCTTCAGGCGGCTTCTTTGCGGAAAACGCTCACTTTCTAAGCTTGACAATATAAAGTCATGCTCCGATGGCAGAGGTTCCCCAACTCCAGTCCTCAATGCCCAACAACAGGTCATGTTTTCAGAATTTTCCTTTGTATTGCACAGGTGAAGCACTTATCTCCGGAGCAATACTAAGGAAATCCTGAAAACATGATCTGTTGGTGGGTCTTGAGGACTGGAGTTGGGGAACCCTGCGCTACAAGAACAACGCCAATAATACCGGCAATACTAAACTTTCCTGAAAGAACTTCCCCTGGAAAACCTTGGCGGCAGCACCAGAGTCTAAAAGACACTGTGCTCACAAAGTCTTAGGCATCCCCACTTTTCTCAATAGGTTGGCCGAAAAGGCAAAGGCAGCCTCCAATTAATCATTTCCGTTTTTTTTTTTAAACACACTTTCCTTTTATTGTCTTCTGGTATTATTTGCCATTTATGGTGCCAAGTTCTTCAAAACGGTGTACGCGATTCATACATTTTGTGCAAAAACAAAAATGGTCTTTTTTTTGTCTGTTTTGAATTGGGTCTAGAAATTTTTGGTGCCAGAAGTCACAATTTTCACAAATATTGCACCAAAATACTGGCGTGCTCAAAACTACATCGGGAAGGGGGGTGGAAGAAGGGGGAAATTGGAGTAAAATTGTGTCAAATTTTGTGATTTTTTTGAAAAGTGGCAATTACTAAAAGAGGTGAAAAAATCTGGAATTGTTACAGTAAATTTCGCCAATAATGTGGAACCATACAAAACAAAACAGGTGAGCTGTGAGCAAATAGAATAATGAACTGGGTGCAAACAAAAGTAGATTAAAAATAGGCGCAAAGTCGATGATGAATCGGACAACAAATTTTTAAACATTTGTTTCTCAATACCCTCTGGGTCAAATTTTTTAACGCAAAAAAACTGGCGTATATGTGGTTATATTTTTCATCTTTTTTTTTTTTTTTACAAAAGTGTATTTAGTCATTCTATTTATACACACGTCTTCTACAGAATCCTACATAAATGTTTTTTCTGCATTTGACTGAGAGCTAGCAAAAGAAAAAAAATCTAAAAAAAAGCAGACAAAAAACAGCATTGTAAGACATAAAACTACCCGAAAGAAGGAATGGCTGCCTATCTTTACAGTCTACTGGGCACCGAGCAGTGGATGACTGCTGGGTGCATTCTTGGGCATAGCTGATGGCACTCAAAGTCCTCTTTTTGGAATTGAACTGCTCGAAGGTATGGTTAGACAGTTTTGATAAATCAAGGCCAAGTCTCCTCGCCTTAGTTCTCTTATTGCAGCAAGTACATCTCTACGGATCCAGTAGACATTTGCCAAAAGATAAACTTTAAAAAAAAAGGTAAAATAATCATTTCATTTTGGGACATATCATAGTCAGTTTTTACATTTTTCATTCTCTTCCGTACCAGTGGTGTGGTGCGCCGCAGTGTCACTTGTGATCTCGCTGCTCGTAGAGAGTATTGTACGATATGCATTCAGCCTTTCTGGAATTCAATTACAGCGCCTATGTAAAGCATTCTGACTCCAGCACATAGCGAGATTAAAAAAATAGAAATAATATGGAATATGATGTGTTCCTTTTTTTTTTATAAACTTTACATCAGCCACTGTCACACTTGTAATTCTCCCTGTGAGACTAGAAAGGAGAGTTTCTGAAATTATTTTACTTTAAGCTAAAAAAAAAATAAATAAAAAATAAATAAATAAATAAGAAATTGACAAATACTGAAATAAATCCTAAGGAAAATAATTGTTGCCAGAGAATAATGTTACATATTTCAAAACATAGCCTTGTCATGAAAATCAGGTTTCAATGTGGATAATATCCCATCACCCTCAATGACTAGGGAGCAGAGATAGGGACCGCTGCAGGGACCTCACAATAAAGAGCTGTGCAGGTTTGATGAGTGTAGAATTCAGAAAAAAAGACTATTGGGGGAATTAAAGGGGATGTCCAGGACTTTAACCCCTTTCTGACATCGGTGATAAATGTACGCCGATGTCGGACTCACTCCCTTTGATGTTGGCTCCGGCGTTGCCTGAGCCCACATCTTTGCTGGCACATGTCAGCTGTTTTGAAAAGCTGACATGTGCCTCTACCAGCCGCGGGTGGAATCGCGATGAAAAAAAGTCAAAACAGCAGAATTACGTTTTTTTGGTCACCGCAACATTGCATTAAAATGCAATAACGGGCGATCAAAAGATGGTATCTGCACCAAAATGGTGTCATTCAAAACGTTAGTTCGGCGCACAAAAAATAAGCCCTCACCCAACCTGAGATCACGAGAAATGGAGACGCAACAGGTATTGGAAATGGCACAATTTTTTTTCTTTAACAATTTTTTTTTTTCACCACTTAAATAAAGAGCCTAGACATGTCTGGTGTCTTTGAACTCGTAATGACCTGGAGAATCATAATGGCAGGTCAGTTTTAACATTTAGTGTACCTAGCAAAAAAGCCAAACAAAAAACAACTGTGGGATTGCACTTTTTTTTGCAATTTCATAATAACACTTGGAAATTTTTTCCCGTTTTCCAGTACATGATATGTTAAACCAATGGTGTCGTGCCCTACCCTTACAAATAATGGCCTTGTGGTAAATTGCCCTTTAGCTGCATAACCCGTATAAGACAGCCCGTTTAGACACCGTGTATAAAGTTATATATATGCAGTATATATAAATATAGAATTATACTTAGAAACAGACACCTTTAATAGAGATTGTGCTTTATCACATACAGTATAACCTTGAAATAATTGGTTCACAATGTTAAGCTCTAAAAGTCATGAGTAATAAAGTTCATTATTTTTCTCGGAGATAGGTTTTTTTTTCTATGCTCCAAAAACTCATTAACCATTTTCATCTTTTTGCAAAAAAAAAAAAAAAATTAAATTAAAAAGGCTACAACTACATTTCCCGCTTTCGGTATCATTTTTCACATGTCTAATTACCAGACTTTGTTCAGATGGTTTGAAGAATGTATTGAGGCTGCAATTATTACATACCAGAAGCAATGTGATTATTACTTTAGATTAACATTTATGTAATGCATAATTCATCACTTTGGACCTCTTGAAACAATGTAAATTTTTTTGTTTTTTTAATGTTGAAAAATTAACTTTTTCAGTGGTGGTTATACAGTCACTAGCAGTGAGCTTGATATTTCCTTATTTTTGTTTTAAATGTGTTTATTATACTTAAAGGAAGCACGACACTATGATGTTTCATACCCATCATTTTGTGTAATTCACTTAAATAAATATATATATATATATATATATCTTTTGTTTTACTTGCTGTGTACTGTAAATGTAATCCATATCTTGTGTCAGAGATATTGAGACAGATTACAGGAGTCAGATTTTTGTCTCTTTCCTCCTGTCTTTCTTTTGGGTAACGTGCACACAGTGATAACAGAGAGGTGAGCTTTCATTTCATGGAAGGAAAACTATTGGAAATATCAGGTGTAATACATGTTAAGAACAACAGGAATGGTAGGCCAAGTACCTCTAGTGCTGGCAGAATGCATATAAAGACGAAGCAGGTCGCCCTCCCAGGGCTGTGGGGTACTCGGTACCGGGCCGGTATCAATGGGACGTATCACAGCAGCGGTGACCCGGACCGTGGCCCTGGGCGCCCAAGTAATAGGAAGATGTGAATGGTGGAATGTAGTTAGATGAATAGTTCGTGACGCCACCTGTGGTGTTCGGCAAGGGAGGTGTTAAGCCGACGCTGCATGCAGATCCTACGGGACAGATGGTGTGGTACAGCAATTATGGTATAGCCCTCCACAGGCAGGGCTGTTGTCCCAGGGCAGTGTAGATATGGAGACACTTAGATGTTATAGTGTTTGGCGCAGGGGATGTAGCAGTGCCAGGCGGACAGACGCAGGAAGGAATGGAGGACACCAGGGCATGTAGTTCCAAAGCTTTACTCACAGTCTGTAGTGCCCACTTCTGTGCCGTGTCCTCCGGGTCAGGGACTCAGTCAACCTCCAGGCAAGATGGAAAGCTCCCTTCCACACTCCGCCAACTTATGTGCCTTTTCTGAACGTCTCCTCTATAGCGCCTTTAGGTGCGAAGATCTCCAGTACCGTGTTACACTGGAGTTTCTACTGACAGATGTTCCCAAGAACTCTACTTGCACGGCAGACAGCTGTAGCCTGCTTCGGGGACTCTCTAGTCCCATGTCATGATCCAGTGTTGAATCTGGCGGTATTAAAAGCACAAAGTGAACTTTTTTTACTTTGGTTAAGTTCAAAGGTGTTTTGACTGTCCCCGGTGGTGGTTGTGGTATTGCACTTTGGGTTTTTGTGCACTTAATTAGGTATCAGGTGTGAAACCCTATAAAGGTGTGCTAGAGGTGTGCAGTCACTGCCTGTGATATTGTGAGATTGTTTTCACTCTGTTTTTGGAGAGCCTGGATGAAGGATGGAGCTGGTGAGGAGTCCTGCGCAGCTTAGCCAGGGGGGAAGAGTGTCAGCTATGGTGTCTGGACGAAGGGCTGGCATGGCGTGGTGGAGTCGCAGTGATGGTGTCAGCGGGAAGTGTCTGCATGGTCTGGTGGAGTGGCTACTATGGAGAGTGGCACTCACCATGTGGGACTTGGCCGCTGAGCTGGGCTCAAGCATGCTTGACTTCGTGGCAGAAGCTGAACACTTCCTTGGGACTCTGGTTCTAAGCAGCTGCAAACTGGTGTTGGACTCTGCTCCAAGGCTGCACTAAGGTGAAGGATCCTGTTATGGTGATGGATCCAGGTGGAGGAGAAGATGCACTCAGGTGGAGGGCTCTGTTGCTAGGAGCGCACGCAACAGAGCAAAGCTAAGTGGTGTTTCCCCTGTATTGTCTCTTTCCTCATGTGTGTTATTAGTGCAGTGGTGGGATTAGTTTCCGCACCGACCTATTCCCTAGTGAGGGTTTAGGGTCAGGGCGAGCTAGGGCGTTGAGGTACGCGTGCGGCGCCCGGTGCGAAACCGGCATAGGGAACGTTAGGAGTGCAGGGACACTGGCTCAGGGGAGCTCAGGAGGTCTCCAATTCCCTTTTCCCTATCGCAGCGCCCACCATTGTTATAGTTACCCAGGTTCCCCCCTTTATTATTTAAATGCGCCTTACTGGAGGCGGTGTTTCCAGATATTGTATGTATAACGTGTAATACCTAAATTCGCCAGGTGGAGGCGGCGTATCCACCTGCACGTTTTATTATTTAAATGCGCCCCACTGGAGGCGGTGTATCCAGGGTCACGTGTGTTATGGGTCCGCCTTGCGGAAACATCTGCGTCCCGACACACGTGACCATGACATCCCAGCTCTCTATCCGTATTGCTGTTGTGCCCTCAAGTCTTAGATGGGAGCAGTGGATTTACAGCCCACTACTCCACCGGTGTCTGCTGCAGAACCATTAGTGTTCATACAACCTCGGTGACCGGGCCCCGGCCTTGCGCTTAGAACTTCTAGGCAGGGTTCTTCCTCTAACCCACGTCCTCTGTGTTCCCTTTTACTCCTACGTTCCGTACTTGTCTTTTCCCTTCTATGGAAGCTCAGGCTTCAGGTCAACGTCCTTCTCCTTCTTTCCTTTCCTTTCCCGTGCCAGCTGGCTCAGGTCACTGAGGCAGCTGCAGTACTTCTTCCTCCATCCCTTCTTCCAGGGATCCCCACTCCTCCCAAGTGGCTTCCTTCCTCACTGACCTCCTGTCAGACTGACCTCTCATCCTAAACCATCCCGCTCATATATATTCTGAATTCCACTCACCTCCCAGCATGTCTAGTGTTCCAAGCAGGGAACCACCAAAGGTGCTCTGCTTCTCTCTAAGCAAGGAGCCACAATGTGGTTATGCTGAACTACTCTATTGTGTTGGGTGCGAGTGTTGGAGCGTGGTCAGGAGCCTCCAACTTACCTGGATGGTGGGGCACCACACCTTAGGAGAGAAGAAGGTGCAGTACCTCTGTGGCGACTGAGGCTCAGAGGCGCCACATACCCCCCTCCCTTTAAACACAGCACGTCCGTGGGCTGCAAGGTAAACAAAGTTGACAGTACAGGAACATACAAATTTTTCAATGCTGAATAAACATTTCTTATACTAAACTTCCCAATGTGAGAGGCACTCATTGTTGAATGTTGCAAACTGTTATTAATTAACTACCTAAAATTCTAAGTCAAAAAGTGCAATTTTTCCATACCACACTTAATTCAAAGTGCTATTATCTGTTACTCACTATCACTTCAGTATTCTTCATCTTTCCATCTCTAGTACACATTTTCTTTTCTCTCTCCAGTGCACATTTTCTACTTTCTTTCAAGTGACAACCGTGATGCCTGGTTCACCATATACATTTGCAATTCTTTATTCAAATCCCTCATCTCTGTATCAAAAACATTCCTAATTCTATATAAAAGCTATCATAAGACACATTATCAAATACTTCACATTAAAACTTTCAACAATAATTCTTGTAAGTGCTGAACACCACTACCAGCCGGGATCTCTTGCAGTGTCCTTTGATTGGAGTCATGCTCCAAATGAGGTAGACGTAATCTTCGCAAAGTGTCCATATGTAAAACCAAGAGAGGGCACCTAAAGAGGTGCAACTATTTACAAGTAAAAGTTTTCGGATCACTCCAAGTTCATGATCGCTAGTTCAATAGGAAGGCTGCCAACCAAAACAGGGCAACACTGGGAAAACAAAACTGAACCATGATGGTCAAAAATAAAACAAAAGGCACAACGGTGCAAATAAACCCTCCTGGGTAATGAGAGTGTAAATTTTTAGTGCTGGTCCCCTCCTGGGGTTCTGGAAGCTGCTGATGGGTACTGCTACCAGATGAAATACTTTGGGTGTCTTCATCCTGCTGATTACTTGCTAATCACATATACTCTGCTTCCCACAGGGAGAGATAGGGACTGGTCGGGGTAATTGAAAGGGCCATAGAAACGTCTGCTACCTGCGGGGATGGCATATCCGCTATCTCCGATGGCGCTTCTGCTGCCGTTGGTGACTCAGCCAGTGCTGTGACCGGTTCCTCGGGATCCAATTCCTCAATGTCCATCGGGACCTCGGGTGGCAGCACCGCAGCCTGGGGCTGCCGGCGGAGGTCAATTAGGCCATTCCTATCCGTGAGTTCCGTTCCCAAGACTAGGGTCATGTCAGGGGCAGTGGTCATACCTTGTGCCTCCAAGCGCGGCTCCAATCCCGGCACCTGGTAGTGGACAGCGGCAGCCACAATTCCTGGAGTTGTAGATGGGATGGGCCGCAGTTGGATCCGGGCAGGGACAAGGCCGGTTTCGGCTGGGGTCGTCGGTGGAGGCCGGTGCAACCGCGCCCGGTCCAGACGGGGACGCGGTCCCAGCCCTCTGTTCTGTTCCAGTGCCCTCATATATCTCCTCCGGACGGGGCTCACCCAATGGAAATATCGGTTGTAAGGTGGTGGCGGGCGCTGCAGAGGCTGTATCAGCTGTCGCAGCCTCCGCAGGGGTGGCCTGGGGGCGAGTGACTTCTCCTCCCCCCGTTCTGTCTTCTCTTCCCTTTCATCATGGCATTCTGGTGTTCTTCTCCCTCCTCTCTCGGCCCCTTTCCCGCCACTGGCTTCTGCCCCTCCTTCCGGGGGCAGCATCTTCTTCCAGCGCCTCCATACCAAGCCAGTATACGAACCCCTCAGAGGGTGGGCCATGTTGCTGTTACATAGTAATTCAGGCAGGGGAGGCCCAAGACTCTTCACGGTCTTTTCGTAGGACCTCCCATCTCTTCACGCCCTTCTTCTCCACGCCAACGGCCATTTTTAAGGTTCATTTCACAGTCTATTAAACTGGGTCTTCTGCACATTCTCAAAAGTTTTAAGTCCAACGAATCTTAGGCACACAGAACCCGATGGCATCGTGTCTCGTAATCCTGTTCATGACGCCAAGTTGGGTCGCCCTCCCAGGGCTGTGGGGTACTCGATACCGGGCCAGTATCAGTGGGACTTGTCACAGCAGCGGTGACCCAGACCGTGGCCCTGGGCGCCCAAGTAATAGGAAGATGTGAATGGTGGAATGTAGTTAGATAAATAGTTTGTGACGCCACCTGTGGTGTTCAGCAAGGGAGGTGTTAAGCCGACGCTGCCTGTCAAACTGACCTCTCATCCTAAACCATCCCGCTCATATATATATTCTGAACTCCACCCACCACCCAGCATGTCTAGTGTTCCAAGCAGGGAACCACCAAAGGTGCTCTGCTTCTCTCTAAGCAAGGAGCCGCAATGTGGTTATGCTGAACTACTCTATTGTGTGGGGTGCGAATGTTGGAGCGTGGTCAGGAGCCTCCAATTTACCTGGATGGTGGGGCACCACACCTTAGGAGAGAGGAAGGTGCAGTACCTCTGCGGCGACTGAGCCTCAGGGGCGCCACAGAAGCACCCATTGAAAAATAGTGGGTGACAAGTGACAGAGCCTGGGTATATTAGACTGCTATGCCCCCAAAATGAAGTTTTATCTTGTTGTGGGGGATGAGAGCAACAAGGTCATGTTTTTCAACAGATTTTGTATGAAAGCATCGATATGCTTTATTACTATGTATGGGCAGGAGATTTAAAGATCCGTATTATAAACTCTGAACCTCTAACTACTTTAAATACATATTGTGAAATTGTCACGAGTATGTCACGGCCTCCTGGGGTATCTAGAGTTTGAAGATCACTACGTATTATGAATCGCAGATTTTCCATTTAGCTTCTGTGTTTGTGTACCATTTTAAATTGATTTGATTTCCTTTGGTGCTGAAGAGGTTAAAGACCCTTTTTTTTTGCTGGTCAGAAACTTGCATCTCTATTTTCAGCTAGTTTTGATATGGTCATTATCTCTCCCTATAAAACCTGGCCAGACCTTCCCTGTCTTGCCAGTGAAAGTTTTGCTTCCTGTGCCCTTGGAGACGCTGTGCTGAGTTGGAGATCGTTGCTGCTATTGTTGTGTGCTGTTTTTGGGTGTATGCTTTCCTCTTTGTCCTATTCCCATTTGGTTGGTACATTCCTATCCTTTCCTATAAACCTCTCTACCTTTGGTATTGTTTGTATGTTTGTTGCTTTCTGTTATCCCTATTTTATCTTTGGGCCTTGTTTACCTTATATTTTTGTCCCAGGTCTCATGCGTTGGAGGTGACAAATCAAAATTTAACAGGAGCATAGTAAGGTCGGAGACTTGGGCCTCTCTACCTTCAAGAGTAGCCCTAGTTTGAGGGCTCATCCCTTCCTTACCGAAAACTGTCACAGAATGACAGAAATTAATCAGAATATTGGAATTGTGGAGATGATTTTTTAAAGATGGTTATTCACTTTTTTGCAGTTGTTAAGTTTGAAAAACAGACATTTCAAATCACATAGGATTATCTGTAACTAATGGATTTCAATGCTGCTTTTATAATGTTACCACAAGTTGTTATATTTTAGTGCTTGTTGTCCCAGCCCTGCTTAATAACATCCTCAGGGGATGGGACATCCTTAATTATTTACTCATTCAGTCAAAATTTGGCAGATTTTTACAGGACATGTGATAGATATTTCAGATCAATTAAAGGGATTTTTCACTTTTAGAAGATCCCTGTCCCATGGCGCACTTTGTTTTGTAAACCTGTCCTCCATTCGGATCTTCCGAGACGCTATCAAGGAGCCAGATAATCATGTGTGGTGCAGGTCACTAAAATTAATGATGTGTGCCATTCTCCATGTGGTCACACGGGATCAGTGAAGGGCATCGTGTTACTACATGGGGGTTAGTCAGTGGCATTGCCGTCTGGAAGACCGGGAGGGAGAAGAAGAGCTGATTATAGAACCAAAGGAGGAGCAGTGATGGTAGGAAAAGTTTTGGAAGGCAAAAGAGAGGCGGTTGTTGGAGTTTTTTGCACTTCAATCTCTTCTTGGCCATCAGAATCCAGCAATATGTCAACTATCCGGCTTTCATTTTGCAGGAAATTACCCAAAACGTTTGCCTGAATCCATGAAGTTTGGAAAGGTCTAACCAAGTTTAATTGGCATGGAATCGATTTGCTCATTTCCGCTTATCACCCTTACCGTCATCATACAGATATGTGCAGATGTTGTGTTACTATAGCACGGAATGTTCGGAGATTTAGGCTCCGAATCTCGCAGAATTAATTGTCCGCACAGCTCTGGCTGTAACACAGGATTAGATATTTACAACATCACAAAAATGTAACAAGGTGTTTCACAGATAACTTTATTTCATTTTTTGGAACTTAAACTGTATCGGGAATAGTCATGAATGTGGTTGACTGTTTTCTTCGTGCCATATATTCACGCTATTGTATTGTGCGGGGTGTCGCTATCGGTATTTCCGACTTCTGGAAAATGCCATTTCCGCTCTCGCTTTGCATAACTGCAAACAGGTTATTGTATTTGTATATTCAGCTATTATTATTTCTAGTAAACCGTGTTTTGTCTCGACTGGTGACAGAATACCTGGGATCCATTGTAACAAGATATCTCGTCATTCAGACGTCTTACATGTCAGCGTTACACTTTCCAATATTGCTTGGTAAATGTTTCTGTTGATCTTAATCTGGGTAACAGCATTTAATTTTGGCATTACTAGTGCAGACAGCGAAGATCCCTCCCAAAGTGTATTTATTCTTCTCTTCTATTCAGTACGGAGCCTCAACCTAATTTAATGTTCTCTCGTACAAGTGAGACTTGACAAGCTCGTAATATGCTTTGAATGTCTAAGCCTGCACTTTCAATTATAAACTGCGTGTACTGCTTAGCCAAGATACGGAGTGTCATCTACATTTCATATATTTTAGCAACGCTTTGCTCTCTGTATGGACTATATATTTCTCTCCTGTTTTTCATTCCTTTCTCTTTTTTTATCATGGGAAGGGGACTTTTTTGGGACCCACAATAAGTTGACAAAAGGGCATATCGCCATTGTTTGCACAGTCTTTATATACTTAAAAGCCAAAAAGATAATTTAAGAAGACAATCCAAAAATCCTTTATTAGGCTGTCAGTAGCCATTCTTCAACAAAATGACCACGAGGGCAGGTACAGACCACCATATGTTCTCTCATCCGAGAAAATCGGTTTGATCAGAGTATGATGCAATTTTCTCAGACGGAAGAAAGATGGAGAAAAAAAAATTCTCCATCTTCTCCATTCTGTCCGCCAGTCAAAATCCGTCAGATTTGTTCCACGGACTCATTGACTTGCATGGCAGCAGAGTTGAAAAGTTTCCCATGCCCACACCAGGCTTTCCGTGTACATAGAGAAACATACCCAAACACAAGAAAATTAATCTTATTTGATATAAATGGATATCCACAGAAAAATATATAGGACTACACAATGGGGTGAATGACCAAAGGTGAAGACAAAATTATATTAAAAAAAGTAAAAAATGTATTGGTACCTTCAATTAAAAATATGTAAAATTGTGGGGAGCAATACACAGAAGGAATATAATAAAGTTCACGACAAACGTATGCATTAAATGTATTAATAAGTGAGCTCAAGGATATATTCTCATTATATCAATTATATAGAAATGAAAGATAGCCTGTATCTATTAAATCAATCAATAAATATATAAATACAAAAAATAGATAAATAGATACACTGCATATACATATTACAAGAACAATATACCATGTGGAAGAGAAATAACATAAAATACAGGACCCCAGGATTCCAACGTATCTTTCGCCCTTGGCATTCTCAAGGAGTCAGTGTACATAGTCATTAGACAGTGAGCTGCTTATCACAGTAGGGGGCGGAGTCGGATTCACATGAATGCACTGCTGAAGCTGCTGTAGTCCAGGCAATGATAATCACTAGGTGAATAAACCTTCAGTCTAAGTAAACAACAGCACACAGCTTGACATGTGACACATCATTGAATTCTGTGTTTTAACCTCTACCTCATGCTGTTCTCAGATTCACATAGCAAAACATGCTGACAGATTCCCTTGTCCTGTATTGTCTAGATCAATGTTCCCCAACTCCGATTCTCAAGAGCCACCAACAGGTCATGTTTTCAGGATTTCCTTAGTATTTCACAGGTCATGGAAGTATCATCAAGGCATCAGGAATTCTCTCACATGTGTAACACTATGGAAATCCTGAAAACATGACCTGTTGGGGTCCGTGAGGACTGGAGTTTTGGAACCACTGGTCTAGATCAATGTTCCCCAACTCTGATCCTCAAGAGCCACCAACAGGTCAAGTTTTCAGGATTTTCTTAGTATGGCCCAGGTGATAATTGCATCATCTGGACAGGCAAGAATTCCAACACCTGGGCAATACTAAGGAAATCCTGAAAACATGATCTGTTGGTGGCTCTTGAGGACCGGAGTTGGGGAACACTGGTAGATGGTGGTGGAAAAAAGCAGCTCAGCCTTAAGTTGATTTTAACCTTTTGTTGTACCTTGGAGAGCAAACTCCATATATGTGCTGGCTACAGATGGGTAGCCCAAGTTTTGCTTATACCCAAGTCACATTTCAAGGTTAGCTGACCTGTCGTTCGTGCTTTAGAGACTTTTCTTTTCCTCTAGAGGGGGAGCTATTTTGCATAATTTTCTCAGAGACCATTACCTTAAACTTTTTACATTTTTGCCGCTTGTCTACACGATTATTAAATATCCAGCTATTTGGACTAAAAGTGGTTTCCATCTTTAATAACTGAGGATTCATCTTATTTTAATGTTTCTTTGCATTTTTATTATAATTGAATAATCTGTTTCTTTTCTGATTCCCGAAGAACGCTCTGAATGTATTGAATGCAATTATTCCATTTTTGCTCCATTACAACATGCGGTATTCTGTACGTGTCTTCTCTTGGTCTCCAATATGATGGCCTTGCCCTCGTCTAATGAAATGAATGGAAAGACTACTGATTACTCCACTATTCATGTCTTGTGACCTCACATTTCTGTTTCTTACAGATGTGTCTTATTCAATTACTCCCATTGTGGCCAACACGGATAAAACAGTTTCTATGGATTTACACGTCCCCAGGCACAGATGGAGAAGACGTTCCGTGGATACAAACCGGCCGAGCTTAGGTCATGATTTTTCTGATGGTGCAGGTCTGTCAGACCTTTTTCTCGATGACAATGACAATGGCACAGACATTGAGGTAACGTGATTGAATGCATTCTTTCTTGAAATAGGACAACTGTCGATTTCTTATATTGCTTCTTGTCTGAAAAAGAATCCGATGTGGAAGTTGGTGATTAAAAAAAACTTTCTAAAAAGGCCTGGATTTACAAAAAAAAAAAACCCGAAGTCAATTTTTAAGACTTGTCCTCTTTGTAGAGTTATCAGTGCTTGAAGGTAAAAAAACACCTGTCCCTATCAAAACATGTATTGTCTACTGAAGAAGAATTCTTTGTAAGCTATTTTTGAAAAGGAAATACATAAGTAACGTGGAAGTGAAAATGAATTCCAATGAATTATGGGCTAGTTACATAGTAAAAATGGTTGGTCACTTTACTGTCAAAATTCAAAATGTCTTAAATAGCAATGTTGAGACACAGGGACCTATAAAAAAAATACCCTAAGTGATTGTGTTCCAGTTGAAGGTTCCTAATGACCCCTGAATCAGCTTTGTTACTACGACCCCTGAATCCGGCTTCTCCCCCGCCATCATCTATGGACCTATACACAGGATCATGGTCAGAGCCAACTGTTTAGAAAGCCAATCCAGGAACCTCAAGGATACTTTAAATGCAATGTAAATATGTTCAGTCGGGGTGTTAAGATTTGCCTGTGTCAGAACATGACTTTTTTTTAGGGAATTTCTGACATTTGATAAAAAAGTGGCCAACCAATAATCCTACTGTGTTGAACTAAAGGAAAACAAAAATGCATATGAATAGGGTGCAATTCCTTTGATGTAATAGAGAAAATATCTTCCTTACTTCAAATTCAGCAATCAAAGCAAATTTTGGGGATTAGAGAGTGAGAGACCAATCTGTATAAATATTACATATTAAAGTTATGATCCAGGATCTTGTCCAAAGCCTCAAACTTGTTCAAGGATTCAGCCTACGACAAAACATCATGTGGCTGAGAGCTCCAAACTGTTCCATGGTCATGTAGAAACCTTCTCTTTTTATTTTATTTTCATACTAGTTATGAGGCCAACACTCTGCAATTATTATTTTCTTTGGACACTTATTCTGTTGTCCACTTATAGCATTTAGTCTTTAAAAAAAAATGTACTGTCTTTCCAAAAGTCTATCCCTTACAAGTAGGTTAAATAAGTTTTCTTTTACGGTTGTTAAAAGGGTTTTCCAAGACTCTATAATATTTTTGCTATGTGCCTAAGAACTAACAGGCAGGTAATTGCAAACTACCTGCCTGTGTTGCCTACAGTGTGGTCATAGACCGCTCCTGCCCTCGATTCAGTATCTTCTGCTGACGTCACATTTACAGAACAGTGGCTTCTCTTCCTCTCTGATCTGTCGATGGGGTTGTGGGTATCGACCTCATACTCATTGACAACCGGCTCCCTGCTGCCTAACTCAATTAGCATACTATCAGCAGTCACACACTGTCAACAGAGAAGCCCGGAAGAAATACTCTGTCGGGGCAGCCGAATCGCCGACACGAGCGGTTGGTGACCACTCTGAGCTGGCATCGGGTAGAACAAGCAGGTAGTTGCTTTTGTTAGCACCTACCTGCCTGTTAGTTTTCATGCCCATAGTAAAAAAAGGAGATAGTCCTGGACAACCCTTCTAATATCCTGTGTAAAATTATGTATTATCAGCATATTTTGCAACATCTAAAGCACAAAAATTCATAACATTGATCGCACAGGAAAAAATTGCACTTTTGGGAACAGTTTTTCTATTTTTAGGACCCTTTTAACTGTTCATTTCCTAGAATTGTCTGTACAAAATTAGGAATGATGGGGATTTAACTGAATTAACGGGTTGTCCGATGGTGAAATTCTGATTTATTATGTTAGATCAGGCAAAACATGATAATTTTTCAAGTGAAATCATTGCAAAAAATTTTCCTGTCCATAGATATTGTTGTTACGTACTTTTTATGTTGTCCCTTTGTGTTCTTTTCATTCTGCTCCGGAACGTCCAACTGTATCCAGTGTTGGTTGGAAGAAACCATTTCTTGTACACCTGTTCTTATTGGCTAGCTTGTATCATAGCAAAAATCGCTGTTCTGTCTGATGATGGCGCTGAGCTACTGAGCATGTGTGACCGCAACCACGAGCGCTGGACACATTGGGGTGATGTTCTAAGAGGGAATCAACAGAACACTAGAGGGTGCTATAACAAGGATGTTACAGCAGTTTGGAGACATGGGAGCAAGAAACAATTTCAAAAATCTGTCAAAGGTGGTGAATATAGCTACAGGGGTCACTTCTGCAGAATATCAGTTTGGGCCACTTATGCAGGTTGCCGGTATCATATTATATGAATTTTGCTGCAGATATAGCTTATATAAGAATATGTTCATTCCTACATAACCTCCGTTCCTTGATTTATCGGCCTCAGTCTGTAACTGTAAAGCCGGCCTCTGAAGGTGTTCCAGAGGTTAGAGCTCATGGCACTTTTTTGCTGAGTCGACTGCAAAAATGCCAAAAACCTGGAAACAAAAACAGAGGCGGTGAAGCATGAAAGAAATGTGGACTGAAGGAAGAATCAGTAGAGAAGGATAAATAGAAAAATATTATTTCTTTGTAACCGGTCTGAATTTGTCAACGAGGTAAAGTAGAAAAATGAAATTCACTTCACCAATTAAAAGCAAAGCTCAATTCAGTTTATATTTGCATAAGTGGTGCTGTAAATCATTTGAGTTAAATGGCATTTTTTATTTTGCAGTTTAGTCCTTGCTTTTTTTTTAAATTTTTTGGACATGGAATGTTAAGAAGGGAGCATAAGCAGTAATCAAGAGGCGTAATTTGCTTCATTCCTGCTCAGTTGCATCTCCACATTTTGAACCCTTTCATCACGGCTGTGCCTATAATGTAAGGGCTTTAAGAAAAATCTATCACCATCCCAACTGATTCTCAAAAACTCATAGTCACCACCTTATTAACCTTCATCAATCTTGGTCATAAGTAGAGATGAGCGACTTTCCCTTTTTTCGGGTCGAGTCGGGTTTCATGAAACCCGACTTTCTCAAAAGTCAGGTCGAACGAAATCGGACGATTATCTTGAAAAGTCGAAGGCCGACTGAAACACGAAACCCAATGCAAGTCAATGGGGAACCAAGGTCGGCAGGGAGTGTAGGACAGGAAACACACCTACAGTGCCCATTTTAATGCCAAAAACATCAATTCTTATTACTGAAGCTTGTCAACCTTAATTTACTTTATAATAATAGTTAGGCATTGAAAACTGGGGGTTATTTGGCTAAAGTTGTGGGGGGGGGGCTGGCTCCAGATTTTTGTGGGCCCAGTGCCAAAGAGTGTCAATGGGCTCCTTTAACACATGCCACAATTCACGATCCTCTGATACGACAGAGAAATAGCGGTACAGTACAATGAAAAATACTTCACTTCTTACATCTCATGACTGATATCCATTTTAAATTCTCCAATAGCTCCAAAAACGGACAGTATATTGCTCCATACAGTATTATGGTCACCGCATAGTGCACCATACAGAGTAATGAGGCCCATATATTTCTCCATACAGAATCATTGGTCCCACATAATGTTTGAAACAGTATATGATGAGCTCCACATAATGCTACAGTATATGTTGGTCCCCATGGATGAAGCTCCACTGTGTTATGGGCCCAAATAATGCTCCATATATAATGGGCCCCATTTCTAATGCTCCAGTGCATAATGGGCCCTGTAAATGCTGCTCCAATGTCTGATGTCCACCTTTGGAATGTTCCAGTGTATGGTGGGCCCCATATATCATTCTCCAGAGTATAGTGCTCCCCAAAAATAGCTGTCCCAACATTGAAAACAATTAAATAAGTCTCCTCGCTAGGGAATCCCTGTACTAGTCTGGACTCCTCGTCGTCCCCATCTTCCATCTCTCTGCACTTGGACTGTTTAGGCAGAGGGCGTACAGGCGTGATGTCATCGCGCTCTCTGACCAGAATGTCACTGTCAGGAAACGTGGAAGATGTCATGGAGGTGGAGCAGGGAGAGGTAAGTATTTCAACTTTGCAAGTGCTGTGATCCTGAGCAAGCAGGGGGGCCCACTTGTTGGCGAAGGCACTGGCACAGGGCCCCTCATAGTACGGCGGTGTGTCTGACGGCAGGTGGGCACTTTTGCGTACAATGAGGGGCCCTGTGCCAGTGCGTCGCCCACGAGTATGCCCCCCCACCTGCTCAAGGAACCTGCACTTTCATCTGCACCTTCCTCTTTGTCACCGTGTAAGGCGGTATAGTATGCGGGAAGGGGAACCTGAGTTTCATCAGGGTCAGATTCTGGCAGTGTAGAGTGCGAGGGGAATGTAGTGGTCTGGGTCAATGTACCAACAGAATCATCTAGCAGTGGCTGGGCATCAGTGCACTTGTGGCACCCCCCAGGAGTACGGTCGCCACAGTGGCATTACCTTCCTCCTAGGGAGTGTGATGTCATTGTAACGGCGCCGGTCGTAACCGCCGCCTGTCCCCTGGCTCCAGGCCCCCCGCTGCTAGTTCTTACCTGCTCCGTCGCGCGCCGCCGCTTCCTCCCTCCTCCGGTCCACGCACGCCTCCTTCCTCCTCCTGCTCTCGTGCGCCCCGCCTTCCTGGTCTCCCAACAGCGGCGACCCCGCACATGCGCATTAGGGCGCGGGCGCGCGCCCGTCGGGTAGTTTAACCCTGCGGTGGGCGGCGGCCGATTAGTGGCCAGCCTATCGCCTACCAGCAGGGGATGTATCAGGCGTCTCCCACAAGGGGAGGACGCCTGATTATTGTGTGTCCATACCTGCTCTAATTTGGCCGCCTATAGGTTCCTATAGGTCTCTTTTTTTCGTCTCTTACGTTCCCTAGTCTTGCTGTCTCTACCTCTGGTGTTGCCCTGTCTTCCTGCCCGTCATCTGTCCTGTCTTCTCCTAGTGCCACTACCTTCGTCCCCCCCGGTTCCCTGTCTCTGTTCCGTACTCCGGTGTCCGTTCTGTTCCCTGCCCAGCATCCAGCTCTCTGTCCTCATCCTCCTGCACGGAGTTCCGGGCCTTGGTAAGCCTCGCCAGCCGATTGCCTTCTCCAGTCCCTCGAGCCGCCCCTCTTGGTTCCAGCAGTCGCGGTTCTGCCCTCTGCGGTCCTGCCCCAAATGATCCCTGTACAGGGGTCGGTCATCACCTGGTGCGCTCGACTCAGGGGCTCCGGATCCGCGACCCAGAGGGTCCACTCTCGGACGTTATCTCTTCCTGAACGTCACAGTATAATCACACCATGGACCCCGCTGGAGCCGCGGCCGCTACGCAAAAAGAATTGCTTTTTTTACGGGAAAACCAGACCCGGATAATGTCCTTCATGAAGTCCATGGACACCTGACTTTCCGCCCTTCAAACCGCCGACCCCGGCCACGCTCCCATGTTAGCAGGTCTCCAGCAGGAGCTAGCACAGCAGCGCGATGCCCAGTCCCACATCTTAAACTACATGGCGTCCGTCGATGACCGCCTACTGTCCCTACAGTCCGCGGCGGCTGCCCCGATCCAACCCCGGGACCCAGTATCTCACCCTCCACCACGCCTGGGAAAGCCCCCCAGGTACAGCGGGGATCCCAAGCTATGTCGGGGCTTCTTGAACCAGTGCAGACTGCACTTTGAGCTGTTACCACAGCAATACCCCTCTGACTGCACCAAGGTGGCATTTATCGTGTCCCACCTGGAGGGAGAGGCTTTGGCCTGGGTGAATCCTTTGTGGGAGAGGGACGATCCTGTGGTCTCTAGTATTCAAAATTTCCATGATACGTTCCGCAAGGTGTTTGACGAGCCTGGACGGTTGGCTTCTACTACTGAGGCTCTGTTCAACCTCTGTCAGGGTTCGCTCAACGTGGGACAATATGCCATCCGTTTCCGGACGTTGTCTTCGGAACCTGGCTGGAATAATGAGGCTCTAGTGGGAGCCTTCTGGAGGGGTCTCTCTAGCAAAATAAAGGACGAGCTTGCCGGTCGGGATACCCTCACCACTCTAGAGGACCTCATATCCCTGGCCACCCGTATAGATCTCCGGTTCTTTGAGCGTTCGTGTGAAGCAGCCAGGGAGAGGAGACCCTTTAGGCTCTATCAAGCCCCTATTCCGCGTTCTTCTGCACCCTCTACCAGTGCCGCCCCTGAGCCCATGCAGGTTGACCGTGTAAGATTGTCTGAGCAACGGCGCAGGGAGAGGATGACGGAGGGCCTATGTCTGTATTGTGGCGGAGCCAATCATTTTCTGCGGACCTGTCCTGTGAGGCCGGGAAACGCCTCCACCTAGGCCAGGTAAGAGAGGCCTCCCTAGGTGACTCTAGTTCCTCTCTGCCCCTTACCATTTCTGCTTTGATTATGCTAGGTCAGGAGCATAGATATGTGGAGGCGTATGTGGACTCGGGTGCGGCTGGTAATTTTATTCAGCTAGAGGAGGTGGACAAGTTCCAGATTCCAGTGGTTACCTTGGAAAGCCCGCGTGTGATTTCCTCTGTGGATGGCAGACCACTTCCGGAACTTATCACTATGGTTACCGCCGAAGTGGAATTCCAAGTAGGAGCTCTTCATCGGGAGAAAATAGCTTTCTATGTCCTACCCAATCTGTCCCACACCATTCTACTAGGATTACCCTGGCTCAGGTTGCATGAACCGGTGCTGGACTGGCGCTCTGGAGAGATTCTGCGTTGGGGTCATTCTTGCCAAGAAAGCTGTCTGTTGTCGGTGCTCCATCCTCACCCGCCTCAGGAGCCAGTCGACCTTTCAGGACTTCCGGCTCCCTATCACGCGTATGCCGACGTCTTTAGTAAGAAGGAAGCAGATTCCTTGCCGCCACACCGCTTCTTTGACTGTCCCATTGAGTTGATTCCAGGAGCTACCCCACCCAGGGGGAGAACGTATCCCCTGTCTCCAGCAGAAACCTCGGCCATGACAGAGTACATTCAGGAAAACTTGGCTAAAGGTTTCATTCGAAAATCTTCTTCTCGAAGAAGATGGCGCGGGTTTTTTCTTTGTCCGGAAGAAAGACGGATCCCTCAGGCCATGCATCGACTATCGAGGACTGAACAATGTCACTGTTAAAAATCGGTATCCTCTCCCACTGATCCCAGAGCTCTTCGACCGGCTGAGGGGGGCCCGGCTCTTTACCAAACTGGATCTGCGAGGAGCCTATAATTTAATCCGAATCCGCGATGGGGACGAGTGGAAGACGGCTTTCAATACTCGTGATGGCCATTATGAATATTTGGTCATGCCGTTTGGACTCTGTAATGCCCCGGCAGTGTTCCAGGAATTCGTCAACGAGGTTTTTCGAGATTTACTGTACTCCTGTGTTGTGGTGTACTTAGATGACATTCTCGTCTTCTCACCCGATCTGTCCTCGCATCGAAGAAGTGTTCGCCTGGTCTTGCAACGTCTTCGGGAGAATCAGCTCTATGCGAAATTGGAGAAATGCCTGTTTGAGCAAACCTCGTTGCCCTTCTTGGGCTACATTCTCACTGTCTCCGGTCTGGAGATGGATCCCGAGAAGCTCTCTGCTGTACTCAAATGGCCCCGTCCTCTCGGGGTGAAAGCCATTCAGCGCTTCTTGGGATTCGCAAATTATTACAGACAGTTTATTCCTCACTTTTCCTCCGTAACCAAGCCCCTCACGGCCCTGACCCGAAAGGGAACTAAACCAAACTCCTGGTCTCCTGAAGCAGAAGACGCCTTCCTTGCTTTGAAACGCTCCTTTGCGTCTGCACCAATATTACATCGCCCTGTAACCAGCAAGCCCTTCATCCTAGAGGTGAATGCCTCCTCCACCGGGGCAGGGGCGGTACTCTCCCAGCGGGCATCATCTGGTCACCTGGTTCCCTGTGGGTATTTTTCCAAATCCTTCTCCTCTGCTGAGTGTAACTACTCAATCAGAGACCGGGAGCTGCTCGCTATAAAGATGGCTCTGGAGGAGTGGCGATATCTGCTCGAGGGGGCGGTCCACCCCTTTACTATTTTCACTTACCACAAAAACCTAGCCTATCTTCAGTCTGCTCAGAGACTCAACGCTAGGCAAGCCAGGTGGTCGCTGTACTTCTCCCGCTTCGACTTCCAGCTCCATTTTCGTCCCGGGAATAAGAACATCAAGGCTGATGCTCTCTCCAGATCTCAGCAGTCACCAGAGTTAGAGGAAGATCCATCATATGTCATTGAACCCACGAAGATCATCACTGTGGCCCCTGTGAGCCTCTCTACCCTTCCGCCCGGCAGAACCTTCGTTCCACACAGCAAAAGACTGGAGGTGCTACGTTGGGGGCATTCGTCCAAGATTGCAGGACACGTCGGGATCAAAAAGACTCGCTTGCTTCTCTCCCGCTACTATTGGTGGCCCACTCTTCTCCAGGATGTGAAGGATTTTGTAGCATCCTGTACCACTTGTGCGCAGAACAAGGTGCCTAGGAATCTGCCCACTGGCCTTCTTCACCCGCTACCTGTTCCAGAGGCGCCTTGGCGACAAATTGCCATGGATTTCGTGACAGACCTGCCTTCCTCTGCGGGGTGTACTACTATTCTTGTGATAGACCGCTTCTCCAAGATGGCCCATTTCATCCCATTACCCGGCTTTCCCTCGGCTCCTAAGTTGGCCGAGGTCTTCATCCATCAAATCTTTAAGCTGCATGGCCTCCCCCAACGGATCGTGTCCGATCGAGGTGTGCAGTTTACCTCTCGTTTCTGGAGAGCCCTCTGTCGGCTAATGGGTACATCTTTGGATTTCTCCTCCGCCTACATCCTCAGACCAACGGGCAAGTGGAACGAGTCATTCAAGTTCTGACGTCCTTCCTGCGTCATTTTTCCAACGCCCACCAGGACAACTGGGTCTCACTTCTTCCCTGGGCAGAATTTGCCCACAACAATCATCCTAATGAGTCGTCCTCCAAGTCACCGTTTTTTGTGGTTACAGGCCAGAACCCTGGCATCCCGCTGCCCATCTCTACATCTTCGGAGGTGCCTGCGGCAGATGCTCTCGCCGCTGACTTTTCTCAAATCTGGAAAGAGACCAGGGAGGCCCTAGTGAACTCCAGCGCCCGCATGAAAAAGCATGCCGACAAGAGACGGAGGGACCTTCCACCATACCATCCAGGTGACAAAGTCTGGCTTTCGACCAAGCACATCCGTCTGAAAGTCCCCTCGTACAAATTAAGCCCTCGGTACATTGGGCCATTCGAAGTACTCAGACGCATTAATGACGCTGCTTACAAATTGAAGTTGCCGGCTTCACTCCTGGTCCCTAACGCCTTCCATGTCTCGCTCCTTAAACCTGTCATTCTCAATCAGTTCCATCCTCCACCTGTCTCTTCCCCTCAGCCAATTGGGGATGATAACACCTTTGAAATTAAGGACATTTTGGCCATGAAAAGATTCAGGGGAAGAACCTTCTTCCTTATCGATTGGAAGGGATTTGGCCCCGAGGAGAGGTCCTGGGAACCCCGGGAGAATGTAAATGCCCCACAAATTCTGAAAAAGTTTTTTGCCAAACTCAGAAGGGGGAGATGTAAGGAGGGGGGTACTGTAACGGCGCCGGTCGTAACCGCCGCCGGTCCCCTGGCTCCGGGCCCCCCCCGCGGCTAGTTCTTACCTGCTCCGTCGCGTGCCGCCGCTTCCTCCCTCCTCCGGTCCACGCATGCCTCCTTCCTCCTCCTGCGCATTAGGGCGCGGGCGCGCGCCCGTCGGGTAGTTTAACCCTGCGGTGGGCGGCGGCCGATTAGTGGCCAGCCTATTGCCTACCAGCAGGGGATATATCAGGCGTCTCCCACAAGGGGAGGACGCCTGATTATTGTGTGTCCATACCTGCTCTAATTTGGCCGCCTATAGGTTCTCTTACATTCCCTAGTCTTGCTTTCTCTACCTCTGGTGTTGCCCTGTCTTCCTGCCCGTCATCTGTCCTGCCTTCTCCTAGTGCCACTACCTTCGTCCCCCCGGTTCCCTGTCTCTGTTCCGTCCTCCGGTGTCCGTTCTGTTCCCTGCCCAGCATCCAGCCCTCTGTCCTCATCCTCCTGCACGGAGTTCCGGGCCTTGGTAAGCCTCGCCAGCCGATTGCCTTCTCCAGTCCCTCGAGCCGCCCCTCTCAGTTCCAGCAGTCGCGGTTCTGCCCTCTGCGGTCCTGCCCCAAACGATCCCTGTACAGGGGTCGGTCATCACCTGGTGCGCTCGACCCAGGGGCTCCGGATCCGCGATCCAGAGGGTCCACTCTCAGACGTTATCTCTTCCTGAACGTCACAGTCATGCTTGGGAGCAACGAAAGGATCTCACTAGCAGTTAAACCAACACACAACACAGTTCCCACGCCAGGCCAGCAGGGAGATCTCTGAACCTGACTGCTGAGGAGCTGCTCTCTGTGGTCAGGAGTAGGGAAGTTAGGGCAGTCTGTGAAGGAAAGGGGAAGTGTGTGGACGTGAGAAGGGGAGCTGGAGGATGAGCAGATTTAAGGCTCACTCCTAGCTGGAGCGTATGGTCGGGGTTCCGGTCTCCGAGTTTGTAGGGACACTGACGGTCCTGCAGCAGAAACCGGAGTACGTAGCAGCTGTAAATGCTCTGTTCCCAACTAAGGCTCGGAGGCCCCAGCAGCGACGTGTGTGAGCCAGAAGGAAAAGGCTATGGCTGCCTGCTATACGAGAAAGTTCCAAAAGAGAGTCAACAGGGGGAACTTCAGTGAACTCAGTACTGCGAGTACCTCAGATAAGCGCTAGAACGGAGGCCACGCTACCTATCTGCAGAGAGAGAATTCCAAAATTGCTTCCAGGCTGACCAACTCCTTCTCCATCTGTACTCTGGGTCCTGTACGGCACTTACCATGTACAGGTAAAGGAACAGCACGACTGTGTCTGTCATCTTTTTCCTGCGCCTGGCGCACGGCTCTGCTACATCCTGCACTGCACACCATCTACCAACTCTTTCATCTGCCCTGCGACTATGGCCCTACCTGTGCAGGGCTTCTACATCTTAGCTGCACCACAACATCTGTCCCAGAGAAGCGACACTGCAGCGCAGGTCAATCTGATCAGAAACCACAGGTGGCGTCACTTATCATTCACCTATAAATGTTATTCACCCCTTTGCATGGATGTCCAGGGCCATGCAACGGGTCATCACCACCAACGTGACACATCCCTCTGAGACATTGGCCCGGTACCGATTAACCCCACTGCCCTGGCTGGCCACCCACACTCCATGTCAGATTCATCTTGGACTGGGGAATTCACGATTTGACTTGATAACCCAGGCATGGTATGATAGAAAGAGCTACATGGACTAATGTGAAGTGTGGCCTGCTGCATCATTCACTTTTGGTGGGGGTGAAGGACACAAGGAAAGGGGTTCTTCCTGACCAGGAGCCAGCACTTGACGACTCTGTGCTTGCATTTTTTGAAACTTCAGAAGAGGAGGGCATATTTGCTGGAGTCTGTTTCGGCAATGTAAGCCAAAACCAGTTCCTGATGCTCCTCCTTTAAAAGCGGATAACCTACTCCCAGAAAAGGTAGCCTTCCAGGCTTTCCGGAGCCAGACCATGACCCAGGCTCAACACCTCCTGCCTTAGCTGCTATTGTGCTTTTGCCACTACCAGCAGATGCACCACCACCATCAGCACCAGCTGGCCCCCCCACACCCATGTCTGCGGCCTCTTCCACGAAACTTCAAAATGTTGCAGAAAATGAACCCAAAATAACATCAGATATATGGTACTGTATCAGAAGCGTACAGCTCTATACAGTCAAAGGATGAATGTCAATTTCCCTATATATACCATCAGTCACACAGAGATACTCACAGGCTCAGTATGGATTAGACAAGAATATAAAAAGTAGAAAAAGTGTACAGTATCATCAGATAGCAGGCTATATATAGTATAGTTGAAACATTCTAAATCTCCGTAGATATTTCAGGAGGCAGACACAGACGTTCTCAGGCTCAGTAAGGATTACAACACAATATAAAAAGCCGTAAAACTGTAATGGATCTGAAGAGTACAGCTGTACACAGTGTAGGGGTCATTGTTGTCAGTCTCAGTATTTATTTCCACAGTCAGAAAACAACTCTCACTTGGTCAGTTTGGATTAGACCAGAATATAAAAAGCAGTAAATGGGTAATGTATCACAAGCGTAGAGCTGTATACACTAGTGTTGGGGCAATTTTTAAATCTACATATAAATTGCTAGAGTAACCCACAGACTCTCACACGCTCAGGATGGATCACACCACAATATAACAAGAAGATCCGCAATAAATAATCACACATGTGGGACAATGTTCCAGGTGTCAATGATACACTTAGAGTGGTGGGTGGAGGAGGACTTCCTGGCAGAAAGGGTACAGGATCACCAGATACCAGGTATAAATAGCAGAGTTTAAACATTAAAAAGCTTTGTCTATATATCAGGAGGCAGACTCAGAGGGTCTCAGGCCCAGTATGGATTTGACGTGATTGTACAAAGTTGAGAAAGGGTACAGTATCACCGGATAACAGGTATATATAGCATAGTTTAAACATTAAAAACCTATGTCTATATATCAGGAGGCAGACTCAGACGGTCTCAGGCCCAGTATGGATTCGACGTGATTGTAGAAAGTTGAGAAAGGGTATATATAGCATAGTTTAAACATTAAAAAGCTGCGTGTATATTTCCGGAGTCCGACAAAGACACTCACAGCCTCAGTATGGATTAGACAAGAATCTAAAAAGTAGAAAAAGGGTTATGCATTTGAAGCGTACACCAGTATACACTGTTGAGGTATTTTTCAACCTTCATATATATTTCAGTCTCAGTAAGACAGTCCAGACTCTCCGCAAGAGGAAACGAGATGGATACAAGTACAGACGAAAAGTTGAGTGATTGCAGAAATTTTGGAATTACTAATCACGGTAAAAACTCCCGGGAGAATTCTCAGAGGCGATGCTGACCTTCAATTACTTTGTCTGTGGAGACAGCGAAAACAGTTCTTGTGAAGAAAGGTTTGCTGTATCGCAGTACTGTGGAACCCATCACCGTTACTCATCTCCATCAAATTGTGATCACAGGGACAGATGTAGACATTGTCCTCACTGCCTATCATGATCTGTCAGGTAACTTTGGAGTGCAAAAGACACAAGCCACAGGCCTTAGGCGATTCTATTGGATTGGCATGAGAGGACACATTTAAAAATGTGGGCAGGAATGTCACACGTCTGTGAGTCGGAAAACCGTGAAAGCGGATGATAAACCACCACTGCATCTCATTGTGAGTCGACGTCCATAACAAATGGAAGCCATTGATCATCTGAAGATAGAGCCCAGCAGGACAAGGCATAGCTACGTCTTAACGATCATCTATTATTTCACCAACTTTGTATTGGCAGTCCCAGTGAAGTATTTAACAGGCCAGACTACACAGTGGTGGAGCAGGGAGAGGTAAGTATTGCAAGTGCTGGTGCCCTGAGCAAGCGGGGGGGCCCACTCGTGGGCGGCGGTACTGGCACAGGGCCACTCATAGTACGCCAGTGTGTCTGACGGCGGGTGTGCACCCCCACCGTCAGAGACACTTGATTCTACTATGAGGGACCTTGTGCCAGTGCCATTGCCAAACAGTGTGCCCACCCACCTGTCCAGGGCAACAGCACTCGCATGGGTGCGTGCGCCAGGTGGTGACCCCGGCCCTGTGGGGGGAGGCAGCCCAGTTAGGGAGGTGGAAAAATTGGCATATGTTGATGTTGGACATTCAGCAGCTGCAAATGGAGTAATTGGAGAAGTCTGCGGAAGAGGAGGACAAAAGCAAGCCATTTTTCTGGCAACCTACGTGTCAGCAGGGGAGGGTGGGACAAAATCCTTTGAAACCCATGCATGGTTCATTTTAATGAAGGTTAGATCATCAACATTTTGGGTTGACAGACGGGTCCTTTTTTCTGTCAGGATTGATCCAGCAGCACTGAAGACTCGTTCAGATAATACACTAGCAGCAGGGCAAGCGAGCTCCTGTAAGGCATATTGTGCCAATTCAGGCCAGGTGTCAAGTTTTCCTGGCCCAATAGTCAAAGGGGATTGACTGGTGAGGGAGAACATCGATATGGGAGGAGAAGTAGTTTGTTACCATAGTTGACAACTGCTGTCTCCTGTCACTTTCAATCGATGCAGTATTACCAGTCGTGTGAGCGGTACTTGAAAAATCAGTCCACAACATGGTCATGAAACCTCTGTGTCCAACGCCACTTCAGCTGTGTCCAACGCCACTTCAGCTGTGTGCACCACGAACACCTTTTCCATGTTGCCCCCTACGGCTTGTTGGAAAAACATCACCGCCGCTGTGTGTTGGGAATGCCTCAAACAAGCGGTTTACCAGAGTTGCTTGTTTGTTAGCCAATATTAGCTCTAGGTTCTCCTGTGGCATGATGTTTTGGGAATTTGCTTTTATAGCGTGGATCCAGGATGCTGGCCAACCAGTAGTCGTCATCGTTCATAATTTTGGCAAAGCGGGGGTCCCTTTCTAGGATCTGCAAGGCATAATCAGACATGTGGGCCAATGTTCCAGGTGTCAATGATGCACTGCGAGTGCTGGGTGGAGGAGCACTTTTTGGCAAATCCAAATCCCTCCAGTCACGCACAAACCCTGCACCTGACCTTGCCATACCAACATTTTTTCTTGTTCCCTGAGAAGCATCCTCCTCCCCAAAATAATCATCCCCATCATCCTCCTCCTCCTCCTCCTCTTCCTCTTTTTCCTCCACCTCGTCCACGAGACTTCCCTGACCAGACAATGGCTGACTGTCATCAAGGCTTCCCTCCTCCTCTTCCTCCTCGGCTGCAGACGCCTGCTCCTTAATGTGCATCAAAGTTTGCATGAGCAGACGCATAAGTGGGATGCTCATGCTTATGATGGCATCGTCTGCGCTTACCAGCCGTGTGCATTCCTCAAAACACTGAAGGACTTTACAGAGGTCTTTCAGCTTCGACCACTGCACACCAGACAACTCCATGTCTGCCTGCAAACTGCCTGCCCGTGTATCCTCCCACAAATGAATTACAGCCTGCCTCTGTTCGCACAGCCTCTGAACCATGTGCAGGGTGGAGTTCCACCTTGTTGCAACGTCGATAATTAGGCGGTGCTTGGGAAGGTGGACAAATCGCTGCAGCTTCTGCATACGACTGGAGTGTACGGGCGACCGGCGGATGTGCGAGCACAGACTTCGTACCTTATGTAGCAGGGGTGTTAACTCCAGATAAGTATTGAGGAAGCACTGCACCACCAGGTTCAATGTGTGAGCCAGGCAAGGTATGTGTCTGAGTTTTGAAAGGGCTATGGCTGCCACAAAATTCCGGCCATTATCACTAACTACCTTGCCTGCCTCAAGATGTAGAATGCCCAGCCATGACTCAGTTTGTCGCTGCAAGTAGTCGGCCAGTACCTCTGCGGTGTGTCTGTTGTCTCCCAATCACATTATCTTCAACACAGCCTGCTGACGCTTACCACTAGCTGTTCAATAGTGGGACACCTCGTGTGCAACACTGGCAGCTGCGGATGGAGTCCTCGTGCGACTGCGCTCTTTGGACAAGCTTTCACTTCTGGAGGAGGAGGAGGAGGGTCGAACGCCTACAGCCAACTGTTTCCTATACCGTGGGCTAGGCAGCACTGTCCCACCACCGCTGTCCCCTGTGGACCCTGCATCCACCACATTAACCCAGTGCGCAGTGATGGACATGTAACGGCCCTGGCCATGCCTACTGGACCATGCATCTGTTGTGAGTTGCACCTTTCCACTCACTGATTGCTTGAGTGCATGGACAATGCGGTCTTTCACATGCACGTGGAGGGCTGGGATGGCTTTTTGCGAAAAGAAGTGCCGACTGGGTAGGTCATAGCGTGGTACTGCATAGGCCATGAGATCACGGAAAGCTTTGCTTTCAACCAACCGGTAGGGCACCATCTCTAACGAGATTAGTTTGGCAATGTGGGCGTTCAATGCCAGTGTACGCGGATGACAGGATGAGTACTTTCTTGTCCTACTCAGAGTCTCTGGTAGGGTGAGCTGGACTTGAGAGCTGCATATGGTGGAACTAGCGGTGGACATGGCGGACTGAGAGAGGGTTGGTGTTGGTGATGGTGTTGGTGGTGTTGCTGATGGCCTAGATTCAGTCTTTCATAGCAATAACATTGTGATTCCATGACTGCTTTGCCCTTGCGACGACACCTCGACATTTGCTGCTGGTGGTGTGCTAACCGGTGGGCTTACAGTGGGGGAAGCGATGTAGCGTTGCTGACTACCTTCATTCGGAGCAGCTGCACATGTGGTACGTGAGGTTTGGTAGTCCGTCCACGCTTGCAAGTGCATGGTGGTTAAATGTCTAAGCATGCAACTGGTATTCAAATTTCTCAGATTTTTCCCTCGGCTAAAGGTCTTTGCGTACTTCTTACAGATAACTTTTGCCTGATCATTAGGATTTTGTTCAAAAAAGTGCCACACTGCACTCTTCCTACTATGGAAGACATTTTGAGACCTTGCACGCTGTGCTAATTTGACCGTCTGGCCAAGCTATCCTGCAACGCTTTTGGTTTTTGTAACACATTTTTGGACTGCTGCGGTCCTGCCAGATAACAGCTGTTGCGATGTCGTGGCCTGCTGCGGATCCTCCTCCTCCTCCTCCTCTTCTGAGCTATTGGCAGCGGCACCCTCTTCCCCAATGGATGCCAATCTGGGTCAACTACTGGGTCATCCATCACCTCCTCTTCAATTTCATGTGCACCTTCCTCTGTGTCACAGTGTAAGGTGGTATAGTATGCGGGAAGGGGCACCTGAGTTTCATCAGGGTCTGATTCTGCCTCAGTACACTGCGAAGACAATGTAGTGCTCTGAGTGAATGTACCAGCAGAAAAATCTAGCAGTGGCTGTGCATCAGTGCACTCCATGTCAGATTCATCTTGGACTGGGGAATTCACGATTTGACTTGCTAACCCAGGCATAGTATGTGAAAAGAGCTCCATGGAGTAATCGGTAGTGTGGCCTGCCACATCCTTCACTTTTGGTAGGGGTGAAGGACACAAGGAAAGGTGTTGTTCCTGACCAGGAGCCTCCAATGACGACTCAGTGCTTTTATTTTTTGAAACTTCAGAAGAGGAGGCGAGAGAGCTGGAGGCTGTGTCAGCAATGTAAGCCAAAACTTGTCCTGAAGCTCCGGCTTTAAAAGTGGTTTACCTACTCCCAGAAAAGAGAGCCTTCGAGGCCTTGTGGAGCCAGATGATGACGCAGGCTCAACACCTCCTTCCTTAGGTGCTATTGTGCTTTTGCCACTACCAACAGATGCAACACCACCACCATCAGGACAAGCTGGCAACCCCTGCCCACTTCCATGGCGTCTTCCACCATACTTGCTCATTTTTGTGAAAATATACCCAAAATACCACCAGCTATATGGTACTGTAAAACAAGGTAGAAGGTGTATCTACTATTGGTGAGAATTTCAATCTCACTAGAGATTTGAGGACGCTGAACTATTGTCTCTGGCCCAGTAGAGATTACACCTCAATGTAACAGGCTGAAATTGGATGGTGAATGACAAGGTGTAGGGTGTCTATAGGATTGGTGAGATTTTGAATCTCACTATAGATTTGAGGATGCAGAACTATTGTCTCTGGCCCAGGAGAGATTACACCTCAATGTAACAGACTGAAATTGGATGGTGTATGACAAGGTGTAGGGTGTCTATAGGATTGGTGAGAATTTGAATCTCACTGTAGATTTGAGGACGCTGAACTAATGTCTCAGGCCCAGTAGAGATTACACCTCAATGTAACAGGCTGAAATTGGATGGTGTATGACAAGGTGTAGGGTGTCTATAGGATTGGTGAGAGTTCGAATCTCACTATAGATTTGAGGACGCAGAACTATTGTCTCTGGCCCAGGAGAGATTACACCTCAATGTAACAGGCTGAAATTGGATGGTGAATGACAAGGTGGAGAGTGTCTATAGGATTGGTGAGATTTTCAATCTCACTATAGATTTGAGGACGCAGAACTGTTGTCTCTGGCCCAGGAGAGATTACACCTCAATGTAACAAACTGAAATTGGATGGTGAATGACAAGGTGTAGGGTGTCTATAGCATTGGTGAGAATTTGAATCTCAATATAGATTTGAGGACGCTGAACTATTGTCTCAGGCCCAGTAGAGATAACACCTCAATGTTGCAGACTGAAATTGGATGGTGTATGACAAGTTGTAGGGTATCTATAGGATTAGTGAGAATTTGGATCTCACTAGAGATTGGAGGATGCTGACAATGATGCTCTTAGTCCAAGTATGGATGCAGGCAGCCTAATAAGCAGGACTGCTGCACAGTGCAGACACAAAAGGGTGGAAAAATGAACGCTTGGCAACTGTGCAGAAAAGAGGAAGAAAAGTATTTTTGCTTTTAAAAAAGCAGTTTGCACAGCAGTGTGCAAACAGCAATGCAGCTATCAGGGAGCCTTATAAGGCAGCCTAATAACCAACAGAGTTGATGCATAAAAATAGCAAGCCAATCATTTGCCTGCCCTTCTCAAAGATGGTGGTGACCGATGCCTATGTCAACGCGTTGCCCACAGTGTGCGTCCTCCATCATTAGCTGAAAAAGGGCGCTGGAAGCATCTTTTGAAACGCGACTTTGGCCCTCTGGTCGCCGACCTCGTGGCCGACCTCACGCTATGGTCGGGTTTCGTTTCATGAAACCCGACTTCAGCGAAAGTCGCCGACTTTTGAATATGACCGACCTGTTTCGCTCAACTCTAGTCATGAGATATTCAGTCTGACCAAGTGAATTGTACATGCCCTCTCCTATAGAAAATGTTATCTACTCTTTCCAGCTTGCAAGAGCTGCTGACTGTAAGCTATCACAAGCAGTTGGCAGGGAGACAGCATGAAGCTGCTTTACATACATGGACCCAGAGGTGTATCTAGGTTTTCTGGCACGCTGGACAAGTATTCAGTTTGGCACCACCCCACCCCCCAAGCACATATGTGATTTGCACACTTACAGCCACTTGCCGGCCAGCTGCTTCTTCTCTCAGCGATCAGTGAAAAATTAAGATAAGCAAGAAGAAAAGCTAGTTGTCATTTGACCGGAAGTATGAATATCGCATGTGAGTGAAATGGCCATGTGATGACTACTGGAGCCAGCAAGCATAGCTGACAGTGAGTATAGTACACACTGTTAGGATTGGCATGTTATGCTACAGTGATTCATTTTATAATTAAAGGATTTGTTCAGGTTTGAGATGAATGTCTGCAGTCACTTTAGGTGACTGCAGACTTTCTGAATTCTCACAGCGCATGCACTGCATACTTTTAAGATTTTCCCATGTCGGTGGCAAGAGTGGACGGTCAAGAGAGCACAAGTGTGCGAGTTCTATACTTCTGGCCATATTCCAACTAGACGTATCCAGCTTTGCTCATTTGATTTTCATTGAGTGAGTCCACACATGTTTAGTCGGTACATGACCGCATGCAAGTCACATATTTGTGGTTTTGTGACCTCCCAGTCTTACTGCTGGCACCAGAGAATCCTGGCAGCGTGCAGTGCATGCTGTGAGAATTCAGAAGACTTCAGTCACATAGAATGACTATTGACTCGTCACAAACTTGAACAACCCCTTTAATGCTCCTAACATAAATAAAAACGTAGTAACCCTTAACTTGTCAGATGGCACAATACTTTGTTAATGTAGCCATGTATCTCATAATCTTACAAGTTATGGATTGTTGCACGTGTACAGGATCAGAACCAATAACAGCACATGAATTCATCACCAGAACAACAAGTAGCACAGCAATAGATCACTAGAACCCCCATCAGTACAGAAATACATCACCAGAACTACCAGCAGTGCAGAAATTCATCATCAGAGCAACCATCAGTATAGAAATTCATTAACAAAACCACCAGCAGTACATAAATACTGCCATATAACCCCCAGCAGTACAGAAACACTGCATCAAAACCCTCATCAGTACAGCAATACATCAGAAGAGCCGCCATCAGTACAGGAATACATCACCAGGACCACTATCAGTTGATGAATACATCACTAGGACCACCATCAGTACATGAATTCAGCATTAGAACCACCATCAGTACATGGCACATCAATTGTAATGTCAGGTCAGACCCATATACAGTACATTTTATTGCATGAACCTACAAATTCCAGTACATCTATGTCTGCACCCATCACACGCGTCCTCCCTCTTGCTCCTCATACTGTGTTCTTAAATTTCTCCCGCTTCCCATATTGTGTCTGCACTCATCCCTTCCTCGCTCCCCAAACGGTGTCCTCAAATCTTCCCCACTCTCGTTGCAATACATTTTTGGTGTCTTTAGCTCCACTGGAGCACTTACCCCTAATGTTCTTTGTGCCTCTGCTGCATCAGGGAGTGACATCAACAGCGTGATCACATGACCTGATCACGCTGCTAACTTCGCCCTTTGAAAGTCACAAGTACAATTGATCACTGGAAGGCGGCAGGTTGCACCTTCTCTGAGCCAGCTATCGGCTTCACAGCCAGCTCAGAAAACGACCAACTCCTTGTACAGAGGGTGGCAAAATGCTGCCACCGGGGAGAAAACTCTGACTGCCGCATTAGGCCCCCTGCCAGCTTTGTGCACAGCAAATGCCCCCCCATCCCCCCTCCAGATACACCTCTGCATGGGCCTGCTATGATATTGCCATAATGTGCAAGTTTGATTGTCACCTGCTCTACCTGTAGGATACACTAACATGCCACAGAGTGTGGCCACATCACATAGAATATACTGAGACTAGCTACCTTCAGTACTATGAACAGAGCAATGAGATGCGACTCCTATGCAAATACAAAGGTACTATATTAATATAGTCTGCATTAAGGAAACCATATAACAGGTATACAAAAGAGCCTCTACATTTTATTTAACGATAGCCTATGCTGTTCCTTATAAGCAAAAATATGCATGAGTGCTTCTTTAAAGATTTTTTTAACTATTTTTACCATAAACAACACCTGTCAGCAGGTTGTATATGAAGTTTATGTAAATCTGTACTCTGTGAGTTCCCTGGTACAGAATGCTGATAGTGTTATAGCAAAGCAGTTATGGGCACAACTACCATAGCTGTAAGGTCTCCTCACATGGCCGTATTCTCAGTCCCAGTGTCATCCGACAAAACATTGGATCTCACTGGGACCAATGTTATACTATAGGGCCGTGCACATGCTAAAAATAAAGAATTGCTGATTGCGCGAGTTGGACCCAATATTTTGATCGCAATTGGCCATGCATGTCAGTGAGTTAATGGAAAACATCGGATCGCACTCAGATGACATATGGATTCTGTCCAATTTCCACGCACTCACAGAATGAAGAAGATGGAGACATTTTTTCCAAATCTTTTCCTCACCTGAGAGAATCGGATCATACTATGATCAGAGTGTGATCTGAGTGTCATTTGCATAATGGGCCCGATTCTTTTATATGATATACGGTTGTCTGCACATTCCCTTATAAAGAGGTTTTTTGCACCAATTTTCTACCACATGTTCATACATCCACGCTGTAGAGCTGCACTACCACTATAACCATGCAACTGGTATATGAGACCAGAACGTAGAATTACAGAGACAGCCATATAAATAAATGGAGTTTCTGTTGGGTGTCGGGTTCCTGTCGCTGCACAGCGGGAATCCCGAGCCTTGCTTCTGGCGGTCTTCCATTCCTCTTCAGCCGCAGAGGAGGCTGCTCAGCAGACTCGTCGGTCCACACCAGCCCTGTGGGTTTGGTTGCTGCTGCCACCTCTGGCCCAGCCATAGCAACGCATGCTGGTCAACAGTGAGCTACTCCAGGGACTAAGTCCTCCTTTCGGTCCACTGAGCATGCCCGTGGGACGATCTCTCATTGGAGATCGGAGGTCACATGCTCAGGTCCTTCTCCAGATTGGATTGGACCATCAGGAAGGTCCCAGAAGGATGCTGCTATAAAAGGGTTGCATGGCCGAGCGGCCATGCGCTAGTATAGACTGCATTTCCAGATTTCCAGACTAAGAGGAGTGAGTGTTATATGCATGTATGAATGTCTCTGATGAATGACTCATTAAGAAACCCCTACCCTTGGTACGCATGTGTTGTGCAGCCTAGCCTGTTAAGCACCCACGCTTAGGTGTAGGTAGAGGCAGAGTCTGAGACTGGCATCAGTGTCCACCGGTGGATCTGCATGCCACGGTGCATGTGCTCGACACTCCACCATAGTCAGCGTCTATAGTGGCGTCCGCAGGTGCGACGCCACGCGCTAAGAAGGTCTAGAGGGACTCTGACCCCGTGTCCTTTGGGGCAGAGTTCTGTGACTGCATTCTGTGCACTCCGTTGCCGAGCTCTGTGAGCTAAACAGGCTCCGGCATTTATGTTCTGCGGTAGTGCGGCTCTGTGAGGTAGCAGAGTTCGCCCTGTACACATCGGGTGACGTTAACCCGCATGTGTTCTTCCTTTATACCGCCATATAGCGTCCGCCATTACCTAGCAGCAGTATACCACCTCTGCATGGTGGACCCTGTGTTGCGATCGCACTTTCAAATCATATTTTATATTTAGTGCGATCCGCAACCCTAACAGTTTCAATGTAATATTTTGTTCACAAATATATCCACAAAAATTTCTGCTTTGATGCAACTTTTTGTTTCCGGGCAACTGCTGCATTCAAAGCAACTGTCGTATTTGATTCAGCTGATACATTCTACCCTTCCAAGAACCTTGCTACGAATTGTTTGCAGCATCTACAAACTCAGCTGGTAGTTATATCAATGTATATTAGCATGACGTTCAGATTTTGCCTTCCATCTAGTGGCTTTTATCTATACTGATGATGTAAAATCTTGCACAACTTAAATTGAACAACAGTTTCAATTTTGAGTTTCAGGTCTGTACAGTAGCTGGTAGGACTCCACTGCCAGTGTCCAAACTGTTGGATCTAGCTACTGAGCTACGGTGAACATGCTGGGAATCAATAGCGCACCACAGGGTGTCAGAACTATTCGAGGTGAATCAAATTTGATTTGAATTTTACAAGAAAAAATTTGAATCACCAGAATCTGATGTTTTCTTTGGCAATTTGCGTTAAGTAAATCCATTAAATTGGTGACTGGATTTTTCTGGATTATAGTGGGCCAAAAAAGGGTTAAAAAATCTTATAGTCACTACTTGTCCCTCCCAGTCCCACTGGTCCTCCAGTCAGCTTTGTCGTCATCTGTCTTCAGTCTTGTATCTTCCTTTCGGTTGGGTCATCCATTGACTATGCCCCACGTGAGTGAACGGCACGGAACACACTTCACTGATTACATGAGCACGGTGCACATCAAGTGATGTGCATCAGCCCGCATGTGGTCATGCGGTTACATGGAGCGCGACGAACGATGCTGATGTGTGTCACTCTTGATGTAACAGCACAAGGGTTAGTTAATGGATGATTCGGAAAGTAGAAGATAAAATCTAGAATATAGAAGAGTCTATCGGACGACCAATGTAAATGGGACAGATACGGGGAAGGCCAAGGAGAGATGAATATAAGATTTTTTTCTAATCTCTTCTCGACCTACATTTTTTAATGCAAATCTAATTTGCCAGAATTGAGTGAATCAAATTTCGAGAGATCCGTTCAACTGTATAACAATTGTAGAACAACGCTTTAATAAAGTAACACATTACATTAGTTATAATAATTTTACTAAAATTTCTGGACCCTGCAGGGTTTCAGCCAAGAAATTCCGAACTGAGGTTTTCAGTAAATTTGGAATTAGCAATCATCCCTTCATATTTATTCTAAGTAGTCAGAAAGTGATTACTAGATAGACTGTCAGGAAGCCGAGTGCGGTCACAGCCGATAGGTGATTATTACGAGCAGTATGAGCACGCCAGACAAGTCTAATTATTCATCTCAACTACTGGGAAGAGAATGGCAATCATTGTTTTCTCTTTGCCAGCAGTTTGATTTTCTAATTTGCTATTCCACTTTTTTACACCCCCCAGACAAGAAATGTCTATATTTTTTTTTTCACCCTCTGAAAGTTTTTGGCTCCTGTGCATACTTAATCTATGGATTCTCCAAAGCGTCTAAATAAAGTTAATCAAAAGGAAAAATAAGTCAAGTAAAAAATAGAAATCGTGTAGGCGGAAAAGTATTAGAGAAGTATGTGCATAGCGCAAGGCATGTGGTGCCGCAATAAACAGTTCAGTTTTCCCTGTATGAGTTATATGTCAGGCTCATCACCCCCTCATAGTACAGAAATAGAGGATCCAGGTGCTGCAGAACTTATAAGTCTAACATTCTGGGAAAAGTCAAGGCTGAACTAGATGGACATAAGGTCTTCCTTCAGCCTTCAAAACTATGTTACTATGTTAATTTTCTTCTGAAACATATATAGATTAGTGGTGACCAAACTATTATTTGTATGGTATAATAAGCTTTTCTTTGATTTTTTGTCAACTTTCATTCCCTCAGAGGACATCTGATTTCCCAGGGACTATAGACTGGCCTATATTAATACCTACACCAATTTATGGTCTCCACAAGCTGAAACAGTGCCCCCTAGTAGAGATCAGTGGATCTTTTGAAATTAAAATTCTCTGACTTTGCTGAATTTTCCCCAAAAATTCAATTTGCGGTGAAAAAATTTCACTTGAATCTCATTACTGGAAAATTTGTGATTACTCAGAAAATACACGTGGGGGAAGGGAAAGAGGGAGGACCCCACATACCATAAGAAGTTGCACTCTACAGTAGAGGGAGAGGACCCAGAGTTTACACTCAACAGGCAACAGAGAGGACCCCGGTGACTAAAAGAGCTTACACTCTGCAGAAGAGAGAGAACTCTGCTGACCATAAGAGCTTGCACTCTACCATTCTACTGAAGAAAGGGACTTGCCCAGTGACCCTGGAGATTGAAAACGACTCTTACAAACTGTGCTACCAGAGACACAGCTATGGGTTCAGATCAGAGGGAGGGGCGATGCATATGAGTGGGCCCCTAACCAGGTTAACCTGATTACAAATATGGTGGCGCACCCTAATCATGGAAATAGGAGAACTACAGCAGATGATGGTGCTGTTGGTGAAAATAAATCATTATACAATATCAACAATGATATTACCATATGGTGACCATATAGTATTAGATTCCAGTGCTACAAAAAATGTAAGAGATTACAGTACAGTTATAGGCAATGACTTACAGATGATGTTCTTTCTGATGGAGACTTTCAGTTTTCCAGTTTTTTTCGTCTGGCCCAGACCGACATGACGACTGCTCCACCCAGGACTCATCTGCAGAGACTACAACAAAGACACATCTGACTTCTAACATTTCCAGCCCCATTCTCATCTATTCCCAACCTGCACAAACTCCTCATCTTGCTATTACCCTAATGTGTTCCTTTAGCACAGCACTGCTTCAGGACTCTGACCTTCCTGTGTGAGAGCCAGCACCTTGGCCATAGCATTATCTTGCTGTGGCTGAGAATGGTAGTGTAAGCAGATCGTCGCTCTCTTCTCTACCACACGCTAAAACAGATAAGTTTAGCATAGCTTAGAGTGGGTCCCTCTGAGTGCGGGGTCCGGGGCGGCGGCACCCTCTGACCCCCCCGGTATGTATGCTGTGTACTCCACTGGGAGCCACTGATCTTTGATGGTCCAGCAACTGACCACCACTGAGCAAGGTAATATGTCATTGCTGCAGGGCATTATGGGAAGACCTCGCATATGCCATGAAAAATGAGGTTTCCTGCTCTCTAATGCTTCAGCAGTGTGGGAAATGGTGGGTTATAATAGAAAATAGAGTCTTTTAATTGTTCCTTGGCATGGTCATGTGGTAAAGCCAAAAGGCACCTTCACTTCTACTTTATATAGAGCCTGTATTAGTGCACTACAGAAATCATGGTTCCTTTCAGCCATGCAATGGTAGTTACTGCAATAATTTAGAAAGCTGATCAGATAGACACAATCAAGGAAGAGTATCAATCTGGTGACAAATTTTCATCATTTTTTGTAACTCACAATGATGTATCATGGTCAATTAAAGAGGCTTCTTACCTATATGCGCAAATTTAGAGCTTAAAATATTTTTTTCTAATTCAATTACATTAAAAAATTTACACCATTTTGGCCAGAGAGTTTGTAACTTTTTTATCTGTCGTTTTCTATGCTCCTTTCAGCTGATTTGTGACCTCAGATTACAACAAACTTGAAGGGTTGTAGAAACAAAGAACCTGTAAAAGCCCCAAATTCATGCATTTAAGTAAAAAATAAATTATCACCCAAAGGTGGACAACTCTTTTGGAGTATTTTCTGCATATTTCAAGGGAGAACACCTTTCTTCATCATTGATATATGATTCTTCATACAGTAACATTAAAAAAACAGTGATGTATTTCCGGTTGATGTACCTTAAAAACTGAACCTCAAGGCTACAAATAGTCTGGTGCTGACTAATGTGGGCAGCATCGCTGAGTTCCATGAGGGAGTTTGGACTTAACTGATCTGATATCCGGGCCGCAGTACTTCTTGTAACCACCTGTTGGCATCAGAGCACAACCATGAAGATCCAACTGGAGAGTAGTAAAAGAGAGTTGTGGATCAGAGTAAGGCCGGGGTCACACTTGCGAGAAATTCGCACAAGTCTCACGTCTCAATACCCGGCACTGCCGCTGGCACTCGGACCGGAGAGCTCAGCTGCATAGAAACACACTCCGGTCCCAAGTGCTGGCGGCAGTGCCAGTTATTGAGATGTGAGACTCGTACAAGTTTCTCGCAAGCGTGATCCTGGCCTAAAAGTGAAAATGGAGACAGAGTCAGATTTCAGACCAGAATTTGAAGCCCGTTACAATCAAAAGAAAAAACAATGGATACAATCCAGAGAAGTGCAAGGTAAAACATAGGAAATGAATATAATATATAACAGTCTAGAGACAGCATCTGCACAGGATTGGTTAAAGCGAACCTGTCACCACTATAAGATGTGGCCACTGCCTTTCAGGGCTTAACTATAGCTTTCTATAATGCTGTAAATAAGCCCCTGATCTGACCTGCAAGATAAGAAATATAAGTTTTCTTATACTCACCTGGAGGGGGCGGTCAGGTCCAATGGGTGTCACAGGTCCGAGTCCGGTGCCTCCCTTCCTCTTACAACGCTGCCCTCCTGCTTGCTTCACAGGCTCCTCCTGCTCAGGCATACTCCTCTGCCCTGTTGAGGGTAGAGCAAAGTACTGCAGTGCCCAGGTGCCGGGAAAGGTCAGAGAGGCCCAGCGCCTGCGCACTGCAGGAATAGAAAGAACACCGTGAGCACAACTCAAGATGGTGCTAAGGTTAGGTTCCCAAACCGTTAAAGCAAAAAATATGAACCTAGCACTCAACTTAAAGGTATTTGTAAGGCGGTTTATTGTAGTACACAAAAAAAGACGTTTCGGTCAATGTGACCTTCTTCAGTTACGTGTGGTATATAGATTGTGAAGAGCTTATAGGCATCTATCAGAAAGGACGATGGTGCTTTAGGCATTGAGGAGAATGATCTCTCTAAGGTAATGAGCTTGTCAGTATATAGGAGAGGGGTAAACGTGCCTCCAGATGCGGTGTCCACCGGGACAGATAAGTACACCTGTGCCGGAGTGTGATGCCGGGGAGCCATGAAGCAAGCAGGAGTGAGGCGATCATAAGAAGATGTGAGGCGCCGGACCAGGACCTGCGACACCCATTGGATCGGACCGCCCCCTGGGTGAGTATAATAAAACTTGTTTTTCTTCTTTTAGGTCGGACCGGGGGCTTATCTACAGCATTATAGAATGCTGTAGATAAGCCCTGAAAGGCGGTGGCCGCATCTTATAGCGACAAAACAGGTGACAGGTTCCCTTTAATCTTCGCCACTGTTTTTCTGCAACAAACAGGTTATGGTCAGGTCATGCTGGCAGGGATAGAGTGATGTAGGGCTCAGGGTGAGTATGCAACAGCTTCAGAGTAGTACAGTGTAATGGCTCAACTATAATAGTATTCAAGTACATTTACTGTTACTTGCTACTTATCTCATTAGCAGTGTCTTATAAAATAGCATGCATCAGTAACTTAATGATATTCCGATTCTTAGTGTAATCAAAGAGTGTTACAGTGTAATGATCTAACAATAATAAGCAAGTAACTTTACTGTTACTTGCTATTTATCTATTTGGCAGTATCTTATAAAATAGAACATATGATTATCTTCATAATATTCTGATCCTTAGTAATAATAATAATAAATTTTATTTCTATAGCGCCGACATATTCCGCAGCACTTTACATTTCAGAGGGGATTTGTACAGACAATAGACATTACAGCATAACAATAATCACATAGATTATAACAAATACCAAGAGGAATGAGGGCCCTGCTCGCAAGCTTACAATCTATGAGGAAAGAGGTAGACACGAAAAATGGGTGGTAACAGTTGCCCTGATTGTATGGACCAGCCATAATGTTAAGTGTGTAACAGTACAAACACAGAGGGCTAATGGATGCATAAAGCATGTGGGAACATGATGCGGGGAACCTGGTTATGGTAAAACTTTTGGCTCTGCCACACAGGGATAGATTAGGTTAATGTGTTGAGGTGATAGGCCAGTCTGAATAAATGCGTTTTCAGGGCACGCTTAAAATTGTGGGGATTGGGGACTAATATTATTGACCTGGGAAGTGCATTCCAAAGAATTGGCGCAGCACGTGTAACGTCTTGGAGACGGGAGTGGGAGGTTCTAATTATTGAGGATGCTAACCTCAGGTCATCAGCAGAACGGAGGGCGCGGGTAGGGTGGTATACTGAAACAAGGAAGGAGATGTAGGGTGTTGCTGAGCTATGGAGGGCTTTGTGGGTGAGGGTAATAAGTTTATACTGAATTCTGGAGTGGATGGGTAGCCAGTGTAATGACTGACACAAGATAGAGGCATCAGTGTAACGATTGGTGAGGAATATGATCCTGGCTGCAGCATTCAAGACAGATTGGAGAGGGGAGGGTTTTGTAAGAGGGAGACCGATTAGAAGAGAGTTACAATAGTCGAAATGAGAATGAATAAGAGAAACAGTAAGAGTTTTTGCAGAGTCAAAAGTAAGAAAAGGTCGAATTCTAGAAATGTTTTTGAGGTGCAGATGACAAGAGCGAGCCAGTGATCGAATGTGGGGGGCAAAGGAAAGCTCGGAATCAAGTATGACCCCAAGACAGCGAGCATGTTGCTGGGGAGTAATAGTGGAGCCACACACAGAAATGGCAATGTCGGGTATAGGTACATTAGTAGAGGGAGGAAACACAAGGCGTTCAGTCTTTGACAGGTGCAGTTTCAGATATATTGAGGACATGATGTTAGACACAGCGTTTAGACAATCGCCGGTGTTTTCTAGAAAGGCTGGCATGATGTCAGGAGAAGAAGCGTATAATTGGGTGTCATCAGCATAGAGATGGTACTGGAAACCAAATCTACTGATTGTTTGACCAATAGGGGCAGTATACAAGGAGAAGAGAAGGGGGCCTAGAACCGATCCTTGAGGAACCCCAACAGTAAGGGGAAGGTGAGAGGAGAAGGAACTGGCAAAAGATACAGTAAAGGAGTGGTCAGAGAGATAGGAGGAGAACCAGGAGAAAACAGTGTCCTTGAGGCCAATGGAATGGAGCATAGTGAGGAGGAGCTGATGATCCACAGTGTCGAATGCTGCAGAGAGATCCAAGAGAATTAGCATGGAGTAATGACCATTTGATTTAGCTGTTAGTAGATCATAAGAGACTTTAGTGAGGGCAGTTTCAGTAGAGTGTAACGAGCGGAAACCGGATTGAGAGGGTCGAGAAGAGAGTTACCAGAGAGATAGCGGATAAGACGGGAGAGGACCAGGCATTCCTGGAGTTTAGAGATGAAGGGAAGATTAGAGACAGGTCTATAGTTAGCGGCACAGTTTTGGTCGAGGGATGGTTTTTTAAGTAGTGGATGTATGATGGCATGCTTAAATGAGGAGGGAAGATACCAGAAGAGAGAGAGGTTAAATATTTTAGTTAGGTGAGGGGTGACAGCAGGGGAAAGGGACTGGAGGAGATGCGACGGAAATGGGTCACTGATGCAAGTGGTTGGGAGAGAAGATGCAAGGAGCCTGCTTACTCCTTCTTCTGTGACTGGTTCAACATCAGAGTGTGAGCTAGATGCAGTGGGGGAGGGAGGACAGTGCATGGTATGAGGTGATTGGGAGATAATTTCCTGTCGAATCTGGTCAATTTTTTCTTTGAAGTAATTGGCCAGATCGTCAGCTCGGAGCTCCGTGGTTGGGGCCTGGACTCTTGGGTTGAGTAGAGAATGAAAAGTGTCAAAGAGACGTTTCGGGTTATTGGATAGTGAGGTGATGAGGGTGTTGAAATAGGTTTGTTTGGAGAGGTGAAGGGCAGTTTTGTATGTTCTAAGCATAAACTTATAATGGATGAAATCATGTAGATTGGATTTTCTCCAAAGACGTTCGGCGCACCTGGAGCACCACTGCAGAAAACGTGTTTGCACCGTGTGCCAGGGTTGTCGCAGGGGGTGCAGATTCATCCAGGGCTCTTTGAAGTGTTTCATTGTAATGCTTCAGTGCAGAATCAGGACATGAGAGGGAGGACATAGGGGCCAATGAAGACTGCAAGTTCTTCATAAGTTTCTGGGTGTTAATGGCCTGTATGTTTCTATAAGTCTGGACAGTGGGAGTGACCTGAGCAGCCTGGCAGTTCTTGACAGAGAATGAAAGAAGATTGTGGTCAGAGAGCGGGAGAGGGGAGTTTGCAAAATCATCCACTGCACAAAGCCGAGAGAAGACCAAGTCGAGGGAGTTTCCGTCTTCATGCGTTGGAGAATTAGTAAGCTGTATGAAGAGAATTAGTCTAATCAAAGAGAAGTGCAGTGTAATGGTCCATTGATAATAAGAAAGTAACTGTATCATTACTTGCTACTTGTCTCATATAGCATATATCATTAGCTTCATAATATTCAAATCATCAGTCTAATCAAAGAGTAGTACAGTGTAATGGTCCAATGACATTAGACAAGTAACTTAACTGTTTGGTGATGTGTGTATGATTGGCAGTGTGTAATAAAATAGAATATATCCTTATGGCCCCGTCACACATAGCGACTCACCAGTGATCCTGACAACGATATCAACGTGTCAGGATCGCTGGTGAGTCGCTACATGATTGCTGGTGAGCTGTCAGACAGCTTCACCAGCGATCAGCACCAGCAATACCGAGCGCGCGGCGTCGCTGTGTACGTTAGTTACCAGCGCGCTGATGCAGGGAGCTGGTAACTAAGGTACACATCAGGTATCTAAGGGACATGCGTCACTTAGAAACCCGATGTGTACCTTAGTTACCAGCTCCCTGCATCAGCGCGCTGGTAACTAAGGTACACATCGGGTATCTAAGGGACGCACGTCCCTTAGATACCCGATGTGTACCTTAGTTACCAGCTGATCGCTGGTCTCCCGCCTGTCACACGCAGCGATGCGTGCTGGCCAGCGGGAGACCAGCGATCAAAGAAATGTCCAGGGCTTTCCAAGAGCGATCAGCGATACCGGCAGGGGGGCCGGTCGCTGATCGCTGTCACACACAGCGATGTCGCTGGTGAAATCCCTGTTGTGTCACAAAAATTGTGACTCAGCAGCGATCTCGCTAGCGAGATCTCTATGTGTGATGGGGCCCTTAGCTTCATAATATTCAGATCCTCAGTCTAATCAAAGAGCAAAACAGTGTAATGGTCCAATGATATTAAGCAAGTAACTGTACTGTTACTTGCTACTTGTCTCATTGGCAGTGTGTTTTAAAATAGCATAAATCATTAGCTTCATTTGTAGATCCTTATTCTACTCACAGAGGACGCCATGCTGATAGAATCAAACCATGGCATCTGTGCTCAGCTAAAATGTATCCAAAAATTACAACAATTTTCTTGTAATATAAACGTTAATAGAAATTACAGTGAAGGAGATGAGGCAGACAAGAGCCATCAGTAATTATCTACTTTTGCATCAACAGAGCTCTAATCTGGAAGGATATAAATCTACAGCTCACTAACTACCACCGCAACAGCTTGATATAACCTCACAGACCCATATCGGCACTTTACTTTCTTTACTACCAACCTACTGTGACAATTCTATGTCAATGCTCTGCTAATTCCACAAATTTGTGCCCTGACTTATTGTCACAGGTTTCCTCCAGTGCATTACAGCAATAATGCACAAAATATTATACATGTAGAAATTCAGTTCCTATTAGTGATGGGCGAACGTGCTCGGAAAACGTGTTATCCGAGCATGCATGGGTATTATTCGAGTATCTTGGGCGTGCTCCTATATTGTGTTCGCGTCCCTGTGGCTGCGAGATGTGCGGCTGTTAGACTGCCTCAACACATGACTTTTGGATATGAGACGGACCCCCACTCCATCTTAAAAAACCATAACTACAGTAAACCTAGACACTGGAATAAATACACAAAACACATTATTTTGGTTGTCAGAATGGCCACAGCTTTACTTAATCACAGGATTAAAAAAATCACAGTAGGAGTCAGGTGAAGTGCTAGTACATTGGGGTTCACAAGTACTGTGATATCCCAGCTGTCTGACATACAGAACCAGGACAGACAGCCATAAAGGGGCGGCACGCACTGGCTTGCCATTGAAGCAGAGCCAGTAAACTTTCAGGGCACCAATGATCCTATTATCCTCACTCCTGTGCTTAACCACTGTGCCCGCCCCTGATTGACGTTACCATTACAACGTCCTTGAGGCTGGCCACCAAAGCCGAGCCTGTTCACCACCATGAGGTTTTACATCCTCTATTAGTTATAATGATCCCACCTTAACATGTCCGCAACTTCCACCTGACTCCTAAACCGCAAAGCTGTGACGGGTTATAAATTCCAAGTCACATATGACACTTTTAGCCATTTTTTTTCACTATTATTCGTTTACTGATTTTTTTTTTCATGAATCACTTTAGTAAACTTATAAAGTAGAAGTCCCTGCAAAAGCATTCATGGGACTAAACTTTGGTAAACCTCCCACTCACAAAGATTCATCCTACAGCACACAGGAAAGGAAAAAAAACCCTGTGGAGGAAACCTCTAGGGAACCATGGCTGAAGGTTTGCCCTTCTGTTGGGTTCACAGGTTAGGCGTCTTTCACACTTCAGTTTTTTACAATCAGACACAATCCGCCAGGTTTTGAAAAAAACGGATCCGCAATTTTTTTTTGAGGATCCGTTTTTTTCCCCATTGACTTGCATTATGGGCGGATTGTGACGGATTGCCGTCCGTTGCATCCGGTTTTTTTTGCGGATCCGCCAAAAGTTGCTGTCCGTTATCATCCTCAAAGATTTCAAAACGGAGCTTGCAACGTTTTTTTTTCTTGCGGATCTCTCTCTCTCCTTTTCCAGGCCGCGATTCCTTTAAAATTCTTCATTTGTCGGATCCGTCAAAAAAACGGACGGGTGGCATCCGTTGTCATCAGTACTACAACGGATCCGCCAACCGTCCTTTTTGGCGGATTATGACTGATGCAAAAAACTGAAGAGTGAAAGAGGCCTAAATGTTAATGTAACTCTTTATAACCATGATAAGATTGGACCTGGTACAAGATATACAATGGCGAATTAATAAAATACAATAAAGCATTCATCATTATACAAGTAATGGTTAAATAAAACATTTTAGGACAGTGATTATATAACAGGGCAGGATGGCGGGTGATGTTTCCTCCACTTTATCCGGTAAGAGAAAGAGGGACAGAAATGGACAGTTACCTCCTCTATATAAGCCCCACACTTCTCTCAGTAACGCACCAGGCACGGACATACTGTGTTCCTTCCTCTTAAAGCAACATCACTCTTTATTAAAGTCTATACCACTATACAAACAAAGCTGCAGGAGTTAAAGGTCCACCCCTCCCAAAGTCATAACCTCCTCTGCTCAGTGCTCTGGTGGTTTCTTGTGCGGATTCCCTAAATAAAAAAGGCAATCTCTGCATGCGTTGAGACTGTCTAAGGCTAGTTTCACACTAGCGTTTATGAGCGCAGCGACGGCCTGCGCACGGCCGCTGCTAAGCCCCGCTCCCTGCCGCGCCCCCGCCGGTAGCTCCGCCCACCGGCGCATGACGCTGCATGCGCCCTGCGTCCCCTATCTTTATCACGGGGGCGCAGGCCGTGCACAGTATGCGTTTGGCGGCGCATGCGCCTTTTTGACGGTGCGCCGACGCAACCAAACTGCAGCAGGTTGCGTTTGGCGCAGGTCGGCGCACCGTCAAAAGGACGCATGCGCCGCCAAACGCATACTGCGCACGGCCTGCGCCCCCTGTGATAAAGATAGGGGACGCAGGGCGCATGCAGCGTCATGCGCCGGTGGGCGGAGCTACCGGCGGGGGTGCGGCAGGGGGCGGGGCTTAGCGGCGGCCGTGCGCAGGCCGTCGCTGCGCTCATAAACGCTAGTGTGAAACTAGCCTTACAACCGCAAATCATGCAGCCACGGGGACGCAAACATAATATACGAGCACGCCCAAGATAATTGGATAACACCCGAGCATGCTCAGATAAGACGTTATCCGAGCACCTTTGCTCATCACTAGTTTCTATGTAAAGTCACTTCTGAATATCTCAACAACTCTTAACAGCTAAAACAATTGGAAGGTAAATTAATATGCAGGACAAAGCAATGTTTTGCATCCCTCCAATGTCCCTGTCCATGGATGTTGCTGGAAGTCTATATTTTCATTTTTCATTCATCAAAGCAATTTCGCCAGAACTCTTGCATTAATTGCTGTGAAAAGTCGCAAAATCTTTAAGCAACAGGAGTTGCACAAAAATGTAGCAACTTTTGGCTTTTTCTCCCCAGTGTTTCCCAGCTTTGCAAAAATGGGTGAAACTGGGGTGGGATGGGGGCATGAAAATTAAACTTTCTACTGGATGATAATCTGATGACTCAGTAGAAGGGCTCATGCACATAGTGACATAGTAACATAGTGTTTAAGGTTGAAGGAAGACATTAAGTCCATCTAGCTCAACCCATATCCTATCCTAACTTGCCCTAACATGTTGATCCAGAGGAAGGTAAATAAAACATGCGGCAAACAGTAAGCTTCACATTGGGGAAAAAAATTTCTTCCGGACTCCACATACGGCAATCAGACTAGCTCCCTGGATCAACGCAATATCAAGGAAACTAGTTTATATACCGTGTAATATTATACTTTTCAAGAAAGGCATCCAGACCCTTCCTAAATTTTATTAGGGAATCGCTCATTACAACATCATACGGCAGAGAGTTCCATAGTCTCACTGCTCTTACAGTAAAGAATCCCCTTCTGTGATTATGCTTAAACCTTCTTTCCTCCAGACTTAGAGGATGCCCCCTTGTCCCCGTCACAGGTCTAGGAGTAAAAAGATCATTAGAAAGGTCTTTGTACTGTCCCCGCATATATTTATACATTGTAATAAGATCACCCCTAAGCCTTCGATTCTCCAAACTAAATAACCCCAAGTGTAATAACCTGTCTTGGTATTTCAGACCCCCCAGTTCCCTCATAACCTTGGTCGCTCTTCTCTGCAGCCACTCCAGTTCAGCTATGTCTTTCTTATACACCGGAGACCAGAACTGTACACAGTATTCTAAGTGTGGTCGCACTAGTGACTTATATAGAGGTAAATTATGTTCTCCTCATGAGCATCTACGCCTTTTTTAATGCATCCCATTATTTTATTTGCCTTTGCAGCAGCTGCCTGACACTGGCCACTAAATGTGAGTTTGTCGTCCACCCATACACCCAGGTCTTTTTTAGTGACAGTTTTGCCCAGTGTTTTACAACTAAGCACATAATTATACATCTTGTTTGTTCTACCCAAGTGCATGACCTTACATTTATCCCCATTAAAGCTCATTTGCCATTTATCAGCCCAAGCTTCTAGTTTACATAAATCCTCCTGTAATATAAAACTGTCCTCCTCAGTATTGATTACCCTGCAGAGTTTAGTGTCATCTGCAAATATTGAAATTCTACTCTCTATGCCCCCTACAAGGTCATTAATAAATATGTTAAAAAGAAGCGAGCCCAACACTGACCCCTGCAGTACCCCACTACTAACATGAACATAATAATCTGGCAAGTGTTATCCGTTATTTTGATTTGATTACAAAGAAGGATAAGCGAATCCGAACTGGAATGTTCGGGGTTCGCATCGAACTTCTAGTGTCTGGTACCCGACCCCGAACATGGACTACTTACTGTATGTTTGGTTTCCTGTTCGGGTTCATCATCCTATCTTAATAAAGCTTGTTGAAAGGCTGCAGCACAGCCAATCAACAAGCTTTAAGGCTGTGGGCACTTACAGTTCCATCACAGTCATAGCAAGTAATGACATGGCTTTGATTGGCCAGTGCAACATGTGACCCGGCCTGACTGTAAAATAAAAAATAATTTAAAAAAGGAAACAACATAATGTCCCTGTTTCTTTTAAAACCAGCGGAGGCAAAACAGAAAGCTGTGAGCTGGTGTTTTCATTCTGGGAAGGGACAAATATCTATAAAGGTTCCCAGCCCAAAAATATGAGCTAACAGCTGCCTGCATAGCCTTTTAAATGGGAGACCCCCAAAAAAGTGACATTGGGTTCCCACTATATTTAATAACCAGCAAAGGCTATGCATACAGCTGCAAGTTGATATAAATAGGCTGGCAAATGGTCATGGATACTAGCCCCCTCTCAGACTAACAACAACAGCCCTCAGCCATCCCAGAAATTGCATATTCATTTTATTTTATCTTAATAAATGAATAAAAGAGGGGATTTGTCGGGGAGTGTTTTGTTCAGTTAAAGGATTTTTCGCTCTCTGCCTTTCTTTCTTTTGACTACAAGGTTAGTAATGTGGGTGTCTTATAGATGCCTCTCCATTAGTAAACCTGGGCTTGATGTCAGTGATCATAAAACAGCTGACATCCACCTCAAAACCATTACCCCGCTTACCAATGCGCCAGGACAACCCAGAAGAGCTGAAGCTAAGTGCCAGAAATGGCGCATCTAATGAATGCACCATTTCTGGGGCAGCTGAGGGCTTGTGTTATTAGTCTGAAAGGGGGCCAATACCCATGGATCCATCCCAGCCTTCTAATATCAGCCCACAATTGTCTGCATAGCCTTTGCTGGCTATTAAATATAGGGGGGACCCCACAACTTTATTTTTGTGTCCCCCTTTAATAACCAGTAAAGGCTATGTAGACAGCTGTGAGCTGATATTATTAGGATGTGAATGTTTTTGGATACTGGTCCCTTCCAGAACAATAACACTATCCCCCAGTTGTCATCTTTCCCTCAGCTGGTTATTAAAAATGTATTAACAAGGGACAGTAAAATACACACCCAAGGTAAGCTTAGTTCACAGCCTCCAGGTGTTCCAGCAGCTGCTGGATATTGCAGTAATCTTATAGTGTCCCTCAAAGGTTCCCATGAGGGTTTTGGGCCACACAGCTGTTATGAGACCTTTAATGTTACCTGAGTTCACAGCCACCCAGTCTCATGGTAGCTCAAGTTCCGGACTTTTGAGTGCCGGACTCGAAGACGCTCATCAGTCTGGCACTCGCGATGAACTCGTGAGAACCTGTTCCTGTGAACTGAGGTGACATCAGTGTTTACTGACTAATTTAAGGGATTTAAGTCATTTTTTTTATCCACATTTGTTTGCACGGCAATTGTCCTGCTCTTACCCCCATTTTGTTTCCTTTTGTAGACCCCAAGCCCTTACTATGACCATTTTACAGCACCAAACTTTGGGTCCCCATTGACTTGTATTGGGTTCAAGTTCAGGGTCAAGTATAGGGTCAAGTTTGCACCCGAACTGAACTTTTAACTGTATATTTGTCGAACCTGCCAAACATCCATGGGTCCGATCATCACCAATTGCAAATACTAATGTAAAATACTGAAGTTGAGCGTATGGCCTTACATTTATCGTATGTAGATAGTAGAGATGAGCGAATTTTTTAAAATTTGGTTTGGATTACGATCGGCAGTGAATATTGATTTTGCAATATTCGACGAACACAGCCGAACATCATTGGAGTCAATGGGAGTAGAAATTACCAAATATGTTCGGACCCGATGTTCAAACATAAATTCGGCACGAATAGGGTACCAATATGGCACGAATATGGCAAATTCAGATTTGGCGATCATTTTCGAACAAATTTGCTCATCTCTAGTAGTTAGAGGATAAATTGTAGTTCCGGGAGTACTTCTTTAAAGGACCAGCAACTTGGACAAAGCAGATTAGGGATATGTGCACAGACACTTTCAATATTTGCATCAGTAAATTATGGACGTTTTTGATGCATTTTCTGGTACATTTTTTAAAATTCACTTGAATGGATGAAAAACATTGCAGAAATGCTAAAACAATTGACACACCAAAGATATGAAACTTCTTTAACCCCTTTCTGCCATCTGACGTACTATGACCGGGGATGGGATAGTACGTCATCGCAATCAGCGGCGCTCCCGGGGGGGCGCTGATTGCGGCCAGGTGTCAGCTGATTATCACAGCTGACACCTGGCACTATGTGTCAGGGGTGGTCATGGACCGCCCCCAGAACGTTAACCCCTGGCACACTGCGATCAAACATGATCCCAGTGTACCGGAGGATCAGGGAAGCATCAGCAGGGAGGGGGCTCCCTCCGTGCTTCCCTGAGATCCCTGCAGCAGCGCGAGGTGCTGCGCTGCTGCGGGGTCCTCCTTCCCTGCAGGTCCCCGGATCCAATATGGTGGCGGGGACCTTCGGGGGCCTGCAGGGAGGCGGCTTCCTCGCTGCCGGCATGAAGAAAGCCTGTGCAGCGCCTGTCATATCGCTGATCTGACAGAGTGCTGTGCAAACTGTCAGATCAGCGATTTGACATATTACAGTGATGTGCCCCCTGGGACAATGTAATAACGTAAAAAAAAAAAAGTGTAAAAATAATTTAAAAAAAAAAATCGCTAAATAAATAAAAAAATATTCCCTAATAAATTCATTTTTTGGAAATAAAAGCAAAACAAAACAATAAAAGTGCACATATTTAGTATCGCCACGTCCGTAGCGACCCGCCCTATAAAACTGTCCCATTAGTTAAAACCTTTAGCGAACCCCTTAAAAAATAAAAATAAAAAACAGCAAAAAACAATGCTTTATTATGATACCGCTGAACAAAAAGTGCTCGATCAAAAAGACGGATATAAATAACCATGGTACCGCTGAAAACGTCATCTTGTCCCGCAAAAAATGAGCTGCAATATAGCATCATCAGCGAAAAAATAAAAAAGTTATAGCTCGCAGAATAAAGCGATGCAAAAATAATAGTTTTTTATATAAAATAGTTTTCATTGCATAAAAGCGGCAAAACATAAAAAAAGGCATAAATGAAGTATCGCAGTAACCGTACTGACCCGAAGAATAAAACCGCTTTATCAATTTTACCACATACGGAACGGTGTAAAAGCACCCCCCTAAAGAAAATCATGAAATGCTGGTTTTTGTTCATTCTGCGTTCCAAAATTTGGAATAAAAAGCGATCAAAAAGTGTCACTTGCCCGAAAATGGTACCAATAAAAATGTCAACTCGTCCCGCAAAAAGTAAGACCTCACATGACTCTGTGGGTCAAAATATGAAAAAATCATAGCTCTCAAAATGTGGTTATGCAAAAATCTATTTTTACAATAAAAAGCATCTTTTAGCGTGTGACAGCTGCCAAACATAATAACCCGCTATAAATAGTAAATCAAACCCCCCTTTAACACCCCCTTAGTTAGGGAAAAATAATAAAATAAAAAAAAAATGTATTTATTTCCATTTTCCCATTAGTGTTAGGGCTAGGGTTACGACTAGGGTTAGGGTTAGGGCTAGGGTTGGGGTTAGGGCTAGGGTTAGGGTTGGGATTAGGGTTAGGGTTGTGTTGGGGTTAGGGTTGGAGTTAGAATTGGGGGGTTTCTACTGTTTAGGCACATAAGGTGCTCTCCAAGCGCAACATGGCGTCTGATCTCAATCCCAGCCAATTCTGCGTTGAAAAAGTCAAATGGTGCTCCTTCCCTTCCAAGCTCTGCCATGTGCCCAAACAGTGTTTACCCCCACATATGGGGTATCAGCCTACTCAGAACAAATTGGAGAGCAACTTTTGGGGTCCAATTTATCCTGTTATCCTTAGGAAAATAAAAAAATGGGAGCAAAAATATCATTTTTGTGGAAAAAAATATGATTTTTTTATTTTCACGCTCGGGCGTTATAAACTTCTGTGAAGCACTGGGGGTTCAAAGTGCTCACCACACATCTAGATAAGTTCCTTGGGGGTATAGTTTTCAAAATGGGGTCACTTGTGGGGAGTTTCAACAGTCTAGGTACATCAGATCCTCTCCAAACACGACATGACACCCGCAGACCATTCCTTCAAAGTCTGCATTCCAAAACGTCACTACTTCCCTTCCAAGCCCCGGCATGTGCCGATACAGTAGTTTTCTCCCACATATGGGGTATCAGCGTACTCAAGACAAATTGGACAACAAATTTAGGGGTCCAATTTCTCCTGTTATCCTTGGGAAAATAAAAAAATTGGGGACTAAAAGACCATGGTTGTGGAAAAATTATGATTTTTTTATTTTCACACCCGGGCATTATAAACTTCTGTGAAGCACTGGGGGGTTCAAAGTGCTCACCACACATCTAGATAAGTTCCTTGGGGGGTCTAGTTTCCAAAATGGTGTCACTTGTGGGGGTTTCAACAGTTTAGGCACATCAGAGGCTCTCCAAATGCAACATGACACCCGCAGACCTTTCCATCAAAATCTGCATTCCAAAACGTCACTACTTCCCTTCCAAGCTCCGACGTGTGCCCATACAGTAGTTTTCTCCCACAAATGGGGTATCAGTGCACTCAGGACAAATTGGACATCAACTTTTGGGGTCCAATTTCTCCTGCTACCCTTGGCAAAATTAAAAAATTGGGGACTAAAAGATCATGTTTGTGGGAAAAATATGATTTTTTTATTTTCACGCCCGGGCGTTAAAAACTTCTGTGAAGCACTGGGGGTTCAAAGTGCTCACCACACATCTAGATAAGTTCCTTGGGGGGGGGTCTAGTTTCCAAAATGGTGTCATTTGTGGGGGGTATCCACTGTTTAGGCACATCACGGGCTTTCCAAATGCGGCATGGCTTCCGATCCCAATTCCAGCCAAAAAAGTCAAATGGTGCTGCTTCCCTTCCGAGCATTGCCATGCCCCCAAATAGTGGTTTACCCCCACATATGGGGTATCAGCATACTTAGGACAAATTGCACAATAACTTTTGGGGTCATGTTACCCTTGGAAAAATAAAAATTGAGGGTGAAAGATCATTTTTGTGGAAAATATATGATTTTTTAATTGTACGGCTGTACGTTATAAACTTCTGTGACGCCCTGGGAGGTTCAAGGTTCTCACCACACATCTAGATAGGTTCCTTGGGGGGTCTAGTTTCCAAAATGGTTTCATTTGTGGGCGGTTTCCACTGTTTTGGCACATCAGGGGCTTTTCAAACGCGACATGCGTCCGATCTCAATTCCAGCCGAAAAAGTCAAATGGCGTTGCTTCCATTCTGAGCTCTGCCATGCGCCCAAATTGTCGTTTACAACCACATATGGGGTATCAGCGTACTTAGGACAAATTGTACAATATCTTTTGGGGTCCTGTTACCCTTGGGAAAATAAAAATAGGGGGTGAAAAGATCATTTTTGTGGAAAAAATATGATTTTTTTAATTGTAGGGCTGTACATTATAAACACCTGTGAAGCCCCTGGGGGTTCAAAGTTCTCACCACATATGTAGATACGTTCCTTGGGGGAGTCTAGTTTCCAAAATGGGGTCACATGTGGGGGGTTTCCACTGTTTGGGCACATCAGGGGCTCTCCAAATGTGACATGGTGTCCGATCTGAATTCCAGCCAATTTTGCATCGAAAAAGTCAAACGGCGCTCCTTCCCTTCTGAGCTCTGCCATGCGCCCAAACAGTGGTTCCCCCCTACATATCAGGTATCAGTGTACTCAGGACAAATTGCACAATAATTTTTGCAGTCCAATTTCTCCTGTTTCCCTTGGTAAAATAAAAAAACGGACCTGAAGTAATTTTTTTGTGAAAAAATGTTAAATGTTCATTTTTTTAAACATTCAAAAATTCCTGTGAAGCTTCTGAAGGGTTAATAAACTTCTTGAATGTGGTTTTGAGCACCGTGAGGGGTGCAGTTTTTAGAATGGTGTCACTTTTGGGTATTTTCTATCATATAGACCGCTCAAAGTGACTTCAAATGTGATGTAGTCCCTAAAAATAAAATGGTGTTGTAAAAATGAGAAATCGCTGGTCAACTTTTAACCCTTATAACTTCCTAACAAAAAAAAGTTGGTTCCAAAATGGTGCTGATGTAAAGTAAACATATGGGAAATGTTACTTATTAAGTTTTTTGTGTGCCTTATCTCTGTTATTTAAGGGCATAAAAATTCAAAGTTGGAAAATTGCGAAATTTTCAAAATTTTCGCCAAATTTCCTTTTTTTCACAAATAAACACGAGTTATATCAATGAAATTTTACCACTAACATGAAGTACAATATGTCACGAGAAAACATTGTCAGAATCACCAGGATCCATGGAAGCGTTCCAGAGTTATTACTTCATAAATGGACAATGGTCAGAATTGTAAAAATTGGCCCGGTCATGAACATGCAAACCACCCTTGGGGGTAAAGGGGTTAAATCTGCAAGGAAAAAATAGGAAACTTCCGCATGAAATTTCAGAAATGTCATTCATTTTGCTGTCACCGTAACAAAAAATGCAGCAAGAACACAACGTCCCTTACTGTACTATACGTAGGGCGGAACCTGAGGGGCGGTGTATGACACATGGAATCCAAGAGAACCAGTGGCGTACGTACCAGTAATAGCAGCAGACCAATTGTGATTTTTGCTAAGGGGCTCCATGATTTTTATGTACACCCCTGGAGAGAAGTAAAGGTTAAATTCCTTTTCCATCAATCATTAGGTCCCGGACTAAGCATGAGTAATGAGCCCAGCCTACTTCTTTAGATCAGATCAGTCTAGTGCATTGCATTAGGTCTTGATGTATTGCAATATGCTTTACTGCGGAATACTATAATAAAGCTTAAATCAGAAGACCATTGCATATATAAGATCTATGAACTGTGCCTCCAAGAGTTCATTTGTCTCAGACTCATTGACATGAGTAATCAGATAAGACATGGTGGGTGCCCGCTACAAATTTACTGTCTGTTTGCACCAGCTGATGCTCTTTATCTACAGCGTGTGTGGCAGTGCTTTACTTCACATCTATTATTTAGGTTGACTTTGTTCCTTTTTCCAAAAGGCTCACTATCTTCTACTATATTATTAAAATTGATTTTGGCAGCAAATCTTTGGGGTTTTTAAAGTGAAGAGTTTTTAAGTATATTTAGAAAGGGTCAGAGCTTCCGTTGATTCAGCCTTCCATAGCTGAAAGGCTGGGACACCTGGATGTGTGAACATGGAACTATAGTCTGCATGCTACAGTGTGCTTTCAGTTAGTAAACATGGTAAAATTAGTTTTTCAGGATAAATACATTTCTGGAAAAAAAAATCTGTCCTGCTATGACTGCATTAATAAGTACCAAAGAGTGTAGTAGCTCACTGTCTACGCTAAGATGTCTGCAAACATTGAATATCTGAAATGTAAACTGCATTACTGCTATATAGAACATATTTATAAAATTGAAGTAAATAGCATACAAATCAGACAATTCGTGTGTGCCCACCAGCCATGACAAGGAGTACAATGGCCCCTAAACTTTCCTACCCTTGCCAAAATATTACCAATTTTAGGGTCCCATGTAAGAAAGGTACGCCTTGCTGTGACTGGTTGTAAATGGACAATTTACACACTGTCTCAACTGGTGCACACAATGTGGAAATAATTACTAGTGTTTAAAAATGATGCAGCTTTGCTAGGTATGTTTCTAATAAGTGACATATTTATACTCTTTCTTTTGTAGACATTCTTGAAAAGTATTAAGGCCTTACACAATTTGTATTGGTTGTTTCTATAGTCAATATCAACACAGGGTTGTCTTTTGCTGGACCTCCATTATTGTATCTGAATTTTGGGTTTTCCCTTTATTTATATTTATCATCTCTCCACAGGGTAGGTTATAAATGCTGTTTTGATATTAGTGTGAAAGCTGGGACTTCCACTGATCACAAGATTGGAAAGCCACAAAGTCCACTGTGTTTGGAGAATTGGTCTACATGGTTGAACGTTGCTCCATTGACTTTCTATGGGACTCATGCAGATGCCGTAGTCTGGGCCGTACAAGTAAACTTTCAACAGATAAAAGTCATCCAGACTCAATAAATTGAGATTAAATCGGTGGATCAGAATCTGTTCAACTCCTTCCCGACATATGACGTACAGTTACATCAAATGTTGAGTGGGCTCGCACACCTATCCCGCATCTTTCCCAGCAGATAATGGCTGAATAATTCAGCCGTCATTTGCCTCCAACAGCCACGGGTGGAGCAGAGCTCTGCCCGTGGCTGTTAGCATGTTACTGTATATGCTGCTGTCAATCTTTGATGTGATCGCGGGGTGGTCATGGGTTGTAATGACAACTGGCATTTAAGGAGACCTTGAATTTTGCTATGCATAACAGTGCTGATGCACTGCTTTTTATAGAACAAGCCATCGGATGATTGCAGCTTCAAGTCCCGTGAGGGGACTATTAAATACAGTAAACATTTTTTTGAAAAATATGAAATAAAATACAGAAGTTCAAATCACCCCCCTTTTACCCCACTCAAAATAAAACAATTAATAAAAAATACACATTTGGTATCACTGCATTCGTCAAAGTCGGATCTATCAAAATATAAAATAGATTAATTCAATTGGTAAAAAGTATAACAAGGGAAGGAACTGAAATAGCAGAACTATGTTTATTTTGGCCGCCGCAACATTACAATAAAATGCAATAAGAGGCGATCAAAACATTGTATGTAACCCAGAATGGTATCAATAAAAACATCAGCACAGGGCACAAAAAACAATCCCTCAATCAGCCCCAAATCTCAAAAATTTAAAACTTTACGAATCTTGAAAAAAAAACGGCAACACAAGCAAAAATTTTTGCAGAAATTTACAATTTTTTTTATCATTTAAATAAAAATACAAACTGTACATTTTTGGAATCTTTATAATACTGACTATTGAGAATTAAATTGCCAGGTCAGTTTTACCATAGGTTAGAACATGGTAAGTAAAAAGCCCAAAAAAGCAATGGTGGATTTGCACTTTTTTTTGTAATTTCAACCCCCCCCCTGGATTTTTTTTTCCGCTTTCAAGTGCATCACATGATAAAATGAATGGTGTCATTCAAAAGTGCATTTGATCCTGCAAAAAAAAAAAGAAAAAACAAGCCCTGAGTATGGCAGTATGGCTATGTGAAAAAATAAAAAGGTTATGGCTCTTGGAAGAAGGGAAGGTAAAAATGAAAGCATAAAAAAGAAAAATATTAAGAGTCATGAAGTGGTTAAAATAAAATGTGTGCCTCGTATTATAAAGCAATGATGGCATCTATTTGTCTCCACGGAATAGTTACTAAAATGCTTGTCCCTTCTTTGTCAAGTCGATTATTCCTTGACGTTACTCATCACTCACTCATTATTAATTACATCTGCTTGTAAATATTGCTGAATTTTACAATCTTCCTATTTTTGTCAGTGTATTTTTTCATTGGAGTATTTTTTAATATACTTGTATATATTTTTTTATAACTGGAACAACAAGAAATGTTATAGAAAAATTCCAAGTCATAGTCTCCAGTTTTCCCTTTTTCTCCCTGTGTTCAGTGATGCAGTAGTTAGATGTAGCAAATTGCGAAGCCAAGACTTTCATGCAATTTCCTTCTATTCAATGAACATGCATCTTTTTTCCAGTTGACTGGCTTAGAAGTATGAACCGTCACATAAAGAAGTCTTTAATTATTTAAGAATAAGTCATCCATAAAGGTTTTTTACATTTCCATTTCCATGTGTTCCTGTCTAAGATACTTTTTAGGCATTTACGGTAATCATCGAAAGGTACAACCTAAAATAAAAAATTGATGAGAGGCAATGCTTGCATGTTCCATAAGAAATCACACAGCTGAGCATCCAGTAATCCTCTCAGGATCAGGCCAGGATCACACTACCGTGTGTGATGCAAGAAACTCACACGAGTTTCTTGCATCAACACCCGGCGCTAGCCCTTGCACTTGGGAGCGGAGCTGCGGCTGCATAGAAATACATGCAGGAAGCGGTCCAGCGCCTGCGCACTGCAGGACTCTGCTCTGCCCTCAACAGGGCAGAGCAGTGCGCCTGCGCCAGTGACGCGACGGGCAGGAAAGAAGAGGATGTCATCGCCACAAAATGGGAGGCGCCAGACCAGACCGTGACTCCCTCCGGATGGACCGCTCCTGGGTGAGTATAATCTAGCTCCTTTTTCTTCTCTTTCAGGGTACATTGGGGGCTTATCTACAGCATTCTGTAATGCTGTAGATAAGCCCCTGATGGCGGTGCCGGCAGCTTATAGGCAAAAAAAGAGGTGACAGATTCCCTTTAAGAGACTGAAGCAAGGAAGGATGCGGCAATAAAGCAAGGAAGAAAATTCCAGAGGATAGGGACAGCTATAGAGAAGTGTTATAGCCTGGCATGTAAGAAGCTGTCCAAGATCAGAGGAGCAACATGTAAGAGTTCAACTAATGGATTTGATGATGAAAAACTTCATGCCAGTAGTCTTTTGTGGATTACAGTGGCAAACTTTTCTGCCTGTTAACACATATACTAACTGCAACTGATGGTCTAGCTCCAGCAGATAGTGCCTTATCCCATTAAGGCTGGGTTAACACGAAGCGGAACTCTCGCGGAAATTACCGCGAGAATTCCGGAATTCCATTCCACGGGAAAATCGCATTTTAAATTCCCGTGATTTTCCCGCAGAAAAACTAGCATTTTGCAAGCATAATTAGCTTGCAGAATTGCTAGCGTTTTCCAAGCAATCTGTAGCATCGCTTGGAGAACTGATTGACAGGTTGGTCACACTCGTCAAACATAGTGTTTGACGAGTGTGACCAACTTTTTACTATTGAGGCTGCCTATGCGGCATGAATAGTAAAAGATAGAATGTAAATAATAATAATAAAAAAAAAATATTGTTATTCTCACCTTCCGACATCCCACGCAACCTTCCCGCCTCTCTCCACGCTTCCGGTCCCAGTAATCCTTTGCGACAATTACCGTGATGACGTCCGTTCTTGCGGGATCGCGACGTCTCGCGGTCATTCGCGGTGACGTCGCGCGATTGACCGCGAGACTTCGCGATCCCGCGAGAACGGACGTCATCGCTCGCAAAGGATTGCTGGGACCGGGAGTGTGGAGAGAGGCGGGAAGGCTGCGCGGGACGTCGGAAGGTGAGAATAACAATATTTTTTATTTTAAATTCTATTTTATACAGGGATATGGTACCCAAAGCCTGGAGGACAGTCTCCTCTCCTCCAGACCGTGGGTACCATCCGCAAATGTTCTGCTTACTTTTCGCTTGGTGTGCACTGCCACATGCGGAAAGTAAGCAAAACAATGCATTCCTATGGGTGCGGGATCGCCGCGACTCCGCGAAATTAATGAGCATGCTGCATTTTTTACCGCGAAGCAATTCTGCCGCGGTAAAAACCGCAGCATTAGCACAGCATTGAGGAATCTCATAGGAATGCATGGGATGCTTATTTTTCGCGGCAAAATCGAGCGGTTAAAACCACCGCGGAAACTCGAAAAAAACGCCATGTGTGAACTCAGCCTAACAGTTTCAGATAAGTTTTCTTCTTGTCGATCCCGTTCATTCATTCTTAATGGGAGCACTGAAGACCAGCCAAACTCTGCACTCAACTACCTCCTTTGGTCCCAATAAGCATGAATGAAGCAGTATTGACTACCGGTCCATTAACACTCTTCAGAGCCCTAGTTCTTGTGATTGTGGGGGTCCCAGAGGTTGGACCCCCGAGTGATGGGGAAGTTATCCCCTATATGGTGGATAGGTCAAAAATTCCAAACTTGTTACAACCTCTTTAATGAAGCTCTAGATTGACCCATATCACGTATGGATTTGTCCGGCCGGGCACATCTGTTCGGGATGGATATATATAAAATATACCAGTCCCATTTCTTGTAATTCTCAATTATGATGTTTTATTTGATTTAAAGCAATTATTTTAAATTGGGTCATTAGCGACACTTGTGTTGTTTCTAATATTTTTCGATGATGAGCTGAACTAATGAAAACGGAATGATTATCGCTAGAATTAAGGTATTGACTCAGCAAAAAAAGGAGTCTAGGAGCACGCAGCTGCTTCTGCTAAAATAGAGCATGAAGGAAAAAATGTATTGGCAATTTTGGAGACATTTTTGTTTTTAAGTTATCATGATTATTACAAACTCTCCAGGATTGTCCAGTAAATTCCGTGAAAAAGTAAGACCTCCAAGATTCCGGAATAAGTCAGAAAATTCCTCTGGCATCATAGAAGCCTTTCTTTCCTTATGCAAATATTTCTGCTTCTATTGATTCATTAATGAAATTTGGAGCTTTGTTTTTTTGAAGAAACATCTCAAGAATTGACTTGTTTCGACTTTTCCATGTGGAACCAAACGTGGATAAAAAAATTCACCTTTTTGCCATTGAAGTCAATAGCTCATTCAATGAGTATTTGAAATGGTTTTTCATGTGAATTTCTGAAACAGAATCTGCTCCAAAATCAACATAAAAAAACTCAGCGTGAATATACCCTTCCAAAATAAAAAAAAGAGAAGAGCCAGCACTGCCAGTGGTCAGAACGCATAACATGAGGTGCATATGCACATATCTTACTGCATTCAAAATGAGACATTTAACAAAATATTGATCAATATATTGAGCCACCCCGCCACGCCAAGGCAATCTCATATGGGGGGTCCTACTCTACATTTTTATTTATTCACTGTGCCATTGCGGCCTCCTAAATGTTTTAAAAGCAAGACCATATCAAATGCAATCCATACCTGAAGCATATCTGCATCACTCCCGTGCAGCCAGATGGAGCAGGTGCAGATGAAGGCCAACCAGGTCTGAACACAGACATCTCAGGTTTGACCAGCAAACACAGATGAAGGGCAATGCAGGCTCAGACATGGATGCAAAAATAAATAAAGCCTGGGGCAGGGCGGGGCTGCCGTGAGTGTTTGCTGGTCAGGCAGTGTGTGGAGGTCAAACCTGAGATGTCTGTGTTAGGACCCCCCATATGAGATTGCCTTGGCGTGGCGGGGTGGCTCAATATATTGATCAATATTTTGCTAAATGTCTCATTTTGAATGCAGTAAGATATGTGCATATGCACCTCATGTTATGCGTTCTGACCACTGGCAGTGCTGGCTCTTCTCTCTTTTTATTGCAAATTGGTTTTGTGGCTGACTACCACTGTTGCCGTGCACGCTGGGTCATGTTCGCCATCTTTTCTGTGTTTATTGTGATTGATCTAGGCTGCTGTGCACACTCACGGCAGCCCCGCCCTGCCCCAGGCTTTATTTATTTTTGCATCCATGTCTGAGCCTGCATTGCCCTTCATCTGTGTTTGCTGGTCAGGCAGTGTGTGGAGGTCAAACCTGAGATGTCTGTGTTCAGACCTGGTTGGCCTTCATCTGCACCTGCTCCATCTGGCAGCACGGGAGTGATGCAGATATGCTTCAGGTATGGATTGCATTTGATATGGTCTTGCTTTTAAAACATTTAGGAGGCCGCAATGGCACAGTGAATAAATAAAAATGTAGAGTAGGACCCCCATATGAGATTGCCTTGGCATGGCGGGGTGGCTCAATATATTGATCAATATTTTGCTAAATGTCTCATTTTGAATGCAGTAAGATACAGTGGGGAAAAAAAGTATTTAGTCAGTCAGCAATAGTGCAAGTTCCACCACTTAAAAAGATGAGAGGCGTCTGTAATTTACATCATAGGTAGACCTCAACTATGGGAGACAAACTGAGAAAAAAAAATCCAGAAAATCACATTGTCTGTTTTTTTTTCATTTTATTTGCATATTATGGTGGAAAATAAGTATTTGGTCAGAAACAAGCAATCAAGATTTCTGGCTCTCACAGACCTGTAACTTCTTCTTTAAGAGTCTCCTCTTTCCTCCACTCATTACCTGTAGTAATGGCACCTGTTTAAACTTGTTATCAGTATAAAAAGACACCTGTGCACACCCTCAAACAGTCTGACTCCAAACTCCACTATGGTGAAGACCAAAGAGCTGTCAAAGGACACCAGAAACAAAATTGTAGCCCTGCACCAGGCTGGGAAGACTGAATCTGCAATAGCCAACCAGCTTGGAGTGAAGAAATCAACTGTGGGAGCAATAATTAGAAAATGGAAGACATACAAGACCACTGATAATCTCCCTCGATCTGGTGCTCCACGCAAAATCCCACCCCGTGGGGTCAGAATGATCACAAGAACGGTGAGCAAAAATCCCAGAACCACACGGGGGGACCTAGTGAATGAACTGCAGAGAGCTGGGACCAATGTAACAAGGCCTACCATAAGTAACACACTACGCCACCATGGACTCAGATCCTGCAGTGCCAGACGTGTCCCACTGCTTAGCCTGTACATGTCCGGGCCCGTCTGAAGTTTGCTAGAGAGCATTTGGATGATCCAGAGGAGTTTTTGGAGAATGTCCTATGGTCTGATGAAACCAAACTGGAACTGTTTGGTAGAAACACAACTTGTCGTGTTTGGAGGAAAAAGAATACTGAGTTGCATCCATCAAACACCATACCTACTGTAAAGCATGGTGGTGGAAACATCATGCTTTGGGGCTGTTTCTCTGCAAAGGGGCCAGGACGACTGATCCGGGTATATGAAAGAATGAATGGGGCCATGTATCGTGAGATTTTGAGTGCAAACCTCCTTCCATCAGCAAGGGCATTGATGATGAAACGTGGCTGGGTCTTTCAACATGACAATGATCCAAAGCACACCGCCAGGGCAACGAAGGAGTGGCTTCGTAAGAAGCATTTCAAGGTCCTGGAGTGGCCTAGGCAGTCTCCAGATCTCAACCCTATAGAAATCCTTTGGAGGGAGTTGAAAGTCCGTGTTGTCAAGCGAAAAGCCAAAAACATCACTGCTCTAGAGGAGATCTGCATGGAGGAATGGGCCAACATACCAACAACAGTGTGTGGCAACCTTGTGAAGACTTACAGAAAACGTTTGACCTCTGTCATTGCCAACAAAGGATATATCACAAAGTATTGAGATGAAATTTTGTTTCTGACCAAATACTTATTTTCCACCATAATATGCAAATAAAATGAAAAAAAAACAGACAATGTGATTTTCTGGATTTTTTTTTCTCAGTTTGTCTCCCATAGTTGAGGTCTACCTATGATGTAAATTACAGACGCCTCTCATCTTTTTAAGTGGTGGAACTTGCACTATTGCTGACTGACTAAATACTTTTTTTCCCCACTGTATGTGCATATGCACCTCATGTTATGCGTTCTGACCACTGGCAGTGCTGGCTCTTCTCTCTTTTCCTTCCAAAATAAACTCTTGGAGTTGTAAAAAAGAGAAAAATAAACATGGGACGCTTAATAAGAAGGCAACCGTTCTTGGCCGACCTTACATACATATGGAGGACAGTGGCATCATTTTCTCATTGGCTCCCATTGTAAAAGTAAACTATATACCACGTTGTAACCATCTTTTACTTGATGGAATTCCATACATCGTAAAAACATATATTGATATCTTCAGGCCTTAAGGAAGCCAAAAGGATACTCGTTTAGCCGCCACCATAATATACTTCATTACCTCCCTTCCTACCACCCAAGAGTGATTTTTTATATGGTAGCTATTTTGCCTCTATTTTTTTGCCGTTCTGCGCAACGTCTGACTTTTGACACTGAGTGATTTGAAAACAGGTCAAAGACAAAAATAAAGATAATTTTAGATTTTGCACAAAATTCATTAAGCATGTGCACCATTTTGAAGAATTAAGCACAAAGAACGTCAATGATTGACACAAAACTAAAAAGAAAAGTGACTCAAACCCCCTTCCACCAAAATACGCAAATCATAAAATAGAGCACCATATGGATCCTCCAGGAAGCCATGGAGAAAGGGAGTCCAGTTTAGGTTGGTCTTGTCACCATTCTAATGATGTTAGCCACACTAACAATGCACTGTAATCATGAAAATAGAATGGGTGCACCATGACCTCTATTTAAGGGTGGTTAGAAGTGTAATGGAGTCAAGCAGCACCAGATGTCTAAATTTTAACTTTCCCTTGTGGACCACCATCCTATATGTACACCACAGCATAGAGATGAGGTGAAATGAAACAGAACAGTACATGGCCCATTCCATGCCATGTTCTCGTACATGAATGCACTTTTTAAATAGAGTTGAGCAACTTTTTCAATATTTGTTTTGGATTACGATCACCGGCGAATATTGTATTTGCAATATTTGCCGAACACAGCCAAACGCCGTTGAAGTCAATGGGAGTAGAAATGAGCGAATACGTTCTAAGATGATCGTCAAACGCAAAATAGGCACAAATAGGTACCAATATGGCACGAATATGGCAAATTCGGATTCGGCAATCGTTTCCAAATATATTGGCTCATCTCTGTTTTTGAAGACCACATTCCATTTTCATACTTGGCTTTCACACCATTGAATGTCCATCTGGACTCCGAATCTGAGTCTGATGACAGATCGTCCTGGAAAATATTTAGGGAGCATTGATTTATGGGAGGTTTCTGTAGCACCCAAGAGAATTGCCAACTCATTGACTTCACCCTTTTTTCAGGAAAGTTGGCAAATATGAGTTACATCTGTAATGTGTTTCCTACTCTGGTCCAGTGGTAAGGACAGTATTCCGTGGATGCTGGATGAGAGCCCTGAGAACCTTCTTCTACCTAATGGATTCTTTTGATTAGCCGGCCTGGCGTAATGTCATTGTTGTGTCATTACACAACATAGCACCAGGTTGGTTCATCAAAAGAGGAGCAGTGGATGCCATCAGATAGATGGCGGCTCTCAGGGAAAGGAATACTGACTTGACCACTTGGCTAGGATCATACAAAACAATTCCCTCATCTCCACCAATAACTTAAAAACTCTGATAACTCACTGATTCCATAAATTCCATCCCTGATTTTAAATAATACAGGTAAGTAAAGGAAATATAAGTAATACAATCATGTAAAAGATTTCCATTGCTAGGGAAAAGAATGACATCAGTTATGCTTAATGTAAGGTTTATGTCTTTGTTTCTTGCTCCTTTTTTACTAAAAATCTAACTGCATTAATGGAATTTGAATTGAAATATTGCATTTAAGACTTTAAAGTGTGAACACTGTGGGAGTCTTGGACTCTTATGTATGCATGACGGACAATTACAGAGCTTTGCTCGGTGTCCAGTGTATTAATGACTATTTCTATTTACAGCGTAAGTATCTTGGAAGTCTCACTTCATAATACGGTTAGATTGGATCCTTCCAAAACATTCTTCAGTGGGATAAGTACAATCTATAAAGCGATTGTACAGGAGCTAAAAATTATTTTTATAAAACAGCTGGAACTAGTATAAAAAATAAAAGAAGCGCCTTCCTAATCCTCTGCTGTTAACCCTGTCCCTGCTGGTTTCTACTTCCCAGTCCAGCCTCAGCACAGGTAGAAAGTTCCGCTCATCACTGGGTGAGGCGAGTCAGTGTGGCCGCTATTAACTGGAGGTGTGGACATTATAGTCAATATCTGGTGTGTTGAGGTGAGACCATTGGAATGGGAACTGTGGGGGAAATCAGTAAGCAGAGGGTTTTTTTAATTAAACATCTTTCTAAAAGAGCAACATTTAGGGAAAGCAAAACTTCACATTTCCATATTAATGCTTTTTAGTGATGATCGGACGTCCTCAGATAAGATGTTATCCTAGCATGTTCGGGTGCTAACAGAGTGTCTTCGGGTTTTCAGCGTGCTCGATAAATACATTTTAGCCCCGCGGGCTGCATGTCTCGCGGCTGTTCGACAGCCACAACATATGCCTGTTTGTTAGACAATCCCTGTATGTGTTGCAGCTGTAGAACAGCTGTGAAGCATGCAGCTGCGGGGACTCGAACATATTATTCGAGCACGCCAAAGACACTCGGTCAGCACCCGAGCATGAGTAATGGTGTGGCCACTCTTTGGATGCACCGAAGTCCCCCCATTCTGCAACTACAATACTAGAATGTATATTACTGGCGTGATTTTTACAGGGGCTAAGTCCCCTTTATAATTATTTAAGTAGCTGAATTTGCATTTTGGGGAGGACAAATTTATTTTTATGTCTATTTTACGAAGTTTAACAGGAAAATGGATTCCCCCTACTGCATTAGAGATATATAACGAAATTAATCAAAATGATGGGCTACATTTGTATTCAAGGGAGGATAGTCACTTTACGTTTTCTGATCCCTACGAAGCAGCTATGTGAACGCAAAGAAAATGTATTAAACTGCAGAAAATAGATATTGAGTAATGTCAATAAAGTGCTTGGCTTTTATGGAGATTACTGCTATGATTGCATTGCACAAACTTTTCCGGAGGCTTTTTCAGACAATTAAGAAAATTGTTTATTAAACTCAAGTCATGCTCTTAACACATAAAGTAAATTAACTAATTCTACAATTATACAATAATGGGCTATTTACTTCCGTGAATAATAGAACTAGAACGTGAGACAATGTTTATTCTGCAGTTGCGTTTTCTCATTGCATTAATTTCCTCCAATCCCATTGTTGTTTATACGTATATTAGGAAGGGTTATATCCATCCAAAAATGTCCAAAATAATTCGGACATCAGTGATAGTAAATGGACATGTATGTTACATACCGTAAGTAATGATTATATGACCTGAGTGATACAGGGACCGGATGAATTTAATCCTTATGTAGTTACCGTTATCTTAATCTCATTTGTTATTTCAAACTATACAAATATAATTATATCAGCACAGTATATTGCTATACAGGGGTGGACGTTTATGTTACATTTTCTGGACCCTATGAAGCAGCCATGTGAGTGCAGGAAGAAGATTTTATAGACACTCTGAAGCAAATAAATGTAGATACAGTGGGGCAAAAAAGTATTTAGTCAGTCAGCAATAGTGCAAGTTCCACCACTTAAAAAGATGAGAGGCGTCTGTAATTTACATCATAGGTAGACCTCAACTATGGGAGACAAACTGAGAAAAAAAAATACAGAAAATCACATTGTCTGTTTTTTTTTCCTTTTATTTGCATATTATGGTGGAAAATAAGTATTTGGTCAGAAACAAGCAATCAAGATTTCTGGCTCTCACAGACCTGTAACTTCTTCTTTAAGAGTCTCCTCTTTCCTCCACTCATTACCTGTAGTAATGGCACCTGTTTAAACTTGTTATCAGTATAAAAAGACACCTGTGCACACCCTCAAACAGTCTGACTCCAAACTCCACTATGGTGAAGACCAAAGAGCTGTCAAAGGACACCAGAAACAAAATTGTAGCCCTGCACCAGGCTGGGAAGACTGAATCTGCAATAGCCAACCATCTTGGAGTGAAGAAATCAACTGTGGGAGCAATAATTAGAAAATGGAAGACATACAAGACCACTGATAATCTCCCTCGATCTGGTGCTCCATGCAAAATCCCACCCCGTGGGGTCAGAATGATCACAAGAACGGTGAGCAAAAATCCCAGAACCATGCGGGGGGACCTAGTGAATGAACTGCAGAGAGCTGGGACCAATGTAACAAGGCCTACCATAAGTAACACACTACGCCACCATGGACTCAGATCCTGCAGTGCAAGACGTGTCCCACTGCTTAGCCTGTACATATCCGGGCTCGTCTGAAGTTTGCTAGAGAGCATTTGGATGATCCAGAGGAGTTTTGGGAGAATGTCCTATGGTCTGATGAAACCAAACTGGAACTGTTTGGTAGAAACACAACTTGTCGTGTTTGGAGGAAAAAGAATACTGAGTTGCATCCATCAAACACCATACCTACTGTAAAGCATGGTGGTGGAAACATCATGCTTTGGGGCTGTTTCTCTGCAAAGGGGCCAGGACGACAGATCCGCGTAAATGAAAGAATGAATGGGGCCATGTATCGTGAGATTTTGAGTGCAAACCTCCTTCCATCAGCAAGGGCATTGATGATGAAACGTGGCTGGGTCTTTCAACATGACAATGATCCAAAGCACACCGCCAGGGCAACGAAGGAGTGGCTTCGTAAGAAGCATTTCAAGGTCCTGGAGTGGCCTAGCCAGTCTCCAGATCTCAACCCTATAGAAAACCTTTGGAGGGAGTTGAAAGTCCGTGTTGCCAAGCGAAAAGCCAAAAACGTCACTGCTCTAGAGGAGATCTGCATGGAGGAATGGGCCAACATACCAACAACAGTGTGTGGCAACCTTGTGAAGACTTACAGAAAACGTTTGACCTCTGTCATTGCCAACAAAGGATATATCACAAAGTATTGAGATGAAATTTTGTTTCTGACCAAATACTTATTTTCCACCATAATATGCAAATAAAAGGAAAAAAAACAGACAATGTGATTTTCTGTATTTTTTTTTCTCAGTTTGTCTCCCATAGTTGAGGTCTACCTATGATGTAAATTACAGATGCCTCTCATCTTTTTAAGTGGTGGAACTTGCACTATTGCTGACTGACTAAATACTTTTTTTCCCCACTGTATATTTTTAATGAATACTGTCACGGGGTCCTTCTCCGGTATCACACAATCAACAGAGCGAGGAAAGTGTGAACAATCCCAAGACCTTTATTATAGGCAAAATTAGAAGGTCCATAAACAATACACCACACTGAGGATACAATAGTCCAGAAGATGTATGCAGTTCAGTAACAGGATAAAATGTCCAGGGAGATGAGAGTCCAAAAATCCAGCAGCCAGAGGATGAAAAGTCCATACGCTTCCCTTTCTCTCTGACGTGCTGTGTTCACACGATGCTCTTCACACAGGAACTGACTTCCCCCCTCCTGTCCTTTCCAACCCCCTTCCTATGTCCAGGAGTAGTCAGACAGGTTGAGGTGGTTTTCAGGCCTCCCAGACCTGACAAAGGTGCCTGGGGGATTAAGACAGTACAGGGGGTCATCAAGAGACATAGATACAGTCAGGCTGCAGACATACAAGGCAACAAGAAAAACACTATGAAAATCAGTGAAATAGAAATATACACAAAATGATATCCACATAGCATATCACACCATCACAAAGACTATTTATAAAGTTGTGCAATTTTGCATTTAGGAAGCAAAGAAATGTATAAAAAACTTCACTGCACAGGTATACATAATCTCTAAGTCCAGGCAAAATGCATGCTAGTGAGTGGAGAAAAGAAAATTCCAGTACCCATAGTGCTGGCAGAATGTTGATTAAGAAAATAGTTCCCAGACATATTAGGCTGGTATGTGCACCATAAGCTGTTTTAACAGTGAAGCAGGGTGAAAAGTGCAGTAAGACTATTGGTGTTATATCAAATAAGAGGTACATTTTATAAAATGTTAGAATAAGGCTAAAATCTTTTTACAATCACAAACAGCTCATTTACCATTATTGTATCAGATGAAAATCTTATATAAATATATACTGATGCTATCAAGGGACTCTTCTCATTTATAGGACTCCTTATGTTAGTGGGTCACAATCTCACCTTTCTCCATAGCTTTATTTCCTGGTCTCTCTTCTTTCCGCTATCTATCATCAATGTCATTTTCTTTTCCCTCCTTTGTACATACAGTATAAATCACATTTCTATAGAGATGCCTATCATTTGCTGCTATCTACCATTCGTTGTCACTGTAATCCTGGAGCCCTCATTGGAATTCCAATATTCCCTGGTATATTTACCTCTGTGTCGTCATAGTCTTCTGCCTGATCTCTTCATCTCTTATTCTCTATGGACTTTAGTTTTTTTTTTTCTTTTTTCATTTTACGCCTTTCATTTATCTCCTTATCCATTTTCTCCATCCTCTTGCCTATAATGTATGAAGATTCCTCTTTACTAGGTTTATATAGTGCTGAATGGACACGTTTGGGATAGAACCAAACAACTTAAGGTCTTTATGACCATAAAATTGCTTCTTATTTTTACTTTTGACATTTTAGAAATGATAAGTTTAGTTTATTTTTGTGTTGATGCAGTTACGGTATATGAGATCTTGTATGTATATATTTAAACAAACAAAAATGCAAAAATACAACAAACTAAATATATAAACAAGAACAAATAAAATATTAAATATATATTGATGTATTTTTATTTATGTTTTTTCAATGTGCATTATTTTGGGGTACATATACATTAGCAATTAATGTTTATTGGATTTAATTTAAAAGTTGTATCACATAAAGAAAAGCCGTATTTATTTGACATTACTTGCTAACCTAACCTAAGTCATTTTATATAAACTGGATTCATTATTGAAGCCGTGTTGTGGCAATTTTCTAGAATTGCGGTGATAAGTGGCGGAGGAATACAGTGCGGAAGGATACCTACCTTCCGTCATTGGATTCCTGCAGCCCGTAGAGAGCGGCAGCATCAGCTGATGCTGCAGTTCTCTACCCAAGATCGTCATGGGACACACTCGTGGACTGCTTCGGATCATGGGTGAGTATTTTTGTGGTTTGTTATGTTAATATTTATTCCGTAAAAGACAATGGCTTCGGGGAACAATGTGACAAGTATTGGTAAGTATGTTACTCTATGTTATATGTACTGTATGTCTATGTATGTATTGTATGAATGTATTGTATGTAGCATGCATGTAGTATGTATGTAGTATGTATGTAGCATGTAGTATGTATGTAGCATGCATGTAGTATGTATGTAGCATGCATGTAGTATGTATGTAGTATGTATGTAGCTTGCATGTAGTATGTATGTAGCATGCATGTAGTATATATGTGGTATGTATGTAGCATGTATGTAGCATGCATGTAGTATATATGTGGTATGTATGTAGCATGTAGTATTTATGTAGCATGCATGTAGTATGTATGTAGTATGTATGTAGTATGTATGTGGTATGTATGTAGCATGTAGTATGTATGTAGCATGCATGTAGTATATATGTGGTATGTATGTAGCATGTAGTATGTATGTAGCATGCATGTAGTATGTATGTAGTATGTATGTAGTATGTATGTGGTATGTATGTAGCATGTAGCATGCATGTAGTATGTATGTAGTATATATGTGGTATGTATGTAGCATGTAGTATGTATGTAGCATGCATGTAGTATGTATGTAGTATATATGTGGTATGTATGTAGCATGTAGTATGTATGTAGTATGTATGTAGCATGCATGTAGTATGTATGTAGTATGTATGTAGCATGCAGTATGTATGTAGCATGCATGTAGTATATATGTAGTATGTATGTAGCATGTAGTATGTATGTAGCATGCATGTAGTATATATGTAGTATGTATGTAGCATGTAGTATGTATGTAGCATGCATGTAGTATATATGTAGTATGTATGTAGCATGTAGTATGTATGTAGCATGCATGTAGTATGTATGTAGTATATATGTGGTATGTACTGTATGTAGCATGTAGTATGTATGTAGTATGTATGTAGTATGTATGTAGCATGCATGTAGTATGTATGTAGTATGTATGTGGCATGCAGTATGTATGTAGCATGCATGTAGTATATATGTAGTATGTATGTAGCATGTAGTATGTATGTAGCATGCATGTAGTATATATGTGGTATGTATGTAGCATGTAGTATGTATGTAGCATGCATGTAGTATGTATGTAGTATATATATATATATTTTTTTTTAAACATTTAACACATTAGCCGGATGATGGGACTACTACTGTCCCATCATTGACTAATGTGTCAATCACTGTCATGGTAGCAGGCATCGCCAGATGGGACTTGTAGTCCCATCGGACGATGCTTGCACAGACCCCCGGACATCAGCACAGCCCCCCGGCAGGCCGGCACAGCCCCCCGGCAGGCCGGTACAGACCCCGGGCAGTCCACACAGCCCCCCGGCAGGCCGGCAGAGACCCCCGGAAGGCCCGAAATGACGGCGCATCATGATGCGCACACACCGCGCATCATGATGACGTCATTTCGGCTGTCAATCAACTTTGAACTTCCAATTCCGATGCCGATGCCCGATATTGAAAAAATATTGGAAGTCGGTATCGGAATTCCGATACAGCAAGTATCGGTCGATACCCGATACTTGCGGTATCGGAATGCTCAACACTACTCACCATGCAAATGGAGCCTCGTCAAACAGGAAGTAGTAAAAAAAATAAAGTAAATCAGTCAGATAGAGGACTGATGGAATAAGAGGGACTTTTTAATTAAACTATAATAGAAAAGTAGTTAGATTTGTCATGATTCTATGGTAAGGATCTGAGCAGGAACCTCAGGGGTTAATGCATGTGGCCTCTCTTTGAACTGGGCATGGCTTTTTATGGCCACTCAAGGCTTGCATCCCTGTCAGTTATAATTTTTGTCCTCGGCTGAGTTAAGTGACCCCTGTGCTTTTGTGTGCCTTGTGCCTGAGTTTCTGAGTGTGTAACCCATTTTTGACCCGGCCTGTCCCTCACATTTCTCTTTTCCTGTGCTTTAATACTGCCTGTGGCTCTCTCGGTACTGACTCTGGCTTGTTCTCTGGTTATCCTCCTGTCTATCCCTTTGGTATTGATATTGGCTCGCCCAGTTCTCTGACCCACGCTTTCACCTGATTACTCTTGTCTTTGTGCTTGTCGGAATTCCTCGTTTTGGTCCCCTTTTAACCTGACCTCCGGCACTCCTTTCCCCAACGAGCAGGGTCTCCGTGTTTCGCCCCGTCTCCTGCGATCACGTGCCACAGGTCCTGTTAGTTAGCGGTCGGGCTGCTCATGCTTCCCCGTGCACCGCTACGCCACCATCCCCTGCTTGACACAGGACGTGCATGGACCCGGGTGAGTTGGTTGCTGTGCCCGTGATACCGCCAACCCAACCCACTCTGCTTTGCGCAGGACCCGTGTCCGCAGCTTGACAGGTCGGTCACGGGATCCTGACAAGATTATGACAGGTATTTATGATTACAATAATTGTTAGTTTTGGACCACCCCTTTAAAGGGAATCTGTCACCCTATTTTTTTGCCTATAAGCTGCCGGCACCTCCATCGGGGGGTTTATCTATAGCATTCTGTAATGCTGTAGATAAGTCCCCGATGTAATCTGAAAGATAAGAAAAACATGTTAGATTATACTCACCCAGTGGTGGTCCTGGTCCAGTCCGGGTCCGAAGGGTGTCGCAGTCCGGTCCGGCGCCTCCCATCTTATAGTGATGACGTCCTCTTTTTTCCTGCCCGTCGCGGCTTCGGCACATGTGCACTGCAGTACTTTGCTCTGCCCTCAACAGGGCAGAGCAGTGCGCCTGGCCGGAGCTGCAAGAGGCAGGAAAGAAGAGGACATCCTTACTATAAGATGGGAGGCGCCGGACCGGACCACAACACCCTTCGGACCCGGACTGGACCAGGACCGCCCCTGGGTGAGTATAATATAACTCCTTTTTCTTCTCTTTCAGGTTACATTGGGGGCTTATCTACAGCATTCTGTAATGCTGTAGATAAGCCCCTGATGGCGGTGCCGGCAGCTTATAGGCAAAAAATAGGTGACAGATTCCCTTTAAGGGGTCAGCTGCCAACTCTACAGAAGTGTAGCTGTGTACTACAATAGTGCTCCCAGCTATGATCTCTTCGGCACAGTGGTCGCACCTCCATATGTCGGGTGCAGATGGTGGCGCGGGGTTCCTCCATACAGTGTTGTGTTATGTAGACTTCTTTGTCATGTGCAGTATTATGCAGCCAAGTTTCTAGGAGAGAGCAGCTCTTATACGTGACGTTCGATGGATTATGCAGCATTTTTATTGTATTGAGTTTTGTATGAAGTCTACAGATAACACCGAGTCCTTGATAGCACATTAAGGTTCCTGAAGGACTTGAGTCCCTTGAAATACTATTATGTCAAGGTGTGGGAAATGGTTAATAGACATAAGGTGGTAGAAAATTGTCCTTGCTTTCCAACAGAAATCTTTTGCAAACCCAGACTTAATGGATTTGATGTGACCGGCTGAGAATAAGCCATCCTAAATATTTTCCACACGCTAATGCACATTAATAGGAATGCAAAGAATGCAACGACTCCCAGTTGTACAATTTGTAACAACATATAAAACAACACACTTCAGGCGTTTTACAAGCTCTTTGCATTTTATAAAAAGAAAAAAAAAAAAACATCGATATAAAATAGAGTCATTTTATTAAAACCTCCAGGGGGACGTTTATATGGCTGCAAAGAGATGAGGAGCTGGAATCAATGAAGGAATCATGCAACTAATAGAAAGATTGTATCAGAGCAGCGACACAAATTATGAGAAAGTGAGAATCACTGTGTGGATCTGTCACTGTGTTGACCCTATTAAAGGAATGACAATGGGTCATTTGTGTGCATTATTTTCAATTAATTATTATTTTGTGCTTGGTTTTTTGGGGGGTAAAAATATGGATAATTGTAGATTCATGATAAAGTCATAAAAGCATCTTGCTAGTCATTAGTGGGTTGTATCATTAATATGCAATGTGCTTCTTATTAAAAATCCTTTCTGCTCTCCAAAATGAAGGAATTATTACATTTAAACTTTACTGCTTGTTTCTAAGGTTTTCGGCCACCTCTGCAATCAATGGTGGCCGGTCTCCTATGCTAGGAACGCTTTTTGCTATAAAGATTTTTTTCACCATGCTGTCTAAAGAAGCTGATGATCATCTGACAAATGAGCAAAAAGTTTGTGCGTCGGGAGAAATGATCTTTGGTCTGCGTTGCATGAAAGATCATAGGCTAGCTTCACACTTGCGCCTTTTTGCTGAATTCTTCACATTTGCTTGCATTTTCCTTTGTGAAACATGGATCTGCGCTCGAAGAGTTTTGACTTTGACTTGGATCTGGACATCAGGATAGCTCAGGCTTATGCAGTTGCATGCCATCAACAAAGGGAGAGAGAGAGGCAGCGAACACGGCAGTGGCGGCGTTTGCGGATACATCCCATTATTGAACTCCGGGAGAACCGTGGAGCGTACCACACCCTCTACAGTGAGCTACAGGCAAACCCGGAGAAATTTACTGACTATACCCGGATGTCCCAAGAAAACTTTAACGATTTGCTTGGTCATGTCCAAGAAGCCATCCGGAGACAGGACACGCAGCTCCGGCGTGCGATTACTCCTGAGGAACTTCTCCTGGTTACATTACGGTACATAGTATTGCAAAACCAATGCCTGCATCATTTTCTTTGTTGTGACATGTACTATTCCAAATCTGGCAGAATTATAGTTCTGCCATGTAGTTAACAAAAGGCTGCGGTATTTTTTTATGGCATGCAGTGAACAAAAGGCTGCAGATGTATTTTTATGAATTTTTTTTTTTTAAATTTTATTTTTGGTTTTTTAAAAATCCATATACATAAATAATAATTTTTGTTTTTTCTTGGTTTCCCAGATTCCTGGCTACTGGAGAGACCCTCTCTTCACTCCACTTCCAGTACCGTATTGAAATACCCCACCTGCTGGGCTTTGTGGAACGTTCTCTGTCCAGAATTCATGCCCCTGCCCACCGCAGAAAAGTGGTTGGAAATCGCCGAAAAATTCTGGACAGTCTGCAATTTCCCCAACTGCTTGGGAGTGGTTGATGGGAAACACATCCGGATTATCAACCCAAAAAGAACTGGATCGGAGTACTACAACTATAAAAAGTACTTTTGTACTGTACTCATGGCCATTGCGGATGTAGACTGTATGTTTATTGCAGTGGACATTGGTGCATTTGGCCGTGGGAATGACTCCCAGGCCTTTAAGAACTCGGACATAAGACAGAGGTTGTATGGCAACCAGTTCAATTTCCCCATGCCACGGCCTCTTTCCAACACCGAAGGTCCCCCACAGCCCTTTGTAATGGTTGGGGATGAGGCATTCCAGATGTGCCAAAACCTGCTCAAACCCTACTCCAGCCGGGACTTGGACCATACCAAAAGAATTTTTAGTTACAGGCTGACCAGGGCCAGAAGAACTGTTGAGTGTGCCTTTGGTATACTTGTATCCAGATGGCGCATTCTCGGCACAGCCCTTAATCTGAAACTGGAAACAGTCGATGAGGTGGTGAAGGCCTGTGTGGTTCTACATAATTTTGTCATGGCTAGAGAGCACCCGAACTTAGATCTTGATGTTGTTGCTCCTAACCCATTGCCTGAATTTACTCAGCACCCTCTCAGGTCATCGGTTGAAGTTGGCCAAATGAGGGACCAATTTGCGGCCTACTTCAACTCAGATGTAGGACGGGTGGAATGGCAAGAGCAAATGGTGTAAAAAATTTTTCTTGGTATGTTAATAAAAACACTGTTTTGATACCTGTACTGAGTGCATTATGTCTTTTTACACTCCCAACTGGCCAGGTGTACCAGTGAATTTATGATGCTGTGTTTTGTGCATCATGAATTTACTAGTACTCCTGACCAGGTGACTATACATACACACACAAGTTGTATGTACTTTATCATCTCTACAGTGTGTGTTCAATTAGCAGCGACGGTGGAGATAATACAACTAATATTTGTGTTACATGGGCCGATTTTACAAATAGTGATTTGTGGATGCACTGGCATCCTTCACTTTTTATGACACCTAAACATGTGACTATAAATATTATTTGTAGGATCACCACTGTGGCTTGAGTTTGAATGCACACTGGAGACATAATAAAGTTTATACAACTTCTACAATACCCAGGCCTGGTGTCATGCTGAAGTGAGGACGCACAAACTAATGCATCCTGACTTCACAAAGTTATCACACATCTGCAGGAGAATACACATATGACTTAGGCTAGTTTCACACTGGCGCTTTTGAGCGCAGCGACGGCCTGCGCAAGGCCGCCGCTAACCTGCAGCAGGTTGCGTTTGGCGCAAGTGATAAAGATAGGGGACGCAGGACGCATGCAGCGTCATGCGCCGGTACGCGGAGCGACCGGGGGAGGCGCGGCAGGGGGCGGGGCTTAGCGGTGGCCGTGCGCAGGCCGTCCCTGCGCTCAAAAGCGCTAGTGTGAAACTAGCCTTAAACTGCTGCATCGCTACAGTCTGCTTCAAATATATAGAGACTGAAGCAACGCTGCAGGTTAAAACTCATGTGTATTCACCTCCCCAGGTGTGATAATTATGATACAAGGTCATTGGTGAAGTAAATATAACATTTATTTTCACCATCATGTCATCAGTTTATTCAACACACACGTAATAGAGTATGTGGTTAATTACAAGGTATATCTACAATCCCCTTGCCTTGTCTCAAAAATAGTTAAATGATGATGGTGATAAAAAAAAAATAGGCAAGGTAACAATAGATATGCCTTGCACTCAACACCATCCTCTATTCCAATACTTGTATTTTCCACTCCAGTCTCTTCAGTCTTCTAATATTGCACAGACTGAATCGAGCAGGGTTCCCCAACTCCAGTCCTCAAGGCCCACCAACAAATCATGTTTTAAGGAATTTCATTGCTCCGGTGATAACTGCTTCACCTGAGCAATAAAAAAGTAAATCCTTAAAACATGATCTGTTGGTGGGCCTTGACGACTACAGTTGGGGAACCCTGCGCGATTCAGTCTGTGCAATATTAGAAGAATGTAGAAACTGTTGTGGAAAATACAAGTCATATTGATTTGTTTTTTTGACACCACATATCTCCAAGACTGACACAAGAAACATGTCTCAGTAATGGAGATATCTGGTGTCAAAAACGCTAACTGTACGGCGCAGTGTGTGTACGGTGCAGTGTGTGTCGTCGGCAAAAGACACATTAATCAAACCATATTTTTTGAAAGCAGAATTGCACATTTATTTATTTTTTTTAATTTTTTTTTATTATGAATGACATTTGGGGGAAGATTGGGATACTTTTGGGGTGTGGAGAGACGAGGAACGGCTGGAAGTTGAGGAAGGGGTTCTAGGAGAAGGGGCGACGAAAGTACTGGGGGAAGGGAGCTCAGGGATGGACATGGAGGCAGGTTGAGACACATTAGGAGGAGAGGGTGGATGGACAAACAAAGTCTTTTTTTTTTCTTTGGCGCAGGAGTATCCTGCCTGGACCGACTTCCACCGTGTGACCGCCTTACATTGCTCGACCGCCTGGAGCTGGTGGACCATGGTGTGGCGGTGGCGGTGATCCTAGGAGACAAAGTCGTGTCGGTGCTCCTAGAAGGAGGATACGTGTCGGTGCTCCGAGCAGGAGAAGTGTTGGTGGGACTCCTAGGAGGAGAATTGGTGGCGGTGCTCCTTTGATGAGGAGTGGTGGCGGTGCTCCTTTGATGAGGAGTGGTGGCGGTGCTCCTTTGATGAGGAGTGGTGGCGGTGCTCATTTGATGAGGAGTAGTGGCGGTGCTCCTATGATGAGGCGTGGTGGCGGTGCTCTTATGATGAGGAGTGGTGGCGGTGCTCCTATGATGAGGAGTGGTGGCGGTGCTCCTATGATGAGGAGTGGTGGCGGTGCTCCTTGAATGCTGTTGAGTGTTGGTGTCGGTGCTCCTAGACGGAGAAATGGTGGTGGTGTTCTGAACAGGAGAATAGGTGTCGGTGGCCCAAGCAGGTTCTGTGGTGGCAGTGCTCCAAGCAGGTGGTGCGGTGGCAATGGTGGTGCTCCAGACAGGAGCAGCACTTGCCATAGTGGTGGTGGTGGTGGAGTGTCCAGCAGCACTCAGACTTGGGGTGGTGCAGTGGTGTCCGGCTTGGCTTGGAATTCAGGTGGCCGTGCAGTGGTATGCAGCAGAATTCGGTAGTGAGGTGTAGCGAGTCAGTGGTGTCACTGTTGGAAATGACACCACTGACTGCTGCACATACCGATTCTGCTGCATAGCCTGCAAGTAAGCAGTGTTGCAGGCCTGTAACACACTCAGCTGTTGCTCAGGACTAAGGTGTTCCACCATGCCCTGTTCAATTTTACTGAAAAAATAGTGCACTGGTCTGTTGAGGTCGGCCTCCAGATGGTCAAGGTGCTGGTCGACAGAGTGGAAGCGGTGTTCCATGTGGTTAAAACCGCGTTCCATCAGGGAAAAACCGCTTTCCACTCTGGCTGACAGCGCCTTGAGGCTGGCATGAAAGGCCTCGCTCAAGTGCATGAACTCGGGAATGACAGGCCTGTCCAAGGCCCTCTGCCGCTGGTGGGTAGTGCCCGCATAAGCAGTGGCAGAGAACTGGGACAGGGGAACACCTGATTGATCAGCTTCCTGGTCACCAGCTGTCTGTGTTACTGACCTGCAAGATCCTTCCTGGCTGTCGGATGGCTGGGATGGGTCCGAGGTCGTCCGATGAAGGACCGCTCCAGAGGCAGGTTGCAGGGTGCTGCTCCAGGTGCTGTGGAAAGAAAGGAAATACATTACTATCATGCATTTACAAGAAGCATCAGCTGTGGAATAGAAAAGGACAGGTTAAAAAAAAATAATACTTACGGTCTGCTGGCAAGGACCGGTTTCAGGAACGCCAACTCGTGATAATAACGATATTTTCTTCTGGTCCTTGCCGCTGAACCACTGCGAACCTGTCCCTCAGCACGAACATCAGTGTTGAAACAGTCCTTCATCGAGCGCCAACGTGTGCGGACTTTGTTCACTGTTGGAAAAACAAAGAAAAAACATTATGCAATGCACTGATGCCAACATCATTATCAGCACACAAACCTGAGTGAACTTTCCAAACAGTCAATGCGGCATCACAAAATAATTCTATACACAATGCAGTCAGTGTTGATCCTGATGGTACAGGTGTGTATCCTGCAAGAATATATCTTGCAACAAACACACCTGTATCTTCAAGAGCAAGAAAAAAAACAGATTCAATACAGCAGTCCAATACACAAAGCAATCACTGTTGATCCAGACGGCACTGGTGTGTTTGATGCAAGAATATATCTTGCAACAAACACACCTGTACCTTCAAGAGCAAGAATAAAACCAGATTCAATACAGCAGTCCAATACACAAAGCAATCACTGTTGATCCAGACGGCACTGGTGTGTTTGATGCAAGAATATATCTTGCAACAAACACACCTGTACCTTCAAGAGCAGGAATAAAACCAGATTCAATACAGCAGTCCAATACACAAAGCAATCACTGTTGATCCAGAGGGCACTGGTGTGTTTGATGCAAGAATATATCTTGCAACAAACACACCTGTACCTTCAAGAGCAAGAGTGAAAACAGAATCAATACAGCAGTCCAATACACAAAGCAATCACTATTGATCCAGAGGGCACTGGTGTGTTTGATGCAAGAATATATCTTGCTACCAACACATCTGTACCATCAGGACCAAGAGTCAATGCAGCATCACAGAGCAGCTTTATACTTACTGAACGCCTTTTTTGAAGTGGGAGAGGCGCTGTCCCAGCCGTCCATCATCGCTGTGGCCACCTCATTCCAGAGCTGCCGGGTCACCACTGTGTCTTTGTACTGCTGGTCACGGCTGTCCCACAATGGGATGCGCTCCTCAACAAGGCGGATCAGGCACTCATTGTCGATGTACACGTCTTCTTCAACCCGTTGTGGAACCTAGAACAAACCAAAAAAATTATAATCTTGGAAATTTGGGAGAATGAAAAAGATGGAAAAAGAAACAGAGAAGAAGCAAGATAAAAGTTGAAAATAAAGACAGAAAAAAAAAACAACAACAAAGGAACATTGAAAGACTATATACTTACATTACGTCTCCTCGCCGCGACTTGGCTAGGCTGTTCCCGCTCAGGCTGCTCCAGCTCTTCACCTTCACTTGCCATGTCCAATGTCTGTAAAGAAAAAAAAATATTACTAGAGATGAGCAACTCTGCCTTTTTTCGGGTCGAGTCGGGTTTCATGAAACCCGACTTTCGCAAAAGTTGGGTCGAACGAAATCGGCCGACTATAGGGAAAAGTCGGAGGCCGACTGAAACACGAAACCCAATTCAAGTCAACGGGGAAGCTAAGTCGGCAGGGAGTGGAAGACAGTAAACACAGCTACAGTGCCCATTTCAATGCCAAAAACATCAATTCTTATAACTGAAGCTTGTCAACCATAATTTACTTCCTAATAATAGTTACGCATTGAAAACTGGGGGTTATTTGGCTAAAGTTGTGGGGGGATTGGGCTGGCTCCAGGTTTTCATGTGCCCTGGGCCAAAGAGTGTCAGTGCGCCCCTTTAACACATACAACAACTCATGATGCTCCGATACGCCACAGAAATATAGGTATAGTACAATGACACATACTTCATTGCTTACATGACATGACTGATCTATTTTAAATTGTACAATAGTTCAAAAACAGGACAGTATATTACTCCATACAGTGTTATGGCCACCACATTGTGCACCATACAGAATAATGAGCCCCATATATTTCTCCATACCAAATAATTAGTCACATATAATGTTCCATACAGTATCTGATGAGCTCCACATAATGCTCCATATATAATGGGCCCCATTTGTAATGCTCCAGTGTATAATGTGCCCCTTAGATGCTGCTCCAGTGTCTGATCTGCCCCATTTACAATGCTCCAGTACATGATGGGCCTCATGGATGATGCTCCAGTGTATCATGGGCCCTAATAATGCTCCATATATAATGGGCCACATTTTTAATGCTCCAGTGTATAATGGGCCCCTTAGATGCTGCTCCAGTGTCTGATCTACCCCATTAACAATGCTCCAGTACTTGATGGGCCTCATGGATGATGCTCCAGTGTATCATGGGCCCTAATAATGCTCCATATATAATGGGCCCCATTTGTAATGCTCCAGTGTATAATGGGCCCCTTAGATGCTGCTCCAGTGTCTGATCTGCCCCATTTACAATGCTCCAGTACATGATGGGCCTCATGGATGATGCTCCAGTGTATGATGGGCTCCAATAATGCTTGATATATAATGGGCCCCATTTGTAATGCTCCAGTGTATAATGGGCCCCTTAGATGCTGCTCCAGTGTCTGATCTGCCCCATTTACAATGCTCCAGTACATGATGGGCCTCATGGATGATGCTCCAGTGTATCATGGGCCCTAATAATGCTCCATATATAATGGGCCCCATTTGTAATGCTCCAGTGTATAATGGGCCCCTTAGATGCTGCTCCAGTGTCTGATCTGCCCCATTTACAATGCTCCAGTACATGATGGGCCTCATGGATGATGCTCCAGTGTATGATCGGCTCCAATAATGCTCCATGTATAATGGGCTCCATTTGTAATGCTCCAGTGTATAATGGGCCCCTTAGATGCTGCTCCAGTGTCTGATCTTCCCCATTTACAATGCTCCAGTACACGATGGGCCCTATTTTTAATTAACCCAGGCATGGTATGTGAAAAGAGCTCCATGGAGTAATCTGAGGTGTGTGCTTCCACATCCTTCACGTTTGGTGTGGGTGAAGGACACAAGGAAAGGGGTTGCTCCTGACCAGAAGCCTGCAGTTCCGACTCAGTGCTTGCATTTTTTACAACTTCAGAAGAGGAGGCGATAGAGCAGGAGGCTGTTTCAGCAATGTAAGCCACAAACAGTTCCTGATACTCCGGCTTTAAAACCTACTCCCAGAAAAGGGAGCCTTACAGGCCTTCCAGAGCTACACCATGATGCTGGCTCAACACCTCCTGCCTTAGCTGCTATTGTGTTTTTGGCACTACCAGCAGATGCACCACCACCACCATGAGTACCAGGTGGCCCTCCACACCCACATCCGCGTCCTCTTCCACCATACTTCCTCATGTCTTTGAAAATGGACCCAAAATACCAGCAGATATATGGTACTGTATCAGAAGCTTACATCTCTATACAGTCTATGGATAACAGTAAATCTCTGTATATATTTCATGAGGCATACACAGACGCTCACAGGCTCAGTATGGATTACTCAATAAAATAACAAGTTGAAAAAGGGTACAGTATCACCAGATACAAGGTATATATAGTATAGTGTAAACATTCTGATTCTCTGTATACATTTCAGGAGGCAGACACAAACGCTCTCAGGCCCAGTATGGATTACACAAGAATATGAAAAGCTGTAAATGGGTTATGTAACACAAGCGTACAACTGTATACAGTGTTGGGGTAATCTTAAAGTTCCAAATATATTGCCGGAGTAACAGACAGACGTTTACAGGCTCATTATGGATTACACCAGAATCTAAATAGCTAAAAAGGTTACTATATCAGAAGCGTTCTGCTGTATACAGTGTTGGCCAAATTGAAAATATTGTTATATATTTCTGTAGTCACCCTCAGACGCTCACTCAGTTTGGTTTTGACCATAATAAAAAATGTTGTAAAAAAGGTCCTGGATAACAAGATAGCAAGTATATATTTTTTAGAGTACAATTGAAATCTCCATATAAATAGTCCCGTAGTCACTCTCAGACGCTTACACAGTATGGATTTGACCATAATGCTAAATGTCGAACAAAGGTACTGTATAACAAGATGCAAGCTGTATCGAGTACAGTGTAAAAATTAGTTTTTCCGATTCACCGTATATATAGATGGCGTAACCCACACACGCTCACTCACTATCGATGATGTAGGGAGGGTGGACTGACAGACAAACCAGCCTGTAGTGAGAAGCAGAGGTATAGCGCAGTGTAGGTGTGAAACCGCTAAGATAAAGAGAAAGGGTGCAGTGTTTTAGCTTGCCCATTGGAGGGCAGTGGAGAGTGTAGGAGTGGGACTGAATAACTGCCATTGGTCAGAGAAACTGTTAAGTGATGGTGGGCGGAGTTACCAGAACTGGAAGTATAAAAGGCTGAGGGAAGGTTCTGGAAGAGTCAGTCAGTGAAGGGAGCACAGTAAAGAGGAAGTTCTGCTGAGGAAATAGAGATAGTGGAAAGGCTCCAGAGAAGACTAACAGTTGAGGCGGTCACGGGAGGGTGGCCAGAGGACGGTAACCACAGACGAAGACGGCCTGGGGCTATCATACGGACGGTATGCTCAGACTGGTGCAGCGCTGTGGTGGTTGGGCCTAGGCCAGCCACAGTGGAAGAGCCACAGAGGACGCCACGATTATAGTTACAATGGAAGTGAAGGTACCGGGGCCTGTGTGCAGAGAAATGTGAAACGGCTGTGGTGAATTGCTGTTGTCGACAGAAGGATGGGCACTAAAAACGGACCTGTTCAATACAAACTCTGTCTCAGTCTCGTGTTTGTCTGCGGCAAGAAGAGGATCCCCCCCTCACAGTTGGTTATCCTACAGATGATACCTTAATACAAATATTTGAAACAAGGAACTGTATCAGCACATACCAGGTGTGTCCAGTCTAGGGTTAAATTTCCGTCTTTACTTCCGGAGTCAGACACAGACACTCACAGGCTCACTATGTATTACACCAGAATTACAAAAGTAGAAAAAGGGAAAGGTATTCATAGCGTATACCAGTATACAATGTTGTGGTACTTTTAAATCTTCGTATATATTTCAATCTCAGTAAGCCAGTCCAGAATCTCCGCTGCTGGAAACTATATGGATACAAGTATAGACGCAAAGTCGAGTGTTAGCATAAATTTTGGAATTACTCATCGCGGGAAAACCTCCCGGTAGATGTTGCAGAGGCGATGCAGACCCTCAATTACTGTGTCTGTGGAGAAAGCGAAAAAGGTTCTTTGTGAAGAAAGGATAGCTTTATCGCAGTAGCGTGGATCACATCATCGTTACTCGTCTCCAACAAATTGTGATCACAGGGAAAGATGTACCCATGGTCCTCACTGCCTATCATGATGTGTCTGGTCATTGTGGAGTGCAAAAGACAGAAGCCACAGGCCGTAGGCGATTCTATTGGATTGGCATGAGAGGAGACATTGAAAAATGGTGGCAGGAATGTCACACGTCTGTGACTATCACAACTGTGAAAGGTGATCATAAAGCACTACTGCATCCGCTTGTAAGTTGACGTCCATTTCAAATGGTAGCCATTGATCATCTGATGGTAGAGGCCAGCAGGACAGGCCATAGCTACATCTTAACCATCATTGATCAATACACCAAATTTCTAGTGGCCGTCCCTGTGAAGGATTTAACTGCACAGACTACCAGCCGTGGAGCAGGGAGAGTTAAGTATTGCAACTTAATAGTGCTGTGGCCATGACCAAGCAAGGGGGGCACAATTGTGGTCAATGGTACTGGCACAGGATCCTTCATAGTACGCTGGTGTGTCTGATGGCGAGTAGGCCCTCCCACCATCTGAGACACTGTATTGTACTATGAAAAGCCCTGTGCCATTGCCATCGGCCATCAGTGGGCCCATCCACCTGTTCAGAGCAACGGCACTTGCCCGGGTGCGCCAGGTCTTGACCCCAGCCGTTGGGGGAGGGGTGGGCAGCCCAGTTAGGGAGGTTTAAAAATTGGCATATGTAGATGTGTTGGCTGGACATTCAGCTGCTGCAAATGGCATAATTGGGCAAGTCCGAGGAAGAGGAGGTAAAAACCAAGGCACTTTTCTGGTAACCTATGTGTCATCAGGGGAAGGTGGGACAAAATCCTTTGAAACTCATGCATGGTTCATTTTAATTAAGGTTAGATCATCAACATTTTGGGTCGACAGACGGGTCCTTTTTTCTGTCAGGATTGATCCAGCAGCACTGAAGACTCTTTCAGATAACACACTAGCAGCAGGGCAAGCGAGCTCCTGTAAGGCATATTGTGCCAATTCAGGCCAGGCGTCCAGTTTAGAGGGCCAATAGTCAAAGGGGAATGACCTGTGAGGGAGGAAAAGTAGTTTGTAACCATAGTTGACAACTGCTGCCTCCTGTCACTTTTAATCGATGCAGTATTAGAAGTTATGTGAGCGGTACTTGAGAAATCATTCCACAACGTGGACATTAAACCCGTCTCCAACGCCACTTCTGCTGTGTGCACCACGAACACCTCTTCCATTGTACCCACTACGGCTCGTGGGAGAACCAGCACCTCTGCTGTGTGCTGGGAAAGCCTCAAACAAACGGTTTACCAGCGTTGCTTGTTTGTTTGCCAATATTATCTCTAGGTTCTCCTGTGGCATGATGTTGTGTAATTTGCCTTTGTAGCGTGGATCGAGGATGCTGGCCAGCCAGTAGTCGTCATCCCTCATCATTTTGGCAATGCGGGGGACCCTTTTTAGGATCCGCAAGGCATAATTGCACATGTGGGCTAATGTTCCAGGTGTCAATGATGCACTGCCCGCGGTGGGTGGAGGAGCAGTATCTGGCAAATCCACATCCCTACAGTCACACACAAACACTGTACCTGACCTTGGAGCGCCAAGAGATGGTACTGTATGAGGAGCGTCCAGCTGTGTAAGGTGTATTGAACAAATTAAATCAACGTATATATTATGTTAGTCACAGACGCTCTCACAGTATGTATTGGACCGTAATCCAACAAGCAGATATACGGAACTGTATCAGAAATGTACTGCTGTATACGATTTTTGTGCAACTAACAATCTCCGTATTTTTTTTTCGGAGTGTCACACACACACACACGCCGACTAGGTATAAAAGTGACTGTAATGCGCACGGCAGATATACAATACTGTTGGAGAATCGGACAGCTCTATACGATGTGTGTAAGGAAAATTGTCAAGCTCCATGTATTTGTATACGGACTGACACATGCTGTCTCTGTCTAGTTTAGACCGTTATCAAACAGCAGATATATGAAACTGTTTGAAAAAAGGACACGACTCTAAGGTGTAGGTCTGGAAAAATGGAAAAACTCCTCGTCTTTTTTTTCCAGAGTCACACACAGATAGCTTCTACTTGTCCGAGCTAGAAGGCGGTACGCGGTAGTGTGTGAGGAGCGTACACCACTGTACGGTGTGTGTATGTAAAATTGTCAAGCTCCGTGTATTTGTATACGGACTGACACACGCTGTGTCTGTCTAGTTTAGACCGTAATCAAACAACAGATATACGAAACTGTTTGAAAAACGGACACGACTCTAAGGTGTAGGTCTGGAAAAACTGAAAAACTCCTCATCTTTTTTTCCAGAGTCACACACAGGTAGCTTCTATTTGTCCTTGCTAGAAGGTGGTACACGATAGTGTGTGAGGAGCGTACACCGCTGTATGGTCTGTGTATGTAAAATTATCAAGCTCCGTGTATTTGTATACGGACTGACACACGCTGTCTCTGTCTAGTTTAGACCATAATCAAACAACAGATATACGAAACTGTTTGAAAAACAGACACGACTCTAAGGTGTAGGCAGGGCCGGACTGGGACTAAAATTCAGCCCTGGCATTTGAAGTTACACAGGCCCACTAGTCACATGGTGACTATATAATATCTTTGTACACTTGTAGGTTACAAGAAGTGAGAGGAGATTAACACGACTATATAACGTGTAATCAGAGCTGTGCCCAGTATTTCAGCTCAGTCCTATTTATTGCTTTTAGGTACAGTACTCCTCCCAAAGCTCTGTCCCCTTTTGTAGGCACAGTGACAGAATTCCTGGCAGAACTGCTATCCATTGGGCAACCAGACCCCCTGGTCATAGCCGCCCCTATCATACCTCCCAACTTTTGAAGAAGGGAAAGATGGAGAAAGACTGCGGCGCGTGCAGCGCGCCGCTGCAAATTTTGGCCACACCCATTTCACAACTAGTCACACCCATGTCCACACCTAATCGCACCCATTTAGCACTGCTGATCACACTGACTGGTACTGAGGGCACAGTGGCTGGCATTATGGGCACACTGACTGGCACTAAGGAAGAGAGAAAACAGAGAGAGAGAAAAAAGAAAACAGAGAGAGCGAGAAAGAAAGGGGAAAGAAAGAACAGTGAGAGACAAAGAAAGAACAGTGAGAGACAGAGAAAGAACAGAGAGAGAAAGAAAGAGGGGAAAGAAAGAAAGAACAGAGAGAGAGAAAAGAACAGAGAGAGAAAGAAAGAAGTAAAGAAAAGAAAGAAAGAACAGAGAGAAAGAGAGGAAAGAAAAAGAAAGAAAGAAAGAAAGAAAGAGGGGAAGAAAGAACAGAGAGAGAAAAAAGAAAGATTAGAGAGAGAAAGAAAATGAGGGAAAGACAGAACAGAGAATGAAAGAACAGAGAAAGAGAGAAAGAAATAAAGAAAGATTCTATAAAGATACTATAGCAGCCCGGCTCCCGGCTCCCATTGTAGTGCCTACCTGAGCCTCCCGGTGCAGGACCTATCATGATCCGCTCACATGGCCGGCATCCCCGATTCCAAGGCGATCCTGCTGTCTGCGCTGTCGGAGGAGAACACGGTGATGGATCTGAAGAATTCCTGGTTCCGTCACAATCTCCTCAAGAAATTATCTCATTTCCGGTCAGCTTCCAGCACGTCACTTCAGGTGGAACGTCATGTGTGTGTTTTAAAATGCTCCTCGGGGCTCTGCCGTGTACTCCTGTGTCCGTGGGAAAAGCCCGCTTTGTACACACTTGGCTCCGCTCCGTACATCCCGTACACATATGGCTCCACTCCATACACACACGGCTCTGCTCCGTCCACCTCGTACACGCGCGGCTCCTCTCCGTACACCTCGTACACGCGCGGCTCCGCTCCGTCCACCTCGTACACACACACGGCTCCGCTCCGTACACCTTGTACACACGGCTCCTCTCCGTACACCTCGTACACACACGGCTCCTCTCCGTACACCTCGTACACGCGGCTCCGCTCCGTACACCTCGTACACACACGGCTCCGCTCCGTACACCTCGTACACACACGGCTCCGCTCCGTACACCTCGTACACACACGGCTCCGCTCCGTACACCTTGTACACACACACGGCTCCGCTCCGTACACCCACACGGCTCCGCTCCGTACACCTCGTACACACACACGGCTCCTCTCCGTACACCTCGTACACGCGGCTCCGCTCCGTACACCTCGTACACGCGGCTCCGCTCCGTACACCTCGTACACACACGGCTCCGCTCCGTACACCTCGTACACACACGGCTCCGCTCCGTATACCTCGTACACACACACGGCTCCGCTCCGTACACCTCGTACACACACACGGCTCCGCTCCGTACACCTCGTACACACACACGGCTCCGCTCCGTACACCTCGTACACACACACGGCTCCGCTCCGTACACCTCGTACACACACGGCTCCGCTCCGTACACGCGGCTCCGCTCCGTACACCTCGTACACACGCGGCTCCGCTCCGTACACCTCGTACACACGCGGCTCCGCTCCGTACACCTCGTACACACGCGGCTCCGCTCCGTACACCTCGTACACACGCGGCTCCGCTCCGTACACCTCGTACACACGCGGCTCCGCTCCGTACACCTCGTACACACGCGGCTCCGCTCCGTACACCTCGTACACACACGGCTCCGCTCCGTACACCTCGTACACACGGCTCCTCTCCGTACACCTCGTACACACGGCTCCGCTCCGTACACCTCGTACACACGGCTCCGCTCCGTACACCTCGTACACACGCGGCTCCGCTCCGCACACCTCGTACACACGGCTCCTCTCCGTACACCTCGTACACACGGCTCCGCTCCGTACACCTCGTACACACGCGGCACCGCTCCGTACACCTCGTACACACGCGGCTCCGCTCCGTACACCTCGTACACACACGGCTCCGCTCCGTACACCTCGTACACACTGCTCCTCTCCGTACACCTCGTACACACGGCCCCGCTCCGTACACCTCGTACACACACGGCTCCGCTCCGTACACCTCGTACACACACGGCTCTGCTACATCCACACTGTAAATCCTGACCCCACACATACTTACCTCAACCAGCACCATGGCAACAGCAAAGCAGAGTCTTGCAGACGGTAGAGGCAAGGCTGAGCGCACAGGACCTGTGATGAGGTCACAGGAGGGGCGGAGTAAGGGATGACATGTCGGGGGTCTGGACAAAGGCTCCTGATCATGTGACCCCCTGACTCCTCCCCTCCTGTGACCTCATCACAGGTCCTGCGAACAGAGCGAGCAGGCAAGCGAGTGCGACGCTGTGAGTGGCTGCGGGGGGGTCTCATGCTAAGGCGAGGATGGGGGGCGTGGCGGCTTATCTCCCTGCAGTGCGGGAGCAACAGTGGCCGCAGCAGCTGGCAAGCGGCCAGATGATTGGGCGCTGCCGCCCGCGGCCCACATGACAGCGGCCCAGCGGGAAAATGCCCGGTTGGTTATATTGCCAATCCGGGCCTGGGTGTAGGTGTGGAAAAACGGACAAACTCCTCGGTTTTTTTTTCAGAGTCACACCCAGATAGCTTCTATTTTTCCGTGATACCAGCCGGTACACAGTAGTGTGTGATGAGCATACACCGCTAGACGGTGTGTGAAAAAATGAACGCTCAGTAACTCACCAGGACAAAGTAATAAAAGTTGGAGTGCTTTGAAAAAATCAGTTTGAACAGCAGTGTGCACACAGCAATGCAGCTAGCAGGTAGCCTTAAAAGGCAGCCTAATCACCACAAGCGCTGCTGCACACAACAAAAGTCCTCCCCTTTCACTGCACACTAACTGTACAGTGAAAAGCGCTATCAGCAGAAGCAGTTTTTGTTTTCTTCTTCCCTGCCTAACGCGGTCCATGTTCAGAATCAGCAGCAGCACCTCTCCCTATTGTAAGATCGGCAGAAGTAAGATGGCGGTCGGCATTCACAGCCTTTTATACCCCCTGTGACACCACACAAAGCCAGCCAATCACTTCAATGCCCTTCTTTAAGATGGTGCTGGCCGCTGCGCATGTCATCGCGTTGCCCACAGTGTGCGTCCTCCATCATTGGGTGAGAAAAGGCGCTGAAAGCATCATTTGAAACTCGACTTTGGCGCGCTGATCGGTGACCTCATGGCCGACCTCACGCTAGGGTCGGGATTCGATCGGCGAAACCCGACTTTGGCGAAAGTCGGCGATTTCTGAATCTGACCGACCTGTTTCGCTCAACTCTAATTATTACACATTTCTAGATGCAGCAGCTATACTTACCCAAAGGCAGCAAGATCCTCACCTCACGATCTGCTTAGGCCAGTTCTTCCTGGGATGGCGAAAAGGCCGATTCAGAAGAAGACATGCTGAAATTTAAACAAAAAAAAAACCATTAGTACATAATAAATTGTACAGGACACACAGACATTATGTTGAAGAATACTCACATTTTGGCTGCTGAAGCTTGAATCCAAAGCTCTTGTCTGGTCTTCTATTCAAGGCTGTCTGTATCTGCTCTTCTCTTGCTGTCTGTAGCTGCTCTTATCTTCAAGGCTGTAGTGGTGTGGCCCTGAAGACACCTTTTTTTTATCTACACTCCTCCCAAACAATGTTGCTTTTTTTAGGGAGAGGTTTAAACAAGTGTCTAGACATTGTTTACTCAAATCGCGTGCGCTCACAAAGTGCTGACGTGCGCACATCCAAGCGCATTCCAGCGACCCCATAGACTGTAATGCTATTTTTTTGCACATACCGTGCGCACACGTGCACGCACGATTTTTTAACGATGTTGGGCAGAACAAAAAATGCAACCTGTAGCGTATGGCGCGTATGGACGCACACCTGGAAAATGCGCAGCGCACGCAAACGCTGATGAGCGCGTGCAATCGCTAAATACTGTGCCCGCCATGTTAGAGATAAGGGACCATTGCGCGTGCGCCTGATAGCACACCATGCGCTATGAAACCAGCCTTAGATCTTGGCATCTATCTATCATCTTTCGGTACTGAGGTAATCTAACGTCCAGTGGAATTTACTGTTGGCCATGAATTAAGTGTCTAACCATGTATTACATGCTCACATACTTACCAGCAATACCAAGTCCCGTGAATGCCCCAACTTACCCTGAAACGTCTCCAAACTGATTTGAAGGAATCACCTAATTATGGGCAAATGCAAAATAAACCCAATCTGAGGGCAGCTTGGTGGCTCAGTGATTAACACTGTTACTTTGCAGCACTGGGGACCTGAGCTCAAATCCCACCAGGACAACATCTTCAAGGAGTTTGTATATTCTCCTCGTGTTTGTGTGGATTTCCTCTGGGTTCTCAGGTTTCCTTCCACATTCCAAGGAAATACTGATAGGGAATCTACTGTCATGGAGAGGCTGCAGACAGTCGCACTTCATCTAGCTGCAGACTCCTTCCTAGTCCTTCTGACTTTAGGACCCAGTGACAACCTCCCCGGCACTAGTTGACATACCTGGACCGGGGTGCTGCTGGAAGTTGCGGTTGATATTTCTATTTCCATTTCCCTGTTGAGGCTTGGAGCCATAGCAGTCGACTGTCTTCCTTCTTGGTGTTGCAGGAGGACTTTTGTGTTTCTCTCTGAGCCTACTCAAGAAAATTGTTCCCCTTGTTTGAATATCCCATCTGTCTTTAGTGGTAGTAGGGATTGACTAGTGTATATCATGTCCTTCCCTATGCAGGGCGTATCGCCAGGGTCTGGCAGGAATTAGGTATCCTGCTCAGCGATAGGTGAGGAACCAATATATGGATGGTAGGGCAGACAGGGTGATGTTAGATTTGCCTAGTGGTCTCCATTCCCCCTTTCCCTAGTGTTTGGTTCCACTTCCCTTATCCCTTCCTGTTGCACTTAGCTTTTCCTACACTGTGCGTGACTTCTAGATTGTGAGCTCCAATGGGGACAGTGATGACAATGTTTGTGAAATCAATGGCGCTATATAAGCAAATCGAATAAATAAACCTTTTTCAGTCTGGGACTTGGATTGTATCAGAAATACCAGGACTAGTTGGCAAATTCCCCTTCCATGGGCTTATGCAAGGAAAAGCTTCAGCTGGTGATTTTCTCCATGATATCTTTCTTTTCATCCATCCAATAATCTCATTACACAACTGATTGCTGTTAAATGGTGTAAAAAGTCACATGAGCGTCTCTTCTAAAGCAGTTCATCAAGTAAATGGATGAAGTCACTTATTGCCAATCAGCACATCGTGTTTGGTCCTTCTCGCAAAAGGACATATTACTGTCCCCTGAGTCGTTCTATCCTTCCCAATGGTGAGGGTTGCAAGTTTCAAAGAGATTAATTAGTGAGTACATAAAGACAACTCTAAAGGCCCTTTTACATTTAGCGGTGCACCAGCTATCCCGACCACGATACGACCCGGTCAGGATCGCTGGTGCATCGCTAAATGATCTCTAGTGAGCTGCCAAACAGGCAGATCTCACAGCGATGCAGCAGCGATACAGCGGACGATACTTACCTTTCAGACGCGGCGATCCTGACGTCCTCCCGCCCTCCTCCACACGTCGCTCGTCGGCGCCACAGGAAGCCCAGCAGGAAGCGTCCGACGATCAACGACAGACAGCGGGGGAGCCGGTCGGAGGTAAGTATCACACATAGCGATATTGCTAGTGATATCGCTATGTGTAAAACCCCCTTTATAAGCATTCTAACAATTAATGAAGACACAAACAGAGAATAACCATAAAGTATAAGAAAGCAATCACCAGATCCACGTGTGGGAATTCAGTAAATATTACAACTTATTCCAAATAAAGTTAAAACAATTTATCAAGTCTTTAGTTCATCTGTTGTCCCTGGTAATAGTATGTGCAATGCAAGCTTGCAAAACGTGGACAATGAAGGGCTTGCAAGAAGTGGGCCCTGAAGGGCTTGCAAGAAGTGGGCGCTGACGGACTAGTAACAAGTGGGCCCTGAAGGGCTTGCAAGAAGTGGGCCCTGAAGGACTAGCAACAAGTGGGCCCTGAAGGACTTCAGTTTCAGCGAGGAGGCTGCAAATCCCTGTTGGATTGCGATATTGTTCATCATTGCATCCAAAACATTCTGATGATTTTCAATTTAATTCTTTCCCATAAGATATATAAGCAACTATCAGAGTTTTACAACTTTTTCTGCTGATATCCCATCAGCCAGAACATAGTAATAAAATAGGGGGGGAAGCCAGCACTGCTTAAGGTTAGAACGCATAAATTGGAGTGCATATGCACATAATGTCTAGCTGTATTCAAAAATGAGATATTTAGCAAAAAAATTGATCAATTCAATTGAGCCACCCCGCCGCGCCAAGGCAATCTCATATGGGGGGTCCTACTCTATATATTTTTAATAAATGCTGTGCCATTACGGCCTCCTAAATACATTTAGAGCATGACCACATCAAGTGCAATCTGTACCTGAACATTACTGGATCGCTCCCATGAAGCCAGATGGAGCAAGTGCAGATGAAGGCCAACCAGGTCTGAACATAGACATATCAGGAATGGCCTCCACACATTGCCTGACCAGCAAACATAGATGAAGGGCGATGTTGGCCCAGACACAGGTGCACAAATAAATAAAGCTTGGGGCAGGGCGGGGCTGCCGTGTGTGTGCACAGCAGCCTAATCCATCACAATGAACACAGAAAAATTATGGCGGACATAACCAAGCGTGCACGGAAACAGTGGTGGTGAGCCACAAACCAACAACAAGAAAATAGGGGGGGAAGCCAGCACTGCTTAAGGTTAGAACTAGTGTTGAGCATTCCGATACCGCAAGTATCGGGTATCGGCCGATACTTGCTGTATCGGAATTCCGATACCGACTTCCGATATTTTTTCAATATCGGAATTCGGCATCGGAATCGGAAGTTCAAAGTTGATTGACAGCCTGACGTCATCATGATGCGCGGTGTGTGCGCATCATGATGTGCCGTCATTTCGGGCCTTCCAGGGGTCTCTGCCGGCCTGCCGGGGGCTGTGTGGACTGCCCGGGGTCTGTACCGGCCTGCCGGGGGGCTGTGCCGGCCTGCCGGTGGTCTGTGCACCCTGTGGGGGTCTGTACCGGCCTGCCGGGGGGCTGTGCCGGCCTGCCGGTGGTCTGTGCACCCTGTGGGGGTCTGTACCGGCCTGCCGGGGGGCTGTGCCGGCCTGCCGGTGGTCTGTGCACCCTGTGGGGGTCTGTACCGGCCTGCCGGGGGGCTGTGCCGGCCTGCCGGGGGGCTGTGCTGATGTCCGGGGGTCTGTGCAAGCATCGTCCGATGGGACTACAAGTCCCATCTGGCGATGCCTGCTAGCATGACAGTGATTGACACATTAGCCAATGATGGGACAGTAGTAGTCCCATCATCCGGCTAATGTGTTAAATGTTAAAAAATATATATATATACTACATACATACTACATGCATGCTACATACATACTACATGCTACATACATACCACATATATACTACATGCATGCTACATACATACTACATGCTACATACATACTACATATATACTACATGCATGCTACATACATACTACATGCTACATACATACTACATATATACTACATGCATGCTACATAAATACTACATGCTACATACATACTACATGCTACATACATACTACATATATACTACATACATACTACATACATGCTACATACATGCTACATACTGCATGCTACATACATACTACATACATACTACATACATACTACATGCATGCTACATGCATGCTACATACATACTACATACATGCTACATACATACTACATGCTACATACATACTGCATATATACTACATACATGCTACATGCTACATACATACTACATATATACTACATGCATGCTACATACATACTACATACAGTATATACTACATGCATGCTACATACATACTGCATGCTACATACATACTACATACATGCTACATACATACTACATGCTACATACATACTACATATATACTACATACATGCTACATGCTACATACATACTACATATATACTACATGCATGCTACATACATACTACATATATACTACATGCATGCTACATACATACTGCATGCTACATGCATACTACATACATACTACATACATACTACATGCTACATACATACCACATATATACTACATACATGCTACATGCTACATACATACTACATACATACTACATACATGCTACATACATACTACATATATACTACATGCATGCTACATACATACTACATATATACTACATGCATGCTACATACATACTGCATGCTACATGCATGCTACATACATACTACATACATACTACATGCTACATACACACCACATATATACTACATACATACAATACATTCATACAATACATACATAGACATACAGTACATATAACATAGAGTAACATACTTACCAATACTTGTCACATTGTTCCCTGAAGCCATTGTCTTTTCCGGAATAAATATTAACATAACAAACCACAAAAATACTCACCCACGATCCGAAGCAGTCCACGAGTGTGTCCCACGACGATCTTGGGTAGAGAACTGCAGCATCAGATGATGCTGCCGTTCTCTACGGGCTGCAGGAATCCAATGACGGAAGGTAGGTATCCTTCCGCACTGTATTCCTCCGCCACTTAAAAAAAAAAAAGTCCCTAGTCTCACTTTATGCCATTGCTGCGTGGGAAATTCCCACACAGCAATGGCATAAAGTGAGACTAGGGACTTTTTTTTTTTTAAGTGGCGGAGGAATACAGTGCGGAAGGATACCTACCTTCCGTCATTGGATTCCTACAGCCCGTAGAGAACGGCAGCATCAGCTGATGCTGCAGTTCTCTACCCAAGATCGTCATGGGACACACTCGTGGACTGCTTCGGATCGTGGGTGAGTATTTTTGTGGTTTGTTATGTTAATATTTATTCCGGAAAAGACAATGGCTTCGGGGAACAATGTGACAAGTATTGGTAAGTATGTTACTCTATGTTATATGTACTGTATGTCTATGTATGTATTGTATGAATGTATTGTATGTATGTAGTATATATGTGGTATGTATGTAGCATGTAGTATGTATGTAGTATGTATGTAGCATGCATGTAGCATGCAGTATGTATGTAGCATGCATGTAGTATATATGTAGTATGTATGTGGTATGTATGTAGCATGCATGTAGTATGTATGTAGTATGTATGTAGCATGCATGTAGTATATATGTAGTATGTATGTAGCATGTAGTATGTAGCATGCATGTAGTATATATGTAGTATGTATGTAGCATGTAGTATGTATGTAGCATGCATGTAGTATATATGTAGTATGTATGTAGCATGTAGTATGTATGTAGCATGCATGTAGTATATATGTAGTATGTATGTAGCATGTAGTATGTATGTAGCATGCATGTAGTATATATGTAGTATGTATGTAGCATGTAGTATGTATGTAGCATGCATGTAGTATATATGTAGTATGTATGTAGCATGTAGTATGTATGTAGCATGCATGTAGTATATATGTAGTATGTATGTAGCATGTAGTATGTATGTAGCATGCATGTAGTATATATGTAGTATGTATGTAGCATGTAGTATGTATGTAGCATGCATGTAGTATATATGTAGTATGTAAAATGGAGTATGTATGTAGCATGCATGTAGTATGTATGTAGCATGCATGTAGTATGTATGTGGTATGTATGTAGCATGTAGTATGTATGTAGCATGCATGTAGTATATATGTGTTATGTATGTAGCATGTAGCATGCATGTAGCATGCATGTAGTATGTATGTAGTATGTATGTAGTATGTATGTGGTATGTATGTAGCATGCATGTAGTATGTATGTAGTATATATGTGGTATGTATGTAGCATGTAGTATGTATGTAGCATGCAGTATGTATGTAGCATGCATGTAGTATGTATGTAGTATATATGTAGTATGTATGTTGCATGTAGTATTTATGTAGTATGAATGTAGCATGTATGTAGTATGTAGTATGAATGTAGCATGTATGTAGTATGCATGTTGTATGTATGTAGCATGTATGTAGCATGTAATTTTTTTTTTATTTTTTTTTTTACATTCAACACATTAGCCGGATGATGGGACTACTACTGTCCCATCATTGGCTAATGTGTCAATCACTGTCATGGTAGCAGGCATCGCCCGATGGGACTTGTAGTCCCATCGGACGATGCCTGCACAGACCCCCGAAGCCTGCACAGACCACCGGCAGGCCGGCACAGCCCCCCGGCAGGCCGGCACAGCCCCCCGGAGCCTGCACAGACCACCGGCAGGCCGGCACAGCCCCCCCGGCAGGCCGGCACAGCCCCCCGGAGCCTGCACAGCCCCCCGGCAGGCCGGCACAGCCCCCCGGCAGGCCGGCACAGCCCACCGGAGCCTGCACAGACCACCGGCAGGCCGGCACAGCCCCCCGGCAGGCCGGCACAGACCACCGGAGCCTGCACAGACCCCCTGGCAGGCCGGCACAGCCCCCCGAAAGGCCCGTACAGACCCCAGAGAGGCTGTACAAGGCAAAAACAGGGTTTTTCTTATTCCGATACCGGAAGTCCCATAGACTTGAATGGGACTTCCGGTATCGGAATCGGCGATACCGATACTTTTTTTAAAGATCGGCCGATCCATTCCGATCCGATACTTTGAAGTATCGGACGGTATCGCTCAACTCTAGTTAGAACGCATAAATTGGAGTGCATATGCACATAATGTCTAGCTGTATTCAAAAATGAGATATTTAGCAAAAAAATTGATCAATTCAATTGAGCCACCCCGCCGCGCCAAGGCAATCTCATATGGGGGGTCCTACTCTATATATTTTTAATAAATGCTGTGCCATTACGGCCTCCTAAATACATTTAGAGCATGACCACATCAAGTGCAATCTGTACCTGAACATTACTGGATCGCTCCCATGAAGCCAGATGGAGCAAGTGCAGATGAAGGCCAACCAGGTCTGAACATAGACATATCAGGAATGGCCTCCACACATTGCCTGACCAGCAAACATAGATGAAGGGCGATGTTGGCCCAGACACAGGTGCACAATTAAATAAAGCTTGGGGCAGGGCGGGGCTGCCATGTGTGTGCACAGCAGCCTAATCCATCACAATGAACACAGAAAAATTATGGCGGACATAACCAAGCGTGCACGGCAACAGTGGTGGTGAGCCACAAACCAACAACAAGAAAATAGGGGGGGAAGCCAGCACTGCTTAAGGTTAGAATGCATAAATTGGAGTGCATATGCACATAATGTCTAGCTGTATTCAAAAATGAGATATTTAGCAAAAAAATTGATCAATTCAATTGAGCCACCCCGCCGCGCCAAGGCAATCTCATATGGGGGGTCCTACTCTATATATTTTTAATAAATGCTGTGCCATTACGGCCTCCTAAATACATTTAGAGCATGACCACATCAAGTGCAATCTGTACCTGAACATTACTGGATCGCTCCCATGAAGCCAGATGGAGCAAGTGCAGATGAAGGCCAACCAGGTCTGAACATAGACATATCAGGAATGGCCTCCACACATTGCCTGACCAGCAAACATAGATGAAGGGCGATGTTGGCCCAGACACAGGTGCACAATTAAATAAAGCTTGGGGCAGGGCGGGGCTGCCGTGTGTGTGCACAGCAGCCTAATCCATCACAATGAACACAGAAAAATTATGGCGGACATAACCAAGCGTGCACGGCAACAGTGGTGGTGAGCCACAAACCAACAACAAGAAAATAGGGGGGGAAGCCAGCACTGCTTAAGGTTAGAACGCATAAATTGGAGTGCATATGCACATAATGTCTAGCTGTATTCAAAAATGAGATATTTAGCAAAAAAATTGATCAATTCAATTGAGCCACCCCGCCGCGCCAAGGCAATCTCATATGGGGGGTCCTACTCTATATATTTTTAATAAATGCTGTGCCATTACGGCCTCCTAAATACATTTAGAGCATGACCACATCAAGTGCAATCTGTACCTTAATATTACTAGATCGCTCCCATGAAGCCAGATGGAGCAAGTGCAGATGAAGGCCAACCAGGTCTGAACATAGACATATCAGGAATGGCCTCCACACATTGCCTGACCAGCAAACATAGATGAAGGGCGATGTTGGCCCAGACACAGGTGCACAATTAAATAAAGCTTGGGGCAGGGCGGGGCTGCCGTGTGTGTGCACAGCAGCCTAATCCATCACAATGAACACAGAAAAATTATGGCGGACATAACCAAGCATGCACGGCAACAGTGGTGGTGAGCCACAAACCAACAAGAAGAAAATAGGGGGGGAAGCCAGTACTGCTTAAGGTTAGAACGCATAAATTGGAGTGCATATGCACATAATGTCTAGCTGTATTCAAAAATGAGATATTTAGCAAAAAAATTGATCAATTCAATTGAGCCACCCCGCCGCGCCAAGGCAATCTCATATGGGGGGTCCTACTCTATATATTTTTAATAAATGCTGTGCCATTATGGCCTCCTAAATACATTTAGAGCATGACCACATCAAGTGCAATCTGTACCTGAACATTACTGGATCGCTCCCATGAAGCCAGATGGAGCAAGTGCAGATGAAGGCCAACCAGGTCTGAACATAGACATATCAGGAATGGCCTCCACACATTGCCTGACCAGCAAACATAGATGAAGGGCGATGTTGGCCCAGACACAGGTGCACAATTAAATAAAGCTTGGGGCAGGGCGGGGCTGCCGTGTGTGTGCACAGCAGCCTAATCCATCACAATGAACACAGAAAAATTATGGCGGACATAACCAAGCGTGCACGGCAACAGTGGTGGTGAGCCACAAACCAACAACAAGAAAATAGGGGGGGAAGCCAGCACTGCTTAAGGTTAGAACGCATAAATTGGAGTGCATATGCACATAATGTCTAGCTGTATTCAAAAATGAGATATTTAGCAAAAAAATTGATCAATTCAATTGAGCCAACCCCGCCGCGCCAAGGCAGATCTCACAGCGATGCAGCAGCGATACAGCGGACGATACTTACCTTTCAGACGCGGCGATCCTGACGTCCTCCCGCCCTCCTCCACACGTCGCTCGTCGGCGCCACACGAAGCCCAGCAGGAAGCGTCCGACGATCAACGACAGACAGCGGGGGAGCCGGTCGGAGGTAAGTATCACACATAGCGATATTGCTAGTGATATCGCTATGTGTAAAACCCCCTTTATAAGCATTCTAACAATTAATGAAGACACAAACAGAGAATAACCATAAAGTATAAGAAAGCAATCACCAGGTCCACGTGTGGGAATTCAGTAAATATTACAACTTATTCCAAATAAAGTTAAAACAATTTATCAAGTCTTTAGTTCATCTGTTGTCCCTGGTAATAGTATGTGCAATGCAAGCTTGCAAAACGTGGACAATGAAGGGCTTGCAAGAAGTGGGCCCTGAAGGGCTTGCAAGAAGTGGGCGCTGACGGACTAGTAACAAGTGGGCCCTGAAGGGCTTGCAAGAAGTGGGCCCTGAAGGACTAGCAACAAGTGGGCCCTGAAGGACTTCAGTTTCAGCGAGGAGGCTGCAAATCCCTGTTGGATTGCGATATTGTTCATCATTGCATCCAAAACATTCTGATGATTTTCAATTTAATTCTTTCCCATAAGATATATAAGCAACTATCAGAGTTTTACAACTTTTTCTGCTGATGTCCCATCAGCCAGAACATAGTAATGTTTGGTCTTCACATGCAATGATTGAAGCCACCTCTTTGAGACGACTTTTTAGAAAGATTTTTCGTTCCATCATATTGTTTGCATTCTGGCCATCTTCTTTGAGTAGACCACCATTCTTGTGGACCACTTTTCAAAACCTCTTTGGGTAATTGGCTTAAAGAGAGAATTATGTTGGTAAAGCGGAGATTGGTGGAGCCAAAGGAACATGTAGTAACATAGTAAGGCTGAAAAAAGACATTTGTCCTTCCAGTCCAGCCTATTATTCCGTCAGAATAAATCCCCACATCTACACCCTTCTAAAGAACCTAATCACTGTGAGATACAATATTGTTATGCTCCAAGAAGACATCCAGGCCTCTCTTGAACCCCTCGACTGAGTTCGCCATCACCACCTCCTCAGGCAAGGAATTCCAGATTCTCACTGCCCTAACAGTAAAAAATCCTCTTCTATGTTCATGGAAAAACCTCTCCTCCAGATGCAGAGAATGCCCCCTTTGACCGTCACCTTCCTTGGTATAAAAAGATCCTCGGAGAGATATTTGTATTGTCCCCTTATATACTTATACATGGTTATTAGATCGCCCCTCAGTCATCTTTTTTCTAGACTAAATAATCCTAATTGTGCTAATCTCTCTGGGTATTGTAGTTCCCCATCCCCTTTATTAATTTTGTTGCCCTCCTTTGTACCCGCTCAAGTTCCTTTATATCCTTCCTGATCACCGGTGCCCAAAACTGTACACAGTACTCCATGTGCGGTGTAACCAGGGATTTGTACAGAGGCAGTATAATGCTCTCATGTGTATCCAGACCTCTTTTGATGCACCCCATGATCCTGTTTGACTTGGCAGTCGCTGCCGGGCACTGGCTGCTCCAGGTAAGTTTATCATTAACTAGGATCCCCAAGTCCATCTCCAAGTCAGATTTACCCAGTGGTTTCCCATTCAGTGTGTAATGGTGATATTGATTCCTTCTTCCAATCTGTATAACCTTACATTTATCATTGTTAAACCGCATCCGCCACCTTTCGGCACAAGTTTCCAACTGATCCAGATCCATCTGTAGCAGAATACTATCTTCTCTTGTATTGACTGCTTTACATAGTTTTGTATCATCTGCAAATATCGATATTTTACTGTATAAACCTTCTACCAGATCGTTAATAAATATGTTGAAGAGAAAAGATCCCAACACCGACCCCTGCGGTACCCCACTGGTCACAGGAAGACCTGTGAAGCTTCTGTGCTTCATGATCTCTTCTTCTGTTGCATAAAAACAGCTGTTCTGCCTTCTGGAACCTCAACTATTATTGTTCTCTGCAGAGGAAATGTAAAGATAAGGTGCATGTACATAGATAATAGCTGATGGCCAATTGCTCAGTTATCTGAGAGCTATTTCTGCTGATCCCAACCTTACACATGGACACGCAATTTGGCTGAGTGTGCATGTGTTTTCAGTAAGACAAATAAGCTGCTGCAAGAAACCACTGGTGGCTGATTATCTACTATGAAAACAGTAGGATTGGGTGTAAACATTCAACTGCTCAATTGTTCTTTCCTTTTCACTTTGTTCTGATGTGCATGGACACTCTACCTGTCAAATAAATGGCCAAACATGTAAAGACATGGGCTAGAAGGTTTCTGTCTGTTTAATTAAATGGAAACTGTCAGTAAGATAACCTCCCCTCCTCCAAAGTTGTGTTTATGGAGGTGCAGGTCTTTGAAAGCTACATCCATTGATAACTTTATATCTTCTATCTGTTGCTGCATTGCTGGGAAATCAGCTTTTTAATTTATATGAAAATGAATAGTTAAGTGCTCTCAGAATATCTAAGCACTTCTTGGTCTTCTAACTCCCGATTTTGTTACCATGCTAAGCAGCAGAATCTTTAGTTTGACTTATGCCTCATGGTCTGAGTTCCTTGTCTGGTACTTGAGGTCACAGTGAGCTATTAATCAAGTTAAAGAGACTGGTGTTGGGTGGGGAAACAACCTTAAGTGGCATAAGCTCAGGAAGTGTCCTGTCACACCCAGAGTACTTAACTTCACATTTGCATATTAATTTAAATGCTAATTACTTAGGAATGCAGCAACAGACAGAAGATATAAAGGTGTTGTCATTGGATTTCACTTTCAAAGATTTGCTTGCCCTTATATGCAGTTTGGAAGAGGATTGATCTTATAACAGATTCTTTTTTATAGGTAAACCCAAGAAAGAAACCCTATGTAATATGCTTCATTCAGAAATCAGTCATCTTTTTTATATTTCTAAAAATGTCTTGAATGTCTAATGCTATGTTTTCCTGCAGTCTAATATATGGATAATTAGGAAAAACCTCATGCCCTATTTGGTTTCTTTCTCTCTTTTTTTCTTTCTTTCTTTCTTTCTTTCTCTCTCACTCTCTTTCTTTATCTCTTTTTCTTTCTTTCTTTCACTTTTTCTTTCACTTTTACTTTCTTTCTTTCTTTATCTCTCACTCTCTCTCTGTCTTTCTTTCTTTATCTCTCTCTCTCTTTCTTTCCTTTATTTTAAATTTGTATAAAATACATTTTTACTGTATGTCGCTTTAGTATATGCTCCTATCATGGCTTTTGCTTTCTGTTTGTTTTGTATTTTTGTTATTGCTATAATACATTTTTATTGAACATACATTATATAGAAATATTTAGATCTTTACTATAAGTGTGATGCTACAAGGTGATACCGCCTCTACATTGCTGCATAAGAATCAAGTTGTATTGCGATCTCTAGAGTACCGTGACAGTGACAAAACCTATCACCAAATATCTGACTGGGTTCAGCTGTTTGTAACTTGCTTGTTGTAGCCACATTAGCCTTGGAGACAGAGTACAACCTCATCCGCCTACATTATTATAGTAGTGTCACATAACAATCTTTGGCCACATGACTTATGTTGCAGCCAAAGTTGCCGTGTAGCCTCAGCCTAAATACTAATACATACATTCACCTACAATTATATGCAGTGAATTTTCATATGAAATGGAGATCTCTTACTTTTCTTATTCTGTAGAGATTCGTGGTCACTGCACTGTGAAAATACATTTGCAGATTGAGTAAATCTGATCCTAGATAAACAAACTATCTGATCGAATGTTTAATATAAATCTTAATCCCCATTTTCTGAAGTTGACATAGTAATAGGGAATGTAAGATTTTGAAATTTCAGCATATATAAATCCCAATTGTGTATATATGTTGTGTATATATATATATATATATATATATATATATATATACACACATATATATCTATATCTATCTATCTATCTATATATATATATATATATAATATGTGTGTGTACACTCCTCTCTTCAACATTGTACTTGCAAGACCAAAACGGAAAAGTCGTGGAATGATAGAAATAACAGGACGGATAAACAAGCCACTGATTTGCAAACTCTGAAAAATACAAAACAAATTTTCCAAAACATTTCGATTTATTCAGTTTGAAGTATGAGCGCCACTTTTAGAAATCCCTGCATTTACAACCTCATCTGCTATCAGTGAGGTTATTAATGGCCGTCTGAGGAATGTTATGCCATACTGTATGCACTCTGGCAAATCATCAAGATCCTCTGCTGGCAGCTCCCTGTGCAATTGCAATGATGTCCCCGATGTGTTGGATAGATGAGTGTTAGTAGATTATGTAGCAAAGCCAAAGCCTGATAAAGAGGTGAAGATAGCGGTGCATTTGTGACTCACAGCTCAGCTTAAAGTATTTTGTTTAATGAGGGAATGCAAAAGCTTGTTGACAGGTGCACAAAATGTATTGAAATGCAGGGAGATTATGTCATAGAATTATGTATTTCTCTTTTAAGAAAGACAATTTAAAAAAATTCTTAAAATGGCTGAACATGCACATCTACTTAATTTATTGTGAAAGGGACTGGTGAAGGAAACTAAGCCCTGCAGTCTGCTTCTTCGGCAGCTGCATACATAGCCCTGTTGGGACTGCAGGGAGTGTCCTAGTGGTGGAAGCAATCCTTTACTCCTTATCCAGTGGGTAATGCATATCATTTATTCATGAAAAAATTCAAGAAAGGTATGCTTGAAGCGAAACTGTCAGCTGGATTTTACTAAGTAAACTACAGGAATTGTCAGGTTGGCACCGTTACACTGATTTAAATGATACCTGGGTGATGAAATCCATCTTGTGGTTATTGTGTAATCTTTATTTGCAGTTTTCAGTTAATGAGATTCTCGTGCTCTGGGGCGGGGCTGTGGGTGTGGCTATGGGTGGGGCTTTATGTGGTGCTTTGCTTACTTATTCATCCGTATGGGCTAATGATAGGTCACTGATTTTTCAGCGACCTTCCTATTTTACACACTGCATATACTATTGTGGGATTAGAAAAAAAACAACTTCATTAAAATGGTGATGATGGCGGCACCTGCTCTGTAGCATGATTCATACCTATATGCCTTTATGCTTTATGCCTATTTGCTTTATGTCTATACAATCGCAGTATAAAAAAAGTGACTCCATCAAAATGGCGCCAGCAGCAACGCCTGCGCTGTAGCATCTATCGTCGATAAACGCTACTGTGCAGGCACCACCATTAGCGCCATTTTGATGGAGCCACATTTTTTTTTTATGCCGCGATAGTATAGACATAAGGCATAAAGGATTAATACATATAAGCATATATCATACTACAGCGCAGGAGCCGCCAGCCTGCCCACAGGTCACCCCAGATCACGAGAATCTTATTAACTGAAAGCTACAAATAACAAACACAAGATGGATTTCATTAACCAAGGTATCATTTTAATCAGTATAACGGTGCCTACCTGACCGTGTCTGTAGTTTACTTAGCACAGTCCTGCTGACAGGTTGACTTTAAATACCTCTGCACCTCTCCTAATATGGGCACCCTTTTAGTCATACTTAAAAGCATTACTGGACACAGAACCTCCATCGCTCGACTCTGTGCCAGTCCCATCCGTGGTATGGTACTTTGTGGAGGAGTTTGAGGACTGCAGTATTTGTTGACTTTCCTGGAGTTTGGATTGCCACCATCAATCATGCATATAGCGGAAAATCAATCTTCAAATCTGAAATTCCCTCCACGAGCCTCCCTGTATACCTGTGATAAAACATAGTGCATGAATCGTAAACAGCCTTCATACACGGGCATCTAGGAAACAACTAAGTGAAAATCTTCCAAATGGTGGAGTGTTCATGTCATCTCCGAGGAAAATGATCCAGGCTTTTATCGAGCTTCTACTTTGTTATGATCTTTTGCTGGATAGCTCCAGCAATAATAATTGGCTCATTCTTCAATCTGACACATGTATTGATTGTTGAAAGTTCAGGAATATGACTCCCTTCAAAATACGCAAAATAAAATATCCTGGAAAACCATGTTCTTGGCTGGGGGATTACATCGCACTTCTGCTTAGGGTCAACGGGTGTTTTGTAAACATGATTTTACATTATTCGTATGATTTATATCAAAAGAATGTTACTCCATCGAGAGCCATATATTATTAATATCCATTTAATAAGATTTCTGTTGACATTGGTAGATGCTTTGTACAGTAAAAGGCTGGAAAGTGGTTTCTTAAAAAATACTCCTGTGCATCAAGAAATAGGATATGGACGAAGGGGAGGGGTAGAAGAAAATTTTAACATTTTGTTTCCCCTATTAGTTTACAGGAAGGCAAATAAAAATCCATAAATCATTAGAAAAATTTTAGGCCCCAATTCAAGCAAGACGGACATACTGTGTACAAATCTTGACGAGTGTTGTGCTGGCGTAAGATGAACCAAAGACCTGCATCTAACTTGGTCCATCTCTCTTAGACTGGATCACTTTTGTGTTGTAATTGATGCCACATCTATGGCATAAACTAGGGTGAATCTTCAGGACTTTCTTGGCCACAATTCATCCAGATTTTCAAAAAGAGGTGGTAAATCATCACGCAATGTTGCAAAAGATGTTGGTTGTTCACAGTCAGCTGCGTCTAAAATCTGGACCAAATACAAACAACATGGGAAGGTTGTTAAAGGCAAACATACTGATAGACCAAGGAAGACATCAAAGCGTCAAGACCGGAAACTTAAAGCAATATGTCTCCAAAACAGGAAATGCTCAACAAAACAAATGAGCAATGAATGGGAAGAAACTGGAGTCAATGTCTGTGACCGAACTGTAAGAAACTGCCTAAAGGAAATGGGATTTACATACAAAAAAGCTAAACAAAAGCCATCATTAACACCTAAACAGAAAAAAACAAGGTTACAATGAGCTAAGGAAAAGCAATTGTGGACTGTGGATGACTGGATGAAAGTCATATTCAGTGATGAATCGCGAATCTGCATTGGGCAAGGTGATGATGCTGGAACTTTTGTTTGGAGCCATTTCAATGAGATTTATAAAGATGACTGCCTGAAGAGAACATGCAAATTTCTACAGTCATTGAAGATATGGGGCTGCATGTCAGGTAAAGGCACTGGGGAGATGGCTGTCATTACATCTTCGATAAATGCACAGGTTTATGTTGATATTTTGGACACTTATCCCATCAATTGAAAGGATGTTTGGGGATGATGAAATCATTTTTCAAGATGATAATGCATCCTGCCATCAAACAAAAATTGTGCAAACATTCCTTGAAAAAGACACATAAGGTCAATGTCATGGCCTGCAAATAGTCCGGATCTCAATCCAATTGAAAATCTTTGGTGGAAGTTGAAGAAAATGGTCCATGACAAGGCTCCAACCTGCAAAGGTGATCTGGCAACAGCAATCAGAGAAAGTTGGAGTCAGATGGATGAAGAGTACTGTGTGATACTCATTAAGTCCATGCCTCAGAGACTGCAAGCTGTTATAAAAGCCAGAGGTGGTGCAACAAAATACTAGTGATGTGTTGGAGTGTTTTTTTGTTTGTTTTTCATGATTCCATAATTTTTTCCTCAGAATTGAGTAATTCCATAATTTTTCCCCTCTGCTTGGTCTAAAAAAGTAACCATTACTGACTACCACATTTTTTGTTCTTGATTTATTTTAGTGTTTCTTAAAGCCAGAAAGTTGCCATTTGAAATTACTTTAGTTTTGTGCCATGTCTGTGATCTGAATGAACATCCTCCAAGGCCAGTGATTCCATATTTTTTGCCAAGGGTTGTATAAGTCTCCTTACACTGGCAAGTTAGGCATGTCACTCTCCACAAAGCAAAACACTATCCCATAGATCCCAGTCAGAGGTCTCTTATATAGCCAAATCAGATCTCTTGCTTTTCACTGAGGAGGGGCAACACACCGAAACACGTGTCTGCAAATTGAGATTATGTGTTGGCTTTTGTCCTAAGTCATATGGCAAGGCACGTTGTACTAACTCCTTCCAATCTCATAGCCAGGGAAAGGAGCATCATTTCTAATGCGTAACCTTCACTCCCTTCTCATGCGGAACCATCATTCCCTGGGGAACACAAGTCCCAGCAGTGGGATCTCCCAATGATCAAACACTTCTCTTCCCTCTTCTGGATAGTTTGGATACTTTGGACTTTTTATAAAATCAAAGACTTACCAAGACACAGTATGACCCCAAAGACCTCTATGGGTATGATTTTACCACCCTGTAAAATTTAGAACTGGTGCAGAGCCATAAGATGTGCGTATGGGGTTTTAATCAAGATACTAATAAAAATCCTCTAAAGCGCAAGTCTTATGCTATTATTATAATCATATAAAATATTAGTAGGTCAGTCTCTATGTTCACATGGATTCCGGATGTCCATTACCAGGTCTTATAAAATAATCTTGAAGAATAATTAACTCTTAGTTGTAAATCATTGAGACCAAGATCCTCCCTTTTATTTGATATGAAATTAAAAAGCCTAAAACCAGGCCCCCGGTGTACACTGTACGGTCTTTATATTGGAGCCTATTTTGCTGTGATTGGAACGATACTTGCACAGAGGAAGGATAAAAATATACATACATTAGGATAAAAGACTCCGCAAGGGGCCTTGAGTTTTGTCTTATTTTTGAAGGTCAATTAAAGCATAAAGAGAAATTCATATGGGATAAAAGGGAAAGGTTTTACTATCATCTCTCTCAATTTATCTCCATCTCATGGAATTTTTACCATCAAATGTTAATAGTGCATTTTCCTAGGAATCTATTTTCCAAGGTATAATCACGATTTCCAGTATTCTTTAGAGTAAATGCCAGGTCATATCAGGAAAGGGAGCATAATTAAAATGTTTTTTTGTAAAAGAGGTTATTAAAATAACACTTGGGTCTAATTTTTTTTAAAATTTTAAAATAGTCTAAAACAGGTTTTCTAAAATTATATTCCCACTGACTCTGTGTTGAGAGGTCGAAAGACAGTAAAGGGGTCACAAACCGCCCCTCTCATTAATCAATTTCTCTGTAGTGCCCCCCAACAGGGGTAATGAAGTATTACGCAGTGAGAGGCATTCTTATTAACGGCTCCCCACTCTGGTCAAGAGATGAATATTCTTAAAGGGGTTGTCCAGGCTTGTGGTTCAGAGTTGCAGTCACTCTATGTGACTGCAGACTTGAGAATCCTCATGGCACCTGGAGCCATCGGGTTCATCATGACTAGCAAGTATGCAATTTTAGCAAATGTGGTCTCGCGCCTACTAGACGTGCGATGCTTCACTCAGTGCAAGTGAACTGAGTAAGGCTGGACACATCTAGTTGGAATGTGGCCAGAAGTATCCAAAATAAGGCCGGCGCCATCACTTAAGAATTCTGACAGCTTTCATTGTGAGGATTCACAAATTTGCAGTCACATATAGTGAACGCACACTTGTACGCCAAGCCTAAACAACCTCTTTAACTCAGAATTCCCTAATAGGGTGTATGAAAATGTTTTTCCTAAACTCATGCACTAAGCCTGATTTACACATGGTGGATGATGTGTTAAACAGTCAACATTGGCCGCCAACAGCAGTGAAAGGAGCTAGCGCCAATCGCTGCTGTTTCACCCCTTAAATGACACTGTCAATCTGTCAGAGGCTTTTAAGACGTACAATCCGGTTGGTATTAGCCTCCCTATGAGGCAATTGCAATATGCCAATGACTTGCCATTGAAATATGTGTGCATTCAATACACATTTTCTCATTGCTGAGATAGGGAGATAGCAATTGGTGCTCATGAAGTTCTATAGAGAAATGTCACTGTCATTTCAGGCGGAACTGTAGCAGAATGTCTGTGTCTGCCTCTGGCTCTTCTACTCTTACCTGTCATCTCTTATCTGTGGAATGGAAAAGTCTTAATTTCCTTAAAACAGACTTTACCCTGAATTTAAGGTACTGTCACACTTAGCGATGCACCAGCGATCCCAACCAGCGATATGACCCGGTCAGGATCGCTGGTACATCGCTAAGTGGTCGTTAGTGAGCTGCCACACAGGCAGATCTCACCAGCGACATCGCAGGGGTCGGGGGTCATTACTTACCTGTCAGACGAGGCGATCCTGACGTCCTCCTGCCCGCGTCCACACGTCGCTCGTCTCCACAGCAGGAAGCCCAGCAGGAAGCTGACGACGAGAAACAGTCCAGGACGGTCTTGCGCGATCAGCGATAACCAGCGGGGGAGCGGTCGGAGGTAAGTATCAGACATAGCGATATCACTAGCAATATCGCTATAACGTCACAAAAACCAGTGACGTTATAGCGGTATTGCTAGCGATATCGCTTAGTGTGACAGGCCCTTTAGAGTGAAGGATCAGTCCTGGAGGAGAAAGAAACAAATTTCTCTGATAGGATTTTTTACAAAGTTTCTTTTTTTATGTGTACTATTGAAGTATGAAATAACAATTAAAATGACAGTTACTCTTTAAGCTGTACTTACTGGAGTTTCTGGCCTTGTTAAGTAATTTTCCTTTTTTTTACTACATCGTATTCTTGGTATAATAACACAAAATGTGAAATAATCATTTTCCTTCAGAAATTCAAGAACATTCTATTGTTTGTGATGCACTTGTCACTATGCCCAGTATTCCATCACCATCCAGCCAATTCTGTGGGCTCCAGCCACTTCATACAATGTTTTCTGACACCACAGTCTGTTTGTGAGGCTGAAAATTAGATTTCAAGTGCCAGAATTCTCCCAAATAGGTTAATGAGAATCTGTATAGAACATTTTATGGAGCGTATTCAATTGAAGATCATTTAAATTTTTTGATAATTTTTTTGCTGGTATTGCCGCTGTATCGATGTCATTTTTTTAAAGTTTCATCTCAGGCTGGTTTCACATTTGCGTTTTTTAGCGCTGGAAAAAAACGCTAACCTGCGCATGCGTTTTTTCCCCTATATTTAACATGGGTGCGCATACCTGCGCGCTTGTAAGCGCATGTATGCGATTTTCATGCGCTGCGTTTTTTTGGGGTGTGCGATTGGATTTTCCAGACGCATCATGTTGCATTTTTTGGCCCTGCAAAAAAGCGCATGCGCACATATGCGCACGTTTTGCGCTAAAAATGGCCATTATAGCCTATGGATGCGCATATGTGCGCACTGGCATGCTCATGTAAGCGTTTTTTTGCATATGCGTTTTTTTTTTTTAACCATGGAATTTAGGGGTTTGGGTTAGAGTTAGGGTTAGTTAAGGGGGTTTAGGGTTAGGGTTAGGGTCAGGGTCAGAGTTAGGGTTGGGTTTTGGGTCAGGGTTAGGGTTAAGTATGGTTTGGTTAAGGGTTAAGGTCAGGGTTAGGGTCAGGATTAGGGTTAAGTATGGTTTTGTTAAGGGTTAGGGTCAGGGTTAGGGTTAGGGTTAGGGTTAGGGTCAGGGTTAGGGTTAGGGTTAGGGTCAGGGTTATGGTTAGGGTCAGGGTTAGGGTTAAGTATGGATTTGTTAAGGATTAGGGTCAGGGTTAGGGTCAGGATTAGGGTTAAGTATGGTTTGGTTAAGGGTTAGGGTCAGGGTTAGGGTTAGGGTTAGGGTCAGGATTAGGGTTAGGGTTAGGGTCAGGGTTAGGGTTAGGGTCAGGGTTAGGGTTAAGTATGGTTTTGTTAAGGGTTAGGGTCAGGGTTAGGGTCAGGATTAGGGTTAAGTATGGTTTTGTTAAGGGTTAGGGTCAGGGTTAGGGTTAGGGTTAGGGTCAGGGTTAGGGTCAGGATTAGGGTTAAGTATGGTTTGGTTAAGGGTTAGGGTCAGGGTTAGGGTTAGGGTTAGGGTCAGGGTTAGGGTTAAGTATGGTTTTGTTAAGGGTTAGGGTCAGGGTTAGGGTTAGGGTCAGGGTTAGGGTTAGGGTTAGGGTTAGGGTCAGGGTTAGGGTTAGGGTCAGGGTTAGGGTTAGGGTTAGGGTTAGTTAGGGTTTAGGGTTTGGGTTAGGGTTAAGTATGATTTGGTTAAGGGTTAGGGTCAGGGTTAGGGTTAGGGTTAGGGTCAGGGTTAGGGTTAGGGTTAGGGTCAGGGTTAGGGTTAGTAAAGTCATGGTTTGGGTAGTGTGAGGGGCCACCTAAAAATGTTGGAAAAAAACGCAAACGCGGTAAAAACGCACTAAAAACGCATACAAACGCTTAAAAACGCTGCGTTTTTTTCATGCATGCTCATAAAAATGCTTGAAAAAATCGCAGCAGTTGTATGCTTTTGTATGCGTTTTTTCAATGCGTTTTTTTGCGGGAAAAACGCGCTGCAAAAAAAAGCAAGTGTGAAACTAGCCTAAGTTTGTTATTATATGTAAATGTAATTTTTCAGATTATAAATATTATAAATGTTATCACTATTAAAGTTCTTTCAAAGTATTGTACCGTTGTGTTGACAGTCTGTTTTCAGGATAAATAATCTAGAACTGATCGTAACATCTGGAACTATGAAATTTATCCTTACAGTGTTGTAAAGTCAGAAAATTTGAACTTAAAGGTTTCTGGCTGTTACATATGGAAAATAAATGATGAGACAGGATACAAAAACATCCTTTGAGCATGGAGTGGTATGGTAAACCACTGTAGGGCATCAAGTATTAAGGCCACCTTCCACCCTGGGGCTAAAAAGTGATTTATACATTTCTAATAGTCCATCTACATTGCATTCTTAGGTTATGTCCGGTTGCCTCCACCACTCAGGTCATTGTTCTGTTCTTCCTTCTTCTTAGACAGCCACCGCAATGACAGATGAGCCATGTCTCCACTGCCTTTATTATTCCACAGTGTAGAAAAGGCATGAAATGCGTGGCTAAGACTTATCCCTGCACTTTTCATGTCCTTCAGCCATCTTTGAAGGACAAAATGTCAATCTGAGCAGAGGAGGAAGCAGGAGGTGAACTGAGGACACAAGGTAGAGGGACTTTACATGAAAAATGTATAATCACCTTTTACTCTCCAGAGTGGAGGGTCACTTTAATATTTCCATAGACCACCAGGTAAATGGCCCTGAACCCCTCAACTACTTCTTCAAAAAGTAGATTTCTCATGTAATTTACACCCCTGTAGTGACATAAATTATTAAGAATTAGTCAGGTGCACCCTGTCCACCTTTTATAAAAGCTGCCAGAGCCAGAGCTGGTCGCGAGTGCTGTAAAAACAGCAAAAGTTTCAAAATGTTTGCGCAACTTCGAGTTGCGCAACAAAGTTTGCAACGTTTAAAGTTGTTTTACACCTAGGATTCGCTACATACCCAAACTTGGGGGCAGCGGTGAGTTAGGTTGCAGCCATCCATGAGATTTGCAAAGTTGATGGTAACAGACGGCTGAGTCTTGGGTCACCACTGCCTCTATGGTCTTGCAAAATGGGTCAATGATGCCGAAATGCGTACAACCAGCTTAATGCACATTATCAGGGGGGCAGGGATGTACAAAGCACCAACAGTGACTCTGCTCTTGCAAGTAATGTTATTCACGGCCACTGAGGAGTGACAACATGATTAGTGGGAAGACTTGTCTGGGAAGAAGAATATCCTCATGACTAGTTACCCACTAATTAACATATTACCAGTGCAGTTAAAAAAATTGTTTTTTGGCACATGCCGTAATCGATAAAGGTGTAAAGATTAAGGCCGGGATCACACATGCAAGAAACACGTCCGAGTCTTGCATGTAATACCCGGCACTGCCACTGGCACTCGGATCGGAGCGTGCGGCCGCATAACAATACATGCAGCCGCACGCTCCGCTCCTAAGTGCCGACGGAAGTGCCGGGTATTAACATGTGAGACTCGGACGTGTTTCTCGCATGTGTGATCTTGGCCTTAACAATAAATATATATTGGTGGTTTGGAGGCTGGTAGCTGTCAGGTTCCATTTTAGCCTTTATTATTGTAGATCTCACCATTTTTGACAAAGTTGAAATGGATCCCAAAACAAGGGGGAACAGAAACATTTCCCAACATGTTTCTCTACTTCTCTTTGCTGCAGTCCATTCTTGATTTTAAGAAAGTAGAAGAGCAGATCTTTCGTGCGTGCTGAGATAGCAGTCTTATTTAGTCACAATTTAACTGCATTAATAATTGTGTGTTTTGGTAGATTAAGTTAGAAAAATGAAAAATTATCTAGATGAAAAATTTAATGTTTATGTGCTTTTTGGACATCTGCCCTGTTAGCGAAATTTTCCAGAAATGACTCTACCATCAAGCTTCGACCTTTTTTTGTAATGTAAATGAATAGACCATGACATTGAAAAATGGCTCCAGTGTCAGCTTGTGTACTTCAAGCCTTACTTTATTCTCATTCAGATAAAGCTATAAAACAATGTAATTATGAACTTCATTGGTCAGACATTGCATTGTGCTTATTGAATGCAGTAGTTATTTGTTTTTACCGTTTCTTTGTCATTATTCCGCAAAGTGACCTCACTGGAAATTGGGCACAGAACGGTATTATGTACACCAAAATGTGTTAAGAGGCATAGGAGAATAATAAATTGTTCCTAGGCAACGTTCCAACTCTCAAAACCCCTGAATTTGCAATATATTTGGTCTTCTGTGAAAACACCTTTTGGCTTGGATATAGTCTTTTCATTGCATTTCAATGGGATGCAGTGTTGTAAATAAAGAGAATCTTCATCCCTGAAGGAAGAGTAATAGTCACGTTACTTATTGTATTTGCCAGTCGAATGCTTTATTGAGTTACGGACCCATTTTCTCAGAATAATGAAGTGGTGTGAAATCTAGGAGGAAGGGTGGATCATGATACCCCTAGATCTGATACACATGGACCAGGAGAACCGCGAAGATCTTTTCTCTCGTGATATAAGTTTTATTTGGGCGAAACTGTGAACTTAAACATCTAAATGTTAAATTGATTAGTTTTTAAAATACCAAGATGTATAATGATTAAAACTTAACAGAAGTCAAGAGCGGATCGGCATTTGTAAGGTCAAAAATAAGTGCGATTTCCAAATCACCAAATTATGTAGCAGAATAATAGTGCATGTTAGATGACGCCTTAAGGAAATATATGGTATTGCTGATGAAAAATGACCAGGCTGGTTCAGTATGTCACTTATTTTTTAAGCATTCCTGGCTATGTCCTTGCCTAATTTTTCTTTAAATAGTCAGATCAAGGATTATACAGCCCCAAACTGCTTAAGAAAGGGCCTGTAGACTGTAAAGGGTATTATTAGAAGGTAGGCAGTTTTTTCCAGGGGGGATATGATATGATTAGATGAGATTTGAGAATGAAAGAATGCTGAAGGGGTGGGATTCAAGAGGTACAAAGATAGTAAGAAAGAGGAGAAGGATTCACTTACCTAAGGCCAGTGAGGCCGTCAAGTACAAGGGGGCGCACTGGGCCTATTAAAATGGAAGCACTGAAAAGGCAAATCCTTTTCACCTTGGAGACCAAAGGTCCAGGGTGGCAGAAGAAGAGCTGCAGAATCTTCAACCTCCAAGGAATCCTCGGGTGAGAATGAGGGATGAAACCCATCCAAAGAGGGGTAAATGCACTCGAGCGCCATATAGGCTTAGCCTGAGCCCCTGTGCTCAGTGGATGATGGAAAAGGGTGTTGAGAGGGGAGGCATGTTTTGGGGAGCCATTAGAAGATGCGGTACACCCGACTTCGACAAGTAAAAAAACGGAATGGTGCAACAGCGAGCAGACAAAAAAGAGACGGAGACACCATAAAAAGGGGAGAAGATACACGAGCTCCATTTCAAAGAGATCAGCGTGAAGGGGGATGGTCTTTACATTGCACTTTCAAGGGCAACTAAAGACCACAGGAGCACACTGCCTTAGTTGAAATTGGAAAGCCTCACCACAGTCACCATCCACCAGTCTTAGGTCTATAAAATAATGTCACATCTCCTTGGAGTACGTATTCCACCATTTTGCTTGTGTTCTTAGGATTCATAGGTACCACCACCTTAAAATCTTTGGGTCTGTTTCATCAATACCAGCATTGTTCATGCCGGTCTGGATGAGGAGGCATCCTGGAATCATACACTCCTAAATCATGAAGAGGTGCATGTCTTTTTATAAATCAGGAGTGTTGGACAACTGGCGTGTACTTGTGTGTACGCCTCACTAAAAATCCTACTCCAGTCCCTTCTGGAGTAAGTTTTGTGGCACAGCAAATGCCGCTACTTGTGATGAATTTAATGAGCAACGGTTGCCATGACCCCCTCCTGCCACATATCTGCTCATATTGTCAGAACTGGTTGAAAATGGTGCAGAACATCAAAAATCTCAAAAGTGTAGCATATGCTCGAGTTGCGTAAAAATTATGCAACTTTTTAAAGCTTGTTATGCCAGTATAAAATTGTAAAAGCTTTCATGAATCGGGCCATTCGTCTATACACTTTACAATGTTGGTGTTCAAATGCTTACTTGGCTGACTGCTATTCCATCCAACTCCAGTTTGGAGTGTGACTGTTTGAGGTTGTGAACAGGTGTATTTTATACTGATAACAAGTTCAAACAGGTGCCATTACTACAGGTAAGGCTGCTTTTACACTTACCATGTTTCTGCGGGCCAATTTTGCTGCCCCAATAGATTTCTATGGGGTCGCAAAATCGGCCCGCAAAACTTCCACGATGCGCTGTGTGCCGTACGGCCATGAGGACCGTTTTGCTCGATCTTTTACACAGCGTACGGATATTGGGAAAAAAAACGGCGATCCACAAACTTTTTTTGCGGTCTATTATTGCGGCAGCCCACAAAAAAAGCAGCGATACGGCCGCAATAACGGACCGCAAAAAATGCGGTAAGTGTAAAAGTAGCCTAATGAGTGGAGGACAGAGGACCTCTTAAAGAAGTTACAGGTCTGTGAGAGCCAGAAATCTTGCATGTTTTTAGGTGACCAAATCCTTATTTTCCATCATAATTTGCAAAATAAATCTTGCCAAATCAGACAAGGTGATTTTCTGGATTTGTTTTCTCATTTTGACTCTCACAGTTGTGGTCTACCTATGATGTCAATTACAGGCCTCTCTCATCTTTTTAAGTGGGAGAATTTGCACAATTGGTGGCTGACTAAATACCGTACTTTACTTTTTCCCCCATTGTATGTTAATCAAAAAAGAATACCATATTTTCATAAATGCATTTCACACTAAAAACCTGAGTTAAACAATAGGTCATTTTCTGATTATAACTTCCCTTTAAGCATCAACTTATCTCCTACAATAAGTCATTTTCTGATAATATCTTTATATCTTTCCTACAAACATCAGCTTATCTCCTGCAGGAGCCAAGGATCAAACAGCAGAACTCCCCCTCCCCCCTCCCCGACATCTGCTCTTGAGTGACAGTCAGGATACCCCATACCCATCAGATAGCTGACCTGTTATGACAAAAAAAAGCTGCTTCAGCTGAATTTCCTGTAAAAGTTATGGGCATCTTTCTCCATAGAAACTAATTTACATTGTGATCAGATGAGATCCATGAATATCTTAAAAATAAAATTTGGCAATTTTGTGCTGTGTGATTACTATAGGAAAAAAACCCCAAAATAAACTAATTTTTTAAGCTACTTTACTATGCGTTCAAATATAATTTAGAGAAAATGGTACTCATACTCTATTTTTCACGAACTGCATGCATGGATACAATTTTCATTCTCCATCAAAAAATCTGTGTTCTTTCTAGATGAGGCGGATCATTTGTGGCAGAAAATGGACTGCATTACAAAAAATATATTAAAATAACTTTTTGTGTAGTATGGTAACCATCAACATTTGCATTATAAAATAAAGCATTAGACTGGTTATACATTTTTAGGCATCTATGGAATTGATACTTTGTCCACTGTGACCTATGCCACTTAATTTTTCTTAATTTTTTTAGTTTTTACTTTGCATCTTATGATATTTTTCCATCTGTATTGTACTCTCTACATCTGTGCCTTTTATTTATATATCTTGTGTTAAACACTGAGAGACATTTAGGTCTTTTATCTCTCCGTCTCACCCACGACCCTAGTCAATTTGTCTGTGGATTTTGGTTTTCTTTACCTTACCCGTTTTTACACATATTATATATGTAATTTTTTTTATTGATACTCAATAAAATTGTATATTTTATCATGGTTTACTATACCCTGCACATCTTTTCTTCAGTTCTCTCGTATCATTCATCTGCATTGGGATAACATTATCTCTGGCTTTTGGCTATCACTTTTTGGTTGTTGTCTCTTTATTAGCCAAGCTGCCGCAATGTCACATGTGCGGCACACCACAAAGATGATGTTGTGTCAAGTTTCCTACTCAAAAGAGGAGTCAGGTATGCCCTGGCAGGTAAAAGGTGGATTGCAGAGCTCCTATCCAGCATACATGGAATACTGACCTGGAGCTGGATCTTTCGGATCAATTTGCCCAGCTTTAAGTTGTAAAAGGACTCATAAGTAGACTCTAGGGTACTGAATATGGAATTCCCTTGGAGGGAGGAAGGGAAAGACAGTAGCACGATCTGAGAGTAGTAAAATTCAAACTATCATGACCATTAAGAGGAAAACTTCAGTACCCGCCTGATAAAATTGTGCATGTGTGAGAAGCATATCAAATGGGTGCAGCTGACCTTGTGTGCTCCAGGAATTTCCTCCAAGAAGGAAGCGCTATTGGGTGCGAAACGGCCGTCGTCGGTGCATGCTCACTCTCTCCTTCAGCGTCCCGGCCATGAAGTTTTAATTGTGTGCAAATAACGCTGACCTTTCATTCGGATCAGTGAGTGCTACAGTCTTCCTTTCTTGATATTGGTTCCCAAAGAGTATGATCATGGAAAAAAAGAGAACCCTAATGAAGGCTGGAGACAGTTGTGCATTTTTTTAAATATTTAACGGTGAGTTTTCCACCTTCCATTTTTATTACAACGGGAGCGCTTATTTCCTGACCTTTTTTTACTTTAAATATTGTTATTGGGTTTTAACAACATTGATATAAAAACAGAACCTACTTGATTGATTAAGGTTTCCAACGGAGTGAGTTCTTCCTTTATACTAGTAAGAGTTGTGTGAGAATTTATAAATGAGCTGAGCTGAAAATATGGCAGTCAGGATAGATGCCTACCTGAACACGAGCAATAAAGTTCTGTAAAGGAAGGAAAAGAGCCCGATCCCATGAGAACGGGTCACAATCTAACCCCAGAGGACCAGTCCTAGATTAGAAATGAGTCCGTACCTGAAGCAGTGCAGAAATCTGGGTTTTCAAACAAGGGCATAAATAGACCCAGCCTACATGATATAGTTGATGAGATTAAAGGCCCCGTCTCACATAACGAGATCGTTAGTGAGACCACTGAAACGTCACAGATTTTGTGACGCAACAGCGACCTTGCCAGCGATCTCACTACATGTGACACATAGCGGCGACCGGACCCCCGCTGCGTATTGCTGATCGTGCTCGAATGTCCCAGGCCATTTTTTGATCATTGGTGTCCCGCTGGGCAGCATGCTTCGCTGTGTTTGACACCATAACAATGACGAACGACCTCGTTGGTGACTCAGAACTCACGCTTATCGAGGTCTGAGTCGTCAGAATAGCTGCTGTGTGACAAGGTCCCAACGATCGCCGAGGTCGTTATATGGATCGCCGCATCGTTGCTGTGTCGTTGAGTAGATCTGCCTGTTTGACATTGTACTAGCGACCATGTAGCGACGCACCAGCGATCCTTACCAGGTTGTATCATTGTCGGCATCGCTGATGCGTCGCTATGTGTAACGGTACCCTAAGACTTGCTCCCATGTTTCCAAAAAGTGTTGAGTAAGTATTGGTAATTGTTCCAAGGTAAAGATGTGAGAGTCCAAGGAGAGAGGTTCCCTTCCAGTTTCACACTTTACTTATGGTCCACAGACTTGAACCAGTCCACTGGTGTCACAAGAATTGCAGACTGATGGTTTTTGTTTTAGATCGGGCAGACTAGTAGCCCCTATATTTTTGGTACTACACAATATTTTAAAACATACCCTAGGCCTTGACATTCCCCATACAAACTTGTTAATAGCCTTGTTGAGACAGGAGAAAAAGGTCTGAGAAACACAGACAGGAACGGTCTGGAATATATAACGAAGTTTTGGCAAAATGTCTATTTTGTTCACATTGATACGACCAAACCAGGACAAGGATATGGATATAATTTATACGATACAGATCATCCAAGTTCCTGGGAATTTGTGTACTCAGGTACTTAATTGTGTTTGTCTAGAAATTAGTGTTTGGGTCAGTCCAGCGTTAAAATTTATGTTCATGGCTTCTGTTTTAGAGTAATTGATTTAAAATTGCTCACATGGCTGAATTCTTTGAATTCCTTTATTATAGAGCGAAATTAAATCATTGGGTTAGAAACATAGCGCGGCAAGTCATCTGTGTATAGAACTAATTTATAGTTATGTGAGACTATAGCAACTCCACTAATATCTGGATTTTTACCTAATGCGACCTCTAAGGTCTCACTACCAATGTCTATAGGAGAGGTGATAAGGGACCCCCTTGCCTCATCCCAATTTTAATAGAAAATCTGTCAGATAGGAGGCCGATTACTCTCACTATTCTTTTAGGGTCAGTGTATGAGGATAGAATTTTAAATAGCAAGAAAGGGCCCCAACACAATTTATCTTGGGGTGCTCTTCAAGAATGTCCATTGTACTCTGTTGAACACTTTTTCTGCGACGACAGAAACAAAGGCACATTGGGATCCCCTTGTTTTTTGCATGTGAAATTAGCAATGTTTTATTTGTATTACCATGAGCTTCCCTGCCCTTAATGAAGCCAACCAGATTGTTGCTAACAATTGAGGGTAGGTAATGGGAGAGCCATGCTGCAATTATTTTAAAGAATAATCTACATCTACATTAATTAATGATCTTGGAGGTAAATTAGGGCAGGCATTTGTTTTTTTTCAATTCCAGGCTTTGATCAAACCTCCATAGCCTCAAGTGATTGTGGACAATGGGAGAGTCTTCTGAGATATTAAAGAACACTTTTTACTATAAATGGTAATGAATGGGGTGTAGATATTTTATAAAATCTATTATTGAATCCATCTGGCACAGGGCTCTTTCCAATAGGGAAGGGCAGTGTCCATAATATATTTGTCCATTTTTTGTTTCAAGAATATTATGTGACATTTCATGGTATAGTTCATGAATATTATATAGCAAGCTATAATAGCATCAAATTGCTTCAGCTATGTCAATGGGGGTTATGAATTTCTGGCCCGGGTGCCCCTTTTATTTTGGATACATATGTTCTTTGCATGCATGGATGCACCTTTGAAGTAGACTTTAGTGGCAACTGATTTACTCCAAATGGGGTTACTTTCCGATGGAATATTGGGATCTTGCTGCATAAAGAATTCGGAATTTTGCCGGAATCTGGAGCTCGTCGAACATCCTTCATCCTCTGGTGGGCCAGTCTGACCTTGGTATAATGGATCTGTACTAAATTGAAATGGAAATATGGTTGTGTGAGAAAAACTTCCGAGAACAGAGCATTATCAGAGTAATAATGTGGACATTGTTCCTGCATATACTAGATCTCTCTGACTTTTAATAGTTTTGAACCCCAAACTTTGAAACCATTGATTGTCTTTATTTATTTATTTTACTCATTCATTCCTCAGCGCTTTACAGACATTATCATCACTGTCTCCATTGGGGCTCACAATCTAAATTCCCTATCAGTATGTCTTTGGAATGTGGGAGGAAACTGGAGAACCCGGAAGAAACCCACGCAAACAAGGGGAGAACATGCAAACCCCTCGCATAAAGCAATTCTTCATGCCTTTAATTTTTGACCTTGTACGAAATTTGGAGATTTCATCATTCATTTAACACATCTGAAGATCTTCAGGTGCTTCATTTCTTGTTTAATTGCTTCGCAAAACCCTTGCATGCTCTGCCTTTCAGATGTATTATTTAATAGGCTAATTGCGCTAAAATCCTTATTCTCATATATCGGTATAAGCTAATTAACCTCGAAAAGATTATCCTTGGAACAATTAATGACATTACTTGCCAGCTATCTTTTCAGAAGTATTAATAATAAATAAATTGCAGTGACCTAAACGAACGGAATATTTGGTAACTTGAGACCATAATTCATTGTGGTTCCTGGCATCAGTCAGTGTTATCATCTTAATATTAGGAAATCATTAAATGATAAGCGATCTAATTTGAATACAACAACTGAGAGTGATCGAGCTGAATAGTTAATGTGTCCTTTATGTACAAGGCAGTAACGGATTTTGTGTCTACAATGAAAAATGATGTTTTATACTAAATTATGCTTTTATTTATAAATTACAATTTGCAGAGATTTTTTTTACTATGTAAAAGTGAAGTATTATTGATCTTAGAGATGAACATTTCTTATAATAAATCTTTTTCTGTGTTACAGGAAGACATGGATCACAAATATTATACTTCCAGAATGTTTGGTCCATTGGATTCTGCCAGTCGAGATTTATGGGTCAACATCGATCAAATGGAAAAAGAAAAAGTAAAGATTCATGGGATTCTATCAAATACTCATCGGCAGGCAGCTGTAAGTACAATGAAATACTCACTGTAAAACATGACTTCATTTGATGGATATTGTATTAACCAGATAATCTGCAAATCACTTGATTTAAACATTATGTTGTGCTACCCTGAAAAAATCCATCCAAAGATTTGGTCACTCACTGTTTTCCTTCTGCCTGTTGTCAAGTGTAATCCATCTTTAGAAGGAGAGACGCTAATACAGATTACAGCAGTTTAGGTGCTGGGTATTGCCTCGTTGCCCCGCTTTCCTGCCTATCAGACTGTACACAGGCATAACAGAGAGGCAGGCTTTCAGCTTAGAAAGCTAGTGGACAATGGCAGGAATGATGTAAGCTGATTGAGGAAAAGGAAGTTCCAGCACCTATAGTGCTGAAATAATGAATGAAGAGGAACCACCCATTCAAAAAGAATATACATGTAACACCAATGCTCGTGTCCCCGTGTGTCCCTCTCCTTCCTCCTGGCAAGGAAGCTGACATACTTACCACCCCAACCGTGCGGTAGTGTCTCCGTTCCCTGCTGTGGCTTCCTGCTTTTATGGGCCTACGCATACCATGCAGGTCTCCTGGCAGCACGCCTTGTGTGTGCGCTTCTCGATTCTTAAAGGAGCAGCACTCGCACTTTGAAAATGCCCCCAGTCAATAGCTGGGAGGCACCAGGTATATGAGTATGAGGTACCCTCCCCAGTAGGAAAGTGCCTGAGCAACTCCTGTAATTTCCCTACTTAAAATGTGCAACTGGTATGTTGCCAGGTTCCTGTCCTTGAAACTCACGTTATCTGAACCAGAACCTGTTCCTGAAGCCCATGTCATTTAATCTAGAACCTGTACACATGTTGCCTGAACCTGAAACCGCTTTCACAGTACCTGAACCTGCAGCCGCTCCAGTGGTAATTGAACCAACACCAGTGTCTGTCCTGTCTTGTGTTTAAGAATATGCACTGTTTGAACCAGAACCAGTTTCTGAATCCTCTCCTGCCAGTGACTCTGAGTCCACGTCCATGACTGCAACCCTGACCCTTGGAGTCAGCTGCTGCAGTATCGGGGACTGCCCAGAAGTGGCACCTGGCGGTTACCTTCTGCTCAATCAGGAGCTCTAGTGAAACTCAGGTAGCCACTTAGCCATGCCCCTCCTGGGTAAGCCCGGCCCCGTGGCACAGTGGGTCCAGGATCCACATATGTATGACAATACATATATGGAGAGTTGCAAATCAGAAGAATCGGGACAGTTCCTGAACATATTGGACTGGTATGTGCACCAGTTTTAACTTTTTGTGAGACTCGCAATGGGACCCAGTAACTTAATTCAGCTATAATTATATGTATACACTATGTATGGTGCAATTCTACTGTGGAACACTTACTTTTTATGATATCACATTACATGTTAGACAGAATATGAAGAATACCGTTTCTACGTATGGGTAGTACGATCTTTAGATGCCATTAACATGTATTCAATGCTTGCAGATTAAAGATGGTGTTTGCTCTACCAGAAAATGAAATACCAGCCCAATGTGCAGACTTAATGTACAAAAATAAACTTAATGGGACTTGGAATAGTAAGAGTTTGTGAAAGGCAAGCTGTGTGCAATAGCCTGTTCCTAGCATTACAGGAAGAGTGGATAATGGAAGAATTGGAAACTGCGGGCGATTAAGGTCACAAACGACTTCTTCACACACATTACTGTGAGCTGCGACCTACTAACACCGGAGTGGCCTGAAATTATTTCTGTTCCCACTTACTTTAGCATTCCTTTATACCTGGAAAAGGTCAGCATATTATTAGCCGGGTCAGTTTTCTTTACAAGGTATGATCTATTGATTTTACTAAGGCTCGATAATTTAAAAGAATCTGTCAGAAGCTTTAAGGTCACCAAACTAATTACATTACTGAGTAGGGTAAAAGACAAGTGCAATCCAATCATACATTCCAAGCCACAAATTGATATTCCATTCCTGAAAAAGAACGTTGAATCTGGAAATGAGGCTGCAAGTGCACCGAAGGCGGGCAGATTCCCGGGAAGTGCCAGGATTTTTGGTTATTCTCTGCCTAATGACATACCCAATTTGATTCATATCTCTTCTTGATGACGCAGAAAGGACTTTAATGAAGTATATGAGGATGGTACTAGACAGATGGAAATGCAGAAGATCGTCGAAATAGTTGAGAATCAGCCCTCCCTCGGTGCACTTGCAGCTTCATTTACATAAAGTTCAAAGTTGATTTTCTCAGCAATTAAAAATCAATTTTTGCACTAGGAAGTTATGTTTTAATTTGTCTTTTAGAACCCTACCCAGCAATGTAGTTAGTTTCTAGCAAGTTCCCTACTTTAGGAAACCCATCATCAGAATGGATCAGTAATAATAGGGAAGGATCTGTTCGGGATCCTTATCAGTATTTACAAAGAGTGTGTCACCCTCTGTTGGACTCGTCCTGTCCTGCATTGCTACATTGATCTGAATGGACACCAAGCAGTGCCTAATTTCTCTCATGGTGGCGCTGTAAGAAAATTAAGCACTTATTGTGATGTTTCCCTACAGATCTTAGATCTGATCAGCTTTATGCCAAGAGAAACTTGACAATGTAGCGTTTAACCAAAATAAACAGCATCTTTAGAGGGAACCTGTCTCGTCCATAAACACTATTTACCTGCAGATACAGGGTTAATCTGCTGGTAAATAGCATTTGCACCCTGCAGTGCCTATAGGAGGGTAATGAAATTATGTCCTCCATACAGCTGCTCACTTCCAGTCATTGGGACATTGCAGGGAGCAGTTAGTCACCACTCAGTACGAAGTGAGTGCGCCTTAATCACTCCCCTGCACTATGATTGACATCCTGGTCTGCAGCGCGCATGCGTTGTATGTGTTGTTAGCATGTGTTCAGTGTGTGTCTACAGTGTGTGTGTGCGCACAGCATGTGTGCAGTGTCTGTGTGCAGCATGTGTGCACATCATGTGTGTGCAGCATGTATGTACATCATGTGTACGCAGCGTGTGTACGCAGCATGTGTACGCAGCATGTGTGGTATCAGTGCAGGCTCGGACTGGCTCACAGGGTAACAGAGGAAACTCTCGGTGGGCCCCTGTGCAGATCTGTGCCCCCAAACCCACTATATGGATAGTACTTGGCATAATTCACTTGATTTACTCTGTACAGAAAAAAACAGCCTCTCATCATTCATTAACCAAACTACCTAGCTTATTATTATTTAGCGATATAGGTACATTGGTGAATGAGGGGAGTGTGATATTTGTATGCAGGTGAAAAGTGGGGTCCTCAAAGTCATTGCTATTGATGGGCCCTTGGCACCCCAGTCCGACACTGTGTCAGTGTAGAGTGTGTATGCAGCGTGTGTGCACAGCGTGTGTGCAGCATGTGTAGTGTCTGTGTGCAGCGTGTGTGTGCAGAGTCTGTGTGCAGCGTGTGTGGGCAGTGTGTGTATGCAGTGTGTGTTGTTGTGAGCTCATCTGCTCATTCATCTTTTGTGTCCGAGGATCTCCCTCTTCTGGTGAAGGAAGGTAGTGAGGCTGATTTTGATGAAAGAAACCAAACACCTGATCAGGTGGATGGTGACTGGGTAACGGGAACTTCAGACTGGATATAAGGCAGCCGACGCCCTTCTGAGTCACTGGTGATTTCTCTGCTGGATTCTTGGAGACTAGTCTGATTCCTGCTTCCCAAAGATAAGTTTTTGCTCTGCTATTGAACTTATTAGTTTTGGTTTTGTTTACCTTGTTTTTTGGAGTTCAGCCATCCCCGACCGGGGGTGTGCTGGATTCTTTTTCCTTGATCAGTGTTCTCTTTTGCTCTGCTTCCAGAATATTCTGAGTGCTGATATAGGGTGTGAAGTCTAGTGACTTCAGGGTCCTTTTTGCTTATCAGTTGTGTTGGTAATATTTTTAGCAGGGTTTTCTCGGATTGCAGACAGCAGCTTTTCTGTCCTGTCCTTTTTAGTTAGCTTGGGCCCCATAGTTTGCTCATCCTATCTTTCTGTCTGTGTTAGTGTTTTCATCTTGCTTCACCGTCATTACATGTTGGGGGCTGCCTATTGCTTTGGGGTCTGCTCTGGGGCAGTCAGTTTTTCCCTTTTCTCTCTTTAGGCTTATGTAGATCTCCGACTGTGACAAGGTGTCTAGGATCACCGTAGGAACACTCCATGGCTACTGCTAGTTGTGTGATAGGATTAAGGGTCTGCAATCCGCTAGTTTCCAACCTCTCTGATTTTCTGGGCTGAGCTTGTGTTTTGTTTTTTCCTCCTCGGTGACTCAATCATAGCAGAATGACCAGCCATACCGCAGATTCTAGGGAACTCAAAAGCAGGAAGGAATTGTTTGAAAAAAAAAAAGGTGTCAGAAATTTTTTTCTTTTTGTGTATATTTTTTCCTCTTTTTCTCTCAGGCCGTAGGAGGAATATATATATATTTTTTCTGATGGAGTTTAAGCAATTGTTTGATCGTGTGGAGCAGCTTGCTGCTGAGGTGCGAGGAATTTCCGCCTATCTTGCTCGTTCACACGCTGCTGAACCAAAAATCCTCACTCCTGATGTGTTTTTTGGGGATCGGTCTAAATTTTTGAATTTTAAGAATAATTGTAAATTATTTCTTGCCTTGAAGCCTAACTCATCAGGGAGCTCTGCGCAGCAGATTAAAATTGTCATCTCCTTGCTGCGCGGCAATCCCCAGGATTGGGCGTTTTCTTTAGTACCAGATGATCCTATTCTAACTACTGCGGACGCATTTTTTCAGGCCTTGGGGTTGTTGTATGATGAACCTAATGTGATTGATCAAGCTGAAAAGACCCTGTTGGCATTGAGCCAGGGTCAAAATTCTGCAGAACTGTACTGTCAAAAATTCCGAAAGTGGGCGGTCCTCACCACTTGTAATGATGGTGCCTTGGCAGCTCTCTTTCGGAAGGGTTTGTCAGAAACCGTAAAAGATACTATGGTGGGATTTCCAGTTCCCTCTGGTCTTGACGATTCTATCTCATTAGCCATTCAGGTTGATCGGCGTTTACGTGAACGTAAAATTATACAGGAAATGCTGCCACCTGTTGAAGAAATGTCTGAACCTATGCAATGTGATAGAGGTTTGTCTAGGGCACAACGTCAGGAGTTCAGAAGGCGTAATAAGCAGTGTTTTTTCTGTGGAGATGCCTCTTATATTATTTCTGTCTGCCCTAAACGAGAGAAACGTTTTCCACACACATTTGCTGTAGGTGGTGTACAACCTAAGTTTCTTCTGGCAATTACTCTGATCTGCTCCCTGTCCACATTTTCTGCTAAAGCCTTTGTGGATTCAGGAGCAGCCTTGAACCTAATGGATTTAGATTTTGCTAAACATTGTGGTTTCCCTATGACACCCCTGCGGACACCTATTCCTTTGAGGGGTATTGATGCTACTCCTTTGGCGAAGAATAAACCTCAGTTTTGGACCCAGGTGGTAATGCGGGTCACCCCAGACCATCAAGAAAATTGCAGATATTTGGTGTTGCATAATTTGCATGATACCATCGTGCTGGGGTTCCCCTGGTTGCAACTCCATAATCCAGTTTTGGATTGGAAATCTGTGTCTGTGGTGAGTTGGGGTTGTCGGTGTGCTCTTAGTGACACTACTGTTTTCTCCACCTCTCCCCAGTCGCATGAGGTTCCTGACTATTTGGCTGATTTTTATGATGTGTTTAGTGAGAGTAAGTCTGCATCTTTGCCTCCTCATAGGAGTTATGACTGTGCAATTGAGCTGAGTCCGGGGTGTAAATTTCCCAAGGGTTGACTTTTTAATTTATCTGTACCCGAACATGAGGCTATGCGTTCTTATATTAAGGAGTCGTTGGAGAAGGGTCATATTAGACCATCCTCTTCACCCTTGGGTGCTGGGGGTTTTTTTGTGGCCAAGAAGGATGGTTCATTAAGGCCCTGTATTGACTATCGCACCCTTAACAAAATTACTGTTAAATATCAGTATCCGTTACCCCTGATTTCTGACCTATTTTCTAGAGTTGAAGGTGCTTGCTGGTTTACCAAGCTTGACCTCAGGGGGGCGTATAATCTTATTCGCATTAAGCATGGGGATGAATGGAAGACAGCGTTTAATACTCCGGAGGGACATTTTGAGTACCTGGTGATGCCTTTTGGGCTCACTAACTCCCCTTCTGTCTTCCAGTGCTTCATGAATGATATTTTCCGGGACTTTGTGGATAAGTTTCTGATCATCTATTTGGATGATATTTTGATCTTTTCCAGGGATTTGGACTCTCATGTGGAACATGTTCGGACTGGGTTCTGGATTTTGAGGGAAAACTGTTGTGAGTTCATGTTCCCCTTCGCCATTGAGGTCTGATGAACTCCCTCTTCTGGTGAAGGAAGGTAGTGAGGCTGATTACCAAGCACCTGAGCTGGATGATGATGACTGGGTGACGAGAATTTCTGACTGGATATAAGGCAGCCGACGCCCTTCTGCCTTGCTGGTGATCTCTCTGAGGGATTCTAGGAGACCAGTCTGATTCTTGCTCCTCAAAAGCAGTTCTCTGCTCTGTTTTTTGCATTTGTGTTTTGGTTTTGTTTTTCCTTGTTTTTCTGGATTTCTGCCATTCCCTGCTGGGGTGTGCTGAATTCCTTTTTGCTCTGTCTTCAGAAAATACCTGAGTACTGATATAGTCTTTTTGAAGCCTAGCGTCTTCAGAGCTTTTTTCCCTATCAGCTGTTGGCTCTTTTGATAGGGTTTTTGCGGATTACAGACAGCAGCTTTTCTATCCTGTCCTTTGTAGTTAGCTTGGGCCCCATCATTTGCTCAGCCTATCTTTCTATCTGTGTAAGTGTTTTTTCATCTTGCTTCACCGTCATTATATGCTGGGGGCTGCCTATTGCTTTGGGGTCTGCTTTGGGGCAGTTTAGATTTCCCTTTCTGTCTTTAGGTTATGTAGTTCTCCGGCTGTGATCGAGGGGTCTAGGGCACCCCCCACGGCTACTGCTAGTTGTTGTTGATAGGTTCAGGGGTCTGTAATCCGATAGCTGCCAACTTCTCTGGTTTTATGGACTTAGCTAGTATTTCTGTTTTGCCTCCTACGGTGACTCATTCATAACAGAAAACTCCCTGTATGTTAAGGGATCGAAATCTCTTTTTGTTGTACAGAGGATTTCATTTTTGGGATTTATTTTGTCTCCGTCAACTATTGAAATGGACCCGGCCAAGGTACAGGCCATTTATGATTGGGTGCAGCCCACTTCTTTGAAGGCTCTCCAGAAGTTTTTGGGTTTTGCTAATTTTTATCGTAAGTTTATAGCCAATTTTTCTGTTATTGCCAAACCATTGACTGATTTGACTAAGAAGGGCGCTGATTTGCTGAATTGGTCTCCAGAGGCTGTTTCTTCTTTTCAGGAGCTGAAGCGGAGGTTCACTTCTCCGGTTTTGTGACAACCCGATGTCTCACTTCCATTTCAGGTGGAGGTGGATGCTTCAGAGACTGGTGCAGGAGCTGTTTTGTCTCAAAAAGATCCTGTAACATCTAAAAATGAACCCCTGTGCCTTCTTTTCCCGAAAGTTCTCTGCTTCGGAACGCAACTATGATGTGGGGAATCGAGAACTGTTGGCCATGAAGTGGGCATTTGAGGAGTGGAGACATTGGTTGGTGGTTGGAGGGAGCTAGACATCAAGTTGTGGTCCTCACTGACCAGAAGAATTTGATCTACCTTGAGTTGGCTAAATGCTTGAATCCAAGACAGGCCAGGTGGTCCTTGTTTTTCACACGTTTTGATTTCGTGGTCTCCTTTCTCCTGGGCACTAAGAACGTTAAGGCTGATGCCCTCTCTAGGAGTTTTTTGGCCGATTCTCCTATTGTGACCAAGCCTGCTACCATCTTAGGTGAGGGGGTGGTTCTTTCTGCCATCTTGCCTGATTTGAGACGTGCTCTGGAGAGGTTTCAGGAGGATAAGCCTGAGCGTTGTCCCAGTGGTAGGTTGTATGTTCCTGACCAGTGGAGGAGGAAAGTGATGTCTGAGGTTCATTGCTCCACGTTGGCTGGTCATCCAGGTATTTTTGGTACTAGAGATTCGGTGAGTCGGTCTTTTTGGTGGCCTGCCTTGTCTCGTGATGTCAGAAATTTTGTGCAGTCCTGTGGGACTTGCTCCCGATCTAAGCCTTGTTCTCATTCTAGTGGGTTATTGATGCCTTTGCCGGTGCCCAGGAGGCCATGGACCCATATTTCAATGAATTTTATTTCTGATCTGCCTGTCTCTCAGAGGATGACTGTTATCTGGGTGATTTGTGATAGATTCTCTAAGATGATCCATCTTGTACCACTCCCTAAGTTGCCATCTTCCTCAGAGTTGGTGCCCTTGTTTTTGCAACAGGTGGTTCGCTTGCACGGGATTCCTGAGAACATTGCATCGGACAGGGGAGTTCAGTTTGTCTCTAGATTCTGGAGGACCTTTTGTTCCAAGTTGGGAATTCAGTTGTCCTTCTCTGCATTTCATCCTCAGACCAATGGGCAGATGGAGAGAACAAACCAGACTTTGGAGGCTTATTTGAGATGTTTTATATCTGCTGATCAGGATGATTGGGTGTCATTTTTACCCTTGGCCGAATTTGCTTTAAATAATAGAGCTAGTTCTGCCACTTTGATGTCACCCTTTTTCTGTAACTTTGGGTTTCATCCTCGATTTTCTTCAGGGCAGGTGGAGTCTTCTGCCTGTCCAGGAGTTGACACTGTGGTGGAAAGAATGCAGCAGATTTGGGACCAATTGGTGGATAAGTTGTCTCTTTCCCAGGAAAAGGCCCAGCGGTTTTCTAACCGGCATAGGACCATTGGTCCCCGGTTTAAGGTGGGTGATATGGTCTGGTTGTCATCAAAGAATATCTCTATGAAAGTGGCTTCTCCAAAGTTTAAACCTAGATTTATTGGACCTTACAAGATTTTGGAGATTATTAATCCGGTCTCTTTTTGGTTGGCTCTTCCTGTCGCATTTAAGATTCATAATGTGTTTCATAAGTCCTTGTTGAAGAGGTTTGTTGAGCCAGTGGTTCCTATGGCGGCACCTCCTGACCCTGTGTTGGTTGAAGGTAACATGGAATATGAGGTAGAGAAGATACTGGATTCCCGTCTGGCTAGACGGAGACTCCAGTATTTGGTTAAGTGGAAGGGTTATGGTCAGGAGGATAATTCCTGGGTCTCTGCCTCGGATATTCATGCCGAAAGATTGGTGCGTGCTTTTCATCGAGCTCATCCCGATCAGCCTGGTGGCTTGGATGAGGGTTTGGTGACCCCTACTCAAGGGGGAGGTACTGTTGTGAGATCATCTGTTCATTCATCTTTTGTGTCCGAGGATCTCCCTCTTCTGGTGAAGGAAGGTAGTGAGGCTGATTTTGATGAAAGAAACCAAACACCTGATCTCGTGGATGATGACTGGGTAACGGGAACTTCAGACTGGATATAAGGCAGCCGACGCCCTTCTGAGTCGCTGGTGATTTCTCTGCTGGATTCTTGGAGACTAGTCTGATTCCTGCTTCCCAAAGATAAGTTTTTGCTCTGCTATTGAACTTATTAGTTTTGGTTTTGTTTACCTTGTTTTTTGGAGTTCAGCCATCCCCGGCCGGGGGTGTGCTGGATTCTTTTTCCTTGATCACTGTTCTCTTTTGCTCAGCTTCCAGAATATTCTGAGTGCTGATATAGGGTTTGAAGTCTAGTGACTTCAGGGTCCTTTTTGCTTATCAGTTGTGTTGGTAATATTTTTAGCAGGGTTTTCTCGGATTGCAGACAGCAGCTTTTCTGTCCTGTCCTTTTTAGTTAGCTTGGGCCCCATCATTTGCTCAACCTATCTTTCTGTCTGTGTTAGTGTTTTCATCTTGCTTCACTGTCATTATATGTTGGGGGCTGCCTATTGCTTTGGGGTCTGCTTTGGGGCAGTCAGTTTTTCCCTTTTCTCTCTTTAGGCTTATGTAGATCTCCGGCTGTGACGAGGTGTCTAGGATCACCGTAGGAACACTCCACGGCTACTGATAGTTGTGTGATAGGATTTTTTACCCATTGACATGAATGGGTGGTGAAAAAAACGCTGAAAATCCACAGCAAATCTAGCATGCCAAAACCGCAGCAAAAAAAAGCTGCAAAAACCAATGAAAACTTGTTTTTTTTCTGCAGCTTCTGCCAAGAGATCAGGTTTTGCTGCAGAAAAAAACACTGATAAAACTCCAAGTGTTAACTTACCCTTACGATTCTTTTGACAAAGGAAATAAATTTATAGAACACGGATTTTTGGGTGGTTTATAATCTTGATAACAAGTTCTCTTCAACTTATCGTGAACAAACAATGCCTTCATACTTTGTAGGAATAATAAAAATAGCACAACATCATACCCAAATAATACTCATACACAGTGTCCAAAATACAATAAAGAAGCATTTGATTAGCACCATATAATGCCCAACAAATATCATGTAATGTTTAGGCACCTATATAGTTCCCAAATAAAACTTCCATTTAAGTGATTTTCTGGGATGTTTGGACTACACGTTGGAAATATGTTGGAAATAACCATTACTCACCAATTTAATCACTCACCCATCCAGCCCTTCTACTCTTGTGGTCCACTCCTTACTGTTCTGACAGTGATAATCTGACTACCATCCATCACTTCTTATTAATCAGCCAGTGATTGGCCACACATGAATGAAGGTCCAGTTGGGTCCTGGTGGACCAATGTGACTATGGTATCACTGGTGGATCCACTGGAACATCACTGGTCCAATCCGATCCACATGTTCCGAATTGAACAGCTGTTCTTATAGAGAAACTGTAGTGACAATGTCAGGAACACCGCACTGCACTTGCTCACTGAGCCAGAGCGCGTGTCCTGAGTACAAAGACTGTGCACAAAGATACCTGCGGAGCGGGCAGCAGTGGTGACAATGCATGCTCCAGGACCTGAATCACGTGACTGCTAGGGGCGTGGCCTAAGCTCCACGGAGCTAGGAGCTGCCGGGAAACTCCTAGAAAGGTAACTACAGGACAATGTTACCAAGGGGCATAGACAGAGACAGAAACTAGATCAAGCCAAGGTCAAAGCACGAGATAGCAATACAGTACCAAAGGATTAGACAGAATGGATAGTCAGGACGTAGCAATAGATCAGAAAACCAGAACGGGCATAAGACGGTACAATAGGGGTAAACTGTAATGGAGTAATGATAGCCAAGCCAGGAGGTCAGAACCAGAAAAGACAATGGTACCAAAACGAGAGACGGAGTACAGAGTGAGGGAGCAAGCCGGGTCAGACACGGGAAGCAAACAAACAACGCAGAGTGCACGCACACCAGGGGTCAGACACACCAGAACAGCAGTATAACTGACAGAGAATGCTAGTTTGGAGTGAGTATAAATACCCCTCCCAGATCCAAAGAGAGGCCGGCAAAAGTTAACCCTGTGAGAACAGGACATTAACCATGTCCTAACCATGACAGACAATATAACAGCCGTTCTTTATTCCCATAAAGGTTTAATACCAGTGGATGAATATTGATAGACTCATATGCTTTAGAACCTACCACAAATCTTTCTAAGGCTACTTTCACACTTGCTTTTTTTTGCTGCGCGTTTTTTGCGCAAAAAACGAATGGAAAAAACGCATGCAAACGCTGCATTTTTTCAAGCATTTTTATGCGCATGCAGGAAAAAAACGCAGCTTTTTTATGCATTTGTATGCGTTTTTAGTGCGTTTGCGTTTTTTTCAACATTGTCCTCACCAAAAAAATCAAGATAGCAATTGTTAGGGTTAGGGTTAGGGGTTAGGGTTAGTTAGGGTTAGTAGTACTAACCCTAACCCTAACCCTAAACCCTGACTCTACTGACCCTAACTCCTAACCCTAACCCTAAACCCTAACTAACTCTAACCCCTTACCCTTAACCTAACCTTAACCCTACTAACCCCTAACCCTAACCCCTTACCCTTAGCCTAACCCTAACCCTACTGACCCCTAACCCTTAACCTAACCCCAACCCTAACCCTAAACCCTAACGAACCCTTATACCTAACCCTTAACCTAACCCTAACCCTAAACCCTGACTCTACTAACCCTAACTCACCCTAACCCTTACTGTTATGATTGAGTCACCGTAGGAGGCAAAAATAGAAATGCTAGCTAAGTCCAGAAAACCAGAGAAGTTGGCTATCGGATTGCAGACCCCTGAACCTATTAACACAACTAGCAGTAGCCGTGGGAGGCTCCTACGATGCCCTAGGCCCCTCGATCACAGCCGGAGGACTACATAGCCTAAAGACAGAAAGTGAAATCTAAACTGCCCCAGAGCAGACCCCAAAGCAAAAGGCAGCCCCCCCACATATAGTGACGGTGAAGCAAGAAGAAAGAACAAAACACAGACAGAAAGATAGACTGAGCAAAGATGGGGCCCAAGCTAGCTTAGATAGGAAAGGACAGGAAGGCTGCTGTCTGCAATCCGTGAAAAACCCTATGAAAATAAGAGCCAACAAACTGACAGTAAAAAAGGCCCTGAAGACGCTAGGCTTCAAAAAAGGCTATGTCATTACTCAGGAATATTCTGAAGACAGAGCAACAGGCAAAAGGAGATTCAGCTCACCCCAGCAGGGAATGGCAGAATCCAGAAAAGCAAGGAAAACAAAACACTAATGCAAAAAGGCAAAGCAGAAATCTTAGCTTTAGATGAGCAGGAATCAGACTGGTTTCCTAGAAGTCCACAGAGAAATCACCCGCAGGCCAGAAGGGCGTCAGCAGCCTTATATCCAGTCATTAACTCCACTCAGCCAGTCATCATCATCAGCCCCAGGTGTCTGACAATCAGGCTCACTACCTTTCTTCACCAGAAGAGGGAGTTCCTCGGGCCTCAGTAGTGAAGGGGAAAATGAACTCACAACAGTACCTCCCCCTTGAGGAGGGGTCACCGAACCCTCAACCATGCCACCAGGGTGATCAGGGTGAGCCCGATGAAAGGCACGCACCAATCTTTTGGCATGAATATCAGAGGCAGAGACCCAGGAATTATCCTCCTGACCATAACCCTTCCACTTAACCAAATACTGGAGTCTCCGTCTAGCCAGACGGGAATCCAGTACTTTCTCTACCTCATATTCCATGTTACCTTCAACCAATACAGGGTCTGGAGGTGCAACCCCCGGAACAACAGGTTCAACAAACCTCTTCAACAAAGATTTATGGAACACATTATGGATTTTAAATGTGACAGGAAGAGCCAAACGAAAAGAGACCGGATTAATAATCTCCAAAATCTTGTAAGGTCCAATAAATCTAGGCTTAAACTTAGGAGAAGCCACCTTCATAGCAATATTTTTTGATGATAACCACACCATATCACCAACCTTAAACTGGGGACCAATGGTCCTATGTCGGTTGGAAAACCGCTGGGCCTTTTCCTGGGAGAGAGATAACTTATCCACCACTTGGTCCCAGATCTGGTGCATTCTCTCCACCACAGTGTCAACACCTGGGCAGGCAGAGGGCTCCACCTGCCCTGAAGAATATCGAGGATGAAACCCAAAGTTACAAAAAAAAGGTGACATCAAAGTGGCAGAACTAGCTCTATTATTTAAAGCAAATTCGGCCAAGGGCAAAAATTAAACCCAATCATCCTGATCAGCAGAAATAAAACATCTCAAATATGACTCCAAGGTCTGGTTTGTTCTCTCTGTCTGCCCATTGGTCTGAGGGTGAAAAGCAGAAGAGAAGGACAACTGAATTCCCAGCTTGGAACAGAAAGCTCTCCAAAATCTAGAGACAAACTGGACTCCTCTGTCAGATACAATGTTCTCAGGAATCCCGTGCAAGCGAACCACCTGTTGTAAAAACAGGGGCACCAATTCAGAGGAAGACGGCCACTTAGGGAGTGGTACAAGATGAACCATCTTAGAGAACCTATCACAAATCACCCAAATAACAGTCATCCTTTGAGAGACAGGCATATCAGAGATGAAATCCATTGAAATATGGGTCCATGGCCTCTTGGGGACAGGCAAAGGCATCAACAACCCACTAGAGCGAGAACACGATTTAGACTGGGAGCACGTCCCACAGGACTGCACAAAATTCCTGATATCACGAGACAAGGAGGGCCACCAAAAAGACCGACTCACCAGATCTCTAGTACCAAAAATACCTGGATGACCAGCCAAAGCAGAGCAATGAACTTCAGACATCACTCTCTTCTTCCACTGGTCAGGAACATACAACTTTCCACTGGGACAACGCTCAGGTTTGTCCTCCTGGAACTCTTCCAGAGCACGTCTCAAATCGGGCGAGATGGCAGAAAGAACTACCCCTTCGCCTAAGATGGTAGCAGGCTTGGTCACCACAGGAGAATCAGCAAAGAAGCTCCTAGAGAGGGCATCAGCCTTGACATTCTTAGTTCCAGGAAGAAAAGAAACCACAAAATCAAAACGTGTAAAAAACAAGGCCCACCTAGCCTGTCTAGGGTTCAAGCGCTTAGCCGACTCTAGGTAAATCAAATTCTTGTGGTCAGTGAGGACCACGACTTGATACTTAGCTCCCTCCAACCAATGTCTCCACTCCTCAAATGCCCATTTCATGGCCAACAGTTCCCGATTCCCCACATCATAGTTACGTTCAGATGGAGAGAACTTTCGGGAAAAGAAAGCACAGGGATTCATTTTAGATGTTACAGGATCCTTTTGGGACAAAACAGCTCCTGCACCAATCTCAGAAGCATCCACCTCTACCTGGAATGGAAGTGAGACATCAGGTTGCCGCAAAACCGGGGCGGAGGTGAATCTTCGCTTCAGCTCCTGAAAGGAAAAAACAGCCTCCGGAGACCAATTTAACACATCAGCACCCTTCTTAGTCAAATCAGTCAATGGCTTGGCAATACTAGAAAATTTTGCTATAAATTTCCGATAAAAATTAGCAAAACCCAAAAACTTCTGGATGGCCTTCAAAGAAGTGGGCTGAACCCAATCGTAAATGGCCTGTACCTTGGCCGGGTCCATTTCAATAGTTGACGGGGACAAAATAAATCCCAAAAAAGAAATCCTCTGTACTCCAAAAAGGCATTTAGATCCTTTGACATACAGGGAATTCTCCCTCAAGATCCGGAACACAGTCCGAATATGTTCCACATGAGAATCCCAATCCTTGGAGAAGATCAAAATATCATCCAGATAGATAATCAAAAATGTATCGCCAAAATCTCGGAAAATATCGTTCATGAAGCACTGGAAGACAGAAGGGGCATTAGTGAGCCCAAAAGGCATCACCAGGTACTAAAAATGTCCCTCCGGAGTATTAAACGCCGTCTTCCATTCATCCCCATGCTTAATGCGAATAAGATTATACGCCCCCCTGATGTCAAGCTTGGTAAACCAGCAAGCACCTTTAACTCTGGAGAATAGATCAGAAATAAGGGGTAACGGATACTGATATTTAACAGTAATTTTGTTGAGAGCACGATAATCAATACAAGGTCTTAATGATCCATCCTTTTTGGCTACAAAAAAAAAAACGGCACCTAAGGGTGACGAGGATGGTCTAATATGACCCTTCTCCAACGCCTCCTTAATATAGGATCGCATAGCCTCGTGCTCGGGTACAGATAAATTGAAGAGCCGACCCTTGGGAAATTTACACCCCGGGCTCAGTTCAATTGCACAGTCAAAACTCCTATGAGGAGGCAGAGACGCAGACTCATTCTCACTAAATACATCATAAAAGTCTGCCAAATAATCAGGAACATCATGCGACTGAGGAGAGGTGGAACACACCGGAGCCTCACTAAAGGCACACCGACAACCCCAACTCACCACAGACACAGATTTCCAATCCAAAACTGGATTATGAATTTGTAACCAGGGAAACCCCAGAACAATAGTATCATGCAGATTATGTAACACCAAAAACCTGCAATTTTCTTGATGGTCTGGGGCGACCCGCATTACCACCTGGGTCCAAAACTGAGGTTTATTTTTAGCCAAAGGAGTAACATCAATCCCCCTCAAAGGGATAGGCATCTGCAGAGGTGTCATCGGAAATCCACAACGTTTAGCAAAATCCAAGTCCATTAGGTTTAGAGCTGCTCCCGAATCCACAAAAGCCTTGGCGGAAAATGTGGACAGGGAGCAGATCAGAGTAATAGCCAGAAGAAACTTAGGTTGAACACCACCAAAAGAAAACGTGTGTGCAAGGCGTTTCTCGCGTTTAGGACAGACAGAAATAATATGTGAGGCATCTCCACAGACAAAACACAACTTATTACACCTTCTGAACTCCTGACGCTGCTCTCTGGAAAAAACTCTATCACATTGCATAGGTTCAGACATCTGTTCAACAGGTGGCAACACCTCTCGTGCAGCTCTGCGTTCGCACAAACGCCGATCAACCTGAATGGCTAAAGACATAGAATCGTCAAGACCAGAGGGAACAGGAAATCCCACCATAGTATCTTTTACGGCTTCTGACAACCCCTTCCGAAAGAGAGCAGCCAAGGCATTATCATTCCAGGTAGTAAGTACTGCCCTCTTTCGGAATTTTTGACAGTACAATTCTGCAGAATCACGACCCTGGTTCAATGCCAGCAGGGTCTTTTCAGCCTGATCAATGCCATTAGGTTCATCATACAACAACCCCAAGGCCTGAAAAAATGCATTCACATTAGTCAGAATAGGATCATCTGGTTTCAAAGAAAACGTCCAATCCTGAGGATCGCCACGCAGCAAAGAGATGACAATTTTAACCTGCTGCGCGGAGCTCCCTGACGAGTTAGGCTTCAAGGCAAAAAATAATTTACAATTATTTTTGAAATTCAAAAATTTAGACCGATCCCCAAAAAATACATCAGGTGTAGGAATCTTTGGTTCAGCAGCATGTGAATGAGCAAGGTAGGCGGAAATTCCCCGCACTTCCGCAGCGAGCTGCTCCACACGATCAGACAATTGCTTTATCTCCATTGAGAGAAAAAAAAATTCCCCCTATGGCCTCAGAGATATAGAGGAAAAAATATACACTTTTTTTTTTTTTTTACAATTCTTTCCTGCTATTGAGTACCCCAGGATCTGCGGTATGGCGGGTGATTCTGTTATGATTGAGTCACCATAGGAGGCAAAAATAGAATTGCTAGCTAAGTCCAGAAAACCAGAGAAGTTGGCAGCTATCGGATTGCAGACCCCTGAACCTATCAACACAACTATCAGTAGCCGTGGGAGGCTCCTTCGATGCCCTAGGCCCCTCGATCACAGCCGGAGGACTACATAGCCTAAAGACAGAAAGTGAAATCTAAACTGCCCCAGAGCAGACCCCAAATCAAAAGGCAGCCCCCCACATATAGTGACGGTGAAGCAAGAAGAAAGAACAAAACACAGACAGAAAGATAGACTGAGCAAAGATGGGGCCCAAGCTAGCTTAGATAGGAAAGGACAGGAAGGCTGCTGTCTGCAATCCATGAAAAACCCTATGAAAATAAGAGCCAACAAACTGACAGTAAAAAAGGCCCTGAAGACGCTAGGCTTCAAAAAAGGCTATGTCAGTACTCAGGAATATTCTGAAGACAGAGCAACAGGCAAAAGGAGATTCAGCTCACCCCAGCAGGGAATGGCAGAATCCAGAAAAGCAAGGAAAACAAAACACTAATGCAAAAAGGCAAAGCAGAAATCTTAGCTTTAGATGAGCAGGAATCAGACTGGTTTCCTAGAAGTCCACAGAGAAATCACCCGCAGGCCAGAAGGGCGTCAGCAGCCTTATATCCAGTCATTAACTCCACTCAGCCAGTCATCATCATCAGCCCCAGGTGTTTGACAATCAGGCTCACTACCTTTCTTCACCAGAAGAGGGAGTTCCTCGGGCCTCAGTAGTGAAGGGGAAAATGAACTCACAACACCTTACCATAACCATTGTCTAACCAATGTACAACAAAAAAACGCATACATGCGCATGCCAATGCGCACGTATGTGCACCCATAGACTTACAATGGGTGTCTTGCTGTAAAAAAAAACGCATTGCATGCGCATGCATTTTTTTGGGGCAAGTTGGACGCACAAAAAATGCAGCAAGATGCATTTTGTGCGCCCGAGCGCACACTACAAAAAAACGCATGCACACAAAAACGCATACAAACGCATGGGTATGCGCACATAAGCGCATCCCATGCAAAATATAGGGGAAAAACGCATGCGGTTTTTAGTGCTAAATAACAGCGCAAAAAAACGCAAGTGTGAAACCAGTCTAAGACTTTTTACCTTTTTTTTAAAATTTAATCATTATAACATTTAGTTGCCTTTTTAGCCTTTTTAAATATTTAGACGCAGTAACATTGGAACTAATTGCATTCTGTTCCATGCATAATCTGCCGGCATTCGGCAATAAAAAGTTATAAAGACCATTCGGAATCATTGTCTTTACAAAGTAGGGTTCTGTAGAATTGGCCCCAAGTTATAAACCTTTGTTAATTTGAACAATGAATGTGGAAACGTGAAATCCTCTCAGTACAGACTATGTACTGTACCTAATATCTGCTATGTGGAGTTTGGATGCCTTCAAGAAACCTATAAAAATTATTCCTTTCTGTCCAAACATGAGCTCCCAACGCCACTCTATGGGCATAATTCACTTGATTTACTCTGTACATACAAAAATGGCATATCATCACTCATTAACCAAACTAATCAAGTTTACTATTACATAGACACATAGGTAAATTTGTGAATGAGAGAAGTGTAATATTTGCATACAGGTGAAAAGTGGGCCCCCCATAGTCAATGTTACTGGTGGGCCCTTTGCATCTAGTCCAACACTGGCTACATCCCCCAGTTTATGTTATTTAGGTGCTTAATGTAAATGTTATTTGTATACTTTGTTATATTGTCTAGGTTTTATTTGATATACAGTAAGGAGGAAAGGCGATAAAAAGTGAGCAGGGCTTAGAGATTATGGAAAGCAGCAGAAGTGACAGCCAGGAGCAAAGAAGACACAAGAGATTTTTGAGGACTCTTTTTGGGCAGGTCAGTTCCAAAAGACACATGAAAAATGGCTCCAGAATTCTTCCCATTCAATTCTATTGCAAAACCACTTTGCTGGTCATAAGTTTAGCCTTTTGAGTGTTTTTTTTCTACTTTGGGTTTCGAAAAATGCCTGGTTGGAGAAAACAAAGTGCATGTTACTCTCCTGAAGCTTCCAAATAGGGCACTGTCCAGTCGAAAAGCTTTAAAAAAAATGGTTCAGGAAAAAAATTTCAAAAATGCTTAAAACCTCTTCAGACCCACTCCAAAAATTCAAAAACTCCTCCAAAAACTCCCCAAAGAAAGTGAGATTCCTGAAGCACGTTCCACTTGAAAATTCATAATTTGTGATAGCCTCAAAGAAACCCCAATGTGCATGTACCCAAATACTGTCATGTTTCCATTGTGCAACCTCCAGTCATCACAGGAGGGGGTACCTTTCCTCATGTTATCACCCCCCCATACTAATAAAAATGGACATTAGCATTCTGATTGGGGGATCAGAGATGATGACCCTCTTACACCTTATAAGACCATTTGTCTTTGCACATGGCGCTTTAAGCACCTGTCCATGTATGGACTTTTATAAGATGCCATGTATTCAAACATTGCTTGGGTCAGAAGAAAACATAAAAGAGTGTTGTCTAGGATTGAGGTTACAGTCTGCAATCATACTGTGACTGCAGACTTTCGAATGCTCATAGCATTTGCCAAACATGAGGCTTCTCTGATTCTGGAGCAGGTGGCCTTGTGATCTCAATAGAGCATTTTAGCATTTTGCATACTTTCCGCCACATTCCAACTAGATGTGCCCAGCCTCTCTAAGTTAACTTGTTATGAGCTAGGTTCAGCATGTCTAGTTGGCATGTGATCATATGTAAGCAAATGGATACTTGCAACCATGTGACTGCCCACTCTCAACACCAATACCGGAGAACCCTCACAGCATGTGAACAGCTCCACACAGCCTGGACAACCGCTTTAAAGAGTATTTAAACTTTTGATTTTTTTTTAAATTGAATTGCCCTAATAATGGCAAGTAGATTGGTAGGAGTTTAGTTACTGAGACCCCCTGACAGATCGCTCAATGCTTCCATCCCTGAGAGGTGTACAACTGAGGATACAAGAACGTGCAGTTTTTGCTTGAGCGCACGGATTCAATAGACTATGAAGCCCATACATTCTAGTAAGTCCGTAGCCTGCTCGGTACATGTGCTCAGCCTGGAGCTGGACACTCCTATCTTCTGTCTCCTGAACTGCGCACCTTGAGTGATCAGTTGGGGGAAATGAAATGTAAAAAAGCAAAACAAAACACATTTCAAAGGTATAGTAAAATAATCCTTTAATTTTTCTAAAATGTTTTTTTTTTTTTTTTAAATGTTGGGCTTCAGTGCAAATGTGTACAAATGTGTCCATGTTTAGAAAGTATTGAACAGCATTTTCATAATTTACCAAGTTCCACTTTCAGTAAATTTATAGGTATGGGGTACTATTGTGTTTTTCATATCAATGTAAATTTTTAATGGCAAAATTGTAGAAACTGTCCTTAAACCCATGGCTATAAAAAGTTTAAACAGGTAAATAATTTCATGCCAATTTTTTTGGACTCAGTTACTGTTTTGAACATTTTTTCTGTCTGCTACAAAATGAATGTTGTGATTTGCTGTCAGAAGTGTGTGATTTATATGTCTCCTGGAAGAGAAGGTATAACATCTGTTGGGTTATAACATTGTAAAAGTGAACAGCTGGAACGTCACATGATGATCAGTCATTCTTATATACAACTTCTACTCTTTTTTATATTTGCATCCCTTTGTGATCTGGTTCAGACTTGCACATTAATTAGCACAATCATCCATGAGATGTAATAAAATGATGGTATGGTTGCCATAAATCTCTATTCAGTTTTAATGTTTCTCTATTGGAGAAAAAGTTACATGCCACCTTGTGACCATAGCAAAATATCTAATCTAAAGTGTAATTTTTTTTCCCTATTGGACAACATTGCACATACGACTAGTGATGGGCAAATGTACTCGGATAACGTCTTATCCGAGCATGCTCGGGTGTTATCCGAGTATCTTGGGCGTGCTTGTATATTATGTACGAGTCCCTGCGGCTGCATGATTTGCCGCTGTTGGACAACCTGAACAGAAACAGGGATTGTTTGTTAAGGAATCGCCGCATGTATTCAGGCCATCTAACAATAAATCATGCAACCGCCGGGACTCGAACATAATATATGAGCACGCCCAAGATACTTGGATAACACCCGAGCATGATCCTATAAGATATTATCCGAGCACATTCGCCCATCGCTATAGGCCATATACTCTACTGTATCTTGTAATAGTGTTGCAGTTTTACTTTGCTAGCTTAAAAGGGGTTGACCAGCCAAATTGGTAAGTTTGCAGTCCCTCTGTGTGGGTGCAGTCTTATGAATCCCCCCAGCGCATGCATTGTGCACTGCGGGAATTCACCGGTTTCCGACCCGAGTACTGGAGAGTTACATATACAAGTGTATGGAAAGCAAGGTTGCGCCCACTGGCTGGGAGTATGTATAACTCATACTGAATGACTGCAGATTTTTTGATTTGGACCAGACAACCCCTTTAAGGTGGCTATATACATTACATAAAATTAGTTTGATGGTTGAACAACTATTGCACAAATGATCATCTAGTATGCTCCCATACTCATTTAAATCAATAGATACAATACAGTGCTGGTATAGTCAGTGCACTTCCCAATACTGGTTCAATATCACCTAACAATGAACAAAGGACTTTCCTGGAATATTTGTTCATTAAAAGATTGTTACTGAGTCTTTTATCATATTTCGGCTAAAAAATTAAACACAGTATTTTCAGACTATGATGGCCTGTGATAAGTTATTAAAACTAACAACCATTTTCTTGATATTGTTCATTTTCATGAACTAAACTTTAATGTTTAAAGGCACCTTTAATTAGTCTCTAGAATGGATGAAATGTTATTCCTCTCTCAGGGAGGTAACCTACAATAACATGACCTGGTGCCTTAGGGTCCAGTGTTATTGTCTCAATCTTCAACCATTTTTGATCTTTTCCCAAGAAAACTGGAAACATGGATTGAATTAAAGAGGACTTTTCATTAAATTTTTCATGTTGAACAAGACACATGATGTGGCTGCATAGCAGAGTAAAAACCACAGTATATATTTCAAATTTTCCAATCCATTGCGGAAATATTAGCCATAAAAGTATTTAGCATCTAATGAGTTAATTTAAGTCCAAGCAGGTGTTACCAGACAGTTTTCACTGGGGACAAGCACTTCTTCTCCCGATATGATTCTGACAATCATAAGCAGGCAAAAATACTCACCACCATAGATCAGATCATAGTTCTCTGTATGTTAGTTGACAGACAGCCTGATCTCCTGCTCTAACCACTTGCGTGAGACAGTCTGGGGGGAAGGGGCAGCACAGCTGAGTTTAGCTGTGTCACATTACAGACCTTTCTATCAGCTGTCTTGATTATGGAGTGTGTCATTATCACACTTATGTCTGCTATATTCAAGCAACTTGTAATTGCTCTGCAGTGAGATCAGGGCTGTCATTACATCTCACACAGGAGTAGCCTGCCTGTTCAGCGCTACTCCTGTGTGAGATGTAATAAAACTCAGTCAGAACAGATCTTACTGCAGAACGAGAACAAGTTAAGTACAAGAGGGAGTGATTACCGATACATCACCAAACAGGCAGCGAGGAGGAGACAAAGTGGCAGCACAGCAGAACTGACAATGCTATGAGAGGAGGAGAATTGATAGAAGTGTTTTTATTGTAACACACATAAATTCAACCATTCTGCCCCTCCCTCTACAGTGACCTTATCTGAAAGGTGTTAGTTATCTCTGTGTTCTAATCATGCAGAAGTTTAGACCAGGAGATCAGGTTGTGTGACATTATATGTCTCACATACTGAGATACCTGTGCTAAACTATAGTGGGGGATGTTCTTCTTTCCTTTCAGTGTTGCTTCCTGCTTATGATTTGCCAGCATCATACATTGAGTAGAAGAACACACCCCTAGTGAAAACTGTCTGACAACACCCACTTAAAAAAGTTCACTCACTAGGTGCCAAACACTTGGATTGCTATTATCTGCGCAATGGAAGGGCTAAATAAAAAACAAACACGTTTAATTCTGCTCTGCATCCACTATTTCAACATGAAAATCTGGTGAAAGGGCTCCTAATTTCACTTTCAATCAAGGGAACATTAGCAGAGATCTATCTCTGGGAGCGTTTACTTTTTCACTTGTATGACAGTCATAAGCAGCATGCCCAATCATAAGCGGTAGGAGATATGCAGTATAAAAAAGAATACAATCCAGAAAAGCATAGAACAGGCTTTACCTATGTGAGCTATGTAATGACAAACAGGTATGCTCTCCTCTGTCATCTTGTCACCTACTGTGTAGAGTAAAGCAGAGCCATGTGTCATTACAAACCCCTCTTGCAGATTTCATCTTGCAACAGTTAGTGTTGGGGTAGGCGGAGTAGAGCAGAGCTGTCAGTGCCCTGAGTGCCTGGAGATTGAAGCTGCAAGATGTGTTTGTAATAACACGTGGCTCTGCTCTACTGAGAGATAATAGAGATAATAAAGGAGAGCTGTGTTGTGTGTCTCATACAGGTAGAGCCTGTTCTAAGCTTGTCTATGAGCTTGTTCTTTTTTCCTCCTGCGTATGATTTAGCAACATCATGCAGGGGAAAAAGTAATGGCGTCTTTGCTAATAAATTATAACCTTTTACTAGCTGATCTCTTCGCAAATAGATGAGAAATAAAAAAAAAATAAAAACTAAGTTTTATTTGGATCTTTAGTCACTTTATCATGATGTGGCCTCTTTTACATTCTAAAACTGGAGAAAAGAACAGATGGGCAAATTTAGTCGAGTGGAATTGAATTCTATTACAATTTTACAAAAATCTGCAATCTGGTGGGGATAGAATATTTGTAATTCACTCCATGTAAACTCAGCAAAATTGCAGCCACCATCTTGCTAAATAGAATTATTGACAGAAAAAAGGTTAAAAAGAAGAAAAAAAAACTCCACACCTCCCCACTTATCTGTTCTACCCCATTGCTTCCTGTCTGGTCCTCTCTACCTCAGTCATGTTGGGTTCCCAGCCCATTATTCACTCTAGGCCAGGGCTAGAGTGAACTCCGGGCCAATGGAGACACAGAGGATCAGATGGCGGGGACGTCCGGAAAAATGAGTGATGAAGTGACTATAGGAGAATAACTTTTCTGTGGACAGAATTTCCTGGTAAGGCTACTTTCACACTTGCTTTGTTTTGCAGCGCGTTTTTCCCCGCAAAAAAACGCATTAAAAAACGCATACAAATGCTGCGTTTTTTTCAAGCATTTTTATGAGCATGCATGAAAAAAACGCAGTGTTTTTATGCTTTTGTATGCGTTTTTAGTGCGTTTTTACCGCGTTTGCGTTTTTTTCCAACATTATTTGGCCCCTCACACTAACCCAAACCATGACTTTACTAACCCTAACCCTGACCCTAACCCTGACCCTAACCATAACCCTGACCCTAACCCTAACCCTGACCCTAAACCTAACCCTTAACCAAACCATACTAACTCTAACCCTAACCCTTAACCAAACCCTACCCAAACCCTAACCCTAACCCTAAACCCTAACTAACCCTAAACCTTAACCCTTAACCAAACCATACTATGCTTGCCAATGCGCACATATGCACACCCATAGACATAATGGGTGTCTTGCTTTAAAAAAACGCATTGCGCGCATGCGTTTTTTTGAGGCAAGTCGGACGCCCAAAAAATGCAAGAGGATGCATTTTGTGCACCCGAGCGCACACCACAAAAAACGCATGCGCGGAAAAACGCATACAAACGCATGTGCATGCGCACATAAGCGCATCCCATGCAAAATATAGGGGAAAAAACGCATGCGTTTTTTAGCGCTAAAATACAGCGCAAAAAAACGCAAGTGTGAAACCAGCCTAAATTCCACGCAAACAAGCAAATTCTAATTTGTCCCCATTCCACTCATTTCTAATGAAAGGTCCTCTTTTCTCAATGGGATCCTTGTGCGCTGCTGCCTAACCTGCCTACCCCTTGTCCCACCTTGTGAGCACCGTATATCTCAGACCCCTTTTACAGATCATATTATCCTGTTTTTCCTTCCAATAAACATTACATTTATACTAACACTATCCCTCCCATCTTCTACACGTAAGATCCATCGAAAGGCAACATTTGAGGTGACAATGTGCAATAAGAGCGCATTTGCTTTTCTCAGACCTAAAGGTTAAATTATTTTGATGATAGGGAGAAAAATAAATCTGTTTTCGGAGTATGGTAAGCATTTCCTTTTACAGAATTTCTCTTTTTATTACATCGGCAGCATTGTTTCCATGGCAACAGCTTGAAAGTGAATGTTATTAGAAGCTAAAGTGAAGTAGAATATGGAGTATAATGAATAAAACACTCATTGGCATGAAACTTTGATTCAGTATTTCCCTCTGTCAAAAAAAAGTGACTTCTTTTTTCTATCATTGTTCCTTACAGAGAGTGAACCTGTCCTTTGATTTTCCGTTCTACGGCCATTTCCTACGTGAAATTACAGTGGCAACTGGAGGTAAGTACCACTAGACTTATCAACTACAAGAAATTGTGTATGGATTTCCTCCCGGCTCGGAATCAAGTAATATACCTACGGCGCCTGGAAAGTAAACAATGGAAGGAGTCGAATACTTTAGGAAGCCATTTATCGGAGAAGTTAGGAGTTCAAACCTAGGGAGAATAATTCTCATGCCTCATGATAGTCAAATGATTGAAGCCTTTTAAGCAGAAAATTCATTTTTCATGGTTTTGTACCAATGATTATATTTTCCTCTCCTATGCTTTCTGGATATTTCCTAGGGAGCAATGAGCACATCCAGTGTGTGACAAAATTCGACTCACAGATAACAAGGTTTTTTTTTTTTGTCTCGATGGTCTTATAGAAGCAATCAGCCCTTTCTAGAATGATGTGATTTGATTTTTGTTTTCTTTATTTATATATATATGATTCTCCAAGTCAGTATAATTACACAGATACCAAACATGCATAGTTTCTTTTTTATTTATGTGGTCAACAATTTTGTGGAAAATTTGTAAAAAAAAAAAAATTTGCTTGTCGTTATTTTTCGAGATCTGCAACTCTTTCAATTTTCAGGATATGCAGCTTTGTGAGGACTTATGTTGCGGCTCACAAAAAAATGCAATTCTGGCATTTGTACTTTTTTTCTCGTTACGATCGGATAAAGTTATTTTGTATTTTGATAGATCAAACTTTTACAAATGCAACGATACCAAACATGTGTACGCTTTATTTTTTAAAATAATTGTTTAATTTTTAATCTGGGAAAAAGGGGATGATTTAAACTTTTGTGTTTTTTTTTGGTTTTTTCATATTTATAAAAATAAATCCAACTCCACCTGCGGATGTCAAAGGCACATGATGTCTGATTAAATCAGCCATCATCTACCGGGAAAGATGCGTTCTTATTGTGCGGGCCCGCATTAAAGTCAGGGACACGTATGTGTACTTCAAAGATCATGAAGGGGTTCATGAAGATATTTTTATTCGCAAAAAAACTCAGCAAAAGTACAAAGTAAAAACATTAGAAAAATTGACAAGCTGCGGATTTAAAAAACGCTGCAGTTCTCAAATTCAAGCAGGAAACAAAAAAATAAGCGGGTTCATGAGAATTCTGAAATCTCATAGCTTTTGCTGGTACTGTAAAAAGTGGCTTCTTATTTGCATAAAAAATGCTGCAAAAAAGGCTGTACAAACTATCTACTGTATCTATTCATCCATGTGAATATCAGGGCCCAAAAGTCTGAATTGGGGCCCCCCATGGACCCTTGGTTGCTCTTGAACAATCCATCCGATTCCCGAAATCGCATCACGTGGGCCCAAAGGGGGGATACGGAGCCCACATCTACCTCCTTAGATGCCATGGACAGCTTCTCCTCCTGCTCTTAGTAGTGTAGCCTTCTTCATAGACTACACAGTGCTCTTGTCCTTCAGCCTCCATCAATTGGAAATCACTTTGCATGGAAAAGCTGCTTTTCTCTTGTAGGAGACTGATGGGCATGTCTTGTCACATGCTCCTCTTTCAGCAGTCATTTTGATAGCAGGCTGGATTAACAGGTGGGATCTATTTCACAAAGGAGTGAATTGCCTCGGAACCTGTTATTCCTATATATTAGTAGGTGACTCAAACCAATGTCATGTTAAGAAAAGAATATAAGTCTTTACTGCTTAGGCAATATGTAACATAGTGATTACTCTAATCCACTTTTAAAGTAGTTGCCTAAAGTTCCTATCTTCAGGAGCACACAGCTCCCCTGCCCACTCATTCCTATTTGAAGGGGCTGGTGAGCTCCTGAAGATGAAGAGTTCAGTGCAGCAACATGGCTGAGATGCTATTCTGAGCTACTACTCTCCTAATTTGTTAGAAAAGGCATCTTTGCCTCTGCAGCTTCAGTGCAGCACAGGGAAGCTTGGAACTAGCTATATTTAACAATTCAGCCAACTTCAGAGCAGCGCTTTCAAGCTGAAAAGCAAGCAGCTTGCACCAATGCTCTCTCTGCTGTGACAGTCTTTCGTAAGGAAGAGGGGCATCAAACTGTCCCAGAAACTGGACTCTATCTTTGTCCCGGAAGTACTCTTGAAGGTAGAGAGGACTGAGGCTCCAACCATACCATGCTCCTGCAAAACCATGATCCATCCCCTCCCCTACACCATGAGGCATGGGAGAAAAATGTAAGGTGAACAAGGCACAAAGACAAAAACAGGGATAACAGAAAGCAACAATCATACTAACAGTTACCAAAGGTAGAGAGGTATGTAGGTAATGATAGGAATGTACCAACCAAATGGGAATAGGACAATGAGGAAAGCATACACCCCAAAACAGCACAGAAAATTCTCCTGTAACAACAACCATGTCCTATTCAGCACAGCGTCTCCAAGGAGCTAGGAAGCAAAGCTTTCACTGCCATGACAGATAAGGTCTGGCCAGATATATACGGAGAGGTAATGACCGGATCAGAAGCAGCTGAAAATGGAGCTGCAAGTTTCTGACCAGCAAAGAAAGGGTCATCATTAGTCTCTTCAGCACCAATGGAAACCGAATCCATTTAATATGGGATCCAAACACACAGGCTAAATTTAAGTAGTAATCTTCCAAACCCAGATCTCCCAGGAGGATGTGACACACTCGAGACATTTTGCCTGGGAAACCAGCTGCGCTAAAGTGGCTATTAACCTAGGCTACGAATAAACTGGAGCAAATTTTTAATAAGAGGTGAATTGCAAAACATGAGAAAACCCCTTTAAATAGGTTGCCAGAACTAATATCATCTTCAAGTTCAGGTTGCCCTAGCAGCCTGACGTATGTGTGCAGGCAGAGTAGGAGACTGAAACTCAAGCCAGAAGTCTGAGCATCAAAGTAAAAAGTAACTGGTTGTTTATCAAATGGACATGACAAATTTGCACCACTATTCCTGTGTTTTTTCCTTCATGAATATGTTGTGTGGGTGAATAAGATATAAGACTTTTTGGAACCCGGGTTGTTGGAGCTCCGCACTGGACTTGAATGCATGCACTGAAATCATAACATATTTAGCAGGACATCAGCATATACATCACGTACAGTAGTCATAAGCTGAGGAATTTGGCCTTTTAGCCCTTTCGGTTGCATTTCCTGGGAATGTGTCCATCTTGCCTGCAGGTAATCTGTACATCTATAAATACCGTGAGCACAATGAAAAGTGCTTGAATAGGTTTGCAACGTAGAGAAAGAAACAGATGGCTGTACTGTATAATATTACTGTATAATAATGTTAAATATAGCTAGTTCCTGTATAATAATGAAGACTTGTAGAGGAAAAACCTCAACAAGGTGGAATTTAGAACACGTGCACTAATTTGTGTTACGTTTGTATCACTTGCCAATTAGATAATTTTACTGTTCTCTTATAGTTGAAAGTAATATAAAAAAAACTTGTCCAATCAGCAAGGGCATTAAAGAGGACCTGTAGCTTTCTACAAAAAATTGAGTTAAATACTGTACCTTGTAAATTTGCCTAGCTCCTCTGATATTCACATTTGTTGCTTTTGGAGCACATTATGTGAAATCTCTACTTATAGTTCAACTGGGTTCACCCTCCTAGATACTGGTAATCATAGATCGTCATCTGATCTAGCAGTCTGAGAAGCTGAAAACCTTAGATTGACAGTGTATGGGAGATAGTGGTAACATCACATGTCTCCAGAATAAACTCTGAAGAAATGCTCAGTTGGATTGTAAGGAGAGATTTCACATACTGTGATATAAAAAACAACAAATTTGATTATAACTGCAATGGAGGGACGCAGCACAAAATGGAAAAAGTGTCAGAAACAATGTAACTCAAGGATTTTTACAAACTATGTAGCTCAGCTTTTTTTTTAGCAAATGACAGGTCCTTTTTAAGTAGAATCATGCTACCAGACTTAGACAATGCACTAGTGTGGCACTCAGTCATGTTGTTGTCATCTACAATAACTCATAAATAGACCTTTGTTCCAGGCTGTCAGCTTCACTAATTTCTGCAGAAACTGTAATTGTAGACTAGTGAAGAGCAAACCCATGGATGTTCAGGGCCGGACGGACTTTTTAAAAAGTCCGGTTCGAAATCCGAACTTGACCCCATACCCTGAACTCCATATAAGTCAATGGGGACCCGAACTTCAGTGCTGTAAAATGGTCAGAGTAAGGGCTAGGGGGTTGTAAAAGGAAGGAAAATGGGGGTAAGAGCAGTGGCAATTGCCCAGCAAATAAATGTGAATAGGAAAATAACTTAAAGGGGTTATTTCACCATAGTAATCATGGTAAAATAGGAAGTAAATGAATAAAATAAAAATTTAACAGTGCCCTCAAAGAGACTGAGTCTTGCTACCACCAGTCCAGTTAAAAATTTCACCCACAGAGCTTGGGGAAAAGTATCCCCACAGACGCAGCTTACAAACTTCACCCCCGACCATGGGGAACAGAACCCCCAACAGAAGCTGATTCAAATGTCACCATAGAGCATGAGGAACAATACCCCCAGATAAGATTATTAAAAAAAAAGTCTGCTTCCAGTAGCATATTTTACAAATGCCGCCAATGAAAAGCTAGTAGTATGATTTTGGATTGAGCTGGAGGTTCGCAGCGAGGCTTGCTACCGGCAGTCCAGTTAAAAATTTCAACCACAGGGCATGTTTCCACATTTTTCCCACAGAAGCTGATAAATTTCACCCACAGAGCATGGGCCAGAGTACCCCCAAAGAATCTTCTTAACAATTTTACCAATAAAGCATGTTTTTACTTTTCCCCCACAGAAGCGGATAACAAATTTCACCCAAAGAAGCTAATAAGTGATAACAAATTTCACCCACAAAGCTAGTTTCCACATTACACCCACAGAGCATGTTTTCACAGTTCCCTGAGAAAGCTAATTAAAAATGTCACACACAAACAAAGAATGTGAAGCAAAAAAAAAAAGCGGTCTGTAGGAGCGCTAAAGGAGAGGCAGAAACCAGAAAAGGAAAAAAGGGTAAAAAACAACTTTTATTCTTCCTCCAAAAGTTGTTTTTTACCCTTTTTTCTGGTTTCTGCCTCTCCTTTAGTGCTCCTACAGACCGCTTTTTTTTTTTGCTTCACATTGTCTTTTCCTCCTTGAGGATTAGCGGCAGGAGCAGCTTGGAGGGCAGTTGTTTGTGGGAGAACCTGCGTTTGCTGAGCGGTTCTGGGAAGCTCTGGGACCCCTGGTGTACACTTACAGCTGGGATCGGTCTCAACACCACGTCCGGAAGCCGTTGTGAGATGGACTGACCAGGAGAGCGGAGGTTGCTGACAGCCACATGCAGTGCCCTTCTGGGCTGCGAGGACACTCTCCCCAACTACCATTTACGTTCATACCGTGGTTGTGCAAGGGTGGCACAACCCTGCAAGGTGCGGACCTTATCGATTTAGTTAGGAAAGCAACTTAATATAGGTACACTCATTGCGCCTCTCTTTGCATTTTATTTTTCACACACAAAGAGGCACAGTACCCCCATGAGCAGGGTTGCAGAGTACACACAGCTGCTTAAAGACACAGTACTCCCACAGATATGTGTTAAAGAATACACAGAGGCTTTTGGCACAGTACTGTCACAGACATGGTTAGTTAAGTAAGAGTAGAAAAATATTCTTAGATCTACATCACTCTCACTGTTACATTTGAAGATTATTAAAACTTTTGGTTACACACGGTACTATCACAGACATGGGTGCACAGTACACATAGAGTGTTTTTTTAAAACTGCGCGCACACAAAACCTAACACTGTCCTGCTAGCTGGGTCCTGTCCCTATGCTAAACAGAGCAGAAATAAAAATAAGAATCTTAAACCAGGAGGAACAGCTCCAAGTGGAGGAAGAGGTGGACATGGTGACTCGTGCATGCTACAGCTGAAACTCCACTGTTGGCTGCTGCTGCTCGCACTGTCTCTCCAGCATATGCAAGGTGGAGTTTCACCTTGTTGGTATGTCACATATCAGCCGATGGGCAGGAAGGCAGAAGTGATGCTGCAGAGCAGACAGTCGAGCAGCAGCAGTTTGAGTAGGAGGAGGAGTCAACTTGAAAAGATAAACATCCAGCAATCTTAGGAGGTGGTAGGACATGAGCTAGAATGCCTTCCGCCTCTGTCTCAGTCGCCACTTGCTTTACCCGGTGGACAGTTAGGGAGAATTAACATCTCTGGCCATGCTTACTGGTCCATCTATCGGTGGTTATGTAGACATTGCCACTGATGGCATTGCACAGAGCACATATGATTTGGTCTGCAACATGTTTGTTTAAAGCAGGGATGTCTCACCTGATAAAGTAGCGGCGGCTGGGAAGAGTAGATTTATTTTTTTGCAACAGTACTGGAAAATAAATAGCACTCCTGAAAAATTGGAATTGACGGTGAGATGGTTGATTCCAGTTACTTATTTCCCAGAGTTTTAAAAAACACACACTAGTCCAGAAAAATTACTTTTGGAGTCTAAAAAAGGCAACGAGGCTACTAAAAAACACACACTAGTCCAGAAAGAAAAAAAATTTTTGTGTGTCTAGAAATGGCAACTGGTCAGGTAATGCCAATTACGTATTTCCAAGACTACTAAAAAAAACACACACAAGTCCAAAAAAATTATACAAACACACATTAGTCCAGAAGAATTATATTTGAGGCGTAGAAATGGCAAAGACATGGTTGATGCCAATTATTTTTTTTCTAAACTTCCAAAAAACACACACTAGTCCCAAAAAAAAATTTTGTGATTAGAAATGAAAACAAGACAGGTGATGCCAAATATTTATTTCCCAGACTATTAAAAAACACACGCTAGTTCAGAAAATTTTATTGGGGGGCCTAGAAATGGCAACAATTCACTCATTCCTATTGTAGACATCTAGGTCGAGCCCTGCCAGAACCTAATTATTTGGTGGTATTATTATAGAATCAAAATTCCCTTTCTCTTATTCCTGTTCCTGCTCAATATGATATCTGATTGTCTTTCTTTATCTTTACATGTACAAACAAGGCTATTTAGTATGAGGGCGCGTTCAGACATCAGTGCTGGTCCAGTCTCTTACTTATTTGCACAGACATCTGAATGCGCCCATCCTCAGATAGACAAGAGGGAAGAGAGAGAGTGCTTAAAGAATGAGTAGACTGGGAGAATATGACATGTAAAGTTTGTATTCGTTGATGTTTTTTGAGCCAAATCTTTCAAAATCAGATACCTTGTTCATGAATTTTACACAAAATAAAAAATGCTCTTATTTTTTATTTTTAATATTTTCTGTAACTTTCTACCTCAAAAAGCTGCATGTTTGACTTATTTCAATCGCTTTTCTCTCCGGTGTCCAGCGCCATACTGTCATGATCCAGTCCGTGGTTTGTTTCTGATTATTCTCTCCCTGGGATGGTCATGCAGGGGTTAATTTTTCCTGCCTTGTTTTGTTATCTGTCTGGCTATTTCAGTCGCTTTTACCTGCAGGCTTTGTCAGTTATATTTCTAGTCTCTGGCTTGAGCAGCTGACCCCATTATACCCGGATTTGTCTTCTGCCCGTTTACCTAGGTCCGGTTCCTGTTTCCCCTTGTGACTTCGCTTGTCGTAGTACTCGCTCTCTGTGTTGTGGACCTCTTGGTATTTGACTCGGCTTGCCCCCTGACATGTTCTATTGTCTTCTGTCTCTGGCTTTTCTGCTCCTGACCGGCTCTGACTTCTTAGACTTGTTCCTGACCATGTGTATTGCTGTGACCTCTGGTACTTCATTCCCTCTCTGTTGCTGACCCAGCTTTTCTGACTACTCTTCCACCATCTAGTGGCTCCTGCCTGCTGCTCTGTGGTTTCTCTGTGACTGTACCCATTTTCCTTCACCTGCACCCCCAGGTGGAGGTTTGTGTGCTACTGCGCTGCAGCAAGCATTACACATACTTCTCTTCTCGGTGACATCACGTTGCGCTCCGCGTGAGCCAGAAGTGATTTTTACAGTGTAAGCCTATGGAGCAGACGAACAAGGCTCCAAAGGCTTTCACTGTAAAATAGACCCAAGGCTCACACATAGCATTAGCCTGCTAGTCATAATTATGCCAAAGTCACTCAGAAGAGGAGAAGAACGGCGCTGAACTCCGGAGAGAACGGCGGTAGTTGGGTTATAATAACACAATCATCCTACATTACATGCATGTACACACAGTTAATTAATAAAATATTTAGTGGGAGTGCATCTTTAAAGGGAGCCTGTCAGCGGAAAATGATTGGTCCAACAGTTCAGTGCACCTACCGGTGTTCCATCTATCTCTGCACTCTTCCTATGAGGCCAGAACTGTCAATCAAGGAAGAGGAGCGAAAGATTGGTGCAAAACAAGCAGGTGGGAAGGTGCACTGACCTGTTTGACCACACTGAAGGTGCACCAAGCGCCAGTGCTTAGTTTGAACAGCTATTTTGTGCTGATAGACTCCCGTTAAGTATTATTAGAGAGGAGTCCTTTGTCGTGTCACAGTACTACAGCCATGGACTTGTGTAACGTTCACTGAGTATTCATCTGTAGAGAATATGGGCTAACAGGTTTGTGAAGTAAGGAGTTCTGGCTGTAAAGGTTTAACTTTGAAGAACAACTCCTCGCACAGTCATGATTCTTTTACATTAAACTGTCATTTTTAGTGTTTGTTGACTGAAGGATAAAATAGGGATTCTACCTTTCTGTATCGCAACTCAGGTTTTTATCAAAATCTATAATAATGTATGTATTTATCCACCTGGGGAAATCAGAAGTGTCAAAAAAATGTACCATAAGTACCAAGTAAATACAATGGGCTTTGCGGCCGTCTGTTATGAAAATACAGCCTCAACTAATAAGAGTCTTTTGTACTAGTTCTGTATATGACAGTTTTCTCGAGACAGATGCAGTGGTGGGATCCACATTTAGCAGACATTTATGGCTTATCCTTCAGAAAAAGTTAACACAGTCTGATAATGATGGCAACAAAACATCCAGAGTACATGAATGTTATACACAAACTCCAAAACAATAAATGGAGAAAAAGGATGATACAATGCAAAATAATACAAAAGATTATCTTTATTATTGTATAGAGAATAAAAAATAGATAAAAAACAACATCAAGAATACTCGAACCACAATCCAAAGGACACGGATCAAGGGACTTAAGGTAAGTACAAATTTCAGGTACTTACCTTATGTCCCTTGATCCGTGATCCTTTGGATTGTGGTTCGAGTATTCTTGATGTTATTTTTTATATCTATTTTTTATTCTCTATACAATAATAAAGATTATCTTTTGTACTATTTTGCATTGTATCATCCTTTTTCTCCATTTATTGTTTTGGAGTTTGTGTTTAACGTTTATCCTTCAGAAAGTAAGGCCTGGAGGACTTTTCCCAGTGGTGTATCCGGTTTTAGTTGATAACACGCAAAATATTTCTGGGTGCCACCCTGTAAGAGGAAGAAGCATTGACCTACGGGACCATGGTTCTGGTGCTCTGTGGTGACGTACTAGTAGATAATGTGAGGTCAGAGGCGTTGCACTGAGGGTACGGAGGGGGGGGGGTTGTGCAACAATATAGAGGAATGTTTTTTATGCATGTATAATTTTTCCATTTTTTTATGTTACACCCACAAGCTTTTTTTTTGTATTTTATTGGACTTTCATGTGATATACCAACACAAAGTCGCAAGTATGTGTTAAGTTTAAAGCAAATGTTACATGGTTTTCTAATTATTTTAATAGTATAAATATGACAATTGATATGTGCAGTTTATTCAGCTTCCTGTTATCTGATAACCCTAATTGAAATCCTGAGTCACCACTTGCCTCCAGAAGTCACATAATTGGTAAATTGAGTCCACCTGTGTGCAATTTATTGTCAGTATAACTACAACTGTTCTGTGAAGGCCTCAAAGGTTTGTCATAAAAAATTAGTTATCAAAAAGCATCATGGAATCCAAGGAACACACTAGACAGGTCAGGGATAAATTTGAGGAGAAGAGTAAAGAAGGGTTAGGTTATAAAATAATAGCCCAAGCTCTGATCATCTCATCTCAAGCAGCACTGTGCAATCCATCATAGAAAGTGGAGGGAATGTGGCACAACTGCAAACCTACGACCACATGGCCGTCCACCTAAAGTGACATCCCAAGCAAGGAGAGCACTAATTAGAGAAGCAGTCAAAATTCCCATGGTCACTCTGGAGGAGCTGCAGAAATCCATAGCTCATGTAGGAGAATCTGTCCAGCGGACAACTATTACTGATATTCTCCCCAAATCTGACCTGTATGGAAGAAGCCATTTTTGAAAGCAAGCCATAAGAAGTCCCATGTGCAGTTTGAAAAATGATATGCAAGTGACACAGCAAACATGTGGGAGAAGGTGCACTGGTCAGATGAGACCTTTTTGGGCTAATGCAAAATAATATTTGTGGCTGTTAACTAGCACTGAACATCACCCTGAAACCACCATCCCAATTGTCAAACATGGTGGTGGCAGCATTATACTATAGGAAGGCTTTTTTTCAGCAGGGACAGGGAAACTGGTCAGAGTTGATGGGTAGACGCATGGAGCTAAATGCAAGAAAATCCTGAAGGAAAATCTGCAAATGTCTTTAGACTGAAGCATAGTTTCACCTTCCAGCAGGACAACGACCCTAAACATACTGCCAGAGCTACAATGGATGGATTAGATCAAAGCCTAGTCATGTGTTTGAATGGCCCAGTCACAATCCAGATCTAAATCCCATTGCGAATTTGTGTCAAGACTTAAAAATTGCTGTTCACAGACGACTTCATCCAATCTCACTGAGCGAGAGCGAGTGTGCAAAGAAGAATGGGAAAAAACTTGTATATTTTTCAAATAATTAGAAAACCATGTATCATTTCCTTTACACTTCACAAATATGTTACTTTGTCAAGGTATATCACATAAAATCCCAATAAAAAACATTTCGGTTTGTGGGTGTATGGTGAAAAGATGTGGAAAAGTTCATGGGGTATGAATATTTTTTCAAAGAACTGTAGATCTTGTAAGGCAGTCCTCCACAAATTACACATTGATGGTGTCCAAAAAATGTAGACAATTTGGCGCGCCCCACAGGACCGTGGGGTACTCGGTACCGGGCCGGACGGTTCTTTAAGGGGGGATGTTACGGCAGCAGTGACCCGGTCCGTGGCCCTGGGCATCCAGTAAAATCCATATATATAAAACTGAATGTATGTATGTGTGTATCACCAACCAATCACGAAGAATCTTTCATTTCACCAGAGTTGTTCAAAAGAAGCTGAGCTGTGATTGGTTGCTATGAGTAACAGTTTTCCTTGCAACCAATCACTATGTATCTCGCATTTCACCAGAGCTGGTTAAAAGAAGCTGAGCTGTGATTGGTTGCTATGAGCAAGTTTTCCCACTTGACTACACCTCAGCAGACACTGACATGGTGGGAGAAATCTAGCATCCCTGGGAATATAAGTTCCCAGCCATTGCCTGCTCCCCAGAAAGGAGCAGCGAGCTCATGACAGAAATGGATCCCCCCTCCTGTGCCTAAATACGCATCACACATCCTCCATACCAAACCGTCAAAGTGTGAAAAAACGGATCCGTTGCAGATTTGCAAAAAACTGATGCACCGGATCTGGTTTTTGGTTGAATCCGTCGCAGCAGCCAGTGTATGAAATTTAAAGGAACAGAACTTTGGAAAAGGGGAGAGAGAGAGACCCCAGGGTCTCTTAAAGGGATCATTGGTATGGAAGTTAGGGCAAATCCACACTACGCTTTGGTACTGACCCCAGGCCTTTCTTAAATGGATCTCCGGTATGGAAGTCAGGGCAAATCCATCCACCACTTTGGTTCTGACCCCAGGCCTCTTTTAAAGGGATCCCCAGTATGGAAGTCAGGGCAGTTGCCTTCAAATGCTCTGGTACAGACCCCAGACTCTCTTAAAGCGATCTCCTGTATGGAAGATAGAGCAAATTCCTCAGCGCTCTGGTTCTGATCCCAGGCTCTCTTAAAGGGGATCTGTCACCCTTTTTATCCCCTATTAGCTGCCGGCATAGACATCAGGGGCTTATCTACAGCATTCTGTAATGCTGTAGATAAGCCCCCAATGTAACCTGAAAGAGAAGAAAAACACGTTATATTATACTCACCGAGGTGGGCGGTCCAGTCCGATGGGTGTTGCGGTCCGGTCCGGTGCCACCCTTCTTCATGCGATGACGTCCTCTTCTCCCGTCCTGAAATGGCTCCGGCGCATTGCTCTGCCCTGTTGAGGGCAGATCAGAATTCTGCAGTGCGCAGGCGCCAGACCTCTCCCGACGCCTGCGCACTGCAGGACTCGGCTCTGCCCTCAACAGCGCAAAGCAGTGTGCCTGCGCCGGAGCCATTACAGGATGGGAGAAGAGGACGGCATTGCATGAAGAAGGGAGGCGCCGGACGGGACGGCGACACCCATCAGACCGGACCGCCCATCCTTTTTTTTTCCCCTTTTTTTTATCCCTGGGGTCAGAACCAGCGCTCTGGTTCTGACCCCAGGCCTCTCTTAAAGGGATCCCCGGTATGGAAGTGAGGGCAAATCCACTCTGCGCTTTGGTACTGACCCCAGGTCTCTCTTAAAGGGATCCCCGGTATGGAAGTTAGGACTGTTCCACTCAGCGCTCTGGTTCTGACCCCAGACTAACGGGATGATGTGGAATATTAGGGGTAGTAGTCCAGTGGCTTTGACGAGATGATGTGGGATATTATAGTGAATGTGGCTATGTGGAGTGGGTGGGGCTCTACACTCAGCTTTATATATATAGATATAATCATTATAATTTGTTATAACTAACCGTAGTTAGTTACTATGCCCAGGCAGCACCAGGCTCTTCAGCTAGTTAATAAATAATGATGATAGGGTAGTTTGTAGAGGAAATAGTTTGTGATGCCACCCTTGGTATTCAGAAAGGGTAGCCTACGCTGCAATGCAGATCCACTGGGATGGTGTTACGGCAGCAAAGATGGTTAAGCTCTCTATGGGTAGAGCTGTGTCCCAAGGCAGTTAGGATGTTGAAAGTGATGATAGTGGCTGTTGTGGTGATTGTGGTGCATGGCAGGTGAGATGTGAATGACTCAGATGACACAGCAGGGTGCAGTTTCCAATTCTTTATTCACAGTTCACTTGTGCACAGATGCGATGTCCTCCAGGTGAGGAGTCCAGCAAACTCCCAGATAGATTGGAATACACCTTTCCAGGACTCCCTTCTGTGTGTTTCCCTCCTGGCCATCTCACTGTGCTGGTTTCCGCTCTCCTGCCCTGCACCTTCACAGTGTCCCAAGCCAGCAGCCGCGGACCTTGTCGGGCGACGTCCTCTGAGTCCCCTTGCTCCTATATATGGCTGCCTTTTTGACGAATGAATGTGGTTGTGGCTGAGGTATGTACAGCTACCCCAGCCTCCGGCTTGCTCGCTGAGTCTTGTAGTCCTCCACTAGTCTTAGGGGCCAGCTCCTCCACTGTGACCTGGTCCCTCCAATGTGGATGCGGGCCCCACGGGTGGCCTCCGCACTTCCTGTGCCCCAAGGACCCCTTCTGTCCTCCCGGGAGCTTCTTTCAGGCTCCCCCACAACTCTCTCCAGCTCTTCCTACTGCACTCCTTCTCTGTCTCCTCACGTTCTCTCCAACTCTCCTCAGACTCTGTCAGCCCTCACTCTTTCTCTCACTCCCCTCTGACTGACTGACTCTTTTCAGAACAATCTTCTTACCTCAGCACTAACTCCTCCCACCAACTGTGACTCTCTCAAGCTCCGCCCCTTCTCTACCTTCCCCACTCATTCCTCAACACCATTTCCTAGCCAGCCTAGGATGAGGCCATCCTCCCCAAGAGTACACCGAGATGCCATGACTGAACTGGTGTGTATTGGGTGCGAGTGTTAGAGTCCTGGGTAGTGCTCCCTCCCTACCTGAGAGTGGGATACCACACCTCTGGATGAGGTGCAGTACCTCTGTGGCAACTGGACCCTCAGGGGCGCCACACATTGTTAAAAGTGTATTTCAGTTCACAAAACTAACCTATCAACTGGATAAGTCATAGTTATTAGAGTCGTGTGGCCTTGAACGATTGCCAAAATGGGGGACCTTGGTCATATGTTCTCTACTAGCCATTAGGCCACAGCCAGGAGGAATAGAATGAGGTGGCTGTTTGGGCAAATGGCATGCTGCTTACTTCATTGTATCTAGGAGTGATGGTAGCCAAGCCTATGATCAGCTATGTTAGCAGTGCCATATACTAAAATGGAGGACCATGGAAGAGTGGCTGACATAAGTTCCTGGTTCAGATGATCCGAGAGAGTCCCAAATATTTGTTTTTGTCAATTTACCATTTTTTTAAATCAATTTAAAAGGTATATGCAAATAAGCCAACAAATTCTGGATTTTCACAGTCTATATCCGTAGTAATGATAACGGCAAGAAGCCATAATTGTACGACTGAAGTAAATGACATTGTCTGGAAAGATTGCAATGAAAATATTGAAATGAAATGAATAGCTTCCTTTAAAGTTATTTCAGCTCTTAAATTGCTTTCATACCTCACAAAGACTGAAAAGTTTGATTGATTGATAGAAACTTGTGAAAAGCCAAGTACAGAATCATCTGAATGTGGAGCAGGATGATAATTAAGATGGAACTGATAAAAGTGCTAAGATTTATTCTTGATGACTAGGTTGAAATAGAAAGCAGAAATGTAGGGTTCTGTGGGACATAAACAGCTGACTTCACCACTGTGCATATTGGGATTAGAAATGAAGATTAAATGTTTGCTTAGATTTCTGATCTTCTGACACAACAACCAGAAATAAGTTTACAGAACAGTAATTGTTGCATATAATTGTTGAGAAGACTTGGCTATAGACAAACATCAGGCACGATCAAAGAAGACAGGTTAACGGAGCGCCAAGCTGACGGTCAGTAGGGAGGAGATGAGGCAGCTCCTGCTGGGTGCCTCAGGAGAGGAATAAGACAATGGTGCAAGATACCCCAGTCGCAAGGGAGGGCGAAGGACACAGATGAGGTTAAAAAATGTTCTTCATTTATTGATATACACAACGGGTTTTGACGGAACAACTCTGTCTTCATCAGGTAACAATATGCACCATAGAGAAACATCAAGCAGAGGGGTCATATGTTTAGGCTGGCAATATGCCCTCTCTGATTTTAACTCGGCTAGTTGACTATTCTCTGACTGATAACTCCACCGGCCAGCAGCTACTCCGCAGACACAACCCAAGAGTCCCTGCAGTAAATCCCGATCCTTGTATAACAGTTAAAGGCTGAAGGCCAGGGTACCTCTGGGACCTGCTAAATTGAGGGACTTGCAAAAAGTCTGCCCATGGAAGCCCTATTAGGTCTTCACATATAGTCCACACTTACAGCTAACAAATTGCTGAGAGTGCTCATTTTTAAGTTTAGATTGGAAATTGAGATTATTCACTAAGGCTCATGTACTATGGTACGCTTTCTTGCAAAGAAATAATTTATATCAATATGGTTGCTTATTGACAGTACTAAAACCCTTTGTAATATCCCATGTCTCACTATAAAGTGTATCTCTGCTTAACTGGTCTAATATTAAATTATCAATTCCATCTATATCACAGGTTTCCTATAATGCATAGGGTCTGCTTTATATATTAGGCATTAAGCGTCACACCACTTATTTTCTTTCACAAAGCCAAATTGCAAAAGACAGCTCCATACAACATTTCCCATCTCTTTCTCTCTGCATCAGCTCTCCAATTTATAAGATAGATCAAGGAAGGACAAAAGAATAAAAGATTAAAATTGCTATTTATACTGGAACATACTGAGGGCATCAAGATAATGAGCCGTAAGATTTTTTTTTGTATCTTGCATCAATTTGCTCCATAATAAGGTAGAGGAAATGTATTATATGTCTCTTATTGATCCTGCACATTTTATGGTGAGAGGAGAACAGAATGTACACGTTACTCCTTCTCAATAATGCTCGTTAAGCTTCGAGAAGTCATTTATTAATGTCTGATTTGCAAAAATTGTAAAATAGTCACATAAAAGATATGGCCAACTGGTTATAGTATTTAAAACAGTTTGTTTTGGGTCCAAAGTATTTGGGTGTCAATTGTCATCTATTAAGGGGAATATAATCTGAGGACAGCATGAAGTAAGGGTTAAAACACTGAATTTAGTGATGTGTCACTTATTGGGCTGTGTACTGTTGTTTACTTACAATGAATGTTTTACCACCATGACATTATCATTGCTCAGGCTAACTGCCTTGTGCCAAGTCGTCTGACCACGCCCCCTCCTCTGATCAGCAGCTCATTGTCAATAGACAATTTAGATAGAGTCTGGTGCGGGCAAGGTCAGCTGTGATGTGGCAGTGTCAGCTGTGGTGTGAGTGAAATAAGTTGTTGTGTGGGTGGGATAAGCTGTTGTGTGGGCGAGATAAGCTGTGGTGTGGGCGGGATAAACTGTGGTGTGGGTGGTGTCCGCTGTGATGTGGGTAAGATTAGCTGTGTTTGTGGATGTCAGCTGAGGTGTGGGCAGAATCAACTGTGCTGTGGGTTGAAATAGGCTGTGGTGTGGGTTGGAACAGCTTTCTGAGCTTTGCTTTATGCAAAAAGAGCTTTACTTGTGTCACAGCAGCTGCATTAAGCATACTAAGTGATACATTGTTGGATTCAGGGTCTTTTTTCCTACATATAGTGATTGATACATGGCATAGCAGCATTGTGAAATTTGGGCTACTACAGTTGTGGCCAAAAGTATTGACACCCCTGCAATTCTGTCAGATAATACTCAGTTTCTTCCTGAAAATGATTGCAAACACAAATTCTTTGGTATTATCTTCATTTAATTTGTCTTAAATGAAAAAACACAAAAGAGAATGAAGCAAAAAGCAAAACATTGATCATTTGACACAAAACTCCAAAAATGGGCCAGACAAAAGTATTGGCACCCTCAGCCTAATACTTGGTTGCACAACCTTTAGCCAAAACAACTGCAATCATTTTCAGGAAGAAACTGAGTATTATCTTACAGAATCGCAGGGGTGTCAATACTTTTGGCCACAACTGTAGGTAGCCATTTCTAGCCACTAAATAAATAATAAAAGCTATGGGAGTTGCCACCCAGAAATATAAATAACTCGCCTGTGTCATTATACTAGAGGGTCCGTTGTCATTGATCACTTTTGCCAGCTATTCAGGTGCTCTACATCAACAGATCAGCTCTTGCTCTTCTGCGATGCTCTGTCAATGGGGCGTAACTGCTGGTGTCATGCTGATTGACAGACTAACTGCAGGGAGTTTGCCGTCAATCAGCATGACATCCTTATTGATGTTCCGTCAGCAGAACACAGTGGAATAAAAGCTGCTGTTCTGTCAACATGACGTCAGGGGAAGCCGCTGAATCGCCGGCAGTAGCAGTCTGTGATGGCAGAGATGGGTGCCGGGCACAACAGGCAGATAAGCAGCAACTACCTGCCTGTTATTTCTTAGGCCCATAGTAGAATTTTTTCTCCCAGATTACCCCTTTAATGCAGGCTATTCATGGGTCTACAGGGTCTATCTATCTATCTATCTATACTAGGATGGGGGGCCCGATCCAAATCTTGCTCCGGGGCCCATCAGAGTCTAGTTATGCCACTGGTGCTGTTATTCAATTATGTGCATAGCTTTTCTTTGGTCACTGTACTATGTATTGGTATGATTTGAGCACTGTTTGGTGGTATTTACTATAGCGCTGCTACGTAGACAATGTACAATATATTATTCTTGTAGTGTATGACGGCAGCATCATCATTATTTAGACCACTGTATGGGAGTGCTATTTAACCAATGTACGGCACTATTTTCTTGCACAATACAGTTTGGTGCTTACATTGAGTTGCAGTATGAAATTGGATGTATCTGTGATTCAATTTAATAGTTATCCGCAGATTGATCCATCACATGTAAGAAAATAAGCACTAATACAATATTTACCGGAAAACTAATTTTCCTTTGGATTTTCCGCTATTTGTTTGCAGTGTGAATTGAATTTCCCCAGTCCACCTCTGCTTATTATAGAGGCATTTTCTTATTATATGCTATGTTGTAAGAAAAAAAAAAAGTTTATCCCCAAAGGTAATTTTCTCCATAAAGGATTTCTAACACGATTGCAATTTCAAGATCCTTCTCTGCCTTGTGCACAAAGGGCGCTGATTATATATTTTTATTTTTCTCCTTTTATTCTAACAAAATTACACTTTTTTTTTTAATCATTTTTCCAACTGTTCAGCTCCTCTTCCGACAGAATGGATGTTTATAATTTGCTTTAATTTGTGCTAAATTACTGAAATTAGAGATGTGTTAGACATTTCTTTGCAGTCAGCATCAAATTTTACTTCTTTCATTGTTTATAATATAACAGTCAAAAGAAATACTTGTGGTCTGGAGGATCCAGAGTAATGTACAGTCTAGACTGGGTTACAATTAGAAGAACGCCAGTTTAGTTATTACTTATTATGAGACTGGAGAATGTGATCTTGAACCTAATGTGTCAGATTAAATAGAAATCTGTCACCTATTTTTTCACATATAAGCTGCGGCCACCGCCATCAGGGGCTTATCTACAGCATTCTGTAATGCTGTAGATAAGCCCCCTATGTAACCTGAAAGATAAGAAAAACGAGTTATATAATACTCACCGGGGGAGCGGTCCGGTCCTGGTCCAATGGATGTCGTGGTCCGGCACCTCCCATCTTCTAGCGATGACGTCCTCTTTGCTTCCCGTCGCGGATCCAGTGCTGGCGTACTGCTCTGCCCTTTTGAGGGCAGAGCAGAGTACTGCAGTGCGCAGGCGCCAGGAAAGGTCAGAGAGGTCCACTGTAAATGGATCAACCATTATTTTTCAGCAAGCCTTGTTGCGTTTAGGAAGATCAATGCTAGGAAGAATAATAAGGCGGCCATACACATGAAATATTACATTATACATTCTTATACTCTATGGAGAGGAGGAGGAATGAGGAGCAGAGTGAGAAAATAAGTGGAGCAGAAAAAAAATGAACAGGGGTATAAGTTGGTATGCATGCTAAACATAGGAGCATGTTCACATTAATGTGTACCGCTCAAAGAAACGGAGGCCAGTGTGAACCTGCTCCTATATTTTGCATGCACACCAACTTATACTCCAGTTCAATTTTCCAGGTTTCTGCACTTAGTGCAGGTAATTGTGTGTTCTCTCTTTCTTTGGTAGGGACATTACGTTTATGTAGCTTCCCATGGCTGGGTATCCATATTCTTGACCCGATCCTGCTTGGCCATTTTTCACATTGACTTCACTTTGACACATGGTAAGGGTTTTAATACTACAGATAAGTGCCATCCCAATTTGAGGGTACCTTGATGCTGGTGGAATGGCTTATATGCTTTTTTTTTTTATCAACAACAGTGTTTACTAAGTGCCCTATGTTATTTATATGCACTGTTGCTTTTATTAATTTACTTACAGCAGGGTATATGTTCATCTTGTTTCTATCTTAGGTTTTAAATAAGTGGAGCAGGTAGCACCAGATTAACCAGAGCTAGGATATCACATGGGAACAGTCACTGTATTGGAAACTGGTTTCATCCAGCAGGGAAGCAGTTAATAACAGGAATATAGTCAGGAATCTTCCAGAAGGGCAATGGTTAATTGCATGAAAATTAGGACTAAGAAATGGTTAACTGCTATATAGCAGTTAAGTATAGGCAACCTTGGAGAATCGATTGAAGAGATGGGATACTTTGATTGCACATGCTGGGTGTAAACATTATGATCATTGGTTAAGAGAAGTTGATAACTTGCTTGCTGAGATGTAGGTGTAGGCCGAGTTTGGAAATGATGGTGTCAGGAGCAGCACAGATGATTAATAGAAACCTGGTTGTAGCTGAGCCAAGGGAAGTAGGATCAAACTCCTGACAAAATGGAGATAACTCTGGGTCAGGCTACTTAATAGCCAAACACCTGACTGCTGCCTGAGCCTGCCATAAAACATCTAGGGCGATGGCAGAGCATTTTTCCAGGTAACCCGAGAAACATGGCATGAAGTATTGCAAAGGAAAGCAGTCATTGGAAAAGAAAGTAAGGCTGGTGCTGGAGCCGGAACAGGTAAGTAGCACTGAAAAAGAGACCTTCCACGTAATCTGTAATTGCCTAATAAAGTAATAGGACAATATATTTTTAAGTGTGCAATCCTTTTAATGCAAATACTGTATATTCAGAAGACACTAAACAAATATGAAACTAGATAGTTTTAGATCTTTTTTTTTTTTAAATTGACCTGTATAAAATGCATTACAATTAGTAGTTGGGAATGGATTCAGTTGCTAGCATAAGCACTAAGTCTAATGGCTAGAAAGCTAGTATTCCCCTCAATTATAAAGATAAGGCTGAAGTACTCCTTAATGCATATTAATGAAGTGTTTAGTGGCCAGGAAAGTGCATGAACGACTTTAATGAATTATGTTTCTTGAGTGTCAGTGGGTGGTAGACGATAAATGCTGATTCGGAATTCTCCTATCACAGTTTCTACCTATTTGTTTGTTTCTTTTCTGTATTCATAACATTATTGCGCATTGTCTGGGTCTATTAAATGGAAGAGATACTAGAAAAATATTGCCAAGGAGCTTACTGCATAACATTATTGTTTTCATCTCTGTTATTCTGGCACACAAGGCAAAGCTCCAATTTTTAGCATTCCTACATCAAAGTAAAAGTACTGTCAGAAATAAATAATTCTTTTTTTTTGCCTACTTCTTGGTCAGTTGCCCATTTGCAAAGTCTGAGTCATCTGAAATCCCACACTGCTGACCACTAAAGGCTCTTGTGGTGTGGCCAACAAGTGTACCCTCATTGGAGTTTATATGGTGGTCCTCCTCATATAAACCTCCATATATTCATGACCAATATGACCAATACTATTCACTGCATAAAGGCAGATATTCCCTCTGTGAGTGCCACAATCAACGTTCAAGCCTCACATGGGTCCAAAGTTCAAATGGAATCTGTCAGCAGGTTTTTGCAGTATAATCCAAGGACAGCATTAAGTAGGGGCTGAGACATTGATTTCAGTGATGTGTCACTTATTAGGCTGTGTGGTGTAGTATTATAATGAGTGTTTTATTAGCAGGAGATTATAACTGCCCAGACTATAGCTGGCGTGCATCCTGGTCCAACCACGTCCCCACCACTGATTAGCTGCTTTCTGTATACATTATGTAGTGAAAGTAAGCTGCTAATCAGTGGTGTGGGCGGGGTTAGCAATCTGAGCTCTGTTACATGCTGCATCCAAAAACTATGATTGTGTCACAACTGCTGAACCTAGAAAAGTAAGTGACACATCGATGGAAAAAGGGGCATTTTACCTTCATTATGCAGCTCCCAGATGAGATATCAAAAACCTGGTGACAGATTCCCTTTAAGGATAACTCAACTTTTACTAACTAACACTATCAAACAAAGGCTACAGAGATCTAAACTGTTTAAGGCTGTGTATCCACGTAAGCATTTTTTCACGTTTTTTAAGCATTTTTCCTGTCAAAAAGCTTACAAGAAGCATCCCATTATTTTTAATGAATTCTGCAATTTTTGTGCACATGATGCGTTTTTTTCCACGGAAAAAAAGCAACATGTTCATTAATTTTGTGGAAAAAAAACGCATTTCTAACTATATTCTATGAGCATGTAGATGCTCCTGTACAAAACGCTTAAAAAACACCAAAAAAATGCGAAAAAATTGCACAAAAAACACATAAAAAAACTGCGTGTTTTGTCAGGGAAGGAGTCCGTTGTTTTCTGCATACGTGGGTACATAGCCTAAATTGAATCTGTCAGCTGTTTTGTCCAGTATAAGATGCGGCCACTGCCTTTCAGGGCTTATCTACAGCATAATGCTGTAGATAAGCCCCCGATCCGACCAGCAAGATAAGAAAAATAAGTTTTATTATACTCACTCGGGGGGTGGGCAGTCCGGTCTGGTACGGTCCGATGGGTGCCGCAGGTCAGGGTTCGGCACTTCCCATCTTCTTGCTACGCCACCCTCCTGCTTGATTCACAGGCTCCCCGGCATCGCGCTCCTGCACAGGCGTACTTCTCTGCCCTGTTGAGGTCAGAGCAAATTCCTGCAGTGCACAGGCGCTGGAACTCTCTGACCTTTCCCGGCATCTGTGCAGTGCAGTACTCTGCTCTGCCCTCAACAGGACAGAGAAGTACGCCTGCGCAGGAGTGCGATGCCAGGGACCATGAAGCAAGCAGGAGGGTGGCATTGCAAGAAGATGGGAGGCGCCCGACCCGGACCTGCGACACCCATCGGACCGGACCGAATCGGACCGCCCCCCAGGTGAGTATAATAAAACTTATTTGTCTTATCATTCAGGTCAGACCGGGGGCACTATAGAATGCTGTATATAAGCCCTGAAAGGCAGTGGCCGCATCTTATAGCAGCCAAAACAGTTGACAGGTTCCCTTTAAAGGGCCTATTCAGGACTATGGAGTTTTTTCTTACCATGGGCCTAAAGAGTAACAGGAAGGTAATGTCATCCGCTCAATGCCGACTTTTATTTCCCATTGACTTGCAATGAGGCCGGGTTTCGGACGAAACTCCAACTTTTTTTTACCCTAGTCGGACCAGTTTCATCCGACTCAAATTTTGTTTCATGAAACCCGATCCGACCAAAGTCGCTCAACTCTAGTTTGGACATTACTGTGTTTTCCATCTCAAATTTTACTGTAAATCTGTATCGCATCCATAACAAAATCTGCACATGTGAAAATTCGCAGAGTGTCATGAAATACAGACAGATTTCGGTCAACTACATCTGCATAAACTTTAGAAAATTTCATTCACATCTATTGTATTAAAAATTTTACGCCAGGGGAGGTGCTGAGGCCCTTGACAGACGGGTGGGGGGTACTTGCTGTCGGAAAAACTGGCACACTACGGGGCCCGAGCATTCCCCATCCTGCACCTTCAATTGTTTCTGATTCTCACTTCTCCACATTTCCCGCTGCTACAGTCTCCTCCAGCATCTTCTGACTCTCTGTGATGTTTCAGGGCAGAGAGCGCGATGATTTCACTGCAGCGCACCCTCTGTGCAGAGTCAGAAGATGCTGAGGAGATGGGGGTAGCGGGAAGGTGAATATTTGATTAATTTTTATGAATGTAGCAATATATGTGGCTCATTAATCTGCATGGAACACGATAAGGGGCCCATTATACTCTATGGAGCACTACATGGGGCTATTATACTTTATGGTGCAATATAGGGGGCCCAGTATTCTGTTTGGAGCAATATAGGGGCCCCATTAAACTATATGGAGCACTCTATGGGGCCATTATACTGTATGTAGCATTAGGTGGGGTCATTATACTGCATGGATCACTATATGGGGCCATTATACCATATGGAGCAATATATGGGATTATTATACTGTATGGAGCATTACGGTATGTGGGGCTATTATACTGTATGGGGTAATATATAGGGCCCATTATATTGTATAGAGCACTAAGTGGGGCCACTTTCCTGTATCGAGAACTATGTGGTGCCCATAATACTGTATGGAGAACCAGACTGTCTGGTCGAAAATGAAAAGTCTGCAGTCATTCTGTATGACTGAAAACTTTTGAATCCCCCCAGTTCATACACTGTGCATTGTGAGTATTCGCCGGGTTTTGAGCTATTAAAAATTTACAATTCAATGTAAGAAGTAAGTGATATCTTTGGCATTGTATACCTACATTTCTCTGCCATATCTGTGCATCATGAATAGTGGTATGTGTTAAAGGGGCCCACTGAGACTCTTTCGCCCAGGGCCCACAAAAACCTGGAGCCTTGAGGAGGGTTTTATGAACCGAAACATTGCCATTTGGGCTCAATAAAGTCAATTTTTATATTTATTTTCATCTTGTTTGGAGTGCTGCTTTGTATGTATGTACAGTGGTTCAAAAAAGTATTTAGTCAGTCAGCAATAGTGCAAGTTCCACCACTTAAAAAGATGAGAGGCATCTGTAATTTACATCATAGGTAGACCTCAACTATGGGAGACAAACTGAGAAAAAAAAATCCAGAAAATTACATTGTCTGGTTTTTTTTTCATTTTATTTGCATATTATGGTGGAAAATAAGTATTTGGTCAGAAACAAGCAATCAAGATTTCTGGCTCTCACAGACCTGTAACTTCTTCTTTAAGAGTCTCCTCTTTCCTCCACTCATTACCTGTAGTAATGGCACCTGTTTAAACTTGTTATCAGTATAAAAAGACACCTGTGCACACCCTCAAACAGTCTGACTCCAAACTCCACTATGGTGAAGACCAAAGAGCTGTCAAAGGACACCAGAAACAAAATTGTAGCCCTGCACCAGGCTGGGAAGACTGAATCTGCAATAGCCAACCAGCTTGGAGTGAAGAAATCAACTGTGGGAGCAATAATTAGAAAATGGAAGACATACAAGACCACTGATAATCTCCCTCGATCTGGTGCTCCACGCAAAATCCCACCCCGTGGGGTCAGAATGATCACAAGAACGGTGAGCAAAAATCCCAGAACCACGCGGGGGGACCTAGTGAATGAACTGCAGAGAGCTGGGACCAATGTAACAAGGCCTACCATAAGTAACACACTACGCCACCATGGACTCAGATCCTGCAGTGCCAGACGTGTCCCACTGCTTAAGCCTGTACATGTCCGGGCCCGTCTGAAGTTTGCTAGAGAGCATTTGGATGATCCAGAGGAGTTTTGGGAGAATGTCCTATGGTCTGATGAAACCAAACTGGAACTGTTTGGTAGAAACACAACTTGTCGTGTTTGGAGGAAAAAGAATACTGAGTTGCATCCATCAAACACCATACCTACTGTAAAGCATGGTGGTGGAAACATCATGCTTTGGGGCTGTTTCTCTGCAAAGGGGCCAGGACGACTGATCCGGGTACATGAAAGAATGAATGGGGCCATGTATCGTGAGATTTTGAGTGCAAACCTCCTTCCATCAGCAAGGGCATTGAAGATGAAACGTGGCTGGGTCTTTCAACATGACAATGATCCAAAGCACACCGCCAGGGCAACGAAGGAGTGGCTTCGTAAGAAGCATTTCAAGGTCCTGGAGTGGCCTAGCCAGTCTCCAGATCTCAACCCTATAGAAAACCTTTGGAGGGAGTTGAAAGTCCGTGTTGCCAAGCGAAAAGCCAAAAACATCAATGCTCTAGAGGAGATCTGCATGGAGGAATGGGCCAACATACCAACAACAGTGTGTGGCAACCTTGTGAAGACTTACAGAAAACGTTTGACCTCTGTCATTGCCAACAAAGGATATATCACAAAGTATTGAGATGAAATTTTGTTTCTGACCAAATACTTATTTTCCACCATAATATGCAAATAAAATGAAAAAAAAATATTTTTTTGCCCCACTGTATGTATGTATCTATCTGTATCTTTGCACATCTCTTATACATAAAAATCAGTAATATGTATTCTGCATTCTATTCCGGTACGTGTCACACAGATGCCATCCATGAGCTGTACATATTTACACGGACCCATAGAAGTTTACTATTCCTTGTCATCCATGCTGCCGGAAAAAACAAACATGTCTCCGTGTGGGTCACACCGACATACAGTCCGTGTAAAAAACGATGGACATGTGCGCGGCCTCATAGGTTATAATGGGTACGTGTGGAGACGTGTCTCTTGTGAAAACAGATGCCACACTTACCGGAGACACTTACATGTGAAGGAAGCCTTATAGTAGTTACGGTATTTCTGTTCTGTAGGATACTATCTGTTTTGTGAACCTTTGGACGGGTTTCCCACCATTTTTTTTTCAGTAGCGCACGATCTGTTTACAGGAGATCTGAAATAAAAGCGAGTGATCTACTCCTGATCTCCAGTGAACAGAGAGCACAGACGCTCTAGACAAGGTCAAAATTCAATCAAAATTATTATTATTATGCATTTCAAACAACAGCAAGGTCTGAGAATATTAACAAACTGCTCTTGCATAGAAATACAATGCATCAACTGAATACATGATGCACAACCTATCACATTCCGACAAAACCATCAATTCCCACTGTTAACACCAGTCCATGAAGCTTGGTATTGGACAACAGCTAGAGATGTTTGGATAGTTTTATTATTTTGATTTAAATGTTTATTAAAATATGCAAAGTAGGTATTACGAGTGCCCATCAATTCCGTCTGTATTGCATATGCTGTAGGAACAAGGGCGTAACTGAGATCTCTGGGTTCCAGTGCAACTTTTGGATCTGCATCTCCCATCACTAGCTTTTTGCTTTTATGCTACAATGAGGTTGGAAAGGTCCATATATGTTAATAATCCAAGAGGCACTCACTATTTGTGGCATCATTAATACATAAATATATTAGGCAGTGCTGCATTTTTTTCTCTTAATAGAAACTTGTGGTTTATATAGGTTCCCTTTCCCTAAAAATTAACAATTTACAGAAAAATTGTTATACCTCAATTTATTAATAATGCCACCTTTGTGCTTCCATGCATTAACAATACCCCCCTTTGTGCCTCAGTGTTAAAAATGCCCTCTTCCATATCTCCATATAGTAATAGTGTCGGTGTGAGAAGGCAAGAACTGTTGGCACAATTATTAGAAAATGGAAGAAACACAAGATGTCTGTCAATCTTCTTCGGTCTGGGGCTCCATGTGAGAGCTCGCCTTGTGGGGTAAGGATGATTGTGAGAAAGGTCAGGAATCAGCCCAGAACTACACGGGAGGACCGGGTCAATGGCCTAAAGAGAGCTGGGACCACAGTCTCAGTCATTACCGTTAGTAGTGAGAAAATGGAAACAGTCTTAGGAGCGCAGGAAAGAGACTCAGACAAGAGATGGGGTTAAACCACAACGCGTTTCTACGGAGAATCCGTCTTCATTAGGTGGAAGACGGATTCTCCGTAGAAACACGTTGTGGTTTAACCCCATCTCTTGTCTGAGTCTCTTTCCTGTGCTCCTAAGACCGTTTCCATTTTCTCATTGCTCCTATCCTCCATTGGAGGTTTTCGGCTGGAGCTGCAGTGGAGACCTGACATTTTTGTCTGCCCCTGGGTTGCTTCCTAAGCGCTTCTCTATGACCGCTTATCACTGACTCTTATTACCGTTAGTAACACACTAAACTGTCATCGATTAAAATCCTGAAGGGCAAAGAAGGTCCCCCTGCTCATGCCAGATCATGTCCAGGCCGGTTTGAAGTTCGCCAGTGATCATCTGGATGATCCAGAGAAGGCATTGGATAAGATCATGTGGTCAGATGAGACCAAAATAGAACTTTTTAGTATCAACTCCACTTGCCGTGTTTGGAGGAAGAAGAAGGATGAGTACAACCTCAAGAGCACAATCTCAAACGTGAAGCATGGTGTGGGAAACATCTTACTTTGGGGGTGCTTTTCTGCAAAGGGGACAGGACATCTGCACCGTATTGAAGGGAGAATGGATGGGGTCATGTATCGTGAGATATTGCTAACAACCTCCTTCCTTCAGTAAGAGCATTGAAGATGGGTCGTGGCTGGGTCTTCCAGCATGACAATGACCCAAAACACACAGCCAGGGGAACTAAGGAGTGGCTCTGTTAGAAACATTTCAAGGTCCTGGAGTGACCTAGCCAGTCTCCAGACCTGAACAAATACCGTAGAAAATCTTTGGCAGAAGCGGAAAATCAATGTTGTCCAGCTACAGCCCCAAAACCTGAAAGATCTAGAGAAGATCTGTTTAGAGTAGTGGGCCAAAATCCCTGCTGCAGTGTGTGCAAACTTGGTCAAGAACTACAGGAAACATCTGACCTCTGTAATTGCAAACATATTCTGTACCAAATATTAACTTCTGTTTTTCTATTGTATCAAATACTTATTTCATGCAATAAAATGCAATTTAATTATTTAAAAATCATACAATGCGATTTTCTGTTTTTTATTTTTAGATTCTGTCGCTCACAGATGAAGTGTACATACGATAAAAATTACAGACCTCTCCATTCCTGTAGATGGCAAAACTTGCAAAAACAGCAGTGTATCAAATACTTATTTTCCTTACTGTATATAGAAATATTACAATATTAAAAACAAATACTTTATTGAATCAATAAAAGATTAAAACAATTAAAGAATGATAATAATTTTCATCAATTTTTAATTATTTCAATTTTTATATTGAACTGATAGTTGCACCAAAATGTTGTGACTTTTCAAAGCTTTTGCACCCCCTTATAAGCTTAAAAGCTTTGATGAATCGCGGACCCTTGGTGTTTTAGAATTCCTCCTCTAAGCAGTCACAAGCACAGAAAGCGCATTGTTATTGAGGGAGAGTCCAATAAGGAAGTTTCAGTGGTTCTTTTATCCTGTAAATAATTCTTTTTTTATCTTATTTCTTATAGATAAATTGTAAAATAAAAAAAAAAAAAGTAATTCTGAATTCAAGTTAAAAGCCTTCACTGTTCTCCCAGGAGTTTTATCGTCATGTTGAATTTTTACAATCGATTTAAAAAAATTAAAAAAAAAGATAAAGATTAAACATTAAAATAAGTGAAGAAAAGAAAACATGTTCAATTTAAGGACAAAGATAGAAGCTTTCATGTATCAATTTGTCAAGCAACAATCCACTTTCTGTTTGCCTTGTTGTATTTTGTAGTTGGGAACTGTAGATAGATTAATTTTTCTAAGTGACTTTTGGAAGTTTTTGTTTTCTCTAGAGAATTAATGCAGGGCATCAAGTGTGCCGCATCGACTTACAGACTCTCTGATGTTGGAATAGAACATTCATATATTCTATTTCATCAGCCACCGTGGTGAGGAATGCTCCACTTGTTTCCACAAAGTCAAACTACAGAAGCAAACTTAACATTTTTACATTTAGGAGGAAAACATTTACTGTAAACTTTTCACTTGATTAGTTTAGTTGAGTTTTAGAAATGAAGCCTCCAGAAAATTCGCACATGAAAGAACCCTTCAAGCAAAACCCATACATATGGCAGAGGAAAGGGTGTTTAAAATGATTTACCCTTCCAAAATCATGAAGCTTTTGGATTTTAGCAATAAGATACTCTGTCAAGACTAAATGAGACAGCTCTCTCTCCCTCTCTCCCAGCGGGAACTTCCAGCATCTGAATTTTATCATGATTTTCTCATAGTAATAAAGAAACGCTTCATATTTTTAAATATATTTTTGCATATAATTCTTACTCATCATCAATATTCTTGCACCTTAGTTACATTCCTCCCCCATCATAATTGGGGCATGCAAATCTCCAGTCTGACGATTAGTTCACTACATGCACTACTGTGCAAACTATTGGATGACATTATCACCCATCAAATCCCAGCTGATAGCTCCCATCCAAACACAGCTATGCCCTCCCTTTTCTCATATGTCCTCCAATGGTGCTAAAGATATAGGTGAAGACTTATAAAACTGTCTAAAAGAGCTGGCCTAGTTGGAAATGGAATCTTCACTAGCGCAACCACTGTTCCATACACTATGGATGCCAGCTGTGTTATACAGATTACCCCTGTCTATAACAGCAGTGAAAGGAGCTAACTCCAATTGCTGCTGGTCAACTGCATAAATACCATTGTCAATTCATCATAGCAGCTTGATCCAGGTGGGACATCTGTTCAGGTGATCTTAGCCCATGTCATAAATGTAGGGCTCCCACACCCCATTTGCCACCATTTATGTACTACTAAGAAGTCCAGTCTGTGGCTAAACTTGACTGTTCATTTCACTATTGTCAGGAACACCGCACTGCACTTGCTCACTGAGCCAGTGCACGTGTCCCGAGTACAAAAATTATGCACAAAGATACCTGTGGAGCGGGGCAGCAGTGGTGATGACGCATGCTCCAGGCTCACAGGACCTGAAGCATGTGACTGCTGAGGGCGTGGTCTAAACTCCAGAGAGCAAGGAGCTGAGGAAAACTCCTTAAAGGGTAACTACGGGACAATGTTACCAAGGGGCATAGACAGTGACATAAGCCAGATCAAGCCGGGGTCAAAGCATGAGAAAGCAGGACAGTACCAAAGGGTGAGACAGAGTGGATAGTCAGGACGTAGCAATAGATCAGAAAACCAGAACGGGCAATAGACGGTACAATAGGAACAAACTGTAATGGAGTAACAATAGTCAAGCCAGGAGGTCAGAACCGGAGAGGACAATAGTACCAAAATGAGAGACGGAGTACAGAGTGAGGGGACAGACCGGGTCATACATGGGAAGCAAACAAGCAATGCAGTATACACACACCAGGGGTCAGACACACAGCCAGAACAACAGTATAGCTGACAGAGATCCCTGGTAAAGAGTGAGTATAAATTCCCCTCCCAGATCCAGAAAGAGGCCACGTACACTTAACCCTGTGAGTGCAGGGCAAGAACCTTGTCCAAACCATGACAACTATATACTACAGTCCAAAGTCAAATGATTACAGGTTCAAGTCAACTAGGGTGCCTAAAAAAATGAAAAATAAAAGGTTTTCCAAATAAATAAAAAAATAAGATGCTTAAACACATATGGGAAACATCATAAATCAAATTAAAAAATTAGAAAAGTAGAATTGTCATTTTTTGGCTAAGCCACCTCACCCAAAAAGTACAATAAAAAAACGTTAAAAATATTGTATGCACTCCAAAGTGATATCATACAGGAAACAAGTCCACACACAAATCCATTTATGAAAAAACAAAAGTGTTATGGGTCTCATAAAAATGATGACACAAACCATTTTTTTAACCACTAAAATAAAAAAAAAAAAAAAAAGATACAAGCTTGTTATCGCTGTAAATGCACTGATCCGAAGAATCATGTTGCCAATAAATTCAGTAAAAACAAAACCCGGTAAACAATCGGTAAACAAGGCCTGCAATTTATTTTTAATAAGTCACTTAACAAATCAAAACTACAATTTGTCCTGCAAAACCCATGTCCTCGTATGCAGGGTCGGCTCCAGATTTTCGTAAGCCCTGGGTGAAAGAGTCTCAGTGGACCCCTTTAACACATACCATGACTCATTATTCACAGATACGGCAGAAAAAATATAGGTATAGTACAATGCCAAAGATTTACCTTACTTCTTACATTACATGCGTGGTATCTAAATTCAACAATAGCTCAGAAACTCGTGAGTCCTTGCAGACTTTTCATTTTAGACTGGATAATATAGTCCTCCATACAGTATTATGGGCACCACATAGTCCTCCGTAGAGTATTATGGGCACCACATAGTCCCCCATACAGTTTTATGGGCACCACATTGCCCTCCATACAGTATTATGGGCACCACATAGTGCAGTGCTCCATACAATATAATAGGCCCCACATAGTGCTCCATACAGATAATGTGCTCCATATATTACTCCATAAAGTATAATGGGCCCCACATAGTGATCCATATAGTATAATGGGATCCATATATTGCTCCATACATTATAATGGGCCTCATATAATGCTCTATATAGTATAATGGCCCCAAATAGTGTATAATGGGCCCCATAAATTTCTTCATACAAAATAATGGCCCACTTTTTTGCTCCATACAGTATAATGGTCCCTATATATTGCTCCATACAGTATAATGGTCCCTATATATTGCTACATACAGAAATATTGCCCCTTATATTGCTCCATTCAGAATATTGGACCTCAAATATTGCTACAGTCATAATAAATAGATAAATAATCCCCTCTCCCGGATCCCCGCTGCACCAGTCTCCGCTACTCTAGTCTCTACTGCATCTTCAGACTCTGCACAGAGAACACACTGTAATAATGTCATCATGCTCTCTGCACTGAGATGTCACAGAGAGAAAATGCTGGAGGAGACCGGAGCAGCGGAAATCGGAGCAGAGGGTAACGGGGAAAGATCAGTATTGGAAACAGTTTAAGGTGCGGTGCAGGGGGAATGTGCCAGCGCTGGCACCGGGCACCCCGTCTCACAGGTCCCATAGCATGCTGGTATCTTCAATGCGAGTTGGCCCCCGTCTCTCAAGAGCCATTGCACTTGCCTGGGTGTGCCGGTTGGTGACGTCAGCCCTGCTCATATGGCTAAGTTGTTGGGGAAAAAAATACAAGCTTTCATCCCTCCCTCCCACACATCTGGGAGAGAGGAGTGAAAACACAAGCATACACCCCTAGGTAATCCTCCGAAGAAATGCCCAATTGCACTTTCAGTGGGGTTACCACATCCTGCGCTTTATGACCTCCTTCACACATCTGTTTTATGTGTACATATGCGAAAATATGGAAAAACACACACCCATTGTACTCAATAATAGTGCACACATGTCAGGAGTTTGTGTCTGTGTGAAAAACAATCAAAAAGATGCACACCAAGGACAAAATGTGTGCCGCACACTAATGACACACTGATCACATCTGTGTGTCATCAGCATGGCACATACAGGCACATGGAAAAAATCTGTACACTTCCAATGATGGGAGTTGTATTCAGCAGCAGCTGTGTACATCGTGTGTAAAATGAAGAATTAATTTTAAAAAATGATGTGGACTCCTGTGTAATTTTGATAACCAGCAGATTTAAAACCATTTCTGTGGCTGCTGAGGGCTGATGTTGGTAACCAAGGAGGAAGGGCAATATCCCTGGCCCCTTTCCAGGCTATTAATATCAACCCACAGCTGTCTGTTTAGCCTTTGCTGGTCAGAATTTATAGGGGGACTCTACATCATTTTTTTGGGGGGTCCCCCATAAACTAACCAGTAAAGGCTAAGCAAACAGCTATGAGCTGTTATTAATAGCCTAGGAACCTTTTGGGACATTGTCCCCTTTCCTAGATTAATAACATCAGCCACCTTCTGTGGGCTTTCCCTCTGGTGGCTAGCACAATTATGCGGGAGCTCACGCCATATTTTTAAATAAATTCTTCATTTTACACACAATGTATGCAGCAGGTGTCGAATAAAACTCCCATCATTGCCGCCTGGTTGTGCTGATCACAGTAAGACTAGGCGACACCTGGAAACAGCTAACTGTACGGCTTTTCTCAGGAGCCGGTACACGTGGAACGTGCAGACAGATGGCACACGGATGTGATACATCATAGACACATACAGCAAATGGATACACAGATGTCACATGGATGCCATGTACGTACATACGAATTGCACATGGGCATGGACCACGGATCTCACCAGTACTGGTTTTTCCTGTACAGGAATCACCAGGACGTGTGAAGGAGACCTAAGGGAAACAAATATCTCTGCAAAGGAGCGAAGAAGCTAAAAAAGCAAAAGAGCTGTAGAATCAGTGTAGCTCAGAGATTTTTATAAAGTATTTAACTTATTTTTTGGTAATTCACTGGCCTTCTTAAAAGGTGGCTTCCAACAACGGAATGTGCTTCTTTTACTCATATTTACCTTTGCTGATTTAGAGCAGGGTTCCCCACCTCCAGTCCTCAAGGCCCACCAACAGATCATGTCTTCAGGATTTCCTTAGTATTGCTCAGGTGATAATTGCTTCTAAATCCTGAAAACATGATCTGTTGGTGGGCCTTGAGGACTGGAGTTGGGGACCCTGATTTAGAGAACAGCTCAGTTAATTAATTTGTGTGCCAAACCCTTCACCCCCCCCAAAAAAAAAATAAGATTGGATCTATATTTACTGAAAAAGTGACATTATATATAGTCTCTTTGAAGTATTTTCTGCTTACAAAGTCATTGAATTGTATTGCCATATTAACCCCTTAATGACAGCCAATACGTCTTTTTACTGACCTGAGATATAAGAGAATATCATCCCCCTACAGGTGACAATCCAGCAGCTGTCGGCTGTACACTATAGCTGACAACTTGCTGTATCACAAACGATCAGTGTTGGCGCCGTCCATATCTGTTTAACCTCTTAATTGCTGCTGTCAAAAGTGACTACATCAAATAAATGGTTAATAGATTGTGGGGGCTTCTGCTTTAATCTAATTGACACACCGAGATCATGATTGTGTGGTCCTGATGTTTGCCATAGCAGTTCATGGCCAAATAGCGGCCTTAGAGTCTCCCGATTGTAGCGATTAGTTCAGAAGTTAGCGACATTTAGGTGGTAAACAAACACTTTTCCATTCCTGCTACACCACTTTGCATTAATTCCTGAAAATCACCTGAAGGGTTAATAAACTATCTGACAGAAGTTTTCAATATGTTGGGGGGTGCTGTTTTTAAAATGGTATCACATTTGGGGTTTTCCAATATATAGGACCCCCAAAGTCACTTCAAACCTGGATAGGTCCCTCAAAAAAATAAATTTTGAAAATTGTCTTGAAAAAATGAAAAATTACTGCTACATTTTTAAACCTCCTAAAAGGCTAACAAAGTATATTAGAGTTTTAAAAATGGTGCTGATGTAAAGCAACCATGTGGGAAATGTTATTTATTAATGTTTTTGTGTGGTGTGATTATCTGGATTAAAGGGATAATCATTCAAAGCTTGAAAATTGCATTTTTTTTTCAAGTTTGTGATATGTTTTGTTTATTTATAAAAAATATCAACTTAAATTTACCACTATCATAAATTATAATGTGCCACGAAAAAACAGTCTCAAATTCACTGAGATTTGTTGAAGCGTTCCAGAGTTATTACCACATAAAGTGACATTGGTCTGAATTTAACAAATTGGCCCTGTCACTAAGGGGTTAATCATGAGTGAGATCAGATCGGAGGAACGCCTATCCAGATGTGATGCCTAAAACAAGTCTTTGGTGTCCTGTCAAGAAATTAAGGTCCATTTGAAAAAAGACTTGTTGCCAGGCAACAGTCATCCTCGGAATTGATGTGTGCAATAAACAAATGAGTCACACCTCCCATGAATAAGTATTGTTACTCTTTACAACAACAGAATAGACGTTCCTGTCGCCTTTGTAATTTTCTGCTGTCATGTTACCTTACATGAACGGTATAGTTGGCAGACAGAGAGCTATAAAATGATATCGAAACCTACTGACATTTAAGAGCCTATAAATGTAACAGACTATCAGCGTATAAAAGAATCAGGTGGTGCGCATTTGTGGAGGCTCTTTTTACTGCTCTGAAAATGTTACTTAATAATTGTGCTCTCTTCCGTAGATTTCCGCCAATGTGTATTCTTTATCAGTACTTCCAGAAATTTACCTGGTTGAAAAAGGATGTTAACAATGGATAAAATGCTCTAGAAGTGATATAAATGTTTTTTTTTATCTATTACACATAGTTAGCCACAATATTTATATTCATTTTCATAGGACAACACCCCTGAAGAAGCTTCTGCCTGGCAATACCTCTGTATGGCCAGGTTTCTAGCTTCTTCAGGAGTAATAATATGGGAATATTTATACTTAAAATCTGTAGAAAGGCATTGCCTTGCTGCTCTTACTTGCCGCAACAAGTTAAACCTGCTTCTTGTGTACGTATTATTCCAATGGGTCCAGATTTTCATCTAATGCCATCCTCTGGTTGTTATTAGACTGTTCTCTTCATCGGTATTCTGCCAGCATTGTAGGCACTGGGACTTCCTTTCCCAGCATACATTGCGACTGTCAATGGCAATGAATTGACTGCACTGAACTAAAAGCCCTCATCTGGGTTATTCCTGAATATACAGAGAGGAGAGGAAGAGAAGAGAGTTAAAAATCCAACACCATTTCTGGTAATCTGCTTAGTTTTTGCATTAAAGCCAGTCATGGATCCAACAGGAATAAGTATAAAAGCCTTATTTCTCATTTTATTCGTAATCCACTCCTGACTTTTTATTAAAAACTACTGAACATTAAAAGTTAAGCTTACATTCTTCTAAAAACATTTTTTCTTTGTGTAGGGAGCAGTTTCTACATTCTGAGTTAATTCTTTTATTAGAGTTGAGCAGAAAGATTTGCTTTGCCCTGGCTTGGCATCCATTCTGGTCCACCGTGGCATCTAAACCAGGAGGGCAGACTTCACTTCTGAGTGTCACTGTAAAGGAGTGGAAAAGCTGCCCACACTGCGATTGTATAATGCATTCCCATGGTCTTAATTCTGTTTTATCTATTTTGTGACCTGCATTAATGGGTTATCTACAAGGTTATCTATTGGGGCCCGTCCAGGATGGGAGGACTTATGTGGGCACAAGGAAATACAGTTTCCTGTTGTTACACAGATAGAGAGAAGTTTTGAGACATGAATAGACGTATGGTCTTTCTGCTCGAAGACCTGAATTAAAGCAGGTGTTTGCATGTCCAGAAATGGAGACAATATCGGATAGCATGTTCTGAAGGAAACCAGAATTAAAGGGAATCTGTCACCCCTTTTTTGAGATATCATATAATGATATCATTCAATTGTGTGTCACATAAGGATTCTCTTAGTACTTTTGCTTCCCCCTGACCCCGCACCTTTCATGCATAAATACCTTTTTTATATCGGTTCAGAGGTATGTAAACTGCCGCTGTCCGGTCCGCTGGACGGGGCTTATTCACCTGCTCCCCCCCTCCCTGTCTTGCTCTATGCATTTCTTCTTGTGTAGAGCAAGACAGAGAGGGGGGAGCAGGTGAATAAGCTCCGCCCATCGGACCGGACCGTGGCAGTTTACATACATCTGAACCGATATAAAAAAAGGTATTTATGCATGAAAGGTGCGGGGTCAGGGGGAAGCAAAAGTACTAAGAGAATCCTTATGTGACACACAATTGAATGATAACATATGATATCTCAAAAAAAGGGGTGACAGATTCCCTTTAAGTGGAAACAGGATTCCTTATCTCAGGCAAGGAAGCCTAAAGCTAAGCTTAACAAAGGATTCTTTATCTTAAGCAAGCAGGTCTTAAGCAAAGTACTACATAAGACGCTAGAATGTCTCTAGGCCTGAGGGTCATAAAGGAGAATATGGCCAGGCTTGAGCACGAGTTCTCCTATGGGGAACTGAAGATGCAGTGGCACACCAAGGGGTATGTGGCCCTCATCAAATGCATTTGGGGAATAGCAGTGAGGAGTCGTAGCGATGCACCTCAACCAGTAAGGTTCTTGCAAATCTACTGGGGGCTGAGACTAGCTGTGAGGGGCCATAGTGACACACTTGTGCAGTCCTCACAGGGGAATATGAAGGTTCTTATAATGGTTTTAAGAACTTATGTAACATGTACCATCATGTGTAACTGTAAAGTTAGTGCCTCTGAATTATGCCGAAGTATTTGCAAAGTGTTATGTCTGCTACCTGATGTATATATAGTGGGTACGGAAAGTATTCAGACCCTTTTAAATTTTTCATTCTGTTTCATTGCAGCCATTTTGGTAAATTCAAAAAAGTTAATTTCTTTCTCATTAATGTGCACTCTGCACCCCTTCTTGACTGAACAAAAAAACAGAAATGTAGACTTTTTTTAAAAAAAGAAAAGCTGAAATATCACATGGTCATAAGTCATGAGTCTTCTTTCCTTGCAGATCCTCTCCAGTTCCGTCAGGTTAATAATATTCTTTATATAGCGCTAACATATTCCACAGCGCTTTTACAGTTTGCACACATAATCATCACTGTCCCCGATGGGGACCACAATCTAGATTCCCTATCAGTAAGTCTTTGGAATGTGGGAGGAAACCGGAGTGCCCGGAGGAAACCCAAGCAAACACGAGGAGAACATACAAACTCCTTGCAGATGTTGTCTTTGGTGGGATTTGAATCCAGGACTCCAGTGCTGCAAGGCTGCAGTGCTACCACTGAGCCACCATGCTGCCCATGGTTGGTTGGTGAACAGCCATTTTCAGGTCTCTCCAGAGATGCTCAATTGGGTTTAGGTCAGGGCTCTGGCTGGGCCAGTCAAGAATGATCACAGAGTTGTTCTGAAGCCACTCCTTTGTTATTTTAGCTGTGTGCTTAGGGTCATTGTCTTGTTGGAAGGTGAACCTTCAGCCAAGTCTGAGGTTCAGAGCACTCTGGAAGAGGTTTTCATCTGGGATATCTCTGTACTTGGCCCCATTCAAGTTTTCTTTAATGGCAACCAGTTGTCCTGTCCCGCAGCTGAAAAACACCCCCATAGCATGATGCTGCCACCACTATGGTTCACTGTTGGGATTGTATTGGGCTGGTGATGAGCAGTGACTGGTTTTCTCCATACATACAGCTTAGAATTATCACCAAAAAGGTCTATCTTCATCTCATCAGACCAGAGAATCTTATTTCTCATAGTCTGGGAGTCCTTCATGTATTTTTTAGCAAACTCTATGCGGGCTTTCATATGTCTTGCACTGAGGAGGTGCTTCCATCAGGCCACTCTGCCATAAAGGTCTGACTGGTGGAAGGCTGCAGTGATAGTTGACATTGTGGAACTTTCTCCCATCTCCCTATTGCATTTCTGGAGCTCTGCCACAGTGATCTTGGGATTCTTCTTTACCTTTCTCACCAAGGCTCTTCTCCCACGATTGCTCCATTTGTCTGGATGGCCAGGTCTAGGAAGACTTCTGGCGGTCCCAAACTTCTTCCATTTAAGGATTATGGAGGCCACTGTGCTCTTAGGAACCTTGAGTACTGCAGAAATTCTTTTGTAACCTTGGCCAGATCTGTGCGCCTTGCCACAATTCTGCCTTTAAGCTCCTTGGCCAGTTCCTTTGACCTCATGATTCTCATTTGGTCTGACATGCACTGTGATCTGTGAGGTCTTATACAGACAGGTGTGCGCCTTTACAAATCAAGTCCTATCAGTTTAATTAAACACAGCTGGACTCCAATGAAGGAGTAGAACAATCTCAAGGAGGATCACAAGGAAATGGACAGCATGTGACTTAAATATGAGTGTCTGAGCAAAGGGTCTGAATACTTATGACCATGTGATATTTCGGTTTTTCCTTTTTAATAATTTTTTTTTCAGTCAAGATGGAGTGCAGAGTGTACATTAATGAGAAAAAAAAATGAACTTCTTTGAATTTACCAAATGGCTGCAATGAAACAAAGAGAGAAAAATGTAAAGGGGTCTGGTCTGAATACTTTCCATCCCACTGTATGTATATATATCATTAAGTTATTCCATAAAGAAAAGGTTATTCTTGCACTCTAGTCTCCCTCATTCATCTCTATTCCATCTGGTTCTGGCTTGCCATGTCAAACAGCAGCATGTAGTTTGCAGAGGTACAGTCATATGTAAAAGTTTGGGCACCCCTATTAATGTTAACCTTTTTTCTTTATAACAATTTTGGTTTTTGCAACAGGTATTTCAGTTTCATATATCTAATAACTGATGGACTCAGTTATATTTCTGGATTCAAATGAGGTTTATTGTACTAACAGAAAATGTGCAATCTGCATTTAAACAAAATTTGACCAGTGCAAAAGTATGGGCACCCTTATCATTTTCTTGATTTGAACACTCCTAACTACTTTTTACTGACTTCCTGAAGCACTAAATTGGTTTTGTAACCTCATTGAGCTTTGAACTTCATAGCCAGGTGTATCAAATCATGAGAAAAGGTATTTAAAGTAGCCACTTGCAAGTAGTTCTCCTATTTGATTCTCCTATGAAGAGTGGCATCATGGGCTCCTCAAAACAACTCTCAAATGATCTGAAAACAAAGATTATTCAACATAGCTTTTCAGGGGAAGGATACAAAAAGTTGTCTCAGAGATTTAACCTGTCAGTTTCCACTGTGAGGAACATAGTAAGGAAATGGAAGAACACAGGTACAGTTCTTGTTAAGCCCAGAAGTGGCAGGCCAAGAAAAATATCAGAAAGGCAGAGAAGAAGAATGGTGAGAACAGTCAAGGACAATCCACAGACCACCTCCAAAGACCTGCAGCATCATATTGCTGCAGATGGTGTCACTGTGCATCGGTCAACAATACAGCACATGCATAACGCCTTTTTGTATGACCAAACAACTCAATCTTTGTTTCATCAGTTCACAGGACCTTCTTCCAAAATGTAACTGGCTTGTCCAAATGTGCTTTTGCATACCTCAGGCGACTCTGTTTGTGGCGTGCTTGCAGAAACGGCTTCTTTCGCATCACTCTCCCATACAGCTTCTCCTTGTGCAAAGTGCGCTGTATTGTTGACCGATGCACAGTGACACCATCTGCAGCAAGATGATGCTGCAGGTCTTTGGAGGTGGTCTGTGGATTGTCCTTGACGGTTCTCACCATTCTTCTTCTCTGCCTTTCTGATATTTTTCTTGGCCTGCCACTTCTGGGCTTAACAAGAACTGCACCTGTGTTCTTCCATTTCCTTACTATGTTCCTCACAGTGGAAACTGACAGGTTAAATCTCTGAGACAACTTTTTGTATCCTTCCCCTGAAAAGCTATGTTGAATAATCTTGGTTTTCAGATCATTTGAGAGTTGTTTTGAGGAGCCCATGATGCCACTCTTCATAGGAGAATCAAATAGGAGAACTACTTGCAAGTGGCTACTTTAAATACCTTTTCTCATGATTTGATACACCTGGCTATGAAGTTCAAAGCTCAATGAGGTTACAAAACCAATTTAGTGCTTCAGGACGTCAGTAAAAAGTAGTTAGGAGTGTTCAAATCAAGAAAATGATAAGGGTGCCCATACTTTTGCACTGGTCAAATTTTGTTTAAATGCAGATTGCACATTTTCTGTTAGTACAATAAACCTCATTTGAATCCAGAAATATAACTGAGTCCATCAGTTATTAGATATATGAAACTGAAATACCTGTTGCAAAAACCAAAATTGTTATAAAGAAAAAAGGTTAACATTAATAGGGGTGCCCAAACTTTTACATATGACTGTATATAGCAAAAGTAACAGCAGCACACACACCCAGCAAGGACCTCCATTTTCCTGTAGCGTGGTGGATTACGGATCATACCGCACCTGAGCCATGGCTTCCACCCCACCCCAGCATCCTAAGCGACTCTGGCAGCAATAGAGGACAGGACTAGACATCAGACCAGAGCAGCATGAATCTTTTTACTCAAATTTATCTGTTGTATGTTTCTTTTAGCAATCTCTGAAGAGTTAATCCCCGTCACACATAGCGATCTCGCTAGCGAGATCACTGCTGAGTGGCAAGTTTTGTGATGCAACAGCGATCTCACCAGCGAGATCACTGTGTGTGACACTGACCTGCGACCAGCCCCCCTGCCGGTTATCTCTGATCGTCCTGGAATGGCTAGGACATTTTTTTGATCGCTGGTCTCCCACTGGCCAGCACGCATCGCTGCGTGTGACAGGCGGGAGACCAGCGATCAGTGCACTGGTAACTAAGGTAAACGCAGGGTTTCTAAGCACCGCATGGTGCTTAGAAACCCTCTGTGTACCTAAGTTACCAGTGCGCTGATGCAGGGAGCTGGTAACCAAGGTACACATCGGGTTTCTAAGTGGCGCACGCTGCTTAGAAACCCTCTGTGTACCTTAGTTACCAGCTCCCTGCATCAGCGCGCTGGTAACTAATATACACAGTGATGCCGCGCATCGCTGGTACTGATCGCTGGTGAAGCTGTCTGTTTGACAGCTCACCAGCGATCATGTAGCGACTCACCAGCGATCCTGACAAGTTGATATCGTTGTCGGGATCGCTGGTGAGTCGCTATATATGACGGGGCCCTTAGACAAGCTGACAAATTGTTAGGACTGGCGGAACGCACCAAATTATAAAATAATAGTAGGTGCGTTCGCAGCCCGGGGTCCACCGTGCAGAGGTGGTACACTGCTGCTAGGTAATGGCGGAAGAATAGAGCTGCGTAAAAACAGTCACACGTGAGTTACGACACCCAATGTGAACAGGGCGAACTCTGTTAATTCACAGAGCCGCACAGCCGCTGAACGTGGATGCCGGAGCCTGTTTATCTCACAGAGCCCAGCCAAAGAGCGCACAGCAAGTGGCCACAGAACTCTACCCCAAGGTCACGTTGTTAGAGTCCTTCTAGGCCCACTGAGCGCGCAGCGTCGCTGCCACAAGCGCCGCTATAAACGCTGACTATGGAGTGTGGAGCACGGGGCACTGAGGCGTGCCGAGTCACTGATGATGGCTAATGCCTGACTCAAACTCTGACCTACCTACACCTAAGCCTGGGCGCTAGCAGGCTAGGCTGCACAACACATGCGTACCAAGGGTAGGGGTTTCATAATGAGTCAGTCACCAGAGACATTCATACGTGCATACACCACTCACTCATTATAGTCTGAAAATACAGGCTATCCTAGCGCATGGCCGAGCGGCCATGCGAACCTTTTATAGCCGCAAGCATCCGGGACCTTCCTGGCTTCTCGGATGGGCCAATCCGAACATGAGCAGGACCTGAGCACGTGACCCTTGATCTCCAAAGGGAGATCACTCAACGGGCATGCTCAGTGGCCCGACATGGGGACTTAGTCCCTGGAGAATCTCGCTGCTGAGCAGCATGCATTGCCATAGCTGTGCCAGAGGTGACAGCAGCAAGCAAACCCACGGAGCTGGTCTGGGCAGAGCGCTGGGACCGACGAGTTTGCTGAGCAACCTCCTCTGTGGCTGGAGAGGAATGGGAGACTGCCGGAAGTAAGGCTCAGGATTCCCACTGTGCAGCGGCAGGAACCTGAACACAAATTGTCACTAAAATACAGATAAGTACCTAAAGTCGTTATTATCTCAGTGCTGCGGAAGGCTGATGAACTTTTATTGATGGTAAGATTGACCATGTGCAGAGAGTTACATCATTCCCAGAGATGTGATTGTATTTTTAAGCCCTTCATCCCTTACTCTTTCAATTTCCTGACAAGACCAAATTTTACAATTTGGACCAGTGTCTCTTTATGTGGCAATAATGCTGAACCGCTTCAACATATCCCATTGAATCTAAAAAATTTGTTTCAAGGCATGTTGTACTTCACCTTAGTGTTAAATTTTTATCAAACAAAAAATGAGAACATTTCGCAATTTTCAAACTTTGAATTTTTATGCCAAATAATTATACCACACAAAATAGATAATAAATAATATTTAGCACACGTCTACTTTATACCAGCATCATTTTTTAACCATATTTTTTTTTCCCAGGAAATTAGAAGGGTTAAACGTTAATGATCAATTTTTCATTTTTCCAACAAAATTTATAAGACCCAATTTTTTTAGGGACCTCATCACATTTAAAGTGACTTTGAGGGGCCTATGCATTACAAAATATCCAAAAATTTTAAAAACTGTACCCCTCATACTGCTCAAAACCACATTCAGGAAGTTTATTAAACCTATAGATGCTTCACAGGAAATAAAGCAACACAAAATCTTGCTTTAGCCCCAATTTTTCATTTTCACTAGGAAAACAGGAAAAAAAAGGATCATGAAATGTGTTTTGAAATTTCTTCTGAGTACACCGATACTCCATATGTGGTAGGTAACTACTCGGAAGGGAAGGAGCACCATTGGACTTTTGGGGCGCAAAAATCACTAGAATAGTTATGATGTGCCTAAACAGTGGAACCCCCCCAAAAGTAACCTATTTTAGTAACTACACCCCTCAAGGAACTTACCTGAAGCATTTTGAACTCACAGGTGGTTCACAGAATTTTGTAACTTTGATCTGTGAAAATTAAAATAATACATTTTTCCCTCAAAAATGTTGCTTTAGCCCCAAATGTATCTTTCTCACAAGGATAATAGGAGAAACAATGGACGATAAAATTTGTTGTGTAATTTCTCCAGAAAACACTTATACCCCATATGTGGGGGAAAACTACATTTTGGGTGCAAGGCAGTGCTTGGAAGAGAAGGGGCACCATTTGACTTTTGGAGTGTAAGAATCACTGGAATAGATAGCGGATGACATATACCGTAGATCAGAGTTTGGTAGGTCACCCAGCCATACCTGACTGTCACCAGAGTTTAATTCCACCATTTAATTATCTGCAAATCGTAAAGGTTCACATACTTTTGCTACTCATAAAAATTTCATATTGGAAAATTTTCCTCATTTAAAAAAATGAAAAAGTCTAATTTTAGAAAAATTGAACCAAAAATATGGCAAATTCTGTAGGGTTCACAAACTTTTATGCACCATTGTATATACCGTAGATTTTTTTTACATTGATGTTGCTGTCTGTTGTCGTATTATTTTTCTCGTTGTACACAATGAACCACACACATATTGACTTTTCCAATTGTATAAGGGAAAATAAGCTAGAAGAGTGGAGTACATTTTCCATTTGTTCCATTTTCGTGAATCCATCTTTTTCTTTGTTTTATGTGACATGTGGTTGGTTATAGCTTTCGGGTTGAGAAGTTTCTTGATGAAACAGCTCTATGTCACTTGCTTTTGATTCAAATGAATGCACTGAAATTAAATTAAGAAAATAGTGTGGAATTGGATTAATATAAAAGCATTGTCTGGAATGTTTAAATACCATTAAAATTCGTGAAATTGTTTTCGCGCCAGGCTCGGCAAGTTTTTACTGGGCTAAAAAGAACAAGTGATAAGAAAATTGAATTTAATATTTTATGAGAGAAAATCAATTACAATTCTATTTTGAGTCACTTTTTGTTAGGAGGTATGGTTGTGGAAGCTTGGGGAAAATTAACTAAGTGATTTCCTTTTGAACACAGTATAAACATTAGCAACACTTTACATTCGTGGAGCATGAAAGGGAAATTAAAGTGAATGTTGATCGTGGAAGCGCTGATTCTGTATTATGGATGGAAATATATCCAGTGGATTAAAAAGGAACTGGTGGCGACACTTGAGGACGTGAAGGCATCTTAATAGACTATGCCAGACAAGGGAGACATCTTTTACTGAGGAGTTTAGCTATCAAGGGCTCAATGTTGTGTACCGGCAGAGTTTGCTTAATAAACAACTGTCAAAGGGCTTGTAAAGGACTGAATGAATGAGTTTAATGGCTCACAATTACTGTTGGTTTGTTTTAGAGATGTATAAATGTTTACTACCTTACCTTTTCTTTTGGCTCAACGTATCCTGATATGGGTGGCATGAGATTACCAGCTTTGAAAATTAACATGATTTTGTGATTCTCTGTTGGAAAATGTTAATGCTAGTGATGTGAATTGTGTAACGCTGGTGGGTGTGGACCCACTCCGTTGTGGTCCAGGGTTATCCTGGAGAGGCGTGACTAAGCGATTACCTGGTTTTCGCTAAAGCCTTTGGTGGTGAGGATAGGCTTGGCTGCAGGTAGTCGCGAGGTGTCACTCCAGGACAGTCCCCAGATCTGCAGCAGCTGACCAGAGGGTCAGAGGCAAGAGTATGTGGTACAAAGACATGATCAGATGGTCCGAGGTCGGGGCAGCCGGTCCGAGGCCAGATCAGGCTGCACAGGATCAAAAGATCAAAAGATATAGCCAGGGTCAGGAGCAGAAAGATCAGACAGGACCAAACAACTGGGTCAGTAACGGGAAGTGGATAATAGAAGTAAGGTTAACGCGGCATCCGAGTGCGATGCAATTTTTGACAGAATAGAGACGGTGGAGAAATGATCAAAGTCTGACCAGAATAATCAGACAGATTTTCTCAGAAGTGGAAAAAACGGTCATGTTACTCTACTCTTACGGAGTGATACACCCTTGTAGAATTGTCATATGGGTTTATCCACAAGATTTTCGGTTGTCCTCTTTCTCATAGACTCTAGCATAAGTAAATCTTTTACATAAACATAATAGACATAAAGCAGAAAAAAGATATTTTAGCTGCATGCAGCCTTTGATAAATACTGTTTTTGCATCCATCTAATTGTAATTAAAAAGTAGCTAAGAAGTTTCTGAGCTCTGTCTAATAACTGTGAAAGTAAGATGAAGAGTTGATCATATGGAAAATGCAAAGTTTACTGTTGTGAGCTCATTTTCCCCTCCGTCACTGAGGCCTGGTGAACTCCCTATTCTAGTGAAGGAAGGTAGTGAGCCTGATTATCAGGCACCTGGGACTAATGAAGACGATTGGCTGAGTGGAGTCACTGACTGGATTTAAGACAGCCTACGCCCTTTCTGCCCTGCGGGTGATTTCTCTGTGGACTCTGGGACACCAGTCTGATTCCTGCTCTCCTAAAGCTAAGTTTTCTGTTTTGCCTTTTGCATCTAAGATTTGTTTTTGTTTTTCTTGCTTTTTGGATTCTGCCACTCCCTGCTGGAGTGTGCAGTGTTCCTTGAGCTCTGTCTTCTGAAAGTACCTGAGTGCTGATTTAGTTTTGAAGCTTAGTTGCTTCAGGGCCATTTTTATATCAGCTTGTTGGCTTTTGTCTCTGATAGGTTTTTGGCAGATTGCAGACAGCAGCCTTCCTATCCGTTCCTATCTAGGTAGTTTTTGGGCCCCGTCTTTGCTCAGCCTGTCTTTCTGTCTGTGTAAGTGTTTTCATCTTGCTTCACCGTCATTATTTGTGGGGGGCTGCCTATTGCTTTCGGGTCTGCTCTGGGGCAGTTAGATTTCCCCTTTCCTTCTTTAGGCCTATGTATCTCTCCGGCTGTGATCGAGGGGTCTAGGTCATCGTAGGAACCCCCCACGGCTACTGCTAGTTGTGTTGATAGGTTCAGGGGTCTTCAATCTGATAGTTGCCAACTTCTCTGGTTTTCAGGACTTAGCTAGCATTTCTGTTTTTGCCTCCTACGGTGACTCAATCATAACAGTTTACGTTGTCAATCCCCCCTTGTTTGCTTGTTTTTTGTAGTCAATTTAGGCTAGTTTCACACTAGCGTTACCGGGCGCAGCGCAGGGCCGCTGCTAAGCTCCGCCCCTGGCCGCACCCCCTCCTGTCAGCTCCTCCTCTGATCGCATGATGCTGCATGCGATCAGCGTACCCTATATTTAGCATTGGGTACTCTGTTCGTGCGCTGGCATGATTTTGACAGCGCTTTTGCCCTTTTGGTGCTGCACCGAGCGCACAAAAATGCAACGCAATGCGTTTGGCGAACGTCGGCGCAGGGCCAAAAGGGTGCATTCGCCATCAAAATCATGCCAGCGCACGACCAGCGTACCCAACGCTAAATATAGAGTACACTGATCGCATGCAGCGTCATGCGATCAGAGGAGGAGCTGACCGGAGGGGATGTGGCCGGGTGCGGAGCTAAGCAGCGGCGCTGCGCCCGGTAACGCTAGTGTGAAACTAGCCTTAGTAATATTAAAGGATTTATCCAGGACCATTTTTTTACTATGAGCCTAAAAACTTTCCACCTACCTGCCAGTTAAGCCCGGCGCCCGATATCTGCCGCAACAGAGCTGTCACAGAGCGCTCTTGCCGGCGATTCAATGGCTTCTGCTGATGTCATGTCGACAAAGCAGTGGCTTCTTTTCTGTTCTGCTCTCTTCATGGGGCTTGACTGCTGACATCATAGGTGATTGACAGTTGACTCCCCACTGCCTAACTGGGGAGCTGGCTGTCAATCAGCATGATGTTGGCAGTCATGCCCCATCGACAGAGCAGCCCGGAAGAGGAAGAGCTGCTCTGTGGATATTGTCAGCAGAGGCCGGTGACTTCTCTGTGCTGACAAAGATAGGGGCCAGCATGCAGTTATAGCAGACCTACAGTCTGACTAGTAAGCAGAACCACATGATATTGGTGTTTAATATGTGAGTGGAAACTGAGACAGTGGATAGCGTGATCCTGAGGAAAGAAGAAGGAAAACTGAAAAAAGAATAGAGTGGTCAACTGGAGTCAGGTCCTGGGACAGCTTTGCATTTGCCCAAAAATATTGTGACTTTTGGCATTTACATGCCAGTAATGGCCTGCTACGCCAATATTGTCGTGGCATGGCCAGGACATTGACAGGATGGGGTATGGTCACCTCCACCCATCAAATTCATCATAAGTTATGCCAGATAGCATTCATTTACGGTGACAGTGCACACTAAATACCAGACGCGAGCGCTTCACTAAGTGTGCTAGATCAGCCTTACTGTATCGCCCTCTCTGTGGCTGTAGTTTTGTTTGTCAGTCTTGATGCAGATTACACTGGAGTCATTCATGGATAAGGTTTAAACCTCTTATTGAGTTTGGTGCTTCTTTCAGCTGCCATGATCCAGAGACAGAAATGTATCCCATTAATAGAGGACACTTCTACTATAATTTTTGCCATTTTTTGGCATAAATTATATTGAATTTGTTCAGGCCACACTAGGTCATGTCCCTCCTGCTAATCTTCACCAACTTTCCAAAAACTTAGCAAAGATGGCATAAAAATGTCAGAAAGCTTCACAAATTTTGCACAGCTACATGATTGATGAATTGACCCTATATAAGGGGTAAGGTTTCTACTTGTAGAGAGTGACATGCCAGGTCTGGCATGCCAGTATGAGTAAGCGTAAACACCTTGCATGCTCCTATGGGAAATTAAATATGCATATTCTCTTCCGAGAGGAAGAGGACTTGAACTCTAGTGCCAATGTGGCTCTGTTCACAGAATCACTGCTATTACTGTTTGATGGTCAGGGCAGATATACAGTGGTGCAAAAAAGTATTTAGTCAGTCAGCAATAGTGCAAGTTCCACCACTTAAAAAGATGAGAGGCGTCTGTAATTTTCATCATTGGTAGACCTCAACTATGGGAGACAAACTGAGAAAAAAAAATCCAGAGAATCACATTGTCTGTTTTTTTTTCATTTTATTTGCATATTATGGTGGAAAATAAGTATTTGGTCAGAAACAAAATTTCATCTCAATACTTTGTGATATATCCTTTGTTGGCAATGACAGAGGTCAAACGTTTTCTGTAAGTCTTCACAAGGTTGCCACACACTGTTGTTGGTATGTTGGCCCATTCCTCCATGCAGATCTCCTCTAGAGCAGTGATGTTTTTGGCTTTTCGCTTGGCAACACGGACTTTCAACTCCCTCCAAAGGTTTTCTATAGGGTTGAGATCTGGAGACTGGCTAGGCCACTCCAGGACCTTGAAATGCTTCTTACGAAGCCACTCCTTCGTTGCCCTGGCGGTGTGCTTTGGATCATTGTCATGTTGAAAGACCCAGTCACGTTTCATCTTCAATGCCCTTGCTGATGGAAGGAGGTTTGCACTCAAAATCTCACGATACATGGCCCCATTCATTCTTTCATGTACCCGGATCAGTCGTCCTGGCCCCTTTGCAGAGAAACAGCCCCAAAGCATGATGTTTCCACCACCATGCTTTACAGTAGGTATGGTGTTTGATGGATGCAACTCAGTATTCTTTTTCCTCCAAACACGACAAGTTGTGTTTCTACCAAACAGTTCCAGATTGGTTTCATCAGACCATAGGACATTCTCCCAAAACTCCTCTGGATCATCCAAATGCTCTCTAGCAAACTTCAGACGGGCCCGGACATGTACAGGCTTAAGCAGTGGGACACGTCTGGCACTGCAGGATCTGAGTCCATGGTGGCGTAGTGTGTTACTTATGGTAGGCCTTGTTACATTGGTCCCAGCTCTCTGCAGTTCATTCACTAGGTCCCCCCGCGTGGTTCTGGGATTTTTGCTCACCGTTCTTGTGATCATTCTGACCCCACGGGGTGGGATTTTGCGTGGAGCACCAGATCGAGGGAGATTATCAGTGGTCTTGTATGTCTTCCATTTTCTAATTATTGCTCCCACAGTTGATTTCTTCACTCCAAGCTGGTTGGCTATTGCAGATTCAGTCTTCCCAGCCTGGTGCAGGGCTACAATTTTGTTTCTGGTGTCCTTTGACAGCTCTTTGGTCTTCACCATAGTGGAGTTTGGAGTCAGACTGTTTGAGGGTGTGCACAGGTGTCTTTTTATACTGATAACAAGTTTAAACAGGTGCCATTACTACAGGTAATGAGTGGAGGAAAGAGGAGACTCTTAAAGAAGAAGTTACAGGTCTGTGAGAGCCAGAAATCTTGATTGCTTGTTTCTGACCAAATACTTATTTTCCACCATAATATGCAAATAAAATGAAAAAAAAACAGACAATGTGATTTTCTGGATTTTTTTTTCTCAGTTTGTCTCCCATAGTTGAGGTCTACCTATGATGTAAATTACAGACGCCTCTCATCTTTTTAAGTGGTGGAACTTGCACTATTGCTGACTGACTAAATACTTTTTTGCCCACTGTACATGCTCAGATTTTCTGTCCAGCAGAAAGCCAACCCTGGTGGAAATTTGACTGATCCCTTAGACAAGATTGAAGGTGAAAAAAAAAACAGTCCACGATGGATCATACCATATCTTAATGGATCTTGCAAAAATGGCATGACGCCAGCCGAAACAGAAACAGTTCAGAAATAGCGCCACTCTTGTCTATGACCTGTGTCTGGTATTGCAGCTAACCGTTGTTCAATTACTTTTTTGTAATAGCAGATGCTGCCCATAGGATACTGTGGTGCTGTTTATGGACAGAAACAGAACCTTTTAAATTCCACCCTTTAGACTATACTGTTCCAATTCTTTGTGTTACCAAAGTTATGTCCTTTATTAGTAATCCTCTTGGCTCCAAAATAAGTGGCACAAGATGATCAGCTTTGAAGAAAAAAAATGACTTTGTGATATTCTGTCAGGAGATGTTTCTGATATGTCTATATCTGGCCACCCAATGGCTGAGGTGTGAATTGCAGTCCGTGAAGGTTTTTTTTCTGGCATGTGACTCACTATATTGTATCGTAAGTAAAAATGAGCAGACCGGTGGATGTTTGGGTCCTTCGGGTTCGACCAGATTTTTGACCAAAGTTTTGTTTGGGTACCAAAACGCCACTGAAACTTACACCCGAACCCCAGAGAAGTCAAAAGTGACCCAAACTTTGGTGCTCTAATAGGGCTGTAAGATGGTCGTAGTAAGGTCTAGGGATCTCTCTCCCTGTTTTCCCAGAACTTTCAGCACTAAAACGGACTTCTGGGAGAAGTCCGTATACGGAGCTCAGCACCGGTATGAACCCAGGACTTTACAGTTCGGATTTACTCATCTCTAATTTATAGAGACCTTCAGGGGCGGGCTGGGCCGGGTGGCAGAGGGGCAAATGCCCCGCGGGCCTGTCTCCCCAGGCTCCTTGATGAAATTTACGGATGTATGCAGGTGGGCACATCTGCGCCAGGACATTTTAGAAAATATTTTATGCATCAAGCCTTTATGTTGAAAGAATTCCATCAATGAAAATTAGCAACACATGGCGGCTTCTATCATAAACCTCCAAACGAAGAGAATTACATTCTTCATAAGCAAAGTACCAAGAGAAAAGCAATATAATGAACGGTTATTATGGGAGAGCAGATTTATGGAAGATACATCTGAAGGACATATAAGATAAATGAGGAACCAGAGGTTTATGTTGGAGAAACAAATAATATGCTATTTCCCCAAGGATAAATGTTTGATAAGACTAATATTTGTATGTGTACAAAGCTGGCCATATAAAAGGAAAAAAAAAATCTTACATTCCGCTTGCGAGACACATCAGAACAAGCTTCTTGCATAATAAACAGAATTAATGGGAATAAGCATGTAGTCTGGTGCTTAACTGGAGGCATTAAATAAACATATTTTGTTCCGAACAAACATAGGATTAAAGATTAAAACACAGAGGAAAGTATTAAAGCATTATGTGTGACAAATCCTAAGGGCAACTGTAATGTCTAGTTAGTGGCTTCAAAAGTATTTATGTATCTATGCTTCGGTTGGCACCAATAATGATTAAATGACTAAGTGGATAGTGGATAATATAAAATTACACTTAAAGGGGTTTCTTGAAAGCAATTCAGAAATTATTGTTAGGAAATGGCTTACCTTAAAAATGTTTCCTATGAAAATGGCCTATTGTTTAATTCTGTTTAATTTCTTTAATCTATATTTTTTTAATTTTGACAATTTTTTTTTCATATCATAATCTATAAAAAAAATGCAACTTTGAAATCTTGCAATTTTCACACTGGCCACTGGGTTTTTTTTTTTATAAAATGCTTCCTGTTGTTTTAGGAAACAACAAATGTATAAGCCACAATGAACAGACCTTGACCCTATCTTTTGTATTGAATCATCTAGTACAGGAGGAGGAGCAGGGTCAGCTGGGATAGCCTCTATTGTGATTGGTTGGTAGACCCTGTGTTATCAGCTGTGAATAGAGACGTTAACTTTAATTGTAATCCTGCCTCTGATGATAATGAGATTGCTGAAAAGTCTTCTGGATAGAGCAGGAAGTATGAGTCTAATATAGACCCAGTGGCCTATGTGAAAATTGCAAGATTTCTGTTTTTTGTCTTTTTTTTTTTTATAAAGATTGTGTTATGAAAACATTGCCAAAACATAAAAAATACATGTAACACAAAAATCTGAATTAAATAATAAGCTATTTTCTGATGATACATTCCTATTAAAGGGGTTGTCTTATTTATATAACTTATTTTTAATCCTCTAGTAGTGAATTCAGAATTATCAAAGGGTTCTCTTATTTATGTGCTCCATTATCTAAGCAGAGTGACTCTGGAGACTGTAGCACATCCACAAATGATTAAATGATTGTATATACTAAATACAGAATTAAGCTGTCAATCACTGTTTGTAGGCAGAGGAAGCGGTGCTTACAAGCTTTTTCTATGAATGGGCAGGGAAGCAGGACTCAAAGGTTATATCTGGTGGAGGGGAAGCAGGACTCACAGGCTCTCTCTCTCTGGTGGAGAAGGAAGCAGGATTCACAGGCTTTCTGTATCTGGTGAAGGGCTGACAGGACTTACAGGCTTTCTCTATCTGGTGGAGAAGGAAGTAGAACTCATAGGCTCTCTCGATCTGGTGGAGGGGAAGCAGGACTCACAGGCTTTATCTGGGGGCGAAGGAAGCAGGGCTCACAGGCTTTCTGTATCTTATGAATGGCTAGCAGGACTCACAGTCTTTCTCTATGTAGTAGAGAGGGAAGCAGGACTCACAAGCTTTCTCTATCTGGTGGAGGGGAAGCAGGACTCACAAACTGTCTCTATCTGGTAGAGGGGAAGCAGGTCTCACAGGCTTTATCTGGTGGAGAAGGAAGCAGGGCTCACAGTCTTTCTCTATCAGGTGGAGAAGGAAGCAGGACTCACAGGCTCTCTCTATCTTGTGGAGAAGGAAGCAGGACTCACAGGTTTTCTCTATCTGTTGGAGAAGGAAGGAGGACTCACAGGCTTTGTCTATCTTGGAGAAGGAAGCAGGACTCACAGGTTTTCTCTATCTGTTGGAGAAGGAAGTAGGAATAACAGGTTTTCTCTCTGTGGTAGAGAAGGAAGCAGGATTTTATCTGTAAGAGAAAGCCTCTGAGTCCTGCTTCCTTCAACAGGTAGAGAAAGCCTGTGAGTCATGGGTTCCTCGCTATCTGTTGGGCAGGGAAATGGGACTCACAGGCTTTCTCTACCTGGTGGAAGGGAAAGCACAGAGCAGGACTAACAGTTTCTCTATGAGTGGGTATGGAGTGCAGGAAAATGATCTATTGTTAAAATCATGTTTTTATGTTAAACTTATGTTCTGAAAAAACATCTTTTTTATTTTCATATAACTATGTTATATTAATATTTTCTTTGCAATTTTCAAAGCAATCACTGTACCTAATACTAGATTCCTTTTCTTAACTGTACAAAAAAATACATTTGAGATAAAAAAAAATATATAGATAATTTTCAGATGACATTTTCCCTTTGAACAACTTTTTAAATGCAAATACTGAATAAAATAATGGAAAAGTATATATCCCTGAATACAGGTTCACCTCCTCTATTCCATGTTGCTCCTATATAGCAGACCTAAGGAATTAATTTTATGCCCAAACTATTTGCGCATGTAGCTCTTTCAAAGATGAGTCCAGCAATACCTTTACATGTCGTGTCCATTCCTCTGTTTCTGAGAAGTTAGAAGTAAATTGATATGCAAATATAGCTGCAAAGCTATGGTAGAGCTGAAGCCTTTGTCACTCCAGCTCTATTCCCCACCTAGCACTGCCTCCTTCTGCTTGACTGACAGCCTCTATGCTGTTTGACTTCAGCTAAGCAGGAGGAGGCGGTGCTGAGATGGGAATAGAGCTGGAGTGACAGTCTTCAGATCTACAATTGGTCTTCAGCCTCATTTTGTGCCATTTCGAAGACTGATTTCTCAGGGACAGAAGAGCGGACTGGCCATGTAAAGGTATTGCTGGACTTTTCTTTGAAAGATCTACATGTACATATAAATAGCTTGGAGGGTGAAATCTTGCTTCCATATTCCCTTTAGAACCTAAAAGATCTCAAAATTTCTAGGTTCTCTTTTTTTCCAACTCTCATTAACATCTTCGGGGTTTTATAAAATATGATAAAGGTAATTCTGATGGCATAAAACAAAATCCAGTAAGACTAGTTTCACACTAGTGTTCGGCAGAGCTGCGGAGGGCTGCATAGTTCTTCCATTAAGCCCCGCCCACTTCCGCACCTCTTCCTTCAGCTCCGCCTATGTCGGCATGCGTCCTGCGTACTTTAACATTGGGTACGCAGGCCATGCAAATGTATGCGGATGCCTGCGCATGCATCATTTTGGTGCTGCGCCGACCGCAACAAAATGCAACAATGTTGCGAACGGCACTGCGTCAAAATGACGCATGCGCAGGCATCTGCATACATTCGCATGACCGGCGTACTCAATGTTAAAGATAGGGTATGCAGGATGAAGGAAGAGGTGTGGCAGTGGGCGGGGCTTAATGGAGGAACTACGCAGCCCTCCGCAGCTCTGCCGAACGCTAGTGTGAAACTAGCCTAACATACGCAGAAAATAGATACGGAAGGTAAAGTATAAATGAGAATGACTATCCAATATGCTACAACATATGCTTATCAGACATTTTCCTGTCCTACAAACAGATGTATTTCCCTCTGCTTCGCTGTATATGAACCTCTTTAATTCAGCAAAACACATATAAAATAGACTTAATTGGCAAATTTCTGGCACGTAGTAGATCAGCAAAGTGATAAAGCGTTCTTCCGGTGTGTACACATAAAGCTGCTGTTAGCATTTTCTATTCCCTGCTGTTAAACTCGCTAGAAAAACTCTGATTATATTATCCGTTCTGCTTTCTACAGGTTTTATATACACAGGAGAAGTTGTTCACCGGATGCTCACGGCAACACAATATATCGCTCCCTTGATGGCCAATTTTGATCCGAGCGTGTCCAGAAATTCTACAGTCAGATACTTTGACAATGGTATGTATCAAATTCATGTTGATGTACAAGCTCTAAAAGGGGCTCACCAGGAATAAAAAAAGATTCCTAAACACTTTAATTAACAAATCACTGTTTTTTTTCCAAAGGAGGCAATCACCATCTACCGTATTTTTGTAGTATAGGATGCACCCTAGGTTTAGACAAGAGAAACCAAGAAAAATCTTATTTCTTACTAATTACAATTTTGTTTGAGATGCAAAGAAGTGGAAGGGTCAATATTAATTAATTTTAATGCACAAGTGTAGAATATGGAAGATCTTTTATTAGTGTTTCTCTGCAGAATGTGTGATAATCACATATAGCTTTATATCACACACGATGTACATTCTCTGCAGAACACATGTAGGGTCGGTGGGGCGAGCTGGGGGGGTGGTCCCTCTTCTTACCGCGCAGAGACGAAACAGAGACAAGATGGAGACAGATTCTGGGTGCAACAGGTCCAAGCTTTATTCACTCGCTGTCCGCCTGACAGCCTCACAGCACTCCGCAATTTTCCTCAAGGCTCTTTGGTTACAATACACCACAGTACCCCGTACTCTCGCCAGGGACGTATATATACGTACCGTCCCTTTACTCTTGTTGACGCTTTTGACAGGTCCGTCACTGTGGCCGCCTTAGGCCCGTAAACCAACAGTAATTTCTCTGGTCACAACATCTTTCTTAACACGGTATCCGTAACCTCTGTGCCTCGTTGATATAACCTCTGTGCCTCGTCTATATTGCAGTATTCCTGTCAGGACCACCCCCCTGACGTTCTCTCTCCTCAGTCCCCCTGGTTTGGATTCTCTTCACAGCGCACAGACTGTCACAGTCCTCCTGTCACTGGAGCTCCCCCTGGGGACTGGAACTTTCTGGAACCCTCCCTCAGTATTTATAGCACTCCCGGTCCCCTGTCACTGTCACTGTAACTCCGCCCCCCATGACCAACGGTTTCTAAAGCCCTAAGCTGATGTCAAGTCCTTTGCTCACACTCCTCCCTGCCATCTAATGGTCAACCCAAGGTACTGCACGTCCACTACACTTTCCTAGCTGTTTCCACACTGTAGTAACTGACACCTGTCTAAACTGTGCAAACCTACACACACATATAAAGTACACATCACTGCAACATGTCCAGTACATGCACACTCAGCTCTGCTATATATACACACTCAGCTCTGCTGTATATACACACACCCAGCTCTGCTACATACACACACAGCTCAGTAACATCAAAGCACCAGTCTGCAACACACAAAGCTCTGTTGCATACACATCTCTGCTCTATACACACATAGCTCTGCTACATATACAAATATACACACATAGCTATGCTATATATAAACACATACTCAGCTTTACTACATTCACAAAGCTCTTCTACAGACACAATCACCTCTGCTGTCACGGCACAGTTGCAAGATATCTCAGGGCTAGGGACTCCTTCCCTATCCCTAACATTAGGGGTGCCCTAGCTATCTCTGCTCCCTTGATTTTTTCTTATGGTGAAGATGCCAGGACCACATGCCTTGCAGAGCTCCTTAATCAGCCCTTATCTGTCTGTTCCCCCACCCAGGGAAGTGGGGAGTGGTTGTGTATATGAATACACAAACAAGACTAACAAGGGAAAACATACTGGGATAAATAAAATATACCAGTCATACAAATATGCACACATGAACAACAGAGTGGAACACCGGGAAGTAAAGGAAGAGAAAATCAAATAGGAGAGGATAAGACTATCTACACAGATAAATCTCCAAGCAACAGTCTCCTGAACAACAACACTCAAAAATGCCCCCTCAAATAACCAACCCCTCCAACTCCAGACCCAGCAGTATCAAACTCTGGCAATGCCTGCTTGCCAGAGGCTAGATATAGCAGAGGGGAGTGGCCAACCCTGAACAGCTTAACCCCTGCAGTGCTAGCAGAAACCTGTACTGTTTAATATGAAGGTGAAGTGCTTCTAATCAGTGCAGAGAAATCAGACAGCGCGGTCTTCTGTCGCAGTAAACCCATGACATCTGAAATATCACCTTTAATCATGTACAGGTCCTGATAACTTTCTCTCCTGCCCTGCACCAATCAAACTGATTAGTGTGGGGGCAGGAGTAGAGAAAGACCTGTACCACTGCGTGGTCCTCACAGTGATGTGGAACTGCTCTCCTGAATATTCCTTTTTTTTTTAATTCCACCATACGGTTCCAGATACTTGGGCCTTTTAGGGCAGCACGGTGGCTCAGTGGATAGCACTGCAGCTTTTATTAGTGCTAATTTTAATGAACTTGCAGGGGGGCATGACTTGAAGGGTAATAATTTAGAGCAGCCTAAAGGTACACCCTTCCGGTGAATTATTTGAGCCAGGCCCCCTTGGGAAAGACTATAAAAATCAACACTAAATAAAAAGGCCTATATCTCTAGAAATGTATGGTGGATTAAATCCTTCATGGTTACATGGTATATGACATATATTTGCGTCATATGTCGCGTGAGCCTGCATCTTTGCCGACACATGACTGCTTATTTAATCAGCCATCATGCAATGTTGTCAACCTGTTAAATCCTGCTGTCAATCTCTGTCAGTGGAATTTAACACATGGTGACAGGGGCGCACATAATTCTACACTCCCAACAGCACAACAGTGATGTGATCGTGGGGCAACGATGGGTTGTCATGATACCCAGGGGGTTGTTGATGACCCCCATCTGTCATTATGGCCATCGTTCATAGGAGATCGTGATTTCTATTATACATAGCAGTGTTGCAGCAATGCTATGTATAACACAAGTGATAGGTCAGTCACAGCTTTACGTCCCCTAATGGGACTATTAAATAAAGTAAAAAGGAAATTTTTTTTTTAAATGTGAAAAAAATTTAAAAAACCCACAAAAGTTGAAATCACCCCCCTTTTTGTCCCATTGAAAATAAAACCATTAAAAAAGATAAAAAATACACATATTTGGTATCCCTGCATTTAGAAATGTCTGATCTATCAGAATATAAAATAAATTAATCTAATCAGTAAACAGATTAATGAAGGAAAAAAAAATCTAAACTCCAGAATTACGTTGTTTTGGCAGCCGCATCATTGCAACATAAAGGGTATCATTAGAAACATCAGCTCAGGTCACAAAAGATAAGCTTTCACACAGCCCCATATCTACTCACCTAGAGTGACTGCAGACTTGTGGTTCTAGACCGGACAACCCTATTAAATTGTCATTTCAACAAACTCGACGCTATTCAATGGTACAAGGGAATATTGGAAACTTAGTAATATATCCTATCAGAGAATTCTACTTTCTCCACTTATGAGCCATTTTTACTTTGTCTCCTCAACTTCACTTCACAATAATTCAACTTTGAAACACATTAAAGCCCATCTTGGTCAAAACAAGACATACTGCCCTCTCTCTGAGGCTTCAGATTACAGCTGACTATTGTAGTCTATGTAGAGGGTAGCAGAGAGAAAAAGAGAGAGGGGCAGGGGTAGGGAGGCACAGTCACACACAGACCTGCACTGCTGCTACTACTTCTGAACATGTGCTACACAGAAACAGAAGAGCAGGAATCCCTCACGTCTGAGTGCTGTGTATGGGAGACATCAAAGCAACTAGTTTCAACCCAATTGCTCAGAGAGAGCTGAAAATTAGAAATAGCACCTGAAGAAGAGAAAACTGGTGAAACATGCAGGACACAAGTCATATAGTAGGCCGAAATAATGTTATCCTTCAGCTTTTTAACCAGATACCTGAAGTTACATGGACACTTTAAGCAGAAGGAAGAATTTATTGTTGGGAAATGTTCTTCATCTTTACATTTTTTTTCCAGGTACTGCGCTGGTGGTGCAGTGGGATCATGTTCATCTGCAAGATAACTACAGTCTCGGAAGCTTCACCTTTCAGGCCACATTAATCAATGATGGTCGAATAGTGTTTGGATACAAAGAAGTAAGTCTCTGAAAAAGTATCTCTCATATCAGTACAATATCTAAACACAAGTAATGGTCCATTCTTTTTGTTCTGTATACCACTCCATACCATCCTATAGCAAAAGTATACGACAAGTCATAAGTGGCTGCGTTTGGTAATCCCAGTACGCCTAACGACTGTTGAGCCAGAAGAGATGACTGGTGGTCCCCACATCGATCTAGAGACAACTTGGCCACATATGCCATAAATATCAAAGATGGAAACTACCATAAAACATAAAATCTGCATTCTCCTAAGATTTTATTACTAAAGCTTTTAAATCCCACCTAAAGAAAACATACAGTGCCTAATGATCTTTACATAGATTCAAAACATATTTTTGTTAACAAATGTAGTCTAATCACATTTTTTTAACTTGTTCATATATACCGGTCACATAACATTTTTATTGATAAAATATTAAAGTAATTTTTGTGCTTCTTTTTTTTTGTGCAGGATAAATAGGGCTATGTTTTTTTTAATTACACACTATAACCCCTTCCTTACATCTGATTAGCACATTTTTTTGTGTTATTTATTATTAATAATATTTATTTTTTTACTGTTTCTTCCACTGTCCAATATCATTTTGATATGACATGTTCTAGTTGGAATCACTGTGTTAAAGACAGGGCCTTATATATAATTAACAGGGTAATTAAGCCCCAAACATTTGCTGTGTTCTTTTGAGATCTGGGAAGGAGTTAAAAAATAATAAACATTATCTACTCACCTGTGCTAGGCCTGCTTCTCACCTGTCCCAATACCACTGCAGTACCCTGATCCTCGGCAACCAGTCTTCAGACCTTCAGGGCCGGCCCGAGAGATTACGGCGCCCTAGGCGAAACTATTTTGTTGCGCCCCTACTATTCTTGGCAGTAGATGAAAACTTGGGATATAAATTTAGGAGCAAAATAAACCACAACAACAATGATTAATTAACTCTCTCCTAACTCTTTAATCTTCTGAGACGTTGTATAGGACAAATATATACAAAGTAATCAATAACACAAAACAAAAACGACCATAGGTAATTAAAATTTTTGTTTCCTTGCCTTTTTTTTTTTGAAAAGGATGACACTAAGTCACCGAGATTAATTTGTTTAGCAACTTCAGATTCTATCGAAATTGTTGCCAACCCAACCAACCTCTCTTGTGTCATATTTGCCCTTAAATATGTACACTTTTCTTTCCATCCCTAAAACTTTTTGCCTTTTGAAAAGATTTTTTATAATTTTTTCAATTTTTTCTCTGGCGCCCCCTTTGGGTCGGCGCCCTAGGCGGCAGCCTAGTTCGCCTATACGTTTGGGCCGGCCCTGCAGACCTTACTACATTCCTTTCCATTGCTAAACACTGTATGCTACTTACCTGTCCCAGCTCAGGTGTACAGTCTTGTTTCTTTCCCCTATGGCTGGCTTCCTTTGTGCTAGTCCACATGAGATTACTGTGGTAATCCAACAAAAAGCTCTGGTATCATCAACCAAGACCTATTAAGACTGGCTCAGGCAGGCATATTCTGTATGAGTATTCTGGAAGCTTAGCTTTCAGCTACTTTGGGCATTACATGAGCTTGCCTCATCATCCAGTTCACTCAGTAGTCTAGTTAACTCTTCAGGCCCTGAATTCTGATGACTGCAGCTGCATGAACTTTTGAATTAACTAATCTCAGCTATTATCAGTTCTGTGCACACTAGTATTTTTGCTAGGTACTTGATTATCATTTTTCGTTGCCATTTCTGTGGTTTGGTACCATGTTAGCCAGTAGAAAAAAATATATAAAGTGCTCTCAGTGAGAGAAACAAAATAGGAATCTTGTGTTTATGATACCTTTTAATGGATAACAAATAATAGTGAATGTTGTTACAAAGTAAGCTTTCGGGACTGCTTACGTCCCTTCATCAGGCTGATATGACAAAATATTTGAAGAAACCTTATTTATATACAGTTTAAAGCACAACATTTCAATAAACAAACAATGAGCTTGAAGAGAGAATCCTTAATTAGGTTAGATTAGATAGGTAGTGTGAAAACTTCTGTGAGATCAAAGGGATACTTGGAGGAGATAGCTCAGATATGGTAATGGATCATAAATGGAGTTGAGCGACTTTTGGTTTTTTAGGGTCGAGTTTCGTTTCGTGAAACCCGACTTTTCCAAAAGTTGGGTCGAGCAAGATTGGCCGATTATAGGGAAAAGTCGGGGTCGTCCCGAAACACGAAACCCAATGTAAGTCAATGGGGAATAAAAGTCGGCAGTGAGAGGAGGACAGGAAACATACCTACAGTGCCCATTTGAATGCCAAAAGCATCAATTCTTCTTACTTAAGCTTGTCAACCTTAATTAACTTTATAATACAAGTTACGCACTGAAAAATGGGGGTTATTTGGCTAAAGTTGTGGGGGGGTAGGGCTGGCTCCAGGTTTTCATGTGCCCTGGGCGAAAGAGCGCCCCTTTAACACATACCTCAACTCATCATGCTCCGATACGGCAGAGAAATAGCAGTATAGTACAATGAAAAATACTTCACTTTTTACATCTCATGACGAGGCCCATCTATTTCTCCATACAGAATCATTGGTCCCATATAATGTTTGAAACAGTATATGATGAGCTCCACATAATGCTACAGTATATGTTGGTCCCCATGGATGAAGCTCCACTGTCTTATGGGCCCAAATAATGCTCCAAACATAATGGGCCCCATTTCTAATGCTCTAGTGTATAATGGGCCCTGTAAATGCTGCTCCAGTGTCTGATGTCCACCTTTGGAATTTTCCAGTGTATGGTGGGCCCCATCTATCATTCTCCAGAGTATAGTGCTCCCCATAAATTGCTGTCCCAACATTGAAAACAATCAAATAAGTCTCCTCGCTATGGAATCCCTGTACTAGTCTGGACTCCTCGTCGTCCTCATCTTCCATCTCACTGCACAGTATTTCAACCTTGCAAGTGCTGTGATCCTGAGCAAGCAGGGGGGGCCCACTCGTTGGCGACGGCACTGGCACAGGGCCCCTGATAGTACGGTGGTGTGTCTGATGGCGGGTGGGTCGAACCTGCACTTTCATCTGCAGCTTCCTCTTTGTCACCGTGTAAGATGGAACTGTATATGGGAAGGGTAACCTGAGTTTCATCAGGGTCAGATTCAGGCCGTGTAGCGTGCGAGGGGAATGTAGTGGTCTGGGTCAATGTACCAGCAGATTCATCGAGCAGTGGCTGGGCATCAGTGCACTTGTGTCGCCCCCAGGAGTACGGTCGCCACAGTGGCATTACCTTCCTCCTAGGGAGTGTGATGTCATGCTTGGGAGCAACGAAGGATCTCTCTAGCAGGTTAACTGATTGGGCGGCGTTATTCCCACAAGTCATGACCCTCCAAACAGCGTTCATGAAGGCAAAGTGTTTGTTTTACGTGGGCAGTATGGTTGCAAAGCTGAACCTTAAAGGAATGTCCAGAAGGGCACCACCAGGAGTGGAGCCTACGGTTAAATTCGACTCCACCTGGGAAACCTCAACCATGCCAGCTACAGAACAGATGCACACATTGCAAGCTTAATTCCGTTAACGAACGAGACTCCGTCATGCCCCGCGGTCCGAGTCCGGCTTAGTAGAGGGACACCTGAGGCTCTGGCACATGAGATTGGCCAATAACTGGTGTGTCATGCCCTTACATGTCCGTGGCTGCATGTGCGCTACACTGAAAAGGCCAGCGTTTGTTGCTTACAGGTGCAGATAACCCGCTGAACGTTAGTGATGGGGATCACTGATTACAATTATTACCCGCGAACGATGATTTCCCAGTAAGTGCAGATCAACCGCAGTTCCGGAATTAGGCCTGAAAAAATGAAAAACTTACGTGTGCAAACCACAGGTGCTATAGCTTGCTTAACAGCTCGCCAGCCGTTCTCACGCCCAGTATGGATTACACGTGATTGCACAAAGGTGAGAAATGGTACCGTATCCCCAGATAACATGTATGGATAGCGTACACATTCAAAATATATGTCTATACATCAGGAGGCAGGCTCAGACGGTGTCAGGCACAGTATGGATTTGACGGCCCAGACTACACAGCGGAGGAGCAGGGAGAGGTAAAGATTGCAATTGCTGGGGCCCTGCCCAAGCAAGGGGGGCCCACTCGTGGGCGTCGGTACTGGCACTGGGCCCCTCATAGTACGGCGGTGTGTCTGACGGCGGGTGTGCACCACCACCGTCAGAGACACTTGATTGCACTATGAGGGACCCTGTGCCAGTGCCCGCGCCCAAGAGTCGGCCTACCCACCTGTCCAGGGCAACGGCACTCGCACGGTGTCGTGCGCTAGGTGGTGACCCCGGCCATGGGGGGGGGCAGCACAGTTAGGGAGTTTTAGAAAGTGGCATATGTTGATGTTGGACATTCAGCTGATGCAAAAGGCGAAATAGGTCAAGTCCCAGGAAGAGGTGGACCAAAGCAAGCCATTTTTCTGTCACCCTATGTGTCATCAGGGGAAGGTGGGACAAAATCCTTGGAAACCCATGCATGGTTCATTTTAATGAAGGTTAGATCATCCACATTTTGGGTTGACAGACGGGTCCTTTTTTCTGTCAGGATTGATCCAGCTGCACTGAAGACTCTTTCCGATAGCACACTTGCAGCTGGGCAAGCGAGCTCCTGTAAGGCATATTGTGCCAATTCAGGCCAGGTGTCCAGTTTAGCGGCCCAATAGTCAAAGGGGAATGACCTGTGTGGGAGAACATCGATATGGGAGGAAAAGTAGTTTGTAACCATAGTTGACAACTGCTGTCTCCTGTCACTTTCCATCGATGCAGTATTACCAGTTGTGTGAGCGGTATTTGAAAAATCAGTCCACAACATTGTCATGAAACCCCTGTCTCCAACGCCACTTCTGCTGTGTGCACCATGAACACCTCTGCCCAGCTGCCCCCGGCCAGTACGGCTCGTGTGAGAACCATCACCGCTGCTGTGTGCTGGGAATGCCTCAAGCAACCGATTTACCAGAGTTGCATGTTTATTAGCAAATATTAGGTCAAGGTTCTCCTGTGGCATGATGTTTTGTAATTTGCCTTTATAGCGTGGATCCAGGATGCTGGCCAACCAGTAGTCGTCATCGTTCATCATTTTGGCAATGCGGGGGTCCCTTTTTAGGAACTGCAAGGCATAATCTGACATGTGGGCCAATGTTCCCGGTGTCAATGATGCACTGCGAGTGCTGGTTGGAGGAGCACTTTCTGGCAAATCCACATCCCTCCAGTCACGCACAAACCCTGTACCAGACCTTGCCACGCCAACATTTTCACTTGCCCCACGAGATGCATCCTCCTCCCCTAAGTAATCATCCCCATCATCATCCTCCTCCTCCTCTTCTTCCTCCACCTCGTCCAGGAGAGGTCCCTGAGCAGACAATGGCTGAATGTCATCAAGGATTCCCTCCTCGTCAACATTGGCTGCAGACGCCTGCTCCTTAAGGTGCGTCAAAGTTTGCATGAGCAGATGCATAAGTTTGATGCTCATGCTTAGGATGGCGTCGTCTGCTCTTACCAGCCGTGTGCATTCCTCAAAACACTGAAGGACTTTACAGAGGTCTTTCAGCTTCGACCACTGCACACCTGTCAACTCCATGTCTGCTCTCAAAGTGCCTGGCCGTGTATCCTCCCACAAATGCATTATGGCCTGCCTCTGCTCGCACAGCCGCTCCACCATGTGCAGGGTGGAGTTCCACCTTGTTGCAATGTCGATAATGAGGCGGTGGTTGGGAAGGTGGAGCAATCGCTGCAGCTTCTGCATACGAACGGAGTGTACAGGCGACCGGCGGATGTGCGCGCACAGTCTTCGCACCTTCTGGAGCAGGGCTGTTAACTCCGGATAATTTTTGAGGAAGCACTGCACCACCAGGTTCAAGGTGTGAGCCAAGCAAGGTATGTGGCTGAGTTTTGAAAGGGCTATGGCTGCCACAAAATTACGGCCGTTATCACTAACTACCTTGCCTGCCTCAAGATGTACACTGCCCAGCCATGACTCATTTTGACGCTTCAAGTACTCGGCCAGCACCTCGGCGGTGTGTCTGTCGCCCAAACAAATCATCTGCAACACAGCCTGCTGACGCTTTCCACTAGCTGCTCGATAGGGGGACACCTCGTGTGCAACAGTGGCAGCTGCAGATGGAGTGCTCGTACGACTGCGCTCTGTGGACGAGCTTCGCTTCTGGAGGAGGAGGAGGAGGGTCGAACGCCTACAGCCAACTGTTTCCTATACCGTGGGCTAGGCAGCACTGTCCCACCACCGCTGTCCCCTGTGGACCCTGCATCCACCACATTAACCCATTGCGCAGTGATGGACACGTAACGGCCCTGGCCATGCCGACTGGACCATGCATCAGTTGTGAGGTGCACCTTTCCACTCACTGACTGCTTGAGTGCATGGACAATGCGGTCTTTTACATGATGGTGGAGGGCTGGGATGGCTTTGCGAGAGAAGAAGTGGCGACTGGGTAGGTCATAGCGTGGTACTGCATAGGCCATGAGTTCGCGGAAAGCTGCGCTTTCTACCAACCGATAGGGCATCATCTCAAACGAGATTAGTTTGGCAATGTGGGAGTTCAAACCCAGTGTACGCGGATGAGAGACTGAGTACTTTCTTGACCTACTCATAGTGTCTGGGAGGGTGAGCTGGACTTGAGAGCTGCATATGGTGGAAGTAGCGGTGGACAGGGCGGACTGAGAGAGGGTTGATGATGGTGATGGAGTTGGTGTTCTTTCTGATGGCCTAGATTCAGTATTTCGTTGATATAACAGTGGGATTCCCTGACTGCTGTGGCCTTGCAACGACACCTCAACATTTGCTGCTGTGCTAACCGGTGGGCTTACAGTGGAGGAAACAATGTAGCGTTGCTGACTACCTTCTTTGTGATCAGTTGCACATGTGGCACTTGAGATTTGGTGCTGTGTCCACGCTTGCAAGTGCATGGTGGTTAAATGTCTAAGCATGCAACTGGTATTCAAATTTTTCAGATTTTTCCCTCGGCTAAAGGTCTTTGCGCACTTCTTACAGATAACCTTGGCCTGATCATGAGGATTTTGTTCAAAAAAGTGCCACACTGCACTCTTCCTACTTTGGCAGACATTTTGCGGCCTAGCACGCTGTGATCTTTTGACCCTCTGGACAAGCTGTCCAGCAACTCTTTTAATTTTTGGAACCTGTCTTTGGAGTGCTCCGGGCCTGCCAGATAACAGCTGTTGCGATGTCGATGTCTGCTGTGGATGCTCCTCATCTGAGCTATTGGAAGCAGCACCCTCTTCCCCCAATGGATGCCAATCTGGGTCAACAACTGGGTCATCCATCACCTCCTCTTCAATGTCATGTGCACCTTCCTCTGTGTCACCGTGTATGGTGGTATAGTGTGCGAGAAGGGGCACCTGAGTCTCATCAGGGTCAGAATCTGGCTCTGTACACTGCGAGGACAATGTAGTGCTCTGAGTGAATGTACCAGAAGAATCATCTATCAGCGGCTGTGCATCAGTGCACTCCATGTCAGATTCATCTTGGCCTGGGTAATTCACCATTTCACTTGATAATCCAGGCATGGTATGTGAAAACAGCTCCATGGAGTAATCAGTAGTATGGCCTGCGTCATCCTTCAATCTTGGTTTGGGTGAAGGACACAAGGAAAGGTGTGGTTCATGAACATGAGCCTCCAATGACGACTCAGTGCTTTTACTTTTTACAACTTCAGAAGAGGAGGCGATAGAGCTGGAGGCTGAGTCAGCAATGTAAGACAAAACTTTTTCCTGATGCTCTGGTTTTAAAAGCGGTTTGCCAACTCCTAGAAAACTAAGCCTTCGAAGCCTTATGGAGCCAGACGATGATGCAGGCTCAACACCTCCTGCATTTGGTCCTATTTTGCTCTTGCCACTACCATCAGATCCACCACCAACACCATCATTACCAGCTGCCAACCCCCGCCCAATTCCACGGCCTCTTCCACCAGCCTTCCTCATTTTTTGTAGAAATGAAGACAAAATCCAACAAACTATGTAGTAATGTAAAACAAGGTACAAGGTGTCTATAGGACAGGGGAGATTTTGAATTTCTGCACACACTTGTGGACACTGGACACTTATGGATTGTGTGAGGCCCACTGAATATCAGAGCGCTATGTCACAGGCTCGATGGCACAGGTGTGAAAAAAGTGACTACAGGATAAGGGAGATTTTGAATTTCTGCACACACTAGTGGACACTGGACACTTTTGGATTGTGTGAGGCCCACTGAATATCAGAGCGCTATGTCACAGGCTCGATGGCACAGGTGTGAAAAAAGTGACTACAGGATCACAGAGATTTTGAATTTCTGCACACACTTGTGGACACTGGACACTTATGGATTGTGTGAGGCCCACTGAATATCAGAGCGCTATGTCACAGGCTCGATGGCACAGGTGTGAAAAAAGTGACTACAGGATAAGGGAGATTTTGAATTTCTGCAAACACTAGTGGACACTGGACACTTTTGGATTGTGTGAGGCCCACTGAATATCAGAGCACTATGTCACAGGCAGAAATTGGCTAGTGTATCACAAACTACAAGGTGTATGTAGAATTGGGCAGAATAGGAATCTCCCTAGAGTGTAGGTCTGTAAGAACGGAACAAGTCCTCCACTTATCCTTCCACAGTGACACACAGATAGCTTCACTGTGGCCGTGATAACAGCCGTTACACGGTACTGAGAGGAGCATGCACGTACAAGGCTGTCCGGTGTACGTAGAATTGTCAAGCTCCGTGTTTTTTAAGTATACGGACTGACACACTCTGTCTCTCTATAGTTTTGAATGTGATCAAACAGCAAATATATTTAACTGTTTGAAAGCTAGACAAAACTAGTAGGTGCAGGTCTGTAAGAACGGAACATGTCCTCGACTTATTCTCACAGAGTGACACACAAATAGCTTCACTGTGGCCGTGATAACAGCCGTTACACGGTACTGAGAGGAGCGTGCACGTACACGGCTGTCCGGTGTACGTAAAATTGTCAAGCTCCGTGTTTTTTAAGTATACGGACTAACACACGCTGTCTCTCTATAGTTTTGAATGTGATCAAACAGCAAATATATTTAACTGTTTGAAAGCTAGACAAAACTAGTAGGTGCAGGTCTGTAAGAACGGAACATGTCCTCGACTTATTCTCACAGAGTGACACACAGATAGCTTCACTGTGGCTGTGATAACAGCCGTTACACGGTACTGTGTGAGGAGCGTACACCGCTGTATGGTGTGAAAAAATGCACGCTCAGTACCTCAGCAGGACAAAAAAAAAAATTGGGATTGCTTTTAAAAAAGCAGTTTGCAGAGCAGTGGGTAAACAGCAATGCAGCTGTCAGGAAGCCTTAGAAGGCAGCCTAACAACCAACACCACTGATCCACCACAATATAGCCTCCCCTTGCACTGCACACACAGTGACTGGTGTGTTGTACAGGCAAAATCGCTAGCAGCAGAAGCAGTTTTTTTTTCTTCTTCCCTGCCTAACGCTCTCCCTACAGAATCAGCAGCAGCAACCTCTCCCTATGCTAAGATCGGCAGAAGTAAGATGGCGGTCGGCGTGCACGCCCTTTTATAACCCCTGTGACGCCCACCAAAGCAAACCAATCACTTGCATGCCCTTCTGAAAGATGGTGGCGACCCCTGCCTATGTCATCACGTTGCCCACAGTGTCCGTGGATCCTGATTGGCTGAAAAAGAGCGCAAAACAAACTTTTGAAACGCGACTTTGGCGCGTAAGTAGCCGACCTCGTGGCCGACCTCATCCTAGGGTCGGGTTTCGTTTCATGAAACCCGACTTTGCCAAAAGTCGGCGACTTTTGAAATTTTTCGACCCGTTTCGCTCAACTCTAGTCATAAAACCTTCTGACAAATTGAGTCCTGTGTGAATAGAGTCAAAGATTGTAATGAATTTGTGTTCCCACACTCTCCGATGTTTCTGTGATTTAAAATTGCCTTTTAAAATGACAACTTTCATATTGCCTATGTTGTGTCCTGGATGACAGAAATGTTTAGCCACAGGTAAATGGTTTTTTTGGTCTGTAATTGTATGACGATGAGACCTCATCCTTGCTCTCAGTCTCTGTCCTGTTTCTCCAACATAGAGGCCACCCACAGGACATATATTGCATAGAATTAAATGCACCACATTGGAAGAGGAACATGTGAATGTCCCTGGGATCTTATAGTCCTGCTGTGTGTTGGGAATTTGGATTTTGTCTTTGGTCTCTATATGAATGCAGGTTTTGCATCTTCTCCCATTGCAAGGATATGTTCCTCTTGGTAAATCTGAGGGCATTGAACTTCGGATAATGATGTTTCTTAGATTGGGAGGTTGCCTGTAACATAGCAAGGGGGGTCTTTGAATAGTGTTTTTAACCAGTCATCCTTGTGTAGGATATGGTGAAGTTTCTTAGCCATTTTTCTGAGTATTTCAAGCTGTGGGTTGTAGGTCACTACACGAAGATTTTCCTCTTTTTTTCTGTATTTAAGTACTTGACTTCTAGGGATCCTTGTGGCCCTAATGATCTGATCATCAATGGAGGTGGGATGGTAACCTTGATTTAAAAATGACATTTTAAGCTGGGTTAGGTGTTCATTCCTGTCTTGGGACGGAACAGATATGGTTATATCTGAGGGCCTGGCTGTAGACAATGGATTTCTTAATGTGTTTAGGATGGAAGCTGTCCCATTTGAGGTATGTGGACAGTCAATTGGTTTCCGATATACTGATGTTTGGAATGAACCATTTTGGATTTTTATGGTGGTGTCTAGGAAGTTGATTTTTGTTTTTGAATGAGCTAATGTCAAGTTTATGGTTGGATGAAATTTGTTGAATTTGTCATGGAAATTTAGAAGTTCTTGTTCAGGCTCGGTCCAGATTATTAATATGTCATCGATGTAACGGAAATAGGCAAAGGGTTTGATGGAGCAGGATGTTAAAAAGTCATTTTCCAGTTTAGCCATAAAGAGGTTAGTGTACTGGGGTGCTATTTTACTTCCCATAGCGGTGCCGGTGCATTGAAGGTATAGCTCCTCACCGATAGAGAAAAAGTTGTGTGAGGATGAATCTGGTAAGTGCTATTACAGACTCGGAGGGGATCCCATTGGCCTCAAGAAACATTCTGCAGGCGGCTAGTCCATCTTCGTGTGGGATGTTGGAATATAAGGATTCGACGTTCATGGTGGCTAAGATGGTGCTGTTGGGGAGGGGACCTATCATGGATAGCTTATTAAGCAGGTCTGTAGTGTCCTGTATATAGCTGGCTGTCTTCCTTACCAGCGGCTTGAGGATGTTTTCAACCCACCCTGAGAATTTTTCAGTGAGTGTTCCCACCCCTGAGATGATTGGCCTCCCTGGGTTGCCTGGCTAATGAATCTTGGGAAGCATATAGAAAGTTCCCATCCTTGGATTCTCGGGTATTAAGTCCAGAAGGTTTATGGGGTCTGTACATAGACATTTGATGACTCTTTTCAACTCCCTCAGATATTTTGGAGCTGGGTCATCATCCAGTTTGGTGTAGTACTGTATATCCATCAGTTGTCTGTGTGCCTCTTTGATGTAGTCGGTTGTATTAAGGAGAACTATGGCACCACCTTTATCTGCAGGCTTAATAGTGATCTCCCTGTTGTTCTTAAGGCCATGAATCGCCTTTTTTTCCTGCAAACTGATATTAGATGTTTCCTTTGCTTTTTTATCCAATATCGTGGACTGCATCGAATGTCTAAATGAGTCAATATATTGGTCCAAAATGGTGTTGCGGCCAGAGGGAGGTGTCCAGTCAGAGTTTTTCTTATTCTCTAGTCTGACTTGAGTTTGGCTGCCCAAAAGCCCCAAGTCCTCTTTGACAGAGAAGAACTCCTTCAGTCTAAGTCTCCTGAAGTATTGTTCCATGTCAATACAAAGTTCTGTTTTGTCTAGAGGTTTTGTAGGACAGAATGTGAGACCTCTGAAAAGTACATTGAGTTCTAGATTAGTGGGTTTGTAAGATGACAGATTAATAACACAGCTGACTGTACTTGTGTCCTTCTGGTGGTTTTGCCCCCATACTGTAGTGTTTAGGAGGGTCTTGACTGGTGCTGGAATGTAATCCTGCTTTCAGTCGAAGTCTGTGGAGTTTCTTTTTCTTGTTGTATATTAGGTACGACTGCAGTGTTGTATAGAAAAGCTGCATTTTCTGCTGTATGTCACCAGCAATTGTACTCCTTAAAGTTTGTATTTCCATTTGGACCGTTTTCTTGGTGCTGTAGAAAACATGAATAAGGAGGTTCCGTAGTCTCTCTGAAGTTCTGTAGCAGAGGTGTTGTGAGTAATGAGTATTGTAGGTATTCCGAATGGGATTCTTTAAGCTTAGTCCTTTGGGTATTAAGTGCTCCTTCTTGCATCTTATTAAAAAGAAGATGTCGCTATCCAGTTATGCCAGTTTCTTCAGACGATCTTGCAGTTCCATAGATGTACGGTACATTCTGATATCCACCATTTAGTAAAACGAAAAAAGTAGAGATCACTATTGAGCCTGCGGATAAAGGTGGGGCCATAGTTCTCCTTAATACAACCGACTACTTCAAAGAGGCACACAGACAACTGATGGATATACAGTACTACACCAAACTGGATGATGACCCAACTCCAAAATATCTGAGGGAGTTGAAAAGAGTCATCAAATGTCTATGTACAGACCCCATAAACCTTCTGGACTTAATACCCGAGAATCCAAGGATGGGAACTTTCTACATGCTTCCCAAGATTCATAAGCCAGGCAACCCAGGGAGGCCAATCATCTCAGGGGTAAGAACACTCACTGAAAAATTCTCAGGGTGGGTTGAAAACATCCTCAAGCTGCTGGTAAGGAAGACAGCCAGCTATATACAGGACACTACAGACCTGCTTAATAAGCTATCCACGATAGGTCCCCTCCCCGACAGCACTATCTTAGCCAACATGGACGTCGAATCCTTATATTCCAACATCCCACACGAAGATGGACTAGCCGCCTGCCGAATGTTTCTTGAGGCCAATGGGATCCCCTCCGAGTCTGTAATAGCATTTACCAGATTCATCCTCACACACAACTTTTTCTCTTTCGGTGAGGAGCTATACTTACAACGCACCGACACCGCTATGGGAAGTAAAATGGCACCCCAGTATGCTAACCTCTTCATGGATAAACTGGAAAATTACTTTTTAACATCCTGCTCCATCAAACCCTTTGCCTATTTCCATTACATCGATGACATATTAATAATCTGGACCGAGCCTGAACAAGAACTTCTAAATTTCCATGACAAATTCAACAAATTTCATCCAACCATAAACTTGATATTAGACCATTCAAAAACAAAAATCAACTTCCTAGACACCACCATAAAAATCGAAAATGGTTCATTGCAACCATCAGTATATCGGAAACCAATTGACCTTCCCACATACCTCAAATGGGACAGCTTCCATCCTAAACACATTAAGAAGTCCATTGTCTACAGCCAGGCCCTCAGATATAACCATATCTGTTCCAGTCCCAAGGACAGGGATGAACACCTAACCCAGCTTAAAATGTCATTTTTAAATCAAGGTTACCATCCCACCTCCATTGATGATCAGATCGTTAGGGCCACAAGGATCCCTAGAAGTCAAGTACTTAAATACAGAAAAAAAGAGGAAAATCTTCGTGTAGTGACCTACAACCCACAGCTTGAAATACTCAGAAAAATGGCTAAGAAACTTCACCATATCCTACACAAGGATGACCGGTTAAAAACACTATTCAAAGACCCCCCTTGCTATGTTACAGGCAACCTCCCAATCTAAGAAACATCATTATCCGAAGTTCAATGCCCTCAGATTCACCAAGAGGAACATATCCTTGCAATGGGAGAAGATGCAAAACCTGCATTCATATAGAGACCAAAGACAAAATCCAAATTCCCAACACACAGCAGGACTATAAGATCCCAGGGACATTCACATGTTCCTCTTCCAATGTGGTGTATTTAATTCTATGCAATGTATGTCCTGTGGGTGGCCTCTATGTTGGAGAAACAGGACAGAGACTGAGAGCAAGGATGAGGTCTCATCGTCATACAATTACAGACAAAAAAAACACATTTACCTGTGGCTAAACATTTCTGTGATCCAGGACACAACATAGGCAATATGAAAGTTGTCATTTTAAGAGGCAATTTTAAATCACAGAAACATGGAAGAGTGTGGGAACACAAATTCATTACAATCTTTGACTCTATTCACACATGACTCAATTTGTCAGGAGGTTTTATGACCCATTACCATATCTGAGCTATCTCCACCAAGTAGCCCTTTGATTTCACAGAACTTTTCACACTACCTATCTAATCTTACCTAATTAAGGATTCTCTCTTCAAGCTCATTGTTTGTTTATTGAAATGTTGTGCTTTAAACTGTATATAAATAAGGTTTCTTCAAATATTTTGTCATATCAGCCTGATGAAGGGACCTAAGCAGTCCCGAAAGCTTGCTTTGTAACAACATTCACTATTATTTGTTAGCTATTAAAAGGTATCATACCCACAAGATTCCTATTTTGTTTGTCTCACTGAGAGCACTTTATATATTTTTGTGTGCAACCATTTCTGCAAGGACGTATCCAGTTTACCTATTCATCGCTGCTATCCTGTTGTCAACAATTAGCCTGCTGACAGTTTCTGATCGTGTACACCGCTGCTATTAATCATTTCCTTTCTTCAAGTCCTGGACTGTTTATACATCTATGTTCCTATGTGTATCCACACAGCTTTGCTTTATCTGGTGTTTCCTGCTCCACTTGTGTCTGCCTCTTGCATATGCTACTATTCTGGTTCACGCTAAACCATATGCCAACAATCAAGACTCACTCCACTTTACCATTGCTTTTGATCCATGCTGCTCACCCTGACCTGCAACTTAGAGAATCCTGTAAGGTGAGCCCTTAACAGTGTGATTCGCCTCAAATACTCACGTGAGAGATGAAGTGAAGCATGTCATCGGCATCATAGTGCACATTGCCCCACATGTCGGAAGAATCTAAAACAGCCATGGAGAACCAGGAATCTGTAGTAGCATAAGAACGGTTGCGGGGTGGGTCAAGGACAGGTAAGCATATAATGCTTATTATCTTTAGCACATTCCCTCCCCTCAATTTATTAAACTTTGGGATCTTGAGATAACTCAGAGCATAAAAAAACAAATTTGGGGGGCAACTTTTGATGAATTTTGGAAGATTCTCTCAATTCTAACCATCACCTAAAGATCACAAGGGTTCAACCTTTAGGATTCCAACAGATCCTGAAAATGAAAGGGGTGAAGTGCATCTGTTTCTTTCTCAGAATCAATGGGGATGTAAGAAGTCAGACCACTAAGTGATAAATAAGTGATGGCATATCCTACCATTATGTCACTACTTATTAAGATGGAGTACTCTTTCAAGTTATTAAAATAGTTGTGCACCCAGTGCTTAGTATAAGAATAATCTTTATCGAAACATATTCTGCAGGAATTTACCATTTAGAGTGAATGCCAACAAGTGTTTGGCCCTTGGGTTTTCTATATCCTTGATCCAACCCTGCCCGGCAATGCACTAGTTAATTTTATTCTAAGGACTTTTGCGGTAATGCTGATCTAATGCCATTGTCATCTAGCCTGGCTAATTCTCTTTTGCAGTTCTTTGAGTTTCCTCAGAATGTGCATTTTCCTTAATAAGTCACAACTGAGAGGTTTTGCAATTTAAAGTTCTTGTGTGCTCAGCTAAGGATATCATAAGTCAGACGGAAGACGCGCTCTATTCTAATTTACCCAGGTTCTCCACCATTGTTTGGAGAGTGAATGAAGGGTTGTTTGTTTCCTTGTGTGTGAATGTGTCTTCATTTAAAAAGCCTAAAGGAATGATTGTATCTGGACGTGGGGTTTAATTTAGCGTGTTCTGTCTATGCAGTCATCTGTTGGGGTGTGAACACGATGAATTGTAGTTATGAAGCTCTGCTTGAAAGTAGCCAATACCTGCCATCCTACCTAGTGTAAAAGGGTTCATTAACACTCATGTTCCTGATAGGAGGGACAGGAGCAAATAAAATAATTAGTGTGATGTCTGCACTGTGGACCAACAAGTAAGGGGGCTCATTACCATTACTGCAACCTCCTGCTCTGTGGCCTCCCCGCTAACACTCTCACACCCCTCCAATCTATTCTAAACTCTGCTGCCCGACTAATCCACCTGTCCCCCCGCTATCCCCCGGCCTCTCCCCTCTGTCAATCCCTGCACTGGCTCCCCATTACCCAAAGACTCCAGTTCAAAACCCTAACCATGACATACAAAGCCATCCACAACCTGAGTCCTCCATACATCTGTGACCTCGTCTCCCGTTACTTACCTGCACGAAACCTCCGATCCTCACAAGATCTCCTTCTCTACTCCCTTATCTCCTCTTCCCACAATCGCGTGCAAGACTTCTCCCGCGCATCCCCCCTACTCTAGAACTCTCTACCACAACATATCAGACTCTCGCCTACCATGGAAACCTTCAAAAAGAACCTGAAGACCTACCACTTCCGACAAGCCTACGACCTGCAGTAACCACCAATCCACCAAACCGCTGCATGACCAGCTCCACCCTCGCCTACTGTATCCTCACCCATCCCTTGTAGATTGTGAGCCCTCGCGGGCAGGGTCCTCTCATCCTGTACCAGTCATGACTTGTATTGTTTAAGATTACTGTACTTATATGTATTATGTATACCCCTCCTCACGTGTAAAACGCCATGGAATAAATGGCGATGTAAGAAACCACAAAAGCGCGCCCATAGGGCTTTACCAGATATAATAAGTAAAAATTGAATTGTTCACTGTACTCACCCTCAGAGGTTGTGTAAACAGCAGAATTCATTGTTCCATTTACAACAGCAAGTCTTCCAGGTCCTGAAGCAGCAAATCAGCCTAAACCATCACAGTACCACCACCATATTTTACTGTTGGTATGATGTTCCTTTTGTGAAATGCTGTATTACTTAAACCAGATGTAATGGGACATACACCTTTCAAGAAGTTCAACTTTTGTCTCGTCAGTCCACAGAGTATTTTCCCAAAAGTCTTGGGGATCAACAAGATGTTTTCTGGCAAAACTGAGATGATCCTTTATGTTCTTATTGCTCAGCAGTGGTTTTCATCTTGGAATTCTTCCATGCAGGCCATTTTTGCCCTGTTTCTTTCTTATAGCAGTCATTAACATTGACCATGTCTGAGGCAAGTGAGGCCTGAAGTTCTTTGGATGTTGTTGTGGGGTCTTTTGTGACCTCTTTGGTGGATCATCTCTGCGCTGTTGTGGTAATTTCAGTCAGCCAGTCACTCCTGGGAAGTTTCACCACTGTTCCATGTTTTTGCCATTTGTGGAAAATGGCTCTCACTGTGGTTCCCTGGAGTTCCAAAGCTTGAGAAATGGCTTTGTAACCTTCTCCAGACTTATAAATCTCAATTACTTTGTTTCTCACTTGGTCCTGAATTTGTTTGGATCATGGCATGATGTCCAGCTTTTGAGAATCTTTAGGTCTACTTAACTTTGTCAGGCAAGTCCTAGTTCAGTGATTTCTTGATTGAGAACAGGTGTGGCAGTAATCAAGCCTGGGTGTGGCTAGAGAATTTGAATTCAGCTTCCCAAAGATGTGATAAACCACAGTTAATTTATGTTTTAAGGGGGGTGGTGAGGGATAATCACTTTTTCATTTATAAACGGCTATTTGTGTTTATTTGTGTTTTTATCTTTGTCTAATATTTAAATTTGTTTGGTGATCTAAAACATTTAAGTGTGACAAACATGCCAAAAAATAGGAAATCAGGTAGGGGCAAACACTTTTTCACACAACTGTAATGTATTAAAAATGGGAAAAAATTCCCCATGGGTTCAAATGGTGAAAAAAAAAAAAATACAATTCTGGCAATGTTTTGGATAGTTTCTTTTGTATGGCGTTCATTGTGTAGTAAAATTTACTTAGCAACCTAATTCTTCGCATTATTAGGATTACTGTGATACCAGTCTTGCATAGTTTTTTTTGTTTTTACATTTTGGTGGTCAAAAAGTTAAGAGCTTTGTAAAATAAATATTGGATCTTCATCATCATTTCCTAAGACTCCATTATCTTTATTTTTCTATTGATGGACCTTTATGGGGGCTTGTTTTTTGGGTGGCGGGCTGACATTTTTATAGAATACTTACGACATTTAGATCACTTTTATTGTATTTTGAGGGGATAGATGCAGTGATCAAATAAATGGCAATTCTGGCTTTTCAATTTTTTTCTCTTTGCAGCTTTTCCATACGCGTTATTTAATTTTTTTTATTTCATAGATCAGACTCAGGGACTGGAGTACATTTGTGGAGTAAGTGGTGTAACTTTTCATGAATTTTATGGCTGGACATAGCCACGTCTCGTCCCACCCATGCTCCACCCCTGCACTGCCCATATTGGCGCAGCTGGCTGATATTGCCATGAAAACAGCAAAAGTTGTAATATTTTTATGTAACTTCTGACTTGATGAAGCATAACTAAATGCATTGCATGTCAAAAAATAAAACATAAAATATGATAATAATTAGTGATGGGCGAGTAGCATTGTTGTTCGGGTCTCCCCGAGCATGCTCGGGTGATCTAAGTATTTTGGCGTGCTCAGAGATTTAGTTTTCGTTGTCTCAGCTGCATGATTTGCGACTTGTAGACAGGCTAAATACATGTGGGAATTCCCTAACAAACAGGCATTCCACACATGTATTCAAGCTGTCTAGCAGTCGCAAATCATGTAGCTGAGGCGATGAAAACTAAATCTCCGAGCACGCCAAAATACTCGGAGACCACCCGAGCATGCTCGGAAAAACCCAAGCAACGAGTATCCTCGCTCATCACTAATAATAATAAAAATAATGTTTTGTGTCTTCAGCTTTCAATCATACAGTTTGTATTTCCACGCTAGTTCCTGTCGACGGATGTAGCATGACTGTAGAGTCAATCGATTCTTTAATTCTGTCTAACGTACATTCAGTAGATTAGCTAGAAGTACGTGACAGATGGAAGAACGCGCAACAGCAGAATTAGATTAATCCCAGAGTTTGTTTCATGGAAGCACATAGATCTGCATAGGATCTGTCACGAATAGTGTTGAGCATTCCGATACCGCAAGTATCGGGTATCGGCCGATACTTGCTGTATCGGAATTCCGATACCGACTTCCGATATTTTTTCAATATCGGAATTCGGTATCGGAATCGGAAGTTCAGTTGATTGACGGCCTGACGTCATCATGATGCGCGGTGTGTGCGCATCATGATGCGCCGTCATTTCGGGCCTTCCGGGGGTCTCTGCTGGCCTGCCGGGGGGCTGTGCCGGCCTGCCGGGGGGCTGTGTGGACTGCCCGGGGTCTGTACCGGCCTGCCGGGGGGCTGTGCCGGCCTGCCGGTGGTCTGTGCACCCTGTGGGGGTCTGTACCGGCCTGCCGGGGGGCTGTGCCGGCCTGCCGGGGGGCTGTGCTGATGTCCGGGGGTCTGTGCAAGCATCGTCCGATGGGACTACAAGTCCCATCGGGCGATGCCTGCTACCATGACAGTGATTGACACATTAGCCAATGATGGGACAGTAGTAGTCCCATCATCCGGCTAATGTGTTAAATGTTAAAAAAAAAAAAAAAAAAAAAAATACTACATACATACTACATGCATGCTACATACATACTACATGCTACATACATACTACATATATACAACATACATACTACATACATGCTACATACATACTACATGCATGCTACATACATACTACATGCTACATACATACTACATGCATGCTACATACATACTACATATATACTACATACATACTACATACATGCTACATACATACTGCATGCTACATACATACTACATACATACTACATACATACTACATGCATGCTACATACATACTACATATATACTACATGCATGCTACATACATACTACATGCTACATACATACTACATATATACTACATACATACTACATACATGCTACATACATACTGCATGCTACATACATACTACATACATACTACATACATACTACATGCATGCTACATACATACTACATGCATGCTACATACATACTACATGCATGCTACATACAGTGGGGCAAAAAAGTATTTAGTCAGTCAGCAATAGTGCAAGTTCCACCACTTAAAAAGATGAGAGGCGTCTGTAATTTGCATCATAGGTAGACCTCAACTATGGGAGACAAACTGAGAAAAAAAAATCCAGAAAATCACATTGTCTGTTTTTTTTTCATTTTATTTGCATATTATGGTGGAAAATAAGTATTTGGTCAGAAACAAGCAATCAAGATTTCTGGCTCTCACAGACCTGTAACTTCTTCTTTAAGAGTCTCCTCTTTCCTCCACTCATTACCTGTAGTAATGGCACCTGTTTAAACTTGTTATCAGTATAAAAAGACACCTGTGCACACCCTCAAACAGTCTGACTCCAAACTCCACTATGGTGAAGACCAAAGAGCTGTCAAAGGACACCAGAAACAAAATTGTAGCCCTGCACCAGGCTGGGAAGACTGAATCTGCAATAGCCAACCAGCTTGGAGTGAAGAAATCAACTGTGGGAGAAATAATTAGAAAATGGAAGACATACAAGACCACTGATAATCTCCCTCGATCTGGTGCTCCACGCAAAATCCCACCCTGTGGGGTCAGAATGATTACAAGAACGGTGAGCAAAAATCCCAGAACCACGCGGGGGGACCTAGTGAATGAACTGCAGAGAGCTGGGACCAATGTAACAAGGCCTACCATAAGTAACACACTACGCCACCATGGACTCAGATCCTGCAGTGCCAGACGTGTCCCACTGCTTAAGCCTGTACATGTCCGGGCCCGTCTGAAGTTTGCTAGAGAGCATTTGGATGATCCAGAGGAGTTTTGGGAGAATGTCCTATGGTCTGATGAAACCAAACTGGAACTGTTTGGTAGAAACACAACTTGTCGTGTTTGGAGGAAAAAGAATACTGAGTTGCATCCATCAAACACCATATCTACTGTAAAGCATGGTGGTGGAAACATCATGCTTTGGGGCTGTTTCTCTGCAAAGGGGCCAGGACGACTGATCCGGGTACATGAAAGAATGAATGGGGCCATGTATCGTGAGATTTTGAGTGCAAACCTCCTTCCATCAGCAAGGGCATTGAATATGAAACGTGGCTGGGTCTTTCAACATGACAATGATCCAAAGCACACCGCCAGGGCAACGAAAGAGTGGCTTCGTAAGAAGCATTTCAAGGTCCTGGAGTGGCCTAGCCAGTCTCCAGATCTCAACCCTATAGAAAACCTTTGGAGGGAGTTGAAAGTCCGTGTTGCCAAGCGAAAAGCCAAAAACATCACTGCTCTAGAGGAGATCTGCATGGAGGAATGGGCCAACATACCAACAACAGTGTGTGGCAACCTTGTGAAGACTTACAGAAAACGTTTGACCTCTGTCATTGCCAACAAAGGATATATCACACAGTATTGAGATGAAATTTTGTTTCTGACCAAATACTTATTTTCCACCATAATATGCAAATAAAATGAAAAAAAACAGACAATGTGATTTTCTGGATTTTTTTTTCTCAGTTTGGCTCCCATAGTTGAGGTCTACCTATGATGTAAATTACAGACGCCTCTCATCTTTTTAAGTGGTGGAACTTGCACTATTGCTGACTGACTAAATACTTTTTTGCCCCACTGTACATACTACATGCTACATACGTACATACCACATACATACTACATACATACTACATACTACATATATACTACATGCATGCTACATACATACTACATGCTACATACATACCACATACATACTACATACATACTACATACATACTACATGCTACATACATACTACATATATACTACATGCATGCTACATACATACTACATGCTACATACATACCACATACATACTACATACATGCTACATATATACTACATGCATGCTACATACATACTACATATATACTACATGCATGCTACATACATACTACATGCTACATGCATGCTACATACATACTACATACATACTACATGCTACATACATACCACATATATACTACATACATACAATACATTCATACAATACATACATAGACATACAGTACATATAACATAGAGTAACATACTTACCAATACTTGTCACATTGTTCCCCGAAGCCATTGTCTTTTCCGGAATAAATATTAACATAACAAACCACAAAAATACTCACCCACGATCCGAAGCAGTCCACGAGTGTGTCCCACGACGATCTTGGGTAGAGAACTGCAGCATCAGATGATGCTGCCGTTCTCTACGGGCTGCAGGAATCCAATGACGGAAGGTAGGTATCCTTCCGCACTGTATTCCTCCGCCACTTAAAAAAAAAAAGTCCCTAGTCTCACTTTATGCCATTGCTGCGTGGGAAATTCCCACACAGCAATGGCATAAAGTGAGACTAGGGACTTTTTGTCACACTTTTTGACACAGCAATGGCATAAAGTGAGACTAGGGACTTTTTTTTTTTAAGTGGCGGAGAAATACAGTGCGGAAGGATACCTACCTTCCGTCATTGGATTCCTGCAGCCCGTAGAGAACGGCAGCATCATCTGATGCTGCAGTTCTCTACCCAAGATCGTCGTGGGACACACTCGTGGACTGCTTCGGATCGTGGGTGAGTATTTTTGTGGTTTGTTATGTTAATATTTATTCCGGAAAAGACAATGGCTTCGGGGAACAATGTGACAAGTATTGGTAAGTATGTTACTCTATGTTATATGTACTGTATGTCTATGTATGTATTGTATGAATGTATTGTATGTATGTAGTATATATGTGGTATGTATGTAGCATGTAGTATGTATGTAGTATGTATGTAGCATGCATGTAGCATGCAGTATGTATGTAGCATGCATGTAGTATATATGTAGTATGTATGTGGTATGTATGTAGCATGTAGTATGTATGTAGCATGCATGTAGTATGTATGTAGCATGCATGTAGTATATATGTAGTATGTATGTAGCATGTAGTATGTATGTAGCATGCATGTAGTATATATGTGTTATGTATGTGGTATGTATGTAGCATGCATGTAGCATGCATGTAGTATGTATGTAGTATGTATGTAGTATATATGTAGTATGTATGTAGCATGTAGTATGTATGTAGTATGTATGTAGCATGCATGTAGCATGCAGTATGTATGTAGCATGCATGTAGTATATATGTAGTATGTATGTGGTATGTATGTAGCATGTAGTATGTATGTAGCATGCATGTAGTATGTATGTAGCATGCATGTAGTATATATGTAGTATGTATGTAGCATGTAGTATGTATGTAGCATGCATGTAGTATATATGTGTTATGTATGTGGTATGTATGTAGCATGCATGTAGCATGCATGTAGTATGTATGTAGTATGTATGTAGTATATATGTAGTATGTATGTAGCATGTAGTATGTATGTAGCATGCATGTAGCATGCATGTAGCATGCAGTATGTATGTAGCATGCATGTAGTATATATGTAGTATGTATGTAGCATGTAGTATGTAGCATGCATGTAGTATATATGTAGTATGTAGCATGTAGTATGTATGTAGCATGCATGTAGTATATATGTGTTATGTATGTAGCATGTAGCATGCATGTAGCATGTATGTAGTATGTATGTAGTATATATGTGGTATGTATGTAGCATGCAGTATGTATGTAGCATGCATGTAGTATATATGTAGTATGTATGTTGCATGTAGCATGCATGTAGCATGCATGTAGTATGTATGTAGTATATACACTCACTGGCCACTTTATTAGGTACACCTGTCCAACTGTGTGTTAAGACTTAATTTCTAATCAGCCAATCACATGGCGGCAACTCAGTGCATTTAGGCATGTAGACATGGTCAAGACAATCTCCTGCAGTTCAAACCGAGCATCAGTATGGGGAAGAAAGGTGATTTGAGTGCCTTTGAACGTGGCATGATTGTTGGTGCCAGAAGGGCTGGTCTGAGAATTTCAGAAACTGCTGATCTACTGGGATTTTCACGCACAACCATCTCTAGGGTTTACAGAGAATGGTCCGAAAAAGAAAAAAAATCCAGTGAGCGGCAGTTCTGTGGCCGGAAATGCCATGTTGATGCCAGAGGTCAGAGGAGAATGGGCAGACTGGTTCGAGCTGATAGAAAGGCAACAGTGACTCAAATTGCCACCCGTTACAACCAAGGTAGGCAGAAGAGCATCTCTGAACGCACAGTGCGTCGAACTTTGAGGCAGATGGGCTACAGCAGCAGAAGACCACACTGGGTACCACTCCTCTCAGCTAAGAACAGGAAACTGAGGCTACAATTTGCACAAGCTCATCGAAATTGGACAGTAGAAGATTGGAAAAACATTGCCTGGTCTGATGAGTCTCGATTTCTGCTGCGACATTCGGATGGTAGGGTCAGAATTTGGCGTAAACAACATGAACGCATGGATCCATCCTGCCTTGTATCAACGGTTCAGGCTGGTGGTGGTGGTGTCATGGTGTGGGGAATTTTTTCTGGGCACTCTTTGGGCCCCTTGGTACCAATTGAGCATCGTTGCAACGCCACAGCCTACCTGAGTATTGTTGCTGACCATGTCCATCCCTTTATGACCACAATGTACCCAACATCTGATGGCTACTTTCAGCAGGATAATGCGCCATGTCATAAAGCTCGAATCATCTCAGATTGGTTTCTTGAACATGACAATGAGTTTACTGTACTCAAATGGCCTCCTCAGTCACCAGATCTCAATCCAATAGAGCATCTTTGGGATGTGGTGGAACGGGAGATTCGCATCAGGGATGTGCAGCCGACAAATCTGCGCCAACTGTGTGATGCCATCATGTCAATATGGTCCAAAATCTCTGAGGAATGCTTCCAGCACCTTGTTGAATCTCTGCCACGAAGAATTGAGGCAGTTCTGAAGGCAAAAGGGGGTCCAACCCCTTACTAGCATGGTGTACCTAATAAAGTGGCCAGTGAGTGTATGTGGTATGTATGTAGCATGCAGTATGTATGTAGCATGCATGTAGTATATATGTAGTATGTATGTTGCATGTAGTATTTATGTAGTATGAATGTAGCATGTATGTAGTATGTAGTATGAATGTAGCATGTATGTAGTATGCATGTTGTATGTATGTAGCATGTAATTTTTTTTTTTTTTTTTTTTTTTACATTTAACACATTAGCCGGATGATGGGACTACTACTGTCCCATCATTGGCTAATGTGTCAATCACTGTCATGGTAGCAGGCATCGCCCGATGGGACTTGTAGTCCCATCGGACGATGCCTTCACAGACCCCCGGAGCCTGCACAGCCCCCCGGCAGGCCGGCACAGCCCCCCGGCAGGCCGGCACAGCCCCCCGGAGCCTGCACAGACCACCGGCAGGCCGGCACAGACCACCGGAGCCTGCACAGACCCCCTGGCAGGCCGGCACAGCCCCCCGAAAGGCCCGTACAGACCCCAGAGAGGCTGTACAAGGGCAGGAAAGGGTTTTTCTTATTCCGATACCGGAAGTCCCATAGACTTGAATGGGACTTCCGGTATCGGAATCGGCGATACCGATACTTTTTTTTAAGATCGGCCGATACCATCCGATACGATACTTTGAAGTATCGGACGGTATCGCTCAACTCTAGTCACGAAACAATTGCTACGGTCGGATGCCTTTAATCTAAATTATCCGCACTGTTATTTATTTATTTTTTTAATTTGAGATGTTTTCAATAAATTTTAAATCATTTACCAAGATTTTAAAATTATTGCCTAAGAAGAGCAAATTTTTAAAAAAACATTTTTGTGTCCTGTTCACATTTAGTTCTTTGTCTAGAGATTTCCTGTTGGCATTTTGACTGTTAGAAAATGCAACTTACTGTATTATTTCTATTCAGTACAAAATTAGGAACCTGCTAGAAGGCTGAAGAACCTATTATGAGTCATCACTGGAAAAAAAAACAACAACTAGTAGATCATCAGACTGTGTTTGTATTTGTATATTTCATGGCTCTAGTCAAAATAGTTTATAGTGTGAATCAAGAATTAAAGGGGTTGTCCGGGCTTTTCACATAATCTCAGTGCATATCTGAGCTGCAGAATGTTGACAATAAGTAATTTACCTACTGTGGCCAGTTTGCACAGTTTCCAAGATATGATCACTTGCTTCTATGAAAAACGTCTGGGGGGTGTGTTCTGGCATTGAAATGAGAACTGGTCATTTCCTCCTCACTAGTGTTGAGCATTCCGATACCGCAAGTATCGGGTATCGGCCGATACTTGCTGTATCGGAATTCCGATACCGACTTCCGATATTTTTTCAATATCGGAATTCGGTATCGGAATCGGAAGTTCAGTTGATTGACGGCCTGACGTCATCATGATGCGCGGTGTGTGCGCATCATGATGCGCCGTCATTTCGGGCCTTCCGGGGGTCTCTGCCGGCCTGCCGGGGGGCTGTGCCGGCCTGCCGGGGGGCTGTGTGGACTGCCCGGGGTCTGTACCGGCCTGCCGGGGGGCTGTGCCGGCCTGCCGGTGGTCTGTGCACCCTGTGGGGGTCTGTACCGGCCTGCCGGGGGGCTGTGCCGGCCTGCCGGGGGGCTGTGCTGATGTCCGGGGGTCTGTGCAAGCATCGTCCGATGGGACTACAAGTCCCATCGGGCGATGCCTGCTACCATGACAGTGATTGACACATTAGCCAATGATGGGACAGTAGTAGTCCCATCATCCGGCTAATGTGTTAAATGTTAAAAAAAAAAAAAAAAAAATACTACATACATACTACATGCATGCTACATACATACTACATGCTACATACATACTACATATATACTACATACATACTACATACATGCTACATACATACTACATGCATGCTACATACATACTACATGCTACATACATACTACATGCATGCTACATACATACTACATATATACTACATACATACTACATACATGCTACATACATACTGCATGCTACATACATACTACATACATACTACATACATACTACATGCATCCTACATACATACTACATATATACTACATGCATGCTACATACATACTACATGCTACATACATACTACATATATACTACATACATACTACATACATGCTACATACATACTGCATGCTACATACATACTACATACATACTACATACATACTACATGCATGCTACATACATACTACATGCATGCTACATACATACTACATGCATGCTACATGCATGCTACATACATACTACATGCTACATACATACCACATACATACTACATACATACTACATACTACATATATACTACATGCATGCTACATACATACTACATGCTACATACATACCACATACATACTACATGCATGCTACATACATACTACATGCTACATACATACCACATACATACTACATACATACTACATACATACTACATGCTACATACATACTACATATATACTACATGCATGCTACATACATACTACATGCTACATACATACCACATACATACTACATACATGCTACATATATACTACATGCATGCTACATACATACTACATATATACTACATGCATGCTACATACATACTACATGCTACATGCATGCTACATACATACTACATACATACTACATGCTACATACATACCACATATATACTACATACATACAATACATTCATACAATACATACATAGACATACAGTACATATAACATAGAGTAACATACTTACCAATACTTGTCACATTGTTCCCCGAAGCCATTGTCTTTTCCGGAATAAATATTAACATAACAAACCACAAAAATACTCACCCACAATCCGAAGCAGTCCACGAGTGTGTCCCACGACGATCTTGGGTAGAGAACTGCAGCATCAGATGATGCTGCCGTTCTCTACGGGCTGCAGGAATCCAATGACGGAAGGTAGGTATCCTTCCGCACTGTATTCCTCCGCCACTTAAAAAAAAAAAAGTCCCTAGTCTCACTTTATGCCATTGCTGCGTGGGAAATTCCCACACAGCAATGGCATAAAGTGAGACTAGGGACTTTTTTTTTTTAAGTGGCGGAGGAATACAGTGCGGAAGGATACCTACCTTCCGTCATTGGATTCCTGCAGCCCGTAGAGAACGGCAGCATCATCTGATGCTGCAGTTCTCTACCCAAGATCGTCGTGGGACACACTCGTGGACTGCTTCGGATCGTGGGTGAGTATTTTTGTGGTTTGTTATGTTAATATTTATTCCGGAAAAGACAATGGCTTCGGGGAACAATGTGACAAGTATTGGTAAGTATGTTACTCTATGTTATATGTACTGTATGTCTATGTATGTATTGTATGAATGTATTGTATGTATGTAGTATATATGTGGTATGTATGTAGCATGTAGTATGTATGTAGTATGTATGTAGCATGCATGTAGCATGCAGTATGTATGTAGCATGCATGTAGTATATATGTAGTATGTATGTGGTATGTATGTAGCATGTAGTATGTATGTAGCATGCATGTAGTATGTATGTAGCATGCATGTAGTATATATGTAGTATGTATGTAGCATGTAGTATGTATGTAGCATGCATGTAGTATATATGTGTTATGTATGTGGTATGTATGTAGCATGCATGTAGCATGCATGTAGTATGTATGTAGTATGTATGTAGTATATATGTAGTATGTATGTAGCATGTAGTATGTGTGTAGTATGTATGTAGCATGCATGTAGCATGCAGTATGTATGTAGCATGCATGTAGTATATATGTAGTATGTATGTGGTATGTATGTAGCATGTAGTATGTATGTAGCATGCATGTAGTATGTATGTAGCATGCATGTAGTATATATGTAGTATGTATGTAGCATGTAGTATGTATGTAGCATGCATGTAGTATATATGTGTTATGTATGTGGTATGTATGTAGCATGCATGTAGCATGCATGTAGTATGTATGTAGTATGTATGTAGTATATATGTAGTATGTATGTAGCATGTAGTATGTATGTAGCATGCATGTAGCATGCATGTAGCATGCAGTATGTATGTAGCATGCATGTAGTATATATGTAGTATGTATGTAGCATGTAGTATGTAGCATGCATGTAGTATATATGTAGTATGTAGCATGTAGTATGTATGTAGCATGCATGTAGTATATATGTGTTATGTATGTAGCATGTAGCATGCATGTAGCATGTATGTAGTATGTATGTAGTATATATGTGGTATGTATGTAGCATGCAGTATGTATGTAGCATGCATGTAGTATATATGTAGTATGTATGTTGCATGTAGCATGCATGTAGCATGCATGTAGTATGTATGTAGTATATATGTGGTATGTATGTAGCATGCAGTATGTATGTAGCATGCATGTAGTATATATGTAGTATGTATGTTGCATGTAGTATTTATGTAGTATGAATGTAGCATGTATGTAGTATGTAGTATGAAAGTAGCATGTATGTAGTATGCATGTTGTATGTATGTAGCATGTAATTTTTTTTTTATTTTTTTTTTACATTTAACACATTAGCCGGATGATGGGACTACTACTGTCCCATCATTGGCTAATGTGTCAATCACTGTCATGGTAGCAGGCATCGCCCGATGGGACTTGTAGTCCCATCGGACGATGCCTGCACAGACCCCCGGAGCCTGCACAGCCCCCCGGCAGGCCGGCACAGCCCCCCGGAGCCTGCACAGACCACCGGCAGGCCGGCACAGACCACCGGAGCCTGCACAGACCCCCTGGCAGGCCGGCACAGCCCCCGAAAGGCCCGTACAGACCCCAGAGAGGCTGTACAAGGGCAGGAAAGGGTTTTTCTTATTCCGATACCGGAAGTCCCATAGACTTGAATGGGACTTCCGGTATCGGAATCGGCGATACCGATACTTTTTTTAAAGATCGGCCGATACCATCCGATACGATACTTTGAAGTATCGGACGGTATCGCTCAACTCTACTCCTCACTAGTTTCACTTTCCATAGATCACTGTTCAGTGTGTGTCTGGGGGAGGAGCAGCTGGGTGGTCCTGCTCTATGCACTGAGGCTGCTAGAGGGGGAGAATTTGTTACTGTGTGAGGAGGGATAGGCTTGTTCATGTGGACGGAGAGGGCCTGTAGCTATGGAGGGTGGGGTTGTTGCTATAGAGGGCAGGTTTTTAGTAGAGTAGGAGGAAATGACCAGTTCTCATTTCAATGCAAGAAAACACCCCCCCTGGACGTTTTTCATAGAAGCAAGAGATCATATCTTGGAAGCGCTGCAAACTCACCACAGAAGGTAAATTACTTATTGTCAGCTGTTGTGAACTCATTTTCTGGTCTACCAGTTGTGAGTTCTCCTTCCGGGCTCCCTCTGGTGGTAACAGGAGGTAGTGAGGTTGATTTAATTAGTAGAGATCTGCCACCTGATGATGAGGATAACAATTGGATCTCTGGAATCTCAGAATGGATTTAAGACAGCCGACGCCCTATTCTGGTGCTGGTGATTCCTTCTGGCTTTTCAGGTCTTGGATTTCAGCTCTGTTCCAGTCATCTCAAGCTAAGTGTTTCTGCTAATGTTCACACTTGATTTTGTTGGTCTATTCAGTCTTTTTGTGTGGTCAGCCAACCCCCGGCTGGGGCTGTGCTTAATTTCCACTCTTATTTATCTGTATTTGCCAATTTGCTTTTTGTCCCTTATTAGATTGGCCTCTTTTTTGCTCTGTCTCAGAATATTTCAGAATGCTGGTATAGTGGGAGAAATCTAGTGACTTCAGGGTTAATTTTGTTATCAGAAGTGTTGGACATTATTTTTGTAGGGTTTTTGGGCAGATTGCAGACAGTGTCTTTCCTTTCCTGTCCTTTCTAGTTAGTTTGGGCCCCATCGCTTACTCAGCCTATTTTCCTGCCTGTGTTTGTGTTTTCATCTTGTTTCACCATCAATACATGTGTGGGGGCTGTCTATTCCTTTGGGGTCTGCTCTGGGGCAGTTAGTTTTCCCCTTTTCTTGCTTTAGGCTTATTTAGTCCTCCGGCTGTGACAAGGCATCTAGATTCATCGTAGGAACGCGCCACAGCTGCTGCTAGTTGTGTGGTTAGAATCAGGGGTCTGCAATCTGCATAGTTACCAACCTCTCTGGTTTTCTGTGACTTAGCTTGTTTAGTTTTCCCCCTCGGTGACCCATTCATAACAGAATCACCAGCCATACCGCAGATTCTAGGGTACTCAAAAGCAGGAAAAAATTGTTTAAAAAAAAAGTGTCAGAATTTTTTTTTTTTTAATGTATTTTTTCCTCTTTTTCTCTGGGGCCGTAGGAGGATTTTTTTTTTCTAATGGAGATTAAGCAATTGTCTGATCGTGTGGAGCAACTTGCTGCTGACGTGCAGGGAATTTCCACCTACCTCATTCAGTCACATGCTGCTGAACCTGAGATCCCTACTCCTGATGTGTTTTCTGGGGATCGGTCTAAATTTTTGAATTTTAAGAATAATTGTAAATTATTTCTTGCCTTGAAGCCTAACTCATCGGGGAGCTCAGCGCAGCAGGTTAAAATTGTCATCTCCTTGCTGTGCAGCGATCCCCAGGATTGGGCTTTTTCTCTGACACCTGAAAATCCTGTTCTGACTAATGTGGATGCATTTTTTCAAGCCTTGGGGTTGTTGTATGATGAACCTAATGCTGTTGATCAAGCTGAGAGAACCCTGTTGGCATTAAACCAGGGTCAGGATTCTGCAGAGTTATACTGTCAAAAATTCCAAAAGTGGGCGGTCCTTACTACATGGAATGATAGTGCTTTGGCAGCTCTCTTTCGGAAGGGTTTATCAGAGACCGTAAAAGATGTTATGGTGGGATTTCCTGTTCCCCCTGGTCTGGATGATTCTATGTCATTAGCCATTCAAGTTGATCGGCGTTTACGTGAACGTAAAACTACACGGGAGGCGCTGCCACCTTTTGAACAAATGTCTGAACCTGTGCAATGTGATGGGGTTTTGTCTATGGCGCAATGTCAGGAGTTTAGAAGGCATAATAAGCTGTGTTTTTTCTGTGGAGACGCCTCTCATACTATTTCTGTTTGCCCTAAACGAAAGAAACGTTTTGCACACACATTTGCTGTGGGCAGTGTACAACCTAAGTTCCTTTTGGCAATTACTCTGATCTGCTCCTTGTCCATATTTTCCACTAAGGCTTTTGTGGATTCAGGAGCAGCTCTGAATCTGATGAATTTGGACTTTGCTAAACGTTGTGGTTTGTCCATGACGCCTCTGCGGACGCCTATTCCTTTGAGGAGTATTGATGCTACTCTTTTGGCGGAGAATAAACCTCCGTTTTGGACCCAGGTGATAATGCGAGTTGCCCCAGACCACCAAGAAAATTGTAAATTTTTGGTGCTGCATGATACTATTGCTCTGGGTTTTCCCTGTTTGCAAACTCATAATCCAGTTTTGGATTGGAAATCTGGGTATGTGGTGAGTTGGGGTTGTCAGTGTGTTCTTAGGTACGTTCCTGTTTTCTCCACCTCTCCTCAGTCTCATGATATTCCTGATTATCTGGCCGATTTTTCTGATGTATTTAGTGAGAGTAAGTCTGCATCTTTGCCTCCTCATAGGAGTTATGACTGTGCAATTGAGTTGATGCCTGGGTGTAAATTTCCCAAGGGTTGGCTTTTCAACTTATCAGTACCCGAACATGATGCTATGCGATCCTATAATAAGGAGTCGTTGGAGAAGGGTCATATTAGACCATCCTCGTCACCTTTAGGTGCTGGGGGTTTTTTTGTGGCCAAGAAAGATGGTTCTTTAAGAACGTGTATTGATTATCGCTCCCTTAACAAGATGACGGTTAAATGTCAGTACCCGTTACCTCTGATGTCTGATTTATTCTCCAGAGTTAAGAGTGCCTGCTGGTTTACTAAACTTGACCTCAGGGGGGCATATAATGTTATTCGCATCAAGCACAGAGATGAATGGAAGACGGCGTTTAATACTCCGGAGGGACATTATCATGGGAAGCCTAGGTAACTTTAGGCTGAAACCCCGGGGCCCCTGCGGTGTCCCTCAGACTAGGGGAGACCCTGTCTGTCCCTCAACCCAGGGTTTACACTGAAGATGTGCCTGCCTGGGCCTCCACCCTGTCCTTGTCTCCTGTCCAGCCCTAAGCTGAACCCACCACCCTCCACCCAGTGAGGAGACCAAACACCAGACCCCACAAATAAGTATGGACAGGGATAAAGGAAACGCACCACACCGCGTACACACAGGAGAATACAATAATGTGCAAGGGCAACCAAAAAATACAACACAGGGAGGCAAAATGGCAACAACGGAATATACTACACCAGAAACAGTATGCTCCTTAGACCACCACTCCAGACCGGTATTGCTAGCACAAGGCAAGAGCTATAGTCGGCGATGCCCATTGTCACGCAGGACAATTTAAAGACAGAGGGTGTGGCTAAGCCCTCAGCCAGAATGACAACATGGTTAATGCAATCCAAGCCGGATCAGAAGACCAACCAGCGCCGCTGAGAACCAAGTGGTAGGATGGGGTATTATCACTGTCTGCCGGACACCCTGGTGCGAACAGTGTCCGACATGACAGACATTTTGAGTACCTGGTGATGCCTTTTGGGCTCACTAATGCCCCTTCTGTCTTCCAGTCCTTTATGAATGATATTTTCCGAGACTTTGTGGATAAGTTTTTGATAATCTATCTGGATGATATTTTGATCTTTTATAGTGATTGGGATTCTCATGTGGAACATGTCCGGACTGTGTTCCGGATTTTGAGGGAGAATTCCTTGTTTGTTAAGGGATCGAAATGCCTCTTTGGTGTACAGAGGATTTCATTTTTGGGATTTATCTTGTCTCCATCGACTATTGAAATGGACCCGGCCAAGGTACAGGCCATTTATGATTGGGTTCAGCCTACTTCTTTGAAGGCTCTCCAGAAGTTTTTGGGTTTTGCTAATTTTTATCGTAAATTTATAGGTAATTTTTCTGGTATTGTCAAACCACTGACTGATCTGACCAAGAAGGGCGCTGATGTGCTGAATTGGTTTCCTGAGGCTGTCTCAGCATTTCAGGAGCTTAAGCGGAGACTTACTTCAGCTCCAGTTTTATGGCAACCTGATGTCTCACTTCCATTTCAGGTGGAGGTAGATGCTTCTGAGATTGGTGCAGGAGCTGTTTTGTACCAAAAAGACCCTGTGACTTCTAAGATGAATCCCTGTGCCTTCTTTTCTCAAAAGTTCTCCCCATCTGAACGCAACTATGACGTGGGGAATCGGGAATTGTTGGCCATGAAATGGGCATTTGAGGAGTGGAGACGTTGGTTGGAGGGAGCTAGACATCAAGTTGTGGTCCTCACCGATCACAAGAATTTGATTTATCTGGAGTCGGCCAAACGCTTGAATCCTAGACAGGCTAGATGGGCCTTGTTTTTCACGCGTTTTAATTTTGTGGTCTCTTTTCTTCCGGGCACTAAGAATGTTAAGGCAGACGCCCTTTCTAGGAGTTTCTTTGCTGATTCTCTTAATGTGACCGAGCCTACTACCATCCTAGGTGAGGGGGTAGTTCTTTCTGTCATTTCACCCGATTTGAGACGCGCCCTGGAGGAATTTCAGGAGGATAAACTTGAGTGTTGCCCTATGGGAAAATTTTAGGTTCCTGACCAGTGGAGAAAGAGAGTGATGTCTGAAGTTCATTGCTCCGCATTTGCTGGTCATCCAGGTATTTTTGGTACCAGAGATTTGGTGAGTCAGTCTTTTTGGTGGCCTGCCTTATCTCGTGATGTCAGGAATTTTGTACAGTCCTGTGGGACTTGTTCTCGGCCTAAACCCTGTTCTCGCTCTAGAGGGTTGCTGATACCCCTGCTGATGCCCAAGAGGTCATGGACCCATATCTCAATGGATTTTATTTCTGATCTTCCTGTCTCTCAGAGAATGACTGTTATCTGGGTGATTTGTGATAGATTTTCGAAGATGGTCCATCTTGTACCACTCCCAAAGTTGCCATCTTCCGCAGAGTTGGTGCCCTTGTTTTTACAACAGGTGGTTTGGTTACATGGGATTCCTGAGAAGATTGTGTCAGACAGAGGAGTTCAGTTTGTTTCCAGATTCTGGAAAGCCTTTTGTTCCAATCTGGGAATTCAGTTATCCTTCTCCGCATTTCATCCCCAGTCCAATGGGCAGACTGAGAGAACAAACCAGACCTTGGAGTCTTATTTAAGATGTTTTATATCTGCTGATCAGGATTATTGGGTCTCATTTTTGCCCTTGGCCGAATTCGCGCTGAACAATAGAGCTAATTCTGCCACTTTGATGTCACCTTTTTTCTGTAATTTTCGGTTTCATCCTCGATTCTCTTCAGGGCAAGTGGAATCTTCGCCCTGCCCAGGTGTGGACACTGTGGTTGGGAGAATGCAGCAGATATGGGAACAAGTGGTGGATAAGTTGTCACTCTCTCAGGAAAAGGCCCAGCGTTTTTCCAACTGGCATAGGACCATTGGTCCCCGGTTTAAAGTGGGTGATATGGTTTGATTGTCGTCTAAGAATATTCTTAGGTTGCATCTCCAAAATTTAAGCAAAGATTTATTGGACCTTATAAGATTTTGGAGATTCTTAATCCTGTTTCTTTTCGATTGGCTCTTCCAGTTACGTTCAAGATCCATAACGTATTTCACAAATCACTGTTGAAGAGGTTTATTGAGCCAGTAGTTCCTATGGCAGCACTTCCTGACCCTGTATTGGTTAAAGGCAATGTGGAATATGAGGTAGAGAAAATATTGGATTCTCGTTTGGTTAGATGGAGACTCCAGTATTTGGTCAAATGGAAGGGTTATGGCCAGGAGGATAATTCTTGGGTCTCTGCCTCTTATATTCATGCCAATAGATTGGTTCGTGCTTTTCACCAGGCCCATCCTGATCGGCCTGGTGGCGTGGATGAGGGTTCGGTGACCCCTCCTCAAGGGGGGGGTACTGTTGTGAACTCATTTTCTGGTCTACCAGTTGTGAGTTCTCCTTCCGGGCTCCCTCTGTTGGTATCAGGAGGTAGTGAGGTTGATTTAATTAGTAGAGATCTGCCACCTGATGATGAGGATAACGATTGGATCTCTGGAATCTCAGACTGGATTTAAGACAGCCGACGCCCTATTCTGGTGCTGGTGATTCCTTCTGGCTTTTCTGGTCTTGGTTTTCAGCTCTGTTCCAGTCATCTCAAGCTAAGTGTTTCTGCTAATGTTCACACTTGATTTTGTTGGTCTATTCAGTTTTTTGTGTGGTCAGCCAGCCCCGGCTGGGGCTGTGCTGAATTTCCATTCTTATTTATCTGTATTTGCCAATTTGCTTTTTGTCCCTTATTAGATTGGCCTCTTTTTTGCTCTGTCTCAGAATATTTCAGAGTGTTGATATAGTGGGAGAAGTCTAGTGTTGGACATTATTTTTGTAGGGTTTTTTGGGCAGATTGCAGACAGTGTCTTTCCTTTCCTGTCCTTTCTTGTTAGTTTGGGCCCCATCGTTTGCTCAGCCTATTTTCCTGCCTGTGTTTGTGTTTTCATCTTGTTTCACCGTCAATACATGTGTGGGGGCTGTCTATTCCTTTGGGGTCTGCTCTGGGGCAGTTAGTTTTCCCCTTTTCTTGCTTTAGGCTTATTTAGTCCTCTGGCTGTGACGAGGCATCTAGATTCATCGTAGGAACGCTTCACAGCTGCTGCTAGTTGTGTGGTTAGAATCAGGGGTCTGCAATCTGCATAGTTACCAACCTCTCTGGTTTTCTGTGACTTAGCTTGTTTAGTTTTCCCCCTCGGTGACCCATTCATAACAGTCAGCATTCTGCAGCCCAGATATGCACTGAGATTATTTGAAAAGCCCGGACAACCCCTTTAAAGGGAATCTGTCGCCAGGTTTCTGTTACCCTCCCTGAGAGCAGCATGATGTTTACATAGACAGACTGGAGAAAATAAGTATTTGATACTCTGCCGATTTTACAAGTTTTCCCACAAACAAAGAATGGAGAGGTCGGTAATTTTTATCGTAGGTGCACTTCAACTGTGAGAGACATAATCTACAAATAAAAACTAGAACATCACATTATATGATTTTTACAAAAATAATATGCATTTTATTGCATGAAATAAGTATTTGATACAATAGAAAAACAGGACTTAATATTTGGTACAGAAACCCTTGTTTTCAATTATAGAGGTCAGACGTTTCCGGTAGTTCTTGACCAAGTTTGCATACACTGCAGCACAGATTTTGACCCATTCATCCATACAGATCTCAAGATTTTTCAGGTTTTGAGGCTTCTGGACAACATTGAGTTTCAGCTCCCTCCAAATATTTTCTATTGGGTTCAGGTCTGGAGACTGACTAGGCCACTCCAGGAACTTGAAATGCTTCTTTCGGAGCCCTGGCTGTGTGTTTTGGATCATTGTCATCCTGGAAGACTCATCCATGACTAGAGTTGAGCGATACCGTCCGATACTTCAAAGTATCGGATCGGAATGGATCGGCCGATCTTAAAAAAAAGTATCGGTATCGCCGATTCCGATACCGGAAGTCCCATTCAAGTCTATGGGACTTCCGGTATCGGAATAAGAAAAATCCTGTTTTTCCCTTGTACAGCCTCTCTGGGGTCTGTACGGGCCTTTCGGGGGGCTGTGCCGGCCTGCCAGGGGGTCTGTGCAGGCTCCGGTGGTCTGTGCCGGCCTGCCGGGGGGCTGTGCCGGCCTGCCAGGGGGGCTGTGCAGGCTCCGGTGGGCTGTGCCGGCCTGCCGGGGGGCTGTGCCGGCCTGCCGGTGGGCAATTCCCACGCAGCAATGGCATAAAGTGAGACTAGGGACTTTTTTTTTTTTAAGTGGCGGAGGAATACAGTGCGGAAGGATACCTACCTTCCGTCATTGGATTCCTGCAGCCCGTAGAGAACGGCAGCAACAGCTGATGCTGCAGTTCTCTACCCAAGATCGTCGTGGGACACACTCGTGGACTGCTTCGGATCGTGGGTGAGTATTTTTGTGGTTTGTTATGTTAATATTTATTCCGTAAAAGACAATGGCTTCGGGGAACAATGTGACAAGTATTGGTAAGTATGTTACTCTATGTTATATGTACTGTATGTCTATGTATGTATTGTATGAATGTATTGTATGTAGTATGTATGTAGTATATATGTGGTATGTATGTAGCATGTAGTATGTATGTAGTATGTATGTAGCATGCATGTAGCATGCAGTATGTATGTAGCATGCATGTAGTATATATGTAGTATGTATGTAGCATGTAGTATGTATGTAGCATGCATGTAGTATATATGTAGTATGTATGTAGCATGTAGTATGTATGTAGTATGTATGTAGTATGTATGTGGTATGTATGTAGCATGTAGCATGCATGTAGTATGTATGTAGTATATATGTGGTATGTATGTAGCATGTAGTATGTATGTAGCATGCAGTATGTATGTAGCATGCATGTAGTATATATGTAGTATGTATGTAGCATATATGTAGTATGTATGTAGCATGTAGTATGTATGTAGCATGCAGTATGTATGTAGCATGCATGTAGTATATATGTAGTATGTATGTAGCATGTAGTATGTATGTAGTATGTATGTAGTATATATGTAGTATGTATGTAGCATGTAGTATGTATGTAGCATGCATGTAGTATGTATGTAGTATGTATGTAGTATATATGTGTTATGTATGTAGTATGTATGTAGTATGTATGTAGTATATATGTGGTATGTATGTAGTATGTATGTAGTATGTATGTAGTATGTATGTAGCATGTAGTATGTATGTAGCATGCATGTAGTATGTATGTAGTATTTTTTTTTTTTTTTTTTTTAACATTTAACACATTAGCCGGATGATGGGACTACTACTGTCCCATCATTGGCTAATGTGTCAATCACTGTCATGGTAGCAGGCATCGCCAGATGGGACTTGTAGTCCCATCGGACGATGCTTGCACAGACCCCCGGACATCAGCACAGCCCCCCGGCAGGCCGGCACAGCCCCCCGGCAGGCCGGCACAGACCCCCACAGGGTGCACAGACCACCGGCAGGCCGGCACAGCCCCCCGGCAGGCCGGTACAGACCCCCACAGGGTGCACAGACCACCGGCAGGCCGGCACAGCCCCCCGGCAGGCCGGTACAGACCCCCACAGGGTGCACAGACCACCGGCAGGCCGGCACAGCCCCCCGGCAGGCCGGTACAGACCCCGGGCAGTCCACACAGCCCCCCGGCAGGCCGGCAGAGACCCCCGGAAGGCCCGAAATGACGGCGCATCATGATGCGCACACACCGCGCATCATGATGACGTCAGGCTGTCAATCAACTTTGAACTTCCGATTCCGATGCCGACTTCCGATATTGAAAAAATATCGGAAGTCGGTATCGGAATTCCGATACAGCAAGTATCGGCCGATACCCGATACTTGCGGTATCGGAATGCTCTACACTATCCATGACCCATCTTCAATGCTCTTACTGAGGGATTGAGGTTGTTGGTCAAAACCTCATGATACACATGATACATGAACCCAGCCATTCTCCCTTCAATACGGTGCAGTTCTCCTGTCCCATTTGCAGAAGAGCACCTCCAAAGTATGTTTCCACTATGCTTCATGGTTCGGACAGTGTTCTTGGGGTTGTATTCATCCTTCTTGGAGTGGAGTTAATACCAAAAAATTCTATTCTGGTCTCATCTGACCACATAACTTTCTCTCATGCCTCCTCTGGATTATCCATATGGTCATTGGCAAACTTCTATCTGGCCTGGACATGTGCTGGTTTGAGCAGGGGGACCTTGCGTGCCCTGCAGCATTTTAATCCATGGCGGCATAGTGTGTAACTAACGTTAGTGTTTGAGACTGTGGTTCCAACTCTCTTCAGGTCATTGACTAGGTCCTCCCATATAGTTCTGGGCTCATTCCTGATCTTTCTCAGAATTATCCTTACCCCACAAGGCGAGATCTCGCATGACCGAAGATTGACAGTCATCCTGTGTTTCTTCCATTTTCTAATAATTATGCCAACAGTTATTTCCTTCTCACCAAGCTGCTTGCCTATTCTCTTTTAGCTCATCCCCGCCTTGTGCAGGTCTACAATTTTGTCCCTGATGTCCTTAGACAGCTCTTTGGTATTGGCCATGGTGGAAAGGTTGGAGTGTGATTGACTGTGTTTGTGGACAGATTGTCTTTTATACAGGTAACAAGTTCAAACAGGTGCAATTAATACATCTGTGGCACCCCCAGAAGTATGGTCACCACACTGGCTTTGCCTTCCTCCAGGGGAGGGTAATGCCAGGCTTGGAAGCAGTGATGGGTCTCTCCAGCAATTAGCCTAATGCATGCAACACAGTTCCACTCCGGGCCAGCAGGGGGAACTCTGAACCAGGATTCTGGAGAGGAGTGTCCTCTGAGGGCCAGGAGGAAGAAGGATCAGATAGTCTGCGGAGGGTGAAGTGTGCAGACGGGAGGTGCGAAGCTGAGAGGTTGAGCTGCAGAAGGTGAGCTCCCTCAGCTTGAGAGCGCACAGAACTGGAGCCTGGTCTCCACGGTGGTACGGATACTGACGGTCCTACCACAGATACCAGAGGAGTAGGAGGCTGTAAATGCCCTGCTCCCAGCAAAGACTTGGAACACAACAGCAATTGAATAGAGAGCCAGGACTGAAGAGAGGAGTCCCCGAGAGAGGCTACAGCTTTCTGTCATACAAGTATAGTTCTAGGAACATCTGAAGAGAGGCATTTCAGAGTAACTAAGTACTGGAGTGCTTCACACTACAAAGCGCTAGGAAGGAAACTGCACAGCCCTTCTGAGAGAGAATCCTGATCTGCTTCCATGCTAACCTGCTCCAATACCATCTGTAATCAGGACTCTGGACTGCATATACTCAGTAAAGGTACAGAAACTACAACCACTGTGTCATGTACCACTTTTTTCGTTTTACTTGTCTGTTCCCTACGCTTTCGGCACTGCTACATCCCCGTGCCAGCTACATCTACACTGCCCTGGGACTACAGCTCCACCTGTGGGAGCTTTACCATCTAAGCTGCACATACCATCAGTCCCAGCAGATCTGTATGCAGCGTTGGCCTAACACCATATTTGCCAAACACGACGGGTGGCGTCACAAACTATCTTACCATTAACTACATCTCCCCATTGCTTGGGCGCCCAGGGCCACGGACCGGGTCACCGCTGCTGTGACACATCCCCCTGACACTGGCCCGGTACCAAGTACCCCACAGCCCTGGGAGGGCGACCCACATCTAATAAGTGCAGAGTAGGAGGGCTTCTTAAAAAAAACTAACAGGTCTGTGAGGGCCAGAAATCTTGCGAGTTAGTAAGTGATCAACTTCTTATTTCATATAATAAAATGGAATTTAATTATGTAAAAATCGTACAATGTGATTTTATAGTTCTTATTGTTAGATTCTGTTTCTCACAGGTGTACCTATGATAAAAATGACAGACCTCTCCATTCTTTGTGGGAAAACTTGCAAAATTGGCAGTGTATCAAATACGTATTTTCCCCACTGTACATCCAGCGGCCCTCATGCCAACAATGTATCACTTAGTTTCCTGGGTGCTGCAGCTGTGAAAGAATCACAGTTTTCTCTGCTGCAGATCTAGCAGAGCTCAGAATGCTGAGCTGTGTATAACCCCGCCCACACCACCGATTGGCTACCTTCTGTATACATAGTATATTGACAGTAAGTTGGTTATCAGTGGTGGTTACGGCATTGGACCAGGAGGCAGGAGGCACCTAGTCCTGTAGTGATAATATCTTGCTGATAAAACCCTAATTGTATTTAAACCGCAAAACACAGTCCAGTAAGTTACACTTCCTTGGAATCAGTGTCTCTGCCTCTACATCATGCTGCTCTCAGATTATATAGCAAAAACCTGCTGACCGATTCCCTTTAAATGTATCTGCAAAGTCAAGTGTGTGAAATACTGAGACTTCACACTTACCAGGACTTATTCTCTGCCTTTCTGATCCTAACGTTACTACCTAAACCCATAATAGCTAACCTATAACATGTGTGTCAGAGGTGGCATGCAGAGAAGTTTTGATAACATGCAGCAAGTAGACATGGGCAAACCTGAAAAGTTAAGTTCGGCGTCTGTATCAAACACCTAGTGTTCTGTCACGGACTCCGAACACGGACTTCACCAGGAAGTCAGTGCTACTGTTCGGGATCAGCCCCCCCAAACATCCGGTGTGCATGACAGCATGGCAAACGCTGCCTCTGATCGGCAGTAAAATCATTACCGCTGGTAAGAGAGCCGTGGTTCCCATGCTGTCAAATGAGAGCCTGAGCCCACAACTGTGATCAGAGGTAAAAGTTCACCTCCGGTCATTGGCGTTGGTTGATGGGACTACACGTGCTGCCGCTAATAACAGCAAGAGAAGGGGATGGCTGATGGGATTATTTATCAGCCGGCACCTGTGCTGTAAATAAATAATTTAAAAAAAAAAATTGGCGTTGGTTTCCCTTGTATTTTTGATAACCAGCCAGTGAAAACTTACAGCTGGGGGCTGCAACCAACTTTGTGGAACCCCATGCAACCCCAGTTGGGAAATACTCTATGGCCGATTCTTCTTTCAGTAACTATGATTAGTATTTTTCTGTCTAAGGCCTCTTTCACACTTCCGTTTTTTGACAATCAGTCAAGATCCGCCAATTTTGAAAAAAAACGGATCCGCCATTTTTCTTTGCGGATCCGTTTTTTTCCCCATTGATTTTCATTATTGGCGGATCCTGACTGATTGCCGTCCATTGCATCCGTTTTTTTGAGGATCCGCCACAATGTTAGTGTCCGTCAACATCCTCAAAGATTTTCAAACGGAGCTTGCAACGTTTTTTTTCCCGGCGGATCCTCCAGACACTGAATTAACCCCAAAATATCTCTCTCTCTCTCTGTCTCTCTCTCTCTCTCTCTCTCTCTCTCTCCCCCCCCCTTCCCGGCCAGCGGTTCTTTTAAATTTCCCCATTTTCAGGATCCGTCTAAAAACGGATCCTTTGCCATCCGTTCACATCAGTTGAGAACGGATCCGCTTCTCTGGCTTTTTGGCGGATTGTAACTGATGCAAATAACTGAAGTGTGAAAGAGGCCTAAAGAGGATATAATGTATGTATTCAATGAATTCTCATAGGCTTGGGAAACGGGCATTCCCAGAGAAGGGACATGTTCCCTGAGATGCGAAGTGCTGATGGCAAGGGGGGCAAAAAATATCCTTTTCTGCTTTGTCCCGAGTTTAGAAACAAAGGTTAATGGCAGCAAAGTGAATTTGTTCCATGGGTAAGAGAAACCTGGGCTACTTCAATAAGATTGAAGATCTGGAGTTGGTAATGTATGAGGAAAAATACGACATAGTAGGAATAACTGAGACATGGTTAGACGACAGCTATGACTGGGCGGCTAACTTGCAAGCATATGATTTGTTTAGGAGGGATCGTAAAAAAAGGAAAGGGGGTGGAGTCTGTCTATATATAAAGTCCACCTTAAAGCCCACACTAAGAGAAGATATACAAGAGGGAAATGAAGAGGTGGAGTCTCTATGGGTGGAGATACAAGGAGGGAAAAGTAATAAAATCCTCATAGGAGTTTGTTATAAGCCACCAAATATAACAGAAACCACTGAGAATGTATTATTGAAACAAATAGACAAAGCAGCAAATCACAATGAGGTGATTATTTTGGGGGACGTCAACTACCCCGACATAGACTGGGAAACTGAAACCTGCGTATCTCAGAAAGGAAACCAATTTCTGTCAGTGACCAAGGATAATTATCTGTCACAACTTGTGCAGGGCCCAACTAGAGGGACAGACCTTCTGGACTTCATGTTAAGCAACAGGCCAGATAGAATAACAGAAGTACGAGTCGATGGGCACCTAGGGAACAGTGACCACAATATAATACAATTCCACTTGTCCTTCAGTAAGGTGCCCTGGAAGGGGGTTACAAAAACGCTGAATTTCAGGAAAGCAAAGTTTGATCAGCTTAGAGAGGACCTTCGCCGAATTGATTGGGACAATGTCCTCAAAAATAGGAGCACAGAAAATAAATGGGAAATATTTAAATCAGTTTTACACACCCACTGCGGGCTAGCCATACCGTACAGAAATAAAAGTGCTAGGAACAGGAGAACACCAATGTGGCTAAATAAGGATGTAAAAAGGGCAATAAATAACAAGAACAAGGCATTTAGGAAGCTAAAACAAGAAGGCAATGAAGAAGCATTACAAAGTTATAGAGAAAAAAATAAAATGTGTAAAAATACAAATACATTTAACAAAAGTGGAAACTGAGAGACTCATTGCTAAGGAAAGTAAAACAAACCCCAAACTATTCTTTAATTATATAAACAGTAAAATGATTAAAATTGATTGTGTCGGCCCTTTAAAGAACAATGAGGGTGAAATCATAGAGAGCGATGTGGGAAAAGCAAATGTTTTAAATACTTTTTTCTCAACAGTGTTCACACAGGAAAAGGATTTGCCACAGGAAATGCAGAGTGATAATGTAAACTCCCCATTAAGTATTACCTGCCTAACCCAGGAAGAAGTGCAGAACCGCCTTAGTAAGATTAAAATGACAAATCACCAGGCCCTGATGGCATTCACCCTCGGGTATTAAGGGAGTTAAGTAATGTGATAGACAGGCCTCTATTCCTTATATTTAAAGACTCTATAGAAACAGGGTCTGTTCCTTTTGATTGGCGGCAAGCAAATGTAGTAGGTACCAATATTCAAAAAGGGGTGTAAAAGGGAATCTGGTGGAAACTCTAGGCCGGTAAGCTTAACATCTGTTGTGGGTAAAATTTTTGAAGGGTTTCTAAGGGATACCATTATGGAATATCTCAATGTTAATAAATGTTTAACTCCATATCAACATGGATTTATGAAGGACCGCTCCTGTCAACCTAACCTGATCAGCTTCTATGAGGATGTAAGCTCTCAAATGGACCAAGGAGAATCATTGGATGTCATTTATCTCAACTTCTCTAAAGCATTTGACACTGTCCCACATAAAAGATTGGTAAGTAAGATGAGAAAGCTTGGGCTAGGGGAAAATGTGTGTAGATGGGCAGGTAGCTGGCTTAGTGATAGAAAACAAAGAGTGGTTATTAATGGGGCATACTCAGATTGGGCCAGGGTTACTAGTGTGGTACCACAGGGTTCTGTATTGGGCCCCCTACTATTTAATATATTTATTAATGATCTAGTGGATGGCTTGCACAGTCAAATATCAGTATTTGCAGATGATGCAAAACTATGTAAGGTAGTTAACACAAAGGAGGACAGTTTGCAACTACAGACAGATTTGAGTAAATTGGAGAATTGGGCTGAAAAATGGCAAATGAGGTTTAACCCAGATAAGTGTAAGGTTATGCACATGGGAAGGAGAAACAGATGCTACAATTACTAACTAAATGGGAAACTGCTGGGGAAATCAGACATGGAAAAAGACTTAGGCATCTTAGTCAATAAGAAGCTAAATCGGAGTGCCCAGTGTCAGGCAGCTGCCACCAAAGCAAATAGGGTCATGGGATGCATTAGAAGAGGTTTGGGGACACGAGATGAAAACATAATTCTTCCTCTGTACAAATCACTCGTCAGACCACACTTGGAGTATTGTGTGCCATTTTGGACGCCGGTGCTCAAGAAAGACATTACTGAACTTGAAAGGGTTCAAAGGCGGGCTACTAAAATGATAAATGGAGTTGGTTCACTACAATACCCAGAAAGGTTATCAAAATTAGGTCTATTTACTCTAGAAAAGAGAAGACTTAGGGGAGACTTAATATATATGTATAAGTATATCAGAGGGCAATACAGAGATCTCTCCAATGAACTGTTTGTACCAAGGACTGTGACAAGAACAAGGGGCGCATTCTCTTTGTGTGGAGGAAAGACAATTTCTGCACCAGCATAGAAGAGGGTTCTTCACGGTAAGAGCAGTGAGGCTCTGGAATTCTCTTCCTGAGGAAGTGGTGATGGCCAACTCACAGAATGAATTTAAGAAAGGAATGGATGCTTTTCTTGTGAGTAGCAGTATAGAAGGTTACGATAACATAATATTATAGGTAGATGGTTGACCCAGCTTAGGGGAAGGAATTTTTTTCCCTATGGAGAAAATTGGCTTCTACTCTTTGAGTTTTTTGCCTTCCCCAGGATCAACAATGCAGAACAGCTGCACTAAAATAGGCTGAACTAGATGGACATAAGGTCTTCCTTCAGCCTTCAAAACTATGTTACAGTGTTACTATGTTCTCTGGCTAAAGTTTATCTCCAAGAAGAAATGCAACTTAAAAAGTTGTTCCCCGATTCATCCAACGCATAATAGGGCCACAATAATATAATCCTTTATGTCAATGCTAAGAAGATTATCTCCTTTTTTATGGCATAAATAGCATTTACCTGTACTTTAGAATCTTCTATGCCAGGATATTTCATTGTTTTCTTAAGAGACCTATCATTGTTAAAGCCCTTGAAGTGGAAACTACGGGAACAATCAATGGCCTGAATAGAGAAAAGTATAATACATTCAGTAAGGGAATTCATTCAGAGCTGAATATTTGACAACTCTTCTCCTACAGTTCCCCATTGAACCAGTAACAATCATAATAAGTGCAAGTGTAAAGAAGATTTCCAATTTTCACATATATTTGACTTTCTGTTTCATTGCGCAAAACTCTAATGATCATTTAGCAACCAAGAGGCGATGTCCTACAAGAGCCATCGGAATTTTGGAAACGCTGACCATGTGTCCAATTGCATTAAGCCACGGATGGTCATTTTACAGTTTTATGTGTTATAATTGGTGCAATGAACGTCTGTAGGACAGAAAAATGAGCGACATGTTCTGCATAGAAACTGGTGGGTGAGGATTACAAAAATGTAAAGCAACCCTCTGCTATGGACACATGAATAAAAGAAAACGGTTATCTAACAGATGATAGGGCCAGTGGGTGATGGTGGTAATGAGGGGATGTTATCAAGACTAACTGGGTTCACCACTACGTGACCAGGATTTTCCCACACAATAGAGAAAACCCTGGTGTTGCTTTCCTAGTTTAACCTTTTTCCTTAATTCTTTGACCCAATATCACTGCCCCATTTGCTAGAAGAAGGTTCCTCTGGGGAGGGAATTACTGCATCTGCACTAATAGTAAAGAGGATGAGACCAAAAATGGATAAGCCAACTCTATCCAAGGGCTGAATGGGTTGATTTTATCGATCAGATACCCTAGTGTTGGTGGATCTCCATTCACTCACATTTTGGTCACCATCATGGAAGACACGCACTACGAGTGCCAAGGAAAGGAAGCTTGTGGCTGGAAGGCAACTCCAAAAAATTGCTTACCGTATATTTCAAGCGTTCGTTTTCAACATGTATAAGGAGTGGCAAAGTTGTCTCCCTGCTGAAATGTCCCTTTAAAGGAGTCTTTTTCTAGTATGTCCTTAGGGAATTGGCACTGTCTGCCAATCCCTAGAATAAAGAAGCCACAGGACTGGTCTGGTACTGCTCAATTACATTGGCCTCTTTAAACTTTTTCTCTTTATCGCATCATTTCAGACTTAAATATGCAATGAAAAAGCTGAGGGTGCCCCTGTGTTTTACTAGATCTTCATTCACACCTGCCAATTTTGCAACGTTAAATGACCACCAATTGGTAAATATTTGTCGATCGTCATTCATTTAATAGCCTGTATGTACACCCCTCAGTGTGCTTGGGCTGCTAATGCACTCGGCAGCACATCTTGTGTAGTGAACATCTGCGCTGCTGAGAAGAATGGAAAACCAAAATGTAGTGAAACCTTCACCAGGGGAAGCTGGTGAGGGAAGAGAGGTTACACACTATGAGTAGCAACACTGAGCAATAGCACAGGTGTGGCAGGTAACGAGAGAGAATGGTCAGACGAACCGAGTCAGAAACTAGCGGGAGCAGACATACCAGGAGGAGCAGCAATACACGTAGTCAAAATACCAAGCCGAGGGTCAGAAAGCCAAAACATGAGCACGGGGTCCAAAACGTGAGGCGCAATGCGTGGTCGGGGTACAAGCCGGGGAGTCAAATGCCGGAGAGGGAACGTAGAAGCAGGGACGATTACCAAGAGATGGGGTCAGAGATCAGACCGGGTCATACACGTGGATACTAGTCAGAGGCAGGAGGATCACCAAGGTACAAGGGTCAGAGGCTCTAAACTGGAAGCTTGAGCTATCACTAACACTGGTCAGCAGGCTGTGAGAGACTGAAATAGCCCAGCTGGCTCCAGAACGAGGCTGAGGAGATTAACCCCCGCATGACCAGTCCAGAGTGAAGACAGCAGAAAATAAACTCCGGACTGGACCATGACACAAAAGATCATTGTTCATCAGCTGATCAGTAGTCTGTTTAGACTACACAATTATTGGGAAACCAGTCTTTCTAGGAACGCTCATCCATGATAATCATGCAGTGTAAATGCACCTTAAAGAGAACCGGTCATCAGGATCAGGCTTTATAAACTAAAGGTATGTGCTGCTGTTTTCATAGGTACCTTCGCTGTAGAAACACACAGCCTGGTTACTCTTGAATCACCATTAGAGGTTTTGGTACAATAAGCTGTCCGCTCATTGGGGAAGGCCAGTGGGATGCGACTGTGGGTAGGGTCTTCTTCTCTGCCACGACCCCTCAGCTGCCTCTGACATAAGTATCTTAATACTGATTAAAATTCTGGGCAGGTGCCATCCTAGCCATTGAGCCATGATCTCAATCTGCGTCTGTCTACGTCATTTTACTGAAGTCTGCATCCAGATTAATCAGCGCAATGACATCACCGGCGCGGAATTTTAAACAGTATGAAGATACTTACACCAGAGGCAGCTGAGGGTCCGAAGTAGAAATCAATTTCTCTGCAGCTATCAAGCTCAGACCAGGAGAGCAGGCAGCCAGTCCGAGGATTGTAATGTGATCCTCGCATGAGTTATACCGCCGTCTGTCTGCGCTCAAAGGCCCCGATTCATCATTTGCGTCTTTTGTGTTTTTTTTTTCAAATCACTTTCCTTTTTCATCTTGTGGTGTTAGTTGTCATTTTTGAAGCCAAATTAATCAAAATAGCTCTTGCGATTCCTGACTTTGGCACAAAGGACAAAAATGTTTTTTTTTCTTGTCTTTAACTGCTTTTGGGACTTTTGTCATCAAAAGTCTCAAAAATTGATGAATCAGATAAAACTATCTGGAATTGCTAGATTCAGCCCACAAAGTGGGGAAAAATAAAAATGAGGGCTCAAATAAAATAGACTTCATAAAAGGTGCAAATGGAAAAATGAATTGTGGAGGCTAACAAAAAAAGGCACAAAACACACAAAACTAGACAAAATACAGGCCCAATGGGAATAATGAACCGTGGCCTAATTGTGGTGTAAATATAGATCAGTTATGTTGGAGATTGGGGTGGTTATGGTTACTTATCCTGGGTCCAAGCCCCGTTTTTACGAAGACCCTAACACCACCCCTGACTTATGGTGTCCTTTAGGCTTCAGGACCCTGATATGATCCTCAGATGTATGCCCCGGTATGAATGAGCCAAATCTGTGTCTGTATTTTGCCCTTTTGGTGCAATGTGAAAGTTTGATGCGTAATATATCCAAAGTTTCTCTGGGATTTTGCCCCAATTTGTCCAAGAAAGCAGACGATAATCTAGAAACCTGAATTAAATCTTCCACTTAATCAGCATTAATTGCGTTCTAAATTACAACAGATGTTCCTTTATCTAAATGTTGGCCTTGCTATCCCCTCCGCATTCCCCTTTCGGTGTCTTTGTACACGGATGGAGGGTTTTATTTTCGTAAACTCTGCATTGTCCTCGCGAAACAATTGTAATACAGGGAATTTATTCTTCTTAGACCAAACTTGGCATTCTGTTCCACCTTACCTGGCAGGGATGATGGAGTTTGTTTGTTGGCTCCTGTGTGGGTTTTTGGCTTTGCTTCTCTGTTTCATCCGAGATGCTTGAAATCCCAACATACGAGTGAATGAAGTCGAGCGGCATTGTTCATTCTCCGAGCAGACTTGTTTGATCTCTGGAGAGGCTCATTTACTTATCTGTGCTATGGAAACATTGATATTTTTCAGTAACCTTCACGCGTTGTTGGTTTCCTTTTCAGATTTACAATCAAAAGTGAGATTTAAAAAATTAAATGCCAGAAGCAGAGTATAATTATGTATCTCTCATGGTCATGTGTAGGGTTTTGTAGAAGACAAGTAACCTTCAACCAGTATGGGAGATGTTCATTTGTATGGCAGCCAGTTTTCCAATTTTCCTAAACATTTTCTTTTCTGCCTTTTAATTTATACCCTAAGGCCCTGTTCACATTTGACTGATTTCACGTGAATTTCAGCAACAGATTCCATGAGTAAAAATGTATGTGAAATCCCTGTTCACACTCAGCAGAGAAATCTTTGCATGGATTTTCATCTATGTTTTGTGCAAATATCCTCTTCAGGGAAGAAGAAGACTGGAATTCTAGTGCCATCTTTTGGAAGTAGTAAAGTCTTTGTTGAATCGACCTTTTAAAGAAAATCTGTCACCAGGTTCTTGCTACCTAATCTGAGGGCAGCATAATATTGGGGCAGAGACCCTGATTTCAGTGATGTGTCACTTACTAGGCTGCTTAGTGTAATTTGCATAAAATCACTATTTTATCACCAGGAGATTATCACTAGAGGACTAGTTAACCTGCTGCCAGATAGTCCAACCGTGCCCCCCCCACTGATTGTCAGTTTCCTGCCCATGCACAGTGTACACAGAAAGCTGCCAATCAGTGGTGTGGGTGGGATTAAACACAGTTTAGCATTCAGAGAACTGCTAGATGTACAGCAGAGAAAACAGTTTTTAATTAAAACTGCAGTAAAGTAAGTGATACATCCCTGGAATCCAGGTCTCTGCCCATACATCATGATGCTCTCAGATGAGGTTGCAAAAACCTGGTGACAGATTTTGTTTAACGTGCCTTCTACATGAGTTGGGATAAGAAACCAAACCAGAAGTTGTATTTCGGGGTTGTTTACTTCGCATAAGTGTAAAGCAGGATGACAGGTTTGGCTAGGTCAAATGAGTGCTGCTGGAAGAAATAGCGCAAAATAGGGTCTTATCCAGGATTAAAAGGGTTGATAGAATTAAATTGCACTCACCAGATAGAGCTGAAATATAGCTTTGAGAAGATTCGCTGCAGCAGATCCACAGGTCCAATGGAGACCGGCCGTTAAATGTATAGAATGGGTAAATGTGGTTTTGTTCTGCGCTGCTGAATCACCGGAAAATGTGGTTTCTATTCAACGTCTTTCAGCGTTCAAAGAGTCCTTCATCAGGAAGCAAAACACACTCTTTTGTGGTGTTTCCTGACGAAGGAGCAGTGATGAAGGAGCTGCAGTGAGCAGTGAGGATTGTGTTTTCTTTCTTTTTTTTTAAATACCGGTGTGTCAGTGAGTACTGGACTGTGGGGCCATTCTCGAGGGGGGAGCTACATATTCTATGGGGACTGGTGGGGGGGCTACATTATATTCTATGGGGACTGGTGGGGGGTGGCTACATTATATTCTATGGGGACTGGTGGGGGGTGGCTACATTATATTCTATGGGGACTGGTGGGGGGAACGACATTATATTCTATGGGGACTGGTGGGGTGGCTATATTACATTCTATGGGGACTGTGGGGGTGGCTACATTATATTCTATGGGGACTGGGGGGTGGCTGCATTAATAGATAGCACTAGTAATCCACTCCGGTATGTCAGTGAGTACTGGACTGTGTCCATTCTCGAGGGGGGAGGTACATATTCTATGGGGACTGGTGGGGGGGTGGCAACATTATATACTATGGGGACTAGTGGGGGTGGCTACATTATATTCTAAGGGGACTGGGGGTTGGCTACATTATATTCTATGGGGACTGATGGGGGTGGCTACATTATATTCTTTAGGGACTGTGGGGGTGGCTACATTATATTCTATGGGACAGGGGGTTGGCTACATTATATTCTATGGGGACTAGTGGGGGGGTGGCTACATTATATTCTATGGGGACTGGGGCTTGGCTACATTATATTCTATGTGGACTGGTGGGGGGTGGCTACATTATATTCTATGGGGACTGGGAGTGGCTACATTATATTCTATGGGGACTGGGGGTGGCTACATTATATTCTATGGGGACTGGGGGGTGGCTACATTATATTCTATGGAGACTGGGGCTGGCCTGTGTTATATTCTATGGGGAGGCTGTATTATATTCTATGGGGAGCTGTATTATATTCTGTGAGGGTGTCATGATCCATGCTGGATCAGGACTGATATAAAGCTCAGGTAACCTTTATTTTTCCTAAGCTGTGCTTAAGGTGTTTTTGCCCCCGGTGGCCATTAGGATTATTGCACTGTGGTGTCGTTTGTTCTAAGTTTGCCCCCGGTGGTGGTGAGCGTCATTGCACTCTAGTTTCTTTTGTTTAGTGCACATGATTATAATGCAGGTGTGATTGCTGGCTCTGCTATAAAAGAGTCACAGGTGTTGCAATCAGTGTTGGTGATAGTGTTCATTTCAACCATCCTTGGTGGAGGAAGGATGTAGAGAGAGGTCCTGGCAGCTCAGTCAGAGCCCTGGTGTAAAAGGAGTCATAGGGGATTTCCTGGTAGCTCTGACAGAGCTTGGTGGCAGCGATTCAGGAGGAGAGCTGCATGCTGGTGGTGGACTCTGTTGCAAGGAGCAAGTGCAACAGAGTAAAGCTAAGTTGTGTTTTTCCCCGTTTGTGTTTTCTCCTTAGTGTGTATTAGTACAGCGGTGGGACCAGTGCCTGCGCCACCCAGCTCCCTAGCAAGGGATAGGTGAAGGGTGTACTAGGGTGACAGGTTCCTGATCGGCGCCCGGTGCGGAATCGGCATAGGGAACGTTAAGAGCGTTAGGGACACTGACTCAGGGAGTGCAGGAGGTCTCCACGTCCCCTTTCCCTATCACAGGGCCCACCATTGTAACTGTTTCCCTACCCCTTGTCTTGTAGTTTTAGTTACCGGCCTGCGAGCCGTGTCACACAGGACAGTATCACGTGGCACGTCCTGTTGTTTTAGTTACCGGCCTGCGAACCATGTCACACAGGACAGATCCACGTGACAGAAGGAGGCTGTATTATATGGGGGGCTGTATTATATTCTATGGGGACTGGGAGTTGGATGCATTATACTCTATGAGGACTGGGAGGTGGGCTGTATTAGATTCTATGTGGGAGGCTGTATTATATTCTATGGGGGAGGCTGTATTATATTTTATGGGTGGCTACATTATATTCTATTAGGGCTACATTATATTCTATGGCGGGCAGTATTATATTTATTATATTCTATGAGGGGTGGTCGCATCATACTCTATGAGGGTGCTACATTGTATTCTATGGGGGCTGCATTATATTGTATGGGGGCTTCATTATACTCTATGAGGGGGCTACATTATATTCTATAGGGACTGTGGGGGTGGATACATTATATTCTATGGGACTGTTGGTTGGCTACATTATATTCTATGGGGACTAGTGAAAGGGTGGCTACATTATATTCTATGGGGACTGGGGGTTGGCTACATTATATTTTATGGGGACTGGGGGTGGCTACATTATATTCTATGGAGACTGGGGGGTGGCCTGTATTATATTCTATGGGGAGGCTGTATTATATTCTATGGGGAGCTGTATTATATTCTATGGGGGAGGCTGTATTATATGGGGTGTATTATATTTTATGGGGACTGGGGGGTGGATGCATTATACTGTTTCCCTACCCCTTGTCTTGTTGTTTTAGTTACCGGCCTGCGATCCGTGTCACACAGGACAGTATCACGTGCCACGTCCTGTTGTTTTAGTTACCGGTCTGCGAACCATGTCACACAGGACAGATCCACGTGACAGAGGGAGGCTGTATTATATGGGGGGGCTGTATTATATTCTATGGGGACTGGGGGTTGGATGCATTATACTCTATGGGGACTGGGAGGTGGGCTGTATTGCATTCTGTGTGGGAGGCTGTATTATATTCTATGGGGGAGGCTGTATTATATTCTATGGGGGGCTACATTATATTCTATGGGGGACAGTATTATATTTATTATATTCTATGAGGGGTGGTCGCATCATACTCTATGAGGGGGCTACATTATATTCTATGGGGGACTGCATTATACTATATAAGGGAGCGGCATTATATTCTATGGAGAGGCTGCATTATATTCTATGGGGGAGCTTCATTATACTCTATGAAGGGGCAACCATATATTCTATGAAGGGGCTGCATTATATTCTATGGGGGTTACATTATATTGTATGGTAGGGCTGCATTATACTCTGAGGGTCTACATTATATTCTGTGGGATGGCTGCATTATACTTTGGGGTGGCTGCATTATACTATATGTGGGCTGCATTATACTGTGTCGACGGCTATGGAGAGTACATTATACTATATGAAGTACTATGGGATGCATTATACTATGGGAATTGAATTGTACTACATGGATGACTATGGCGGTGCATTATACTATATGAAGCACTATGAGGAGTGTATTATACTATATGGAGGACTGAGTGTATTTTAATATATGGAAGGCTATGAGGAGTGTATTACACTATATGGAGGACTGAGGAGTGTATTATACTATATGGAGGACTATAGGGAGTTATATTATACTATATAGAGGACTATAGGGAGTGTATTATACTATATGGAGGACTATGGGGAGTGCATTATACTATATGGAGGACTATGGGGAGTGTTTTATACTATATGGAGGACTATGGAGCACATTATAATATATGGAGGACTATGGGTTGTATTATACTAAACAAGCAAAATGCTGCATATTCATCGAGTGATTGGATTGTTTATGCTGGAACAAAAATCATTGTTCTCAGCAGCACATCGCTGTTGTAAACTGTAGATGTGCTGCTAATAACATGACAATGTATGGGGACAGATTGATGTAATAGTGATTGTTCTGTTCCCATCATTATTCCTCAGCCGGTGAAAAGAGGCCGGGAAACAAGCGTTGAACTACTTCAATATTGTTGATCACGCTCGTTTAGTGACCTTAACTCTGCGCACGTAAATACAACCGAAATGCTTTTGTGTGATGTGCAATATGTTAGCATTTGGGGCCCCATTTTAAACTTTTGCCTAGGGCCTCACTTTGCCTAAAACGGGCCCTGTCCATAAGTCCTGCCCGCTGTGCCTTTTCCTTCAGACATTGCGACCTAACCTGTGGCTTAGTGAATCCTCCTGACACGTAAGCCGTAGCAATTAGACTCTAATCTGTTCACATTTATTTCTAAAGTCGGCAAAACACATGAGATAACTGTCGGGCAAACGTTTGTTGTGCAGACAACTATTTTTCTGTCAACAATCCTGTACACATGAGATCTGAACCCGATCAAGCACTCATATGTTCTCAGCATGGAGAGTGAAGCGAGTGTTGGACACGTCTCGCAGCTGATTATCTCCCCTGTAAACTGAAGGATTGGCTCCTTCTCATCCCCAACACTATCCGTCATTGGAGATACAAGAAGCTCCAATAAACTTGGTTAGTCAGCTATTTGTGCTGAAATCGTTGGGTTGGTAAAACTCTCAAATGCTTTAATTTGGTCAAGACAAGTTTATTTAAAAAATTATTGTCGCTTATTCTCTTCGTATCTGGTAGTCAGTTGTTTTCATGTTTTTCTTTCTTATTGTCAATCTCTCAAACACATAAATATCATCGCTGAATTATTCTCTATTCGTTGCTTTTATAGAAATGAAAGATGGGTTTATTTCGTTTTCATAGCGACATCCATAAAAATCCTTACGTAAAGTGCATATAAATGACATTGATATTCTAATAGCGTAATGTAATAAATTGTAATATTTATAACTACACACAAAGAGAGCGGTAACATCGTAATTTTTTATTTCTTTTTTTTTCTTGCTACCAAATCCATTCCAATAATAGAAACCACAGGTCCGGATGCTTGGGATACGTTGAATATTAAAGGAAGTCCATCAGCAGATTTCTCCCTATTTCTTCCTTTTTATCTAATAACAGTGGGAAATCTTCTTCTGCCAATCACAAAGCTTAGCCGTGGTGTGACGGGGATGACTTAACATTAGAATACATCAGTCTGCTATTTTCACCCTTTTTATGCTATCTTTATGGTTTTACTATGGCTGAGTATGCCTTTATATACCAGAGTATACTTCTTTTTATAAAAAGGTTGATTTAACTTTTATTCCTTATGCAAATTAGCTCTGTCTATGGTCTCCATGCAGCTCCAAACAATGGCTACCATGGACAGGCATTACACAAGCCACTCCATTTACCAGATCCAACCCTGGCCTTGGCGTTCACTCTTTAACACCTGTACAAGGCTGTAGACTTCCCCAGGGACCGCTGTGTTAGGGCCACAGAGTTGGTTGCTGGCTGTTGGTGCTGACTGACAGTACTGGTTAGGTAGCTGGGTCAGAACCAGGAGTACTGTCTAGTTACCAAATCAAAAGACAAACGCATAGTCACAAAAAGGGTCAGTAGCAATAAAAACAACACTAAAACAACCTGATATGCAATCAAGGAGTGTGAACCAGTCAAGTAAATCTATATCTGACAACCTGCAGTAGCAAGCTGGGAGTTTTAGTAGGGTAAGGTGCTGTCTCATTGGCAAAAGCATAAAGCTGATTACCATATATATACACAAGTATAAGCTGACCCGAGTATAAGCCGAGGCCCCTAATTTTGCCACAAAACGACTAGGAAAACTTATTGACTCGAGTATAAGCCTAGGGTGGGAAATGCAGCAGCTACTGGTAAATTTCAAAAATAAAAATAGATACCAATAAAAGTAAAATTAATTGAGATATCAGTAGGTTAAATGTTTTTGAATATCCATATTGAATCAGGAGACCCATATAATGCTCCATAAAGTTCATGATGGCCCCATAAGATGCTCCATACAAAAAATATGCCCCATATAATGCCACACATAGGTTAATAATGGCACCATAAGATGCTCCATAGAATAATATGCCCCATAAAATGCTCCATAAAGGTTGATGGCCCCATAAGATGCTCCATAGAATATGCCCGATATGCTGCTCCATAAAGGTTGATGGCCCCATAAGATGCTCCGTAGATATATATGCAACATATGTTGCTCCATAAAGGTTGATTGTCCCATAAAATGCCCCATTGCCCCATAGATATATATGCCCCATATAATGCTGCATAAAGGTTGATGGCCCCATAAGATGCCCCATATAATGCTGCATAAAGGTTACGGCCCCATAAGATGCTCCATAGTATATATGCCCCATATGATGCTGCTGTGATTAAAAAAAATGACATACTTAACTCTTGTCGCTAGGGGCCAGGTGCCGGTGTCCTGAGCAGGTGGGGATACTGGCACCTGCGATATTCACCTGTGCCCGTTCCACCACTGTGCACTGCTGTGTCTTCCAGGTCTCTGCAGAGACTGTTCAGGCAGAGGGCATGCACTAACCATGTCATTGCACCCACTGACCTGAATGTCACAGCCAGAGGATGCGGAAGACAGAGCAGCACGCGGCGGTGGAATGGGGACAGGTGAATATCGCATGGCTCCCCCCGTCCTCCCTTTCATACTCACCCCCTCATGGCACAGTCTCTGCAGTCCCTGCTTCTGATATTCCAGGGATTATCCTCTGTCTCCCGCTTTTCTATACAGGTCCTTTCTTATCTTATCTCTTGGCTCAACAAATTTGGCAGGAGATGATCATCTTTGAAGAAAACATTGTTTTACGATACTCTATTATGAAATGTTTATGCTTAGTGTATTTTTGTGTGGAAAACCGGTGGATGCAATGTGATGTGAGTTGCAAAGTGTCAAGTGCTTTTCAAGCTTGTCTCTATACTGTATCGAATTTATGTCCGAAAGCTGAATCCTTAAAGTTTAACTAAACTTTTAAATAATTTTTGATGTGTTGTAGTCCTTGTTAAGCAATGTTGAATCTACAGCTCCTTAGGAAAAATGACTGCCTTCCAGTAAATTAGAAAGCCTATCTCTATCTAACTTGAGTATAAGCTTGAGTATAATTATAAAATCTTGTCTTCCAGATACCAGTTCCAGTAATGGAGATCAGCTCTACCAATCATCCTGTGAAGGTTGGACTGTCGGATGCTTTTGTCGTGGTCCATAAGATTCAGCAGATTCCTAGTAAGTGTATGATATATTATTAAGTGTTTAAGTTTGTAATACATTAAGTCATTAGAAGACCATAAATTGACAATGGATATTCCTTAATTCCAGCTTCCAATACACAATCTTTCAGCCTAATTTTCTTCACGATTTTTCCATTTACCAGTTATCATCATGATAAAGTGGTAATGAGGGATGATCAGTAATTACATCATGTAGAGCAGTGTTAGTGAAGTGCAATAAGTCCACAAGGACCATCCTAACGACACATCATGGCACTTTTATGTTCTAGAGGGGACTGCTATGTGGAGAATTTACTACTTGTCTAAATGTCATTAATTGTATTATTTTTATTAGTTTTCTTAAGCGAAAGGAAAAAATAAGCGAAAAACTGATCTATCCGAATGACATTAAACGGGATTCCATAATTAGAAAATGGTACGGCTTTTTTATAAACAGCACCAGGAGGGTCCATGAATCCATTGGATCTGTATCCGGAATTGTAGCGCAGCCGCATGTAAGTGAATGGAGATGAACTGCAGCACAACGTACATCCAAAGAACAAGACTGAGGCTGTTTCTGTTTATCTATTCTATGACAACTCCATATCTAAAATTTAGTTGGATTTTCCACTATTGAAACCCGTTTTATTTTTATAATATTTTTCATAATTTAGAGTTGCATACCGGTATATACTTTTTACATTTTTTAAGTTCATCCTATAAAGTTGTTGCAGAAGCCCTCCCAAAATTTTTATTCTTTTAATATATTGCGGTCATCATATTATATAGAACTGTGTATTTACAATTTCTTATTTTACCTTTCTGCCCAGTTAATTCTTCTCTTTTCCATTAGGTCTATGACATCACGTGATTAAAAACTATCTAGCTGAATACTTCTAAGCTCTATGTAGAAACAGGAGGCCGATTTTGCCTGAATGAGTCATGAGTCACTGCAAAAGTCTCTGATAGGGTGGAGGAGAGAGCAGTTAGATCAGGAGTTGAATATGGGGATGACTCATGCAGGGAAAGGAGACTTTCTGATTCTACATAGAGCAGAGAAAACTGAAAAATTAACTGTGTAGAAAGGCAAAATGAGCAGTTGTAAGTACACAGGGCTGTATAATATGATGATTGGAATATATTAAGAGGTTAAAAACTTTGATGGGAGGAGGAGGGGGAGGGCTTCTTTAACTTATCTCTCCTATCCTTCTGGATGTCCTTCCAACTTCATCAACAGATTTTAATCCTTTCTTCAATTTCCAAAGATATGTGAGCAATGGTCCACGGTCCAATGGTCTGTAAAGCCAAGGCTTTATGGTATCAAATAATTTATTCATCATCGGGTATTTTGTGGAGCAGCCATCAGCTTTACAGCTGTGACAGGGTACGACAGAAGTTTAGCCTGCCCAGATCACTTTGTAGCTATCTATATATTCACATTAAAACCGAAGCGCTGTTTATGCAAATACAAAATCAAAGAATAGGGGAAAAAATGACAATAAGCCCACAACCAGCAATATATAACAAAAGATATATAGTTTATTGATTAAAAAGGTGACAATAAAAACATCAGGCAAACGCCGAAATGCGCGTCGGGGTGGATGCATCCTTGGGACAGTCCGCAGGTCTTCATCATCACCCTTTCCAGCAGGTATTTAACCCCCCTGTTTGCACATGTCACTTTGTACACACTGTCCATTTACTCTGCACAAATGTTGAATACTGTGATGGCAGTATATTGGTATTAGCACTTTGGTCATGTGATATCTTGTAATAATAATTTTGTGGCAATATATATATATATATTTTTTTTATACTCACCCTTACCAATCATTGTGATTACCATAATTTCTACAGGGATTTTTTACACAGACACTTTATGAAATCATATTTTCTTTTAATCCCTGTTTTTTCATCCCTGCTCTACAACCTATTTTTTGTATGAGGACCCATTTATTACTTAATTCTTTATAATCTTATAGTGTGTTATTATTTTTATGGCAGATATTTATTAATAATAATTTATTTTTCTCTGCTATAATTGATTCTATTTTACCAGTCTGTTCCCATTGTACTGCGTCCTTTCCCTGTTCCCTGAGCATTTTTTTTCCAACCCTACCCATATATTTTGTATTAATAATGATAAATATATATTTAATTTGAGTTGTAAATTCGGTTACTTTCTTCATTCATTATCTATATTGCCGAAATGCTCTTTAGCACTTCCATGTTGCACCTTTGATGGTATATATGGCATTTTTCAACAACATATTCAAAAATATATATACAGTACTTTCTTCTATTGTTTTTATGGTGTGGATTGTTTTTGAGTTTATAACTACGCTATTAAAGTAGTGGGCCATCTGTCATGGTGCAGATTAATACAGTTTTACATGTTATTTCTATACATCACTAGCTTTGTACTATATGAAAAGGATGTAAATGAAAGCCGTCTGCTTTGTCTTTTTACATCTCATTGGCTCACACTTAGCATATGTTTACAGCACATAAACTATAATTTGAAGTCTGAAAAAAATAAAACAAAACATAGAACAGGCAAATGTATCATCCCCTAGAGAAGCCGAACTTTTAACTTTCAACTTTGCTTCTGTCTTTGTTCCATGTTCAAAAGGCAGGCAAGCTATAAAAAAAGAAAAACAATGGCTTTCACTCAGCTTTGTGTTTTTTTTATGTTGTTACATCGCTTCCTTGGTTTTGTTCGTGTTTTAAAGGGAATCTGTCACCGGATGTTGGAGCCCTATGTACATGGCCTGGTCTGGTCCGATGGGCGGTGTTTCTTCTTTTTTCTCCACCCCATCCGTGGCCCCCGTCCGCGATCTTCTCCGGTATTAGAGTAGTTCTTCTCCATAGTTCGCGCGTGCGCAAAGCAATCTTGCTTCGCGCACGCGCAGTATGCCTTGCCCAACTGCGGGCATAGCCGATAATCATTACTGTGCATACGCCGGTACACTATGTCCCAGAAGTATTTTGCTGTGTTCCAGGACATAGTGTACCTGCGCATGCGCAGTAATGATTATCAGCTTGCCAGCAGTTGGGCAAAGCATATTGCGCATGCGCGAATCAAGATTGCTTTGCGCACGTGCGAACTATGGAGAAGAACTACTCTAATACCGGAGATGATCGTGGATGGGGGCCACAGATGGGGTGGAGAAAAAAGAAGAAACACTGCCCATCAGACCGGACCCAGGCCATTTACATAGGCCTGCAACTTCCGGTGGCAGATTCCCCTTTAACCAAGTATTAGTCAAGTACTTTAATTCCTATGTACTGCCAGATATGGGTTATCAATAAGATAATACTATTATGTTATAACATAGCAACTTAGGATGTCGCATAAAAAAAAAGTAGAAGAGAGCTTGGAGTCGACAAGCGATATAAAAATAACAATTTTTATTTTGAATTTATTAAAAAACATGATTACAGATCAAATGAAGATCAAGGCAATATCAGTGGTTTCAAAGGACCACATATGAACCATACACATGGGCCGAAAAAAGTACTGAGTACTAGATAATATATGTATATACAGTGGCATATAAAAGTTTGGACACCCCTGGTCAAAATTACTGTTTTTGTGAAAAGCTAAGCAAATTGAAGATGAAATAATCTCAAAAAGGCCTAAAGTTAAAGATGACACATTTCCTTTGTATTTTAAGGGAAAAAAAAAAAAAAATATATATATATATATATACTGTATATATATATATATATATTCATGTTTTACATTTTAAAAAGAGCAAAAAGGAAAATTGACTGATGGAAAAGTTTGGGCACCCTGCATTGTTAGTATCTAGTAGCACCCCCTTTTGAAAGTAACACAGCTTGTAAATAGAGATGGGTGAACCCAAATGGTAAAGTTCATGGTCTTTACCGGACACTTAGTGTCCATGCACAGATCCCGAAAACACAGAGTTCTCCTGCAAGTCCATGTTACTGTTGGGGGTCGGAAGCCCAAACAAAGCCTCATAGCCAGTTAACAAGCTTTTCCATGTGTGGGCACTTCTGGCCTCATCACAGCCATCTCAAGTATAGACATGGCTGTAATTGACCAGCAAACCGTGTTAAAAAAAAGAAAGATGTGGGGTCCTTTCTATTTTTGATAACAAGCGAGGGTAAAACAGAAATCTGTGGGCTTAGATGCACCAATTGTAGAGTTTTGCCACACTCTTCCCTCTTGCCTTGGTGCGTTGGAAAGCGGAGCATTATTTTGGAGATGTCAGCTTTGTAATGTCTTCTGACATCAAGCCTAAGGGTTAATAATGGAGATATATCTATCAGACAACCCCATTATTACCCCATAGTCAAAAGTAAGAAAGTCACATACACACGTAGAGAAAAGTCCTTTAATTGAACTAAAAACTCCCCCAAAAATCCCTCTTTTACCTTTTTATTAAGAAAAAATAGAAAATCAAAGTAATTTTGTTTTTTTCTGCCGTTAATCCGTTATGATGAGCTTCCATGACAATCCTCGACTACGCTACATCCGAATGCTGTGGTGAGCAATGACACCAGGAACGTGACAGCTCACCACGTTGTTTGGAACACAGTGAGTTTAGCAGTGATGACCGGTTACATAATTAAGGTTTACTGCAGGTCTCAAGATAACCTCTGTGTTATTTGATATTAAGCATTATATAAAGTGTTGGATGATAGACTCCTCTGGTGTCTACAGAGAATGATCACTCTAGAGAACATAAAACCCAATTGTTTAAAGGGAATCTGTCACCCCATTTTTCGAGTATCAGCTGCCGGCACAGCCATCAGGGGCTTATCTACAGCATTCTGTAATGCTGTAGATAACCCCCGATGTAACCTGAAAGATAAGAAAAACGAGTTAGATTATACTCACCCCGGGGCGGTCCGGGTCCGGTTTTGGTCCGATGGGTGTCGCGGTCCGGTCTGGCGCCTCCCATCTTCTAACGGTGATGTCCTCTTCTTTGCTGCCTGTCGTGATTCCTGCGCAGGCACACTGTAGATAAGCCCTCATGGTGGTGCCGGCAGCTGATACTCGAAAAATGGGGTGACAGATTCCCATTAATCCTTCGCTTTCCTGTCATTGGAGAGAGTTAGAAGGTCCCCATACATACTTCTCATCAAATTGGGCAATATTACTCTAATTGCCTATGACTTTGGAAGGCCTGGATTCTCATTGATCCCTTGCGTGAACAGAGAGGTCAGGTTGGAAGAAAAATTATATTCAAAATGTCTAATGTCTGAAGCCAGAAAATAGGATACTTGTATCACTGCTTTCTATCAGGCCGGAACTTTAAGGTCTTCAACTAGTATAACTGTACAACTGTACTTAATGCCGTACATTTCTTGTAAATTCCCTGAAGTGCAATCCAGTGGGACCCAGAATCTCCAAAGAAGAAATATTCATCAGAAAAAAATCATTTTAGGTGGCTAGAGAATTGACATTTTAGAATCTAAAAGTTATAGAAATATTGAAATAACAGATGTCATTGGAAGTCATTACAGTAAGAAATCTTTTAAGGACCTTTCGAAAAACTTGAAGAATCGCATCTTCCTGGATTTTACCAGTCTTTTGAAAATATTTAGTGCTCTGAGATAGATAGTATCCAAATACTCGACTGATAAATCTTAATGTTTAAAAGGCAAAATAAGTCTATGTGATGTTGAAAGGACATTCATATCATCACTTAAGCATGAAGTAATTGAACAAAATTCATGAAATTTAAAAATTATTCAATAGGAGCTCATTTATTGTTCTCCTAGACCAATCTCATCTCACACTGCTATCATGACCAAATAGATCCCAATGGAACTTGATAAATGTCATCGACTCATAGTAGGATCTGTCATGTCCCTGTGTCTTTTTATGAGAAGTATAGCACTGCTCACTGCATTGCTCCAGCCATTAAAAATCAGATCTCTTAAAAAAAGGAGAAAAAAAAAATCAGATCTCAAATGAAACAGAACACAGCACCAATGAGAACACAAAGTCTTTAAAAAATGACAAACTTTTTTAGGGGGCTGGTATCACATCTCTTTTATAAATTAACAAGACAACATAACTAGAGTTGAGTGAATTTTCAAAATTCGCTTCCGATTATGATCAGCTGAGAACATTGTTTTTGCAATATTCGCCGAACACAGCCTCGTTGGAGTCAATGGGAGTAGAAATTACCAAATATGTTCAGAATCGATCATCAAACATAAATCCGGCATGAATAGGGCGCTAATATGGTAAAAACATGGCAAATTCAGATTCGTCGACCGATTCCGAACATATTTGCTCGACTCTAAACATTACTCCACCCACTAATTTGATCCTAAAGTGTTAAACATTGGGCCACAGATATAAACCTTGACAACTATTTTTTTGCCAATTTCAAGGATGTCAGAGCTGAAGAGAAGTATATTGTGAGATTCTAAATGGTTCAGTTAAATTCCTAAAAGACTCATAGAGAAGAAGGGAAAAAATATTTTATTGACTTCCATTCCGATCCATCCTTTGTTCATTCTCAAGTGACTGTACCCATTATTTTAATGTTATTAGTCTTTTGATGAAGTCAGACGATCCTTTATTAGGTGCAGATGATACAAATATGGACCACAGCTCCAACAGAAGACGATCCCCTTTGGAGCTGATTTTGTTGTAAAGTATTTGCCACTGGTTATTTTGACCAGTTACAATATGATGTATCCCTATGTTTTCCCCTTGCAAAATATTAACACCTATACTCTCCTCCAATGCTGGTGCACTGAGGGTGTGTGCACACGCTGCGGATTCCTATGCGGAATTTTCCGCGCGGATTTGAGAAAAACCACAGGTAAAGGTTTATCGGCAGTTTTTCTGCGGTTTAGCTTGTAGTTTTCCCCTGCGGTTTGCCCCCTGTCATGGAGCAGGTGGTAAACCGCTGCGGAATCCGCACAAAGAATCGACATGCTGCGGTTTTGAAACCGCAGCAAATCCGCGTGGAAAATTCCGCACACTGTGCACTGCGGATTTCATTTTCCATAGGTTAAAAAGGTACTGTACAATGCAGCAGAAACTGCTGCGGACCCGCAGGGCCGAAACCGCTGCGGTTCCGCAGCAGAATCCGCAGCGTGTGCACACACCCTCACTCTCCCAGGGATCACATGCCATTGTTGTATCACGCGATCCCTGCAGCCAATCAGCGCTGGCTTCACTCTCCCTTCTTTCGGATAAATCATATACATCCAAAGGAAGTGACAGCTTCCAATAGCAATCTCACGCGATCCCCAGGAGAGCCAGTGCTGACACCTCTGGAACAGCGCCGGCACCAGAGTGAGTATAGGTGTTATTATTTTACAAGGGAGATACATAGAGATTGAGAAGGGGTTGTCCATGTAGTAGCCATCCCTTTAATAAAACATTTTTTTTTCTTCTAAATGATGTTTTCAATGTTATATTTTGCCAGATGTTCGCAGGAGGACAATCTTTGAGTATCACAGGGTGGAACTGGAAATGTCTAAAATTATGAACTACTCCGCAGTCGAGATGCTGCCACTTCCAAGTGAGTCATTTACTGGATAATATGTCACTACTGGAAGGACATATCACTCCATTGTTTTAATGAGCTGAGAAGAGGTTTTGAGTTTGAAGAATTATTCTAATGGAAGAAATGTCTAAAAAAACATATAGGTTATGTATATCATCCTAAGGATAGACAGCCAGAAGATATATTATACAGTCTCTTACCTAATCACATATGCGTTGTGTATCTTCCATGTCTTATCGTTATAGAGATGGATGCACTCATTCCATTTGAATATTATTTTATGGATTTATGTGATACAGGTATGGAAAGAAAGGTTTGGTGAAGCAATTTAGCTAGATTGTAATATGTGTAATGCTTTAAAGTGACAGATATTTTTATATGATACAGTCATAAAAAGAAATGGCAATTTTTCATGCTTTTGGTGTGTGAATTTATTTAGTAAGTTTGACTTCCAAAAGACAAAGGAAAATTGTGCTCTTCAAAAGTAGGAAGTTCTCAATGAAAAATCATGCATTTCTTTATAAAAGCACACATTTAAAAGAGTGACAATCCCAAAATACAGGCTCCTATAGTGTAAACATTTGACTTATGTTGTAGCCCCACCCCTGAGAATCTAAAGCCCCCGTTACACATAGCAATATCGCTAGCAATATCGCTGTAAAGTCACCGATTTTGTGACGTAGCAGCGTTATTGCTAGCGATATCGCTATGTGTGATACTTACCTCCTACCCGCTCCCCCGCTGCTCATCGCTGGTCGCGCGAGAACGTCCTGGACCGTTTCTCGTCGGGCGCTTCCTGCTGGGCTTCCTGTGGCGCCGGCGAGAGACGCGTGGACGCGGGCGGGAGGACGTCCGGATCGCCGCGTCTGACCGGTAAGTAGCGACCCTCGACCGCTGCTATGTCGCTGGTGAGATATGCCTGTGTGGCAGCTCACTAGCGACCACTTAGCGATGCACCAGCGATCCATATTGTTGTCGTGATCGCTGGTGCATCGCTAAGTGTAACGGTACCCTAAGTGATGTGAATAATAAAGGACAAAAAGAAAAAAAATAGCTTCCATTATAGTGACATTTTTTTCCCACCCAGGACAGAAAGGCTTGGCTTGATTTTATTTTCCCATTTTGCTCTTTTCATGATCAATAGGTCTATTTCTAAAATCCTACCAAAGAACAAATGAGTCAAGATAAGAAAAGCACGTTAGATTATACTCCAAGCCGATGGGTGTCGCGGTCCGGTCCAACGCCTCCCATCTTCATGCGATGCTGTCCTCTTCTTCCCTTCCTATCGTGGCTCCGGCACAGGCTCACTGCTCTGCCCTGTTGAGGGCAGAGCAGAGTCCTGCAGTGCACAGGCGTCGAGAAGAAGAGAACGACATTGTATGAAGATGGGAGGCGCCGGACCGGACGGCGACACCCATCGGACCGGACCGCCCCCTCCGGTGAGTATAATATAACATGTTTTGCTTATTTTTCAGGTTACATCGGGGGCTTATCTACTACATTACAGAATGCTGTAGATAAGCCCCTGATGTCAATGCCGGCAGCTGATAGTCCAAAAAAGGATGACAGATTCCCTTTAAGGCTATGTGTCCACAATGAGTTTTTGGTGAGTTCTTGGTGTTACAGTTTTTTTGCAGTTTTTCTGCTCCTATTATGTTACTTGCATTTTTTTCATTTTTGAGTGCTTTTTTCTCATGTTTTTGATTGGGTTTTTTTCAGCTACTGTTATGTCTCTTTTTCATATGTCATGTTTTAAATAGAACTCCTTTTCATTGACTTTGATAAAACTTACAGATAAAGTCATGTACGAACAACATACGTTTTTAGAGCGCTTCTGCTGCGGAACCACACTTACAACCAGTGTTGAGCGATACCGTTCGATACCCAAAAATATTGTATCGGATGGTATCGCCCGATGCGAAAAAAATATCGGGTATCGCCGATTCCGATACCGGAAGTCCCATTCAAGTCAATGGGACTTCCGGTATCGGAATTAAAAAAAGCCCTTTATTTCCTTGTTGGCTAATTCTACATAATTGAAAACAAATAAGAATCATGTAGAATGTATTGTGGTAGGTGGAGGAGACATTAAAAGCATAGTGGTTTATTCAAATCACATGGCATAGCATTAATTCCAATTTTTTTTTCAATACGTTCGGAGTTAAAAAGATATTGACTATGTTAACCTTTTTTATATTTTGTCAGATATGTACTGTATGTTTCACAACTTCCATGCTCTTCACCTTCTTTTGTACTTCTCTCACACTTTCTCCTTCATGATCCGCAGCAGTAGCATTTTTTTCATCAACTTTTTCTTCACCTTATTCATCTTCTTCTTCTTCATCTTCTTCCCATTAATTTTTTTTTCCATTCTTCATATTCTTCTTATTCAGCTATTATTAATTTTAATATGCTATTTCTTCATCTTCTTCCTATGCTTCTTTGTCTTCATTTTCTTATGGTGACAGGCATTCCTGTAGTACTTATCTATAAAAGTTATAAGATTACACCTTACGTTCTGCCTGTCACAAAAGATTTACAACAGGATTTGTCCGCGTTCAGTTTGGCCTGCAGCAGCAGGCATTTTCCAGGGGCACCACGAGGAGGAACGGACTCACCCCCATTTACTGCTTAGTCTTCTTCTGCTTATAATTTTGATTTCTTCTATGCTGATTTTTAGTCTTATGCTTAATGTTCTTCTGCTTTCTGTTCTTCTGCTTTTGCTTCTTCTGCTTCTTGTTCTTCTGTCTTTTGTTCTGTATCTTGGTGGTTGTCTTCATGTTCTTGGTCCTCTTGGTCTTATTATTTAGGGTCATATTTCTGGTCTTCTTTGGTGTGGTCTTCAGGGTCGTCGTCATCAGGGTCGTCGTCATGGAGATCAATAAGGATTACCAAAGACAATTTCAAAAAGCTTGATCTTGGAAATGTAGCAGAAGGTACAAGAAGGCTGAGAAACTGGCGAGAACCAGCAGACAGTGCTGGCACCCGGATGGGTAGCAGAAGGAACAAGAGCCAATGGCACTACCGAGGACCAACTGACGGTGCTGGACCACGGTTACTAAGCAGAAGGTACCTGTGCTAAAAAGCACTACCAAGGACCAGCTGACGGTGCTGGACCTCAGATACCGAGATGGAGGCACCTAGGCCAAAGGCTGTGGCGAGAACCAGCAGACAGTGCTGGCACCCGGATGGGTAGCAGAAGGAACAAGAGCCAATGGCATTACCGAGGACCAACTGACGGTGCTGGACCACGGTTACTAAGCAGAAGGTACCTGTGCTAAAAAGCACTACCAAGGACCAGCTGACGGTGCTGGACTTCGGATACCGAGATGGAGGCACCTAGGCCAAAGGCTCTGGCGAGAACCAGCAGACAGTGCTGGAACCCGGGTGGGTAGCAGAAGGTACCCATTCAAAGCAAAGTAGCCAGGCCGCAAGCCGGCCGCAGTTACCGAAACCCACAGTCCTACAGGGGGTCCATGTCCCATTGGCACTACGGATCCAGCCTTCAGTGCCAGTTCCCGCAGCCCACATAGGAGTCACCTAAACTGCAGGCACCGTAGAGTCGGCTAACCCGGCCGCAAGACGACAGGACAACGGATTGGTGGCACAGTGACCTTGACACTACCCGGAAACAGCAGGCGTGCTGGAACCAGGCTGGGCAACAGGGAGTCCCCGTGCCAAAGACACTGCCGAGAACCAGCTGATGGTGCTGGAACCCAGATGGGTAGCAAAAGCTACAAGAGCCAATGGCACTACCGAGGAACAGCTGACGGTGCTGGACCACGGTTACTAGGCAGGAGGTACCTGTGCTAGAAAGCACTACCAAGGACCAGCTGACGGTGCTGGACTTCGGATACCGAGATGGAGGCACCTAGGCCAAAGGCTCTGGCGAGAACCAGCAGACAGTGCTGGAACCCGGGTGGGTAGCAGAAGGTACCCATTCAAAGCAAAGTAGCCAGGCCGCAAGCCGGCCGCAGTTACCGAAACCCACAGTCCTACAGGGGGTCCATGTCCTATTGGCACTACGGATCCAGCCTTCAGTGCCAGTTCCCGCAGCCCACATAGGAGTCACCTAAACTGCAGGCACCGTAGAGTCGGCTAACCCGGCCGCAAGACGACAGGACAACGGATTGGGGGCATAGTGACCTTGACACTACCCGGAAACAGCAGGCGTGCTGGAACCAGGCTGGGCAACAGGGAGTCCCCGTGCCAAAGACACTGCCGAGCACCAACTGGCGTTGTTGGAGCCCAGGGACAATCATGGTGTAGGCCGAGGCCTACTTGGTGGTAGTTTTAGATTGTTTGTAGGCTACAACAGACTGTCAACGTGCTCCAATTAGGCATCTGTCTCCACTCTGTTTCCAGGATTTCACGTAACCACCAACACCGCCAGTTTATGCATACAGCAGCCATCTGCCCAATCCACACGTGTTCCTGGGTTACTGGGGTTCTGTAATGTCAGCAGATCCCCTGATGTGTGCCTGCCACTGTCTCCTGCTCTGTCCACATTCCCACCGCTTGCAGTGGGAAGGTGGACAGCGCAGGAGACAGTGGCGGACACATATTGGGGGATCTGCTGACGTTACAGAACCCCAGTAACAAAGGAACACGTGTGGAATGCGTGGACGGCAACTGTGAGCAGGAACTGGCAGTGTTGGAGGTCAGGGGAAATACTAGAGACAGAGTGGAGACAGAGGCCAAATCAGAGAATGTTTAAATCTGAAGTAGTTACAATTTGGAGGCAGCAGCAGTTTGCCCTCCACACAGCAGGGGATCAGCTGACGTTACCGAACCCCACTTTCAAATGAACGAGTGTGTTTTTCTGTGTGGACAGCACTTCCGAGCAACAACTGACGATGTTGGAACCCAGGGATAGTCATTTTGTAGGCTGAGGCCTACTTGGAGGCAATTTAAGATCAGACGTTGTTTGAATTTGGAGGCAGCAGCAGTTTGCCCTCCACACAGCAGGGGATCAGCTGACGTTACCGACCCCCACTTTCACATGAACAAGTGTGTTTTTCTGTGTGGACAGCACTTCCGAGCACCAACTAGCATTGTTGGAGCCCAGGGAGAATTATGGTGTAGGCCGAGGCCTACTTGGTGGCACTTTTATATTGTTTGTAGGCTACAACAGACTGTCAACGTGCTCCAATTAGGCATCTGTCTCCACTCTGTTTCCAGGATTTCACGTGACCACCAACACCGCCAGTTTATGCGTACAGCAGCCGTCTGCCAAATCCACACGTGTTCCTGGGTTACTGGGGTTCTGTAATGTCAGCAGATCCACTGATGTGTGTCTGCCACTGTCTCCTGCTCTGTCCACCTTCCCACCGCTTGCAGTGGGAAGGTGGACAGCGCAGGAGACAGTGGCGGACACATATTGGGGGATCTGCTGACGTTACAGAACCCCAGTAACACAGGAACAAGTGTGGAATGCGTGGACGGCAACTGTGAGCAGGAACTGGCGGTGTTGGAGGTCAGGGGAAATACTAGAGACAGAGTGGAGACAGAGGCCAAATCAGAGAATGTTTAAATCTGAAGTAGTTACAATTTGGAGGCAGCAGCAGTTTGCCCTCCACACAGCAGGGGATCAGCTGACGTTACCGAACCCCACTTTCACATGAACGAGTGTGTTTTTCTGTGTGGACAGCACTTCCGAGCACCAACTGGCGTTGTTGGAGCCCAGGGACAATCATAGTGCAGGCCGAGGCCTACTAGGAGCCAGGTGTAAAGTTGAGGTATTTTGACTTTGGAGGGAGCAGGACACTTTGCCATACACACAGCAGGGGATCAGCTGACGTTACCGACCCCCACTTTCACATGAACAAGTGTTTTTTTCTGTGTGGACAGCACTTCCGAGCAACAACTGATGATGTTGGAGCCCAGGGATAGTCATTTTGTAGGCTGAGGCCTTCTTGGAGGCAATTTAAGATCAGACGTTGTTTGAATTTGGAGGCAGCAGCAGTTTGCCCTCCACACAGCAGGGGATCAGCTGACGTTACCGACCCCCACTTTCACATGAACAAGTGTGTTTTTCTGTGTGGACAGCGCTTCCGAGCACCAACTAGCGTTGTTGGAGCCCAGGGAGAATTATGGTGTAGGCCGAGGCCTACTTGGTGGCACTTTTAGATTTTTTGTAGGCTACAACAGACTGTCAACGTGCTCCAATTAGGCATCTGTCTCCACTCTGTTTCCAGGATTTCACGTGACCACCAACACCGCCAGTTTATGCGTACAGCAGCCGTCTGCCCAATCCACACGTGTTCCTGGGTTACTGGGGTTCTGTAATGTCAGCAGATCCCCTGATGTGTGTCTGCCACTGTCTCCTGCTCTGTCCACTTTCCCACCGCTTGCAGTGGGAAGGTGGACAGCGCAGGAGACAGTGGTGGACACATATTGGGGGATCTGCTGACGTTACAGAACCCCAGTAACACAGGAACAAGTGTGGAATGCGTGGACGGCAACTGTGAGCAGGAACTGGCGGTGTTGGAGGTCAGGGGAAATACTAGAGATAGAGTGGAGACAGAGGCCAAATCAGAGAATGTTTAAATCTGAAGTAGTTACAATTTGGAGGCAGCAGCAGTTTGCCCTCCACACAGCAGGGGATCAGCTGACGTTACCGAACCCCACTTTCACATGAACGAGTGTGTTTTTCTGTGTGGACAGCACTTCCGAGCACCAACTGGCGTTGTTGGAGCCCAGGGACAATCATGGTGCAGGCCGAGGCCTACTAGGAGCCAGGTGTAAAGTTGAGGTATTTTGACTTTGGAGGGAGCAGGACACTTTGCCATACACACAGCAGGGGATCAGCCGACGTTACCGAACCCCACTTTCACATGAACAAGTGTTTTTTTCTGTGTGGACAGCACTTCCGAGCAACAACTGACGATGTTGGAGCCCAGGGATAGTCTTTTTGTAGGCTGAGGCCTACTTGGAGGCAATTTAAGATCAGACGTTGTTTGAATTTGAAGGCAGCAGCAGTTTGCCCTCCACACAGCAGGGGATCAGCTGACGTTACCGACCCCCACTTTCACATGAACAAGTGTGTTTTTCTGTGTGGACAGCACTTCCAAGCACCAACTAGCATTGTTGGAGCCCAGGGAAAATCAGGTAGTAGGCCGAGGCCTACTTGGTGGCAGTTTGCGACTACTACTAACTGTCAACGTACTCCAATTAGGCCTCTGTCTTCACTCTGTTTCGAGTATTTCCTCTGGCTTCCAACCATGCCAGTTGTTGCTCTGAAATGCCATCTGCACAACCCACACTTGTTCCTGTGTTACTGGGGTTCTGTAACAGCAGCTTCTCCCTAGAGGTGAGTCAGGCAATGTCTCCTGCTCTGTCCACATTTCCACTACAAGTAGTGGGAATGTAGACAAAGCAGGAGACATTGCCGTGCTCACCTCTGGAGATGAGCAGATGTTACAGGACCCAGGTAACACAGGAACAAGTGTGGATTGTGCAGACGGCACTTGAGAGCAGAAACAGGCGGTGTTGTAGGCCGGAGGAAATACTCAAAACAGAGTGGAGACAGAGGGCAAATCAGAGAACATATTAAATCAGAGGTAGTCAGAAGTTGTAGGCAGCAGGAGAGTTTGCCGTACACACAGCAGGGGATCAGCTGACGTTACCGAACCCCACTTACACATGAGCGAGTGTTTTGTCTGTGCACACAGCACTTCTGAGCACCAACTGGCGGTGTCGGAGCCCAGGGAAAATCAGGTAGTAGGCCGAGGCCTACTTGGAGCCAGGTGTAAATCTGAGGTTGTTTGACTGTGGAGGGAGCAGGACACTTTGCCATACACACAGCAGGGGATCAGCTGACGTTACCGAACCCCACTTACACATGAGCGAGTGTTTTGTCTGTGCGGACAGCACTTCTGAGCAACAACGGGCGTTGCTGTAGCCCAGGAAATAAAGTTCAGGTCATAGAAACATGAACACAACAGGAGACCTGGATCCTGTTGCCAGCCAATTATTTATTCTGGAAGAGGGCTGGCAAATTCAGGTAGATACAGGCCTTGTTCATTTTCACAAAAGTAAGCCGGTCAACATTATCGGCGGATAGTCGCGTGCGACGGTCTGTTACCACACCACCTGCAGCACTAAAGACACGTTCCGATAATACACTGGCAGCAGGGCAAGCCAGCACCTCCAATGCATACTGGCTAAGCTCTGGCCATGTATCCAGCTTAGAGACCCAATACTTGAACGGGGAAGAGCCGTCTGGGAGAACACTAACAGGGCACGACAAGTAGTCTGTCACCATCTGACGGAAACGTTGCCTCCTGCTGACTGGAGCCGTCTGTGATGGTGTAGCCGTTTGTGGCAGTCCCACAAAACTTTTCCACATTTGGGCCATACTGGCCTTGCCTTGTCCTGGGGCACTGCCTCTGCTACCTCTTTGTGCAGAGCTTCCTCCACTGCCTCTACCCACATGGCTGCTTTGAAATGCACTACCAGCAACACTTGCGGGGGGAATGGAGAACATGATGGCCTGCACAAGTGTTTCTTGGTACTCCCGCATTTTTCGCTCCCGGTTCAACTGTGGTATGAGGCTTTGTAAGTTGTCCCGGTAGCGAGGATCTAGGAGGGTGTACACCTAATAATCAGCCGTGTGGAGAATGTTGGCGATGCGGCGGTCATTTAACAAGCACTGCAGCATGAAATCAACCATGTGCTGCAGACTGCCAACTGGACCGGAAACGCTGTCCCCAGCTTGAGGCAGCATCTCTGCCTGCTCAGCATCACCCCACCCTCGCTGTACACACTGACTACTAGAGCCTTGTGTACCTCCCTCCTCTGGAGAGATGTGTTCCTCCTCCTCCATTGACTCCTCGTCATCCTCCTCACTAAGTGTCCCCTGCCTGGGCCTTTGTGTGGAAGCACATTGCGCAGATTTGCCAGAAGCAGATGGCATTTCTGACTGCTCATCCTTGACCTCTTCAAAAACCTCCTCACTTAGTGCTTGTAAGGTTTTTTGAAGCAGACAGATGAGGGGGACAGTCATGCTGATTAGTGCATCATCTGCACTGGCCATCCGCGTGGAGTCATCGAAGGCACGCAAAACTTGGTAGATGTCCCTCATAGTGGCCCACTCAGTGGTGGTGAAGTGTGTCCGGCGCACAGTGCGACTTGTTTGCGCCTGATGCAGCTGGTACTCCATTACTGCTGCCTGCTGCTCACACAACCGCTCCAACATATGTAACGTTGAATTCCACCTGGTGGGGAGGTCACATATGATGCGATGTTCTGGCAGGCGGAATCGTCGTTGCAGAGATGCAATGCACGATCTTGCCATGCTGGAACGCCGCAAGTGAGCATACTCTAGGCGAACCTTGTGCAGCAGTGCATCAAGATCCGGATAGTCCCTCAGAAAGCTCTGCACGACCAAATTGAGTACGTGTGCCAGACATGGTATGTGAGTGAGGTTGCCTAGGCCCAGAGCTGCCACTAGATTTCGGCCATTGTCGCTCACTACCAAACCTGGCTGGAGATTCGCTGGCACAAACCACACATCGCTCTCCTGCTTGATGGCATTCCAGAGCTCCTGTGCTGTGTGGCTCCGATTCCCCAAAGAAATTAATTTAAGGACGGCCTGTTGACGTTTGGCCACACCTGTGCTCATATCTGGCCTAACAGGCTCACGCAGTGCTGATTCCGAGGAACTAGAGTAGGAGGAGGACTCAATATGTACAGACTGCATTCCTGCAATCCTTCGAGTTGGCAGAATACGTACAGAGCCACTCTCCAGATCTGTACCCGGCTCCACAACATTGACCCAATGGGCAGTGAGGGAAAGGTATCGTCCCTGTCCATGGCTACTGGTCCACGCATCGGTGGTCAGGTGGACCTTGCTACTGATGGCATTTAGTAGCGCATTTTTAATTTTTCCCTCCACATGCTTTTGCAGGGCAGGGACGGCTTGCCTGCTGAAATAAAAGCGGCTGGGCACATTGTATTGTGGAACTGCCAATGACATAAAGTTCCGGAAGGTGTCAGTCTCCACCAGCCTGAATGACAGCATCTCAAGGGCCAGTAGTTTGGCAATGCCGGCATTCAGAGCCAGTGCTCGGGGATGGTTTGCCGAGTATGGCCGCTTTTTCTCCCATGCCTGTGCTACCGATTGCTGGTGAGTGGCATGGGAGTGTGCTGATGACTGCGAACGTGGTTCAGTGGGTGGAATTTCACTGGGTCTCTGGACAACAGTGGCAGTGGTTCTTCCATGGCGTTCCAGTGAGGAAGCCGAACCAGCTGTGTGTGAGCTGGAGGAAGAGGCCCCAACACGAGCTGAAGAGGTGGTAGGTGCTGCTGAAGGTTGGCCGACATCTTCAGTGTGTCTGTGTAACTCCACCTCGTGCTTGGTATGCACAAGTTTCCACATATTTGTGGTATTGAGGTTGCTCACATTTTTCCCACGTTTCACTTTCTGATGACACAGCTTGCATTTGACAAAGCAAATGTCATCTGCAACTGTGTCAAAAAAAGACCACGCACTGCAAGTCCTGGGAGCGCCCGTTTTGTGTTTTGGAAGAGGATTGCTCCTCACGGGTGCCAAAGTGGAGGCTACAGGCAACCAAGTCTGCCCCCGCCCTCTCCCTCCTCTTTTGGACGTTCGGGGAATCTCTTCCTCAGAGCTGCTCCCACCATCTTCCTGTGGCTGACGCCATGATGGGTCAAGGACCTCATCATCTCCACTCCCCTCTTCAAGCACCGGCTGGTCCTGGGTTGTCTCACCAGCACCGTACGCACCAGAAATTGGCAACTGAGTCTCATCATCATCAGATGAGCACTGAGGTGTGCTGACAATAGGCACTGGCCCACCCGCCTCTTCAGATTCAGAGGGACAAAGCAGTTGCGCATCACTGCATACTCCCTCTTCTTCACGCTCTAGAATGCTGCTTGGCTGGCCACCTTTTTCCAAGCCAACAGATTCTGAGAACAGAAGTAAAGATTGAGATGGCTCCTGTCCAGGGCTCTCAGACTGCCTGGGCAATTTGGCAGGTGGTGAAGAGACAGATGGTTGCTCTTCAGTGCTCTGGCCTTGGGAGGATGCGGAAGTCATTGAAGTGGATACGTTAGCTGCCATCCATCCGACAACGGCTTCAATTTGTTCGTCACGCAGCAGTGGGGTACGGCGAGGTCCTACAAAGCTGCGCATGAAGGACTGTTGCCTGGTAAAAGTGGGGGATGCCGGGTCACTGGTGGCCGCACCAGACACCGAATCCCCACGTCCTCTCCCTGCTGAATCCCCCCGTCCTCTCCCTGCTGAAACTCCACGGCCACGACCACGTGCCTTACTCCCTGCCTTCTTCATCTTGGTAGACTGATAAAGATAGGCAGAAAAGTAAAAAAGGGGTGGCTTTGTGTTCTTATTCCTGAACACCTGCTAACCAGTATAAGAAACACTAATTTGGCTAAGAGTGTGTGTACTACACTTTAATATGATCTAATGTGGCCTAGACAACTGTAAAGTGGAGTGTTTGGTGAACTTTATTTCCTTTTTATTTTGGGGGGGGGAAGAAAAGGATGTGACCAAAGTTTGAAAGCTATAGTATCACAAACTTTTTGGAGCGATTACAATGCAGGAAGCTCACCTACAATGCAATTGATGAGGCTCCAAAAAATAGGGTGATACTAGTCTGGCTGGCCCTGAAGGGCACAAGCCAGCAAAAAGGCTCCTCTATCTAATCCTATATAGTGTTTGCAACCAACCAATGACAATGGATGCGGTTGGAAGCACACTAATATAGGAGCAAAAATCTGACTAAATTAGCTGCAAAAAAAGAACTATGTATGAGGCAGTGATGCACGCTGAGCGGACTACAGCTAGCGGTGGCTGTAGAACACACTGCAACGTGAGCTGCACTCACACAGAGAGACCTATCAGACAGCCAAAAACAGTGCAGAGAAATGGACTATAGCACTAAAAGGCTGCTGAAAGGCTCCGCTGTCCACTTCTTTAGTGTTTGCAACCAACGTATATGGATACGTATGGAAGCACACTATACAGGAGAAAAAAAAAGCAGCAATAAAAGAAAAATGTGTATGAGGCAGAAACACACGCTGGGCGGCCTACAAGCAGACGTGCCTGCAGGACACACTACACAGCGTGGGTCTGCACTCACACAGCCCTTGCAGACAGCTGTGAACACTGCTGCTAGGCAAAAGAAAGCTACAGTGGTGGTTTATGTAGCCTGGATAAAGCACAATATTGTTTTTAGAATCGCTATTTCTAACTGTCCCTCACAGTCTTCAACAGCAGCCTGTCCCTAACTGAATTCACAGCAGAGTGACCAGAAATGGCGGCTGCAGCGGTATTTATAGTGCATCATGACATCATTTCAGCAGCCAATCACAGCCATGCCAGTAGTTAACATGCCTACATGCCTAACAGGATGTGCCCACACTTCTGAGGATCCCCATTGGCTGAATCAAATCGAGCGGGCTCCTAGCATTATGGGAACTTCCGATTCCGGTATTCGATATGAAAAAAGTATCGGAACTAAGTATCGGAATTCCGATACAGCTAATATCGGCCGATACCCGATACTTGCGGTATCGGAATGCTCAACACTACTTACAACGCATATGTGTTTTTTTTACTTGCAAATTTTCCTTATTGAAGTGAAGGGGAAAATCTGTAAATAGAACTTATATTGACTGCAAGAGCTATTAACGTGTTGTGGTTTTCAAAAATGTATTTAGTTTATGTTGTATATGGAAAAAAAGCACAGTAGGCTCAAGATTTCTATAAATCCCATTCACTTGGCTGGAACTGTAAAACGCTCCATTTTTTGCATGCGAAAACAAACAGCCTAAAATGCACCAAATACTCATCATGGGAACTTAGCTTAAATATTCAAACACTTTTTATTAAAGTTTTCAAGAAAGTGAAGGTTTAACAACCCAAATTTTTTTATTATTATTTCTTGGGCTGCCAAAAAAGCAAACGACTTTTCCTTTCTAAAACATTCTGTAATCTTTTTTCTTTAAATGTTTAAAATTAGTGGCAGTTCATAAAAACTTTTTTACTAGATTTATGTCGAAAAAAGTTTTGAAAAGTCACAGGTTTTTTTTCTTGCAGCTAGAGGGTGCCCAGAAAATGCAACTTTTCTAGTGTTTTTCTCACCATGCTTGACCCATCCCTGACAAAGTAGGCAAGCTGGGGCTTAAAGGGGCTTGACAACCCCCACTTGTCAAATTGATGTCAAGCAGCAGTGTTTGCTCATTTGCTACTCCACAAATCTTACTCCATCCCAGGCTGGAGTAAGATTTGTGGCTTGGCGAACAAAGCATCGAACATGCCACTACGCGCCTTGCCTGAGTCTCTTAATGAATCCGGAGCATCTGCTCCAAAACGGTGCTTCATCAAAATCAGCGAGAGAATCACCAGGAAGGATGAATCAGCCCCCATTATTTCTTGAAGTGGTTTCCACTTGAAAAAACTGTGGTTTTTCGAATGTTTAAAAATACTCAATGCGAACATAGCCCAATGGTAAAGTGTCTGTCAGGCCATACCATTGCTTTATAGATAATGTTTGAATATAGAAAATATGTCCGTCTTCCAGAAACAGAGCCACTCTTGTTGAATTGGTTGTATTTGGAATTGCAGTTCAACCCTATTTGAATAGAGCACAAGCTGCAATATTGTAAGAAGCCATGTTTTAATAAGAAATTGTCTGCTTCATTATATTCTGAATCAGTGTGTCTGTTTATGCAAATTTCCACTTAAAATATCTTCCATATTACAAAGTTTGGATAAGCATGTCGGCGATATAGCGACGATGCGTTATCTCAGAGCTTTTAAAATTCCATTGTAAAGATGAATATAATCCAGGGCTCCTCGGTGGTGATGTAATAAAGCTGTCATAAATATACATTGAGCTGTTGCCCAGATGATGTAGTCATGTTGAGGGATATTGAGAATATTTTCTACAGAGCAGACATTGCAGGCGGTGAGTGAGCGATTCCAGGGAGCGATCACAGGGAGGAAAGAAACATTTCCCCATTATTGTTTTCACTTGGGTGGATTTAATAGCACATAGCATTACGTGTCAGCTTTCTTCTCTGCAAAATTGCCAGCAATAAGGAACATGTGAAATGCAAATACAAAGCCAGTCTGAGCAGATATTATTTTATAGAGCCTAGCTGGAATTTATAGTATAGATTTCAGCGTAATTGTAGCCATCGGCTAAAAGAAATGCAAACTGCGTTGTTTACCTGGTAGAAAGATATTATTAACAGATGAGAAAAATCAGCAAAACACATTGTAACCGCCTGATATCAGGAATAATCATAGGGTACAGCAAGTAGAGAAATAGAAAAAGACAGAACAGGACTTCACAGCTCGCAAATAACATTATTTAATGTTTCTCTGCTTAACGGAAAAATACATAAAGTATAGCTATAGAATAAACCTTGATAAATGATTGATAGATAATTATTAGATTAGATAGATATGAGATAGATAGATAGATAGATATGAGATAGATAGATAGATAGATAGATGATAGATAGATAGATAGATAGATAGATAGATAGATATGGGATAGATAGATAGATAGATATGGGATAGATAGATAGATAGATATGAGATAGATGATAGATAGATAGATAGATAGATACAGATAGAAAGATAGATAATTAGATAGAATGATAGATACATAGACAGATAATAGATAGATAGATAGATAGATAGATAGATAGATAGATAGATAGATATTTAAACAGGAGACACTGTAGACAAATCAATAGATATATAAATGGCTCTATAATAATAAATAATAATATAAGATAGATATAAAATAGAAAGCTCTCCACTTCTGTGACATGATAAATGAGTTATAACACTGTTTCCTATGTCTTCCCTTAGCTTGTCTCCAGTTTAACAGCTGCGGTTCCTGTGTCAGATCCCAAACTGGTTTCAACTGCAGCTGGTGCAATAGTCTCCAAAGGTACAGTCAAAATGGCTTTTCTCTATGTAATTATTTCTCCACTTAATGAGATAAAGGGATTGGATATCAGCGGCAATGGCTTCTAACACCCCGGACTTTCTGCATTACTGCCATTGCTGGCATTCCTGCTATGTGTGTTGGTGATGCATGCTTACAGTGGAATTTTGTCTTTTTTTTTTTGACCGGAGAAAAGACTTCATTTATCTTTATCTAAACCTGAGCTGTCTCACGCGCTGACATCTATAAAGGGACCTGCCTGAAGCCTCTTCTATGCGGTGTATATTTGGATTTAGAATGATTGCATTAGGCAAAAAAAAGAACATTCTGTATGGTCAGGTGAAAAGTTTTTCTGTTTTTACTTTTTACTTTTAGATGTACAGTTGCAATCAAAATTGCCAAAAACTCTTTTTACAAATTTGGTTGCAATAAACAATTTTCTATTGTTTACATTGAAACAAGACCAATGTAAATATCTCAACATGACTAATATAACAAGTGGTTTCTCCAAATACCTCACAAGAGCCGCTATCACTGACCTCCGCAGTCTCGCACCCCTTCATGACAAGCATCTTTAGTACTTACAGTATTAGAGCACCACTGGCTGTTGTGACCTGCTGCAAACATGATGCATAGCCAGACACCAGCTTCCGGTAGCATTCCTGAGTAGAGATGAGTGAAACTTGACCGTAAAAGTTTGGGGTTGTTCCTACTGGACAGTTGTGTCTGGTGCTAAACGCAAAGCACGTACTCTGCAATGTTTGGCGCTCCGGGGAAGTACGTTGCAGAGAGAGAAAATGTTTCAGCTCAAAAACTTGGGTCGCCATTCTTTTCAATGGGGTTTGGGTTTCTGGTTCAATTTCGGGTACAGTTGCGGTACCCGACCCAAACATTGGAATAAAGTTCTGGTCGATTACCAGAACCTGAACTTCCACCGGTCTGATCATCCCTATTCCAGAGGAATATTAACTCTTTCCTCATGGACAATTTCCTCCAGTTCACTAATATAGTTGGGTTGTCACGCAAGTTATCTAAAAATTAAGAGAAGAGAGCATTTCCTTGTAGGAACCCGTGTAGAATGTCTAAGACTTGTAGACCATTATAGGAAATGCTCGGTAAGGTCCTTCCTACCAAGTGACGGCAGTGCCAGGTATTAGAGTTTTTTGGATGGGGGTACTTACTTTTTCACCTGACTGCATAGATGTATATGCCAGTTATTCATCAGAGTAACAATGTATTTATGACAATTTTTCAGAACTAAACTAGAGGCTAAATAAGTTCCAATAATTACAGAAGAGAAACATGATTTACTAAAAGGTTTCTTCTAACGCAATTTCAGATTGTGTCAGTAGAAAACTCAATGTAAAGAACGTCCTTGCCGTAATGTTCTGTGCGTATAATATGCACATATTAAAGCTTATGTGTGAGCTGCTGCGTTAATTCTTGTGGATATTCTGATTAAAGGTGTAATGCGGAAATATGCATCAAAAAAGTTGTTAGGCTGATTTATGCACTGCAGTGGATGGATGTGACTGATTCAGGCTGTAAGTAAAGCTCCAATTTTGCACTGGGTTCCTAATAAAATGTATTTAATTAAATATTCATACATGCATTTGAACATACATATAAAACATATGCAGATGTATATATACAACCATACATAGATCATAAATAAATATACACATATTCATTCATACAATCATACGTTCATTCATATGGCTGGATTATCAAATACATATAGAGAACACGCATCCATACACATATGCAAATATACATAGACAAATATGTATCATAGACATATATATCAATTTAAATATTTATATGCATTCATCCATACATATGTACTACTGTGCATACATGCTTATTAGTGATGAGCCAACGTCCTTGGATAAGGTGTTATGCGAGCATGCTCGTGTGCTAACCGAGTGACTTCGGCGTAGTCGAATAATATGTTAGAGCCACCGCGGCTGCATGTCTCACGGATTTAAAAAAGTTGCAAATAATGAATTGGAGCAAATATCTGCTTTACAAAAACCATGCCCATAAGGGCAAACAGAGAAAAATAGGCACAACTTAAAAGAAGAATACGGAGCAAAAAAAAACTGCTGTAAAACAGGAAAAGCTAAACAAAAAATATCACAAATGCAATAACAAAACGTGACCCTTAGAGACCGGTTCATCAAATAGTTTTCTCCAGAATTTTGGAGTAAAAGTGTTTGAAATTTTTGGCAAAACATTTTTCTCAAAGAATTGCAAATGTTGGCGTTTCAGCCGTCATTTTGAACCAGGAGGGGACATGGCAGAGTGTATCCAACAAATTCATCACAATTTACGACACAAGAGCGGCAAAAATTACGAAAGAAATACTAAATTATGTTATCCGACTATCTTGAGCGCGCTCGAGCTGTCTAACCTAACAGCCGCGAGACATGCATCTGCAGGGAATAGAACATATTATTCGAGCATGCCCGAGATTCTCGGATAACACCTGAGCATGCTCGGATATCATTGAGACTTTCTGAGCTTTGATTGCAGTTATTTTTTCCACATTTCACTTTATGGCTTCATGGCTGCTAATGGTATGTTCACCCTTCGCCTCTCATGCTGGGGTGTCACCGTTCCATCATGGAGTCATTTTTAAGGACGTCACATTTTGTATTGCGTTATGAAATAGAGAGTGTTATTGATTTTACTGTAGGTGTCGGTGTCTCAAATACGTGTCTAGGGCTCTGTTCTCATTCACAGTCACAGAATGTTCTTCATGTTCGGCAAACATAATGTAGGAATATCGAAGAATCCTCGAGGAATGTGAAATGTTGTAACTTCTCGTAGATGTGGAGATGAGTTGAAGCTGAAACTAAACAGAGATATGTAACTGCAGATTAAGAGGATCTAAGAACTAATGAAGTACAAGTAGAGATCCCACATATGTTATGGAATTTATTAGGACGCAAGGTGTAAGCTCGGGATTCCAACTTCAGTGATGATCTCAGCTAACATAAGGAACATCATTGTTATTCTTTGTAGTAACCAAACAGCATATCATTAAAGCAATCCATCATCATAGACCTTGTACAAAGTCCGTCCACCGTCCATGGTGCTGATTAGATACAATGATAATCTGTAAACCCCCTCTAGACACTTGTCATATGTCGCCTCCTTAATATCTCTGCATACAGATGTGTCCACTCTTACTTGGTTTCGGAGTGAGATCTTTGGTGTAGCGCACCGAGGCATATGACATTTGTCAGACGTTCCAGACTCATGAAGAAACGCGCACGGTGCCTCAGTGGTTAGCACTGAAGCCTTGCAGCGCTGGAGTCCTGAGTTCGAATCCCACCAAGGACAACATCTACAAGGAGTTTGTATGTTCTCCCCGTGTTCCCGTGGGTTTCCTCCGGGGTCTCTGGTTTCCTCCCACATTCCAAAGACATGCCGATAGGGAATTTAGATTGTGAGCCCCATCGGGGACAGTGATGATAATATGTGCAAACTGTAAAGCGCTGCGGAATATGTTAGCGCTATATAAAAAATAAAGATTATTATTATTATGAATCGGGAGTGCCTGACTTCAGCAAGCCTCCCCCGAACATGATCAACCGGTGTTGATGAATCGGGCTCGACACACCAAAAAAACTACGTGTGCACATAGCCTTATAGGTAGATGGTTGACCCAGCTTAGGGGAAGGAATTTTTTTCCCTGTGGAGAAAATTGGCTTCTACTCTGTGGGTTTTTTGCCTTCCCCAGGATCAACAATGCAGAATAGCTGCACTAAAAATAGGCTGAACTAGATGGACATAAGGTCTTCCTTCAGCCTTCAAAACTATGTTACTATGTTAGAGATACCATTGTGCAACCTGTGCAGGCACACAGCGGCGTAAGAGGTAAAGGGCCACTTTTACCTCCAAAACAGGTGGAATTGTGTATTATGATGAGGTATTGTACTGCCCATACATTGTTCTTGCACCAGGGGCCCTTTTCTAACTATGTCTGTGTAGTAAGGGGTGGGCCGGACTGGGGGAGGCAATTAGGTGGTGCTGATCCAACAGGACTGGGGGTGACCCACTTCGTGGCGCCAGCAGACATGAGTCTGAGATGAGGGTTGTGTCCAACAGTTCAGATTTTATTGTCCGTTTTTCGGATGACCACCGTACTTCATCACAGGAGTAGTCCACAATTCACTTTTACACACAGACCCGGGTAGCTTCTCTTTCTTAGTTTCACCATCCGTGGCGTACTCTATGGCTCTTCCCCACTGTGGCTGCCCTAAGCACTTTCACCACAGTGTTTCACCCTTTAGAGTACGCCATCCTCCTGACGCTCACAGTCTGTCTCTGTCCGCAGCCACTGTCCTTTTTGGGTCACCCCCCGTGACCGTCTCCACTGTCAATTACTCTCTGTAGGTTTTTTCCACTTTCCTCCTCGCAGATCCTCCTCTCTAGTGAGCTCCTTTGGCTGACTGGAACTTCCAGAACCTTCCTTGACCTCTTATATTCCCAGTCCCAGTAGCTCCGCCCACTATCACCTGACAGGAACCTTTGACCAATGGCAGTTACCTTGACCCATGGCAGTTACATAACGACTCTCTCCTACGCTCCCCACTGCCCTCTAATGGTCAAACTACCACATGACACCTTTTTCTCTTTATCTCAGCCTACACTGCGCTATCTCTCTGTCTCTTACTACAGAAAGACCTGTCCGTCAGCTCAACCTCCCCACATCTGCTCCTGTCCCAATGTGTCTACATGTGGCCACCCAGCGGTTGTGCTTCGTACTGCAGCCTGTCAAAGCTGTTGGTTGCATACTGCAAAATCGTCTTGAATTTGTATTGTGAAAAAAAGAGAAATTGCTCAAAGGAAAGAGTATATAGATCTCCGTGAGACAGTCTAGCTTGTGATTTCTATTGCTTAACACAAAACACTTACTGTATGTCTCATGCCGGACTGCTAAATCTATAGTGGAAGTGTTGACTGTCTTGGTAAACACAGTTCCCTAAGCACCCTGACCACATGTAATGTACAAATACTGCTGGGACATCACAGAACACAAAGGAGCTTTTGGTTTTTTTTTTACAAATTCTGTCTGGGAATAGATAACACCTTCATGTTCATTTTGAAACATTTCTAAAACCAAATTATAACTAAAAAGGGCCATATTTTATATATCGACTTTCTAATTATGATAGTCCAGAAGCTTGGAATTACACATGTAAAGTAGCTGGCATGGGCAGCTGTGAGGATACCCGAGGGTGAACCCATTGGACCACGGCAACGAACCTCCCCTGGGCAAGCGGGCCAGGTGGACCACCCCCTACACAGGGAGTGTTAGGGACAGGCCCAGGGGAAACTATTACCATGGCAGCTGGTACCCAGGGCAGACACGGGAGACGTAACAGGTGGCAGGCAAGACAGCTGGGTAGGCTGGCGAGACAAGAGGCAGGAAATATGGAGAGAGCGTAGGTACAGGCAGGCACGGATGGAACACAGGAACTCGGGCAGGACGGAGACACAGGCTGACACGGCAGGGACGCAGGAACACCAGCAGGATGGAGACACAGGGTGGCACGGCTGGAACACAGGAACACTGGCAGGATGGCGACACAGGCTGACACGGCTGAAACAGAGGAGCACAGGTAACTGAGAAGGTAACAAGGGTAGGAGGTAACAGGAGGATGCAGAAGGACACGGAAGGAGCGGAAGACAAAGGCAAAAGTGGGGCCAGAATCACTACTAATACCAGTGATGATCAGGCAGCGTCAATAGGAAGAGGTGGCCTGATATAGGAAGGTGAGGAGGTGTTTCCGGGTCAGGGTCCTCTAGATCATAGAGAGGACTGGGAGGAGTGGCCGAACTACAAGGGGCGAAGTGCGCGGGCGAGGCCCACAGTATGCGCGCGCCCGAGAAGGAGCCAACGCCGCTGCCAGAGCAGGAGAGAGGACGGGGACGCGCCGGGAAGCTGCGGCCCAGTAAGTATGAAGGGACACGGAAGGCGGCGGCGCGAGCGGAGGTGTGACACAACTATAGGTCAAACATATAAAGGAGACTAGATCTAACCTCATAAAGGTCTAAGCTGTGTGTAGAAGGAGACGAGCAGATATCAAGCTTGGAAAGACATGGATAAAATAAAATGAAAATATACACAGCTGTAAATTAACATTATAGTTACAGTTTAAACTAGAAAGTTATTTCCCGAGAGAACCCTTTTCAGGGAATCTGTCACCAGAATCACAGTTTTCTCTGCTGCAGATCGAGCAGAGCTTGGAATGCTGAGCTGTGTATAACCCCTCCCTCACCACTGATTGGCAGCTTTCTGTGTCCATTATATTGACTAAGAGCTGCTAAACAGTTTTGGGGGTTAGGGTTGGACCACGAGCCACGAGGCACCTAGTCCTGTACTGATAATCTCCTGGTAATAAAACACTGATTTTATTGAAACTACAGCACACAGCCAAGTAAAGTGATACATGACTGGAATAAGGGTCTCTTGCCCTACATTGCGCTGCTCTCAGATTACAAAACAAAAACTTGTGAATATGCACCTTTTTAATATCATCATATTCAAGTCCACAATTTTGTGCTGCTAATATACAGTCATGGCCAAAAGAGTTGGCTCCCATGAAATTGTTCCAGAAAATTAAGCATTTCTTGCAGAAAATTATTGCAGTTTCACATGTTTTGTTAAACACATGCTTATTTCCTTTGTGTGTATTGGAACAACACAAGAAAACAGAGAAAAATAAGCAAGTTGGAGATAATTTCACAAAGAACCCCAAAAATGGGCAGGGCAAAATTATTGACACCCTCAACTTAATATTGGGTTGCACACCCTTTGGAATAAATAACTGCAAACAATCGCTTCTTATCACCATAAAAAATCTTCTTACACCTCTCAACTGGAATTTTGGGCTGTTGATATTTTTCAACAATTTTGCTTCTCAAGTCCTTAGACAGTTCTCTTCTCCTCTTTCTGTTCTCCATGCTTAGTGTGGCACACACAGGCACATAATGCAAAAACTGAGTCAGCTTCTCCCCTTTTTATCTGGTTCCAGGTGTGATTTTCATATTTCCAACACCTGTTACTTGCCACAGGTGAGTTTGAACAAGCATCACATACTGTACTTGAAACAGTTTTGTTTACCCACAATTTTGGAAATGTACAAACAATTTTGACCTGCCAATTTTTAGGGGTTTGTGTAAAATTATGTCCAATTTGCCTTTTTTATCATTTTTTTTTGTCTTGTTGCAATACATACAAAGCAAATAATCATATGTCTAACAAAACATGTGCAATTGCACTAATTTTCTGGGACAAATACTTCATTTTCTGGAACAATTTCAAGGGTGCCAACATGTTCGGCCATGACTGTATATTTTAATTAAAACTTAATTTTGTGCGCCAAATCTCCTGCATAAAATGCTAAAGTTCAGGCTGATGCAGCTCTAACTAATGGAAACATAAAAAAGTACTGTATATTGACTGACAGTTTAATTTATCAATTCTATGATGTTTAATTCTGAGCTCCTGTCGGCATCAGGCATCCAACGCGAACAATGACTTACTTTTAAAAACACCGTATAACTATATTGGGAAAAAAAATGAAATCTTGCAATATTCACACCACTTGGACAATAAATGTATTGATAGACTTTCAGCAGTCTCATTATCATCACAGACAGCATGACAATGAAGGGTAGCATCTCTATACACAGTAGATAACAAAGGATCCACAAATCACAATACAGTAGATGATGGTCACAGGTCACTTCTGTCATTTACCTGGACACTGACATTTGCCTTGGTAGGAGCGTTAACATAAAAAAATTCTTTACAAGACAGAAACAGTATATTGCTTCATATGTCCATGTGACTGATGGAAAAAACAAGAAGCTTTTATCTTTGGCGAATGCCATTGTTTAGGAATACAGTGGACGTTGTCACTTACTGTAAAGAAAGTATACTATATTGTGCAGGCTTAGACTCTGTACCATCATGATCTCCAGCAGGTTTCAGCTGTTACAAGGGTAAAGAAAAATATCACATCAGCTCACCTTGTCCAGGTATCATTCAGTCTAGTAATGGTGCAGCACACGGACAGAGACCGCAGGCCAGCGACTGGGTGATAATGATCAGACTTCCAGCAACTGCAATGGAAAGGACTATAAAAACATTATTTATTAGTAGCTATCAACATATAAAAATGGAAAAAATAAAAGTAAACACACTAGGCCTACGTGTTTCGAGCATTAAGACTCTTAATCTGTGAATCGACTAAGAGTCTTAGAGCTCAAAACTCGTAGGCCTAGTGTGTTTCTTTTTATTCCTTCATAGAATCATAGAATGTTAGAGTTGGAAGGGACCTCCAGGGTCATCGTGTCCAACCCCCTGCTCAATACAGGATTCAATAGAGATGTCTGTCCAACCTCTGTTGGAAGACTTCCATTGAAGGAGAACTCACCACCTCTCATGGCAGCCTGTTCCATTTATTGATCGCCCTCACTGTCAAAAAGTTTTTTGTAATATCTAATACGTATCGTCTCCTTTTCAATTTCATTTTATTGCTTCTCCATGTGAAAATGAGAAAAATGATGATCCCTCTACACTGTGACATCCCTTCAGATATTTGTAGACCACTATTAAGTTTCCTCTCAGTCTTCTTTGCAAGCTAAGCATTCTAAGATCTTTTAGTCATTCCTCATAGGACATACTTTGCAGTCCGCTCACCATCCTTGTAGCTCTTCTCTGAACTTGCTCCAGTTTTTCAATGTCTTTACTAAGATGTGGTGCCCAGACTTGGACACAGTATTTTTTCCCATTTGATATTTTAATAGTTACTAATAAATATTGTTTTTATAGTCCTTTCCATTGCGGTTGTAGGAGATTCTTCAAGCTTTCTACCTGGTCAGCTGTTACATACAACTGCTATACTGCTCAAAGGCTGAGGCTGGTGCTACCACTGATGGAAAATCATTAAACCCTCTAGATGTTTCAGTTTGTGGTGACTGCAGCATCTAAATGGTTGACAGAAGGAAGGGAATCACTGTATACTTCCATTGCTCCAATAGAATGAATGCAACCTGAGACCTAATAGTGGCCAACATATCCGTCATTTATGGAAAACTATTATGTCCTTCCAGCAACAGAATCTAATAAGCTCATAACAGCATGAAACTGATATAATACACTGCAATACAAAGGTTTAGGTATCAAATACACCTAAATAAGTAGTGATGAGGACAAAGTGGGCCAAAAATTTCTTGTTAAAAAAAAAACTGAATTTTTCAACCAGCTCGATTTTTTTTTCACTAAATAAACCAATACCGAAAAATGGGCACAATGTGGCGGTCTGTGCTGATAACCCGGTATAGTAGGTGGGATAACATTCTGTTTTATCTTCTCTTTCTTTCTAAATTCATGGCGTAATCATCATTTCTGATGAGCCCGAACTCTAATCACTCACTTAAATCACATTTAAACAGGTAGATTATAAATGGCTATATGTGAAAGTTATTTCTGATAAGAGAAGATAACGGAAGGGAGTATATGGAGCATAAAATTGTTCTCCACCCAATATCTTCGAATCCTCTCCGAGTGGCGTTATAATGTAACAAGATAATTTGTGTGCACAAACTGCATAAAACTGTACGGGAATTTGCATTTGATAATGGAAGATTTGATATTCTAGGCAGGCAGCCTTCCTTCACAGGAGCAAAAAATCGCAGCTGTAGAAAATGTTAGAACAAGGTTCTAACTGGAACATTACAACCTCGCGGTAAAGATGTTAATGAAAGTGACTGTACGGGCGGCTAAATGAGATGACAGATTCCAGAACAACAGCAAACAGTTTTATTTTTACTTTTCATTTTCATTAAGTCGTATTATGCAGAGGAGATGCCGGACAGAGTAGAAAGTGAGAGCAGAGGGGCTAAAAAAATAAAAAGCATCCGACTGGGTTTAACCCGTTCATGATCAACAGCCTCAATGCCGCAACGTCCGGGTTTATCCTCTAGAAAAAACCATTGTTTCTATAGTTTAGTAACTTTTTTTAATCTATTATTACATAAATGGGATTTTATATGGGACCAAAAGGAAACCAGTATCTTGGCCGGTTTAGGTTTATGGAAAAAAAAAAAAATTGGAAAATCCAGCAACCGCAAAATTTATTAAAACATCACATTTATTCGTAGATTAAAACATGAAAAAGTACATTTTAAAAAACATGTTAGCGCAACGGTCGACGCGTTTCAAGCCAGTTTCACACTTCAGTTTTCTGGCGTCAGTCAAAATCCGTCGTTACCAGAAAAAAATGGATCCGACGGATTTGCCTGGCGGATCTGTTTTTTTCTCATTGACTTGTATTAGCGATGGATTGTGACGGATGGCCTTCCGTTTCGTCCGTCGTGCGATGGATCTGTCAGAAAGCCGGCATCCGTCGGCCGGGAAAAACGTCTATAGAAATGTTTTTTGTTACTGTCGAAAAGGCGGACAGCGACAGATCCGTTGCTGTCCGTCGTCTGCTAGAATGGACGCCTATGGGCGGAGGATCCGTTGCCGGATTCTGCTTTTTCCAAAAGAGCATGCCCGGAATCATTTCTGTTCCTTTAATTTAACCCCCAAAGCCTTTCTGGCACCAAACATTCTCTCTCTCTCCCCAGAATCGTGTTCATTAAAATTCCAAAATCTGCAACGGAAGAAACGGATGAAAAAAACGGATGCGACTGATTAAACGGATCCATTTTTTCGGAGGATCCGCTAGACGGATCTGTCGAAAAAACTGATCCTTTGCATCTGTTTTTCACTATTTTGGACGGATCCGTCGTTCCGTCAAGACGATGGATTTTGACTGACGCCAGAAAACTGAAGTGTGAAACAGGCCTTAATCATTAGGCTTTTTCGGCAGCCCTAGAGAGTATCCACAGAACAGCATTCGGGCAGCCAACCTGCCACTCCATTTTGTAGAGGGGATAAAATAGCCCCATCAGGGTTAAAAATTCCCATTCCGCTAATCAGTGCAGGTCCCAGCAGTCGGACCCCCACCGATCAATCATTTATTACCTATCTGTCGATTGCTAACTTTTATTCACTGAACAACCCCTGTAAAGGGAACCTGACAGCTGATATATGATGCTCAAACTATGCATCAGGTTATGGCTGTGGTATTTCAGAGAAAAAACGACTTTAAAAGCCACCAAGCACTGAGTCGCATGGGAGACTAGTCGGACAGGCTGGTCCCCTTTCGGCCTCTCCCCACCCGCTCCCCTTGAGTGACAGGTCTCTCTCTATACACCCACGCATATACTCATTTCCCTTACAGAGTAATTGAAAGACTACTTTTTGAAATATATACAGTAGATATCTAATGTTATACCTTTCTGAGTATTAGTCTCTTTTCTCAGTTTCTACAGTTATGGAAATAACTTGCAGGAATAATTTCAAGTACAATAGTTCTACCTAGATGTCTTGCTCAGTTCCTCTTCACACACTGATTATTTGTAATTATGGGCTGTGGGATAAGATACTGACCTATTATAACGTTCTATCCTTATATCTGCAATGTTCTCTTAGTAAAGGCATACACTAGTTCTTCAATCACACATTCTTCTGATTGTTGCCTGCTCTGAAGAGCCTCCGAAGAGGAGATCCAAGTAAAACAATTTGCATGCATTGCAGATAAATTGTTCCTAGAGTGTACTGTGAGTGTTATCTCCATAGAAATAGGATTGGGACCAGAAGTAACTTATTTGGGCTATTTTTTTTTAGATATTTGTTTTGTTCAATGTTTTTTACTAAATGTAACGATAGAGAGTGTCTCTCCATATGTGGTGCGTGGGTGGGGAGTCGTAGAGGGAGGGTGCATTCCAGGAAAAAAACAAGAGTGACTTAACTTTACTCGGGAACTCAAAATCAACTATGAACATAACAACTTCTCTTACCGAGGGTCATAGAGGGTCACAGTTCTGTGTTTAACATGAACACTTTACTAGAATCAGGCGGAGAACTAGGTTTCCTTCTTTCAGGTTTCTAGTTCTTAGAAGGTCTCTCCTACATGGGCAAGTACCAAGAAACCCGGTTACCCTGGTTAATTTTTCTACAGATGATCAACTTCTGTTCTCGCTCACTGAATCAGCTGCATTTGTTGTAGCTAGTGATGAGTGAGTATGCTCATTACTCAAGATTTCCGAGCATGCTTGGGTGTTCTCCGAGTATTTGGAAGTGCTCAGAGATTGTTTGTGTCGCCGCTGCTGCATGATTTGTGGCTGCTAGACAGCCTGAATACATGTGGGGATTCCCTAACAAACAGGGAAGCTGGATTGTGCTTGACAGTTACTTAGATATTCATTAGTGATTAGCGAGTATACTCATTGCTCGGGTTTTCCCGAGCATGCTCGAGTGGTGTTCGACTATTTGGAAGTTCTTGGAGATTTAGCTTGGGATTTCCTGTTGGTTAGGGAATTCCCCACATGTATTCAGGCTGTCAAGTAGCCGCAAATCATGCAGCTGCCGCAACAGAAACTAAATCTCCGAGCACTTCCAAATACTCGGAGATTACCCGAGAATGCTCAGGAAAACCCGAGCAACGAGCATAGAATCATAGAATCATAGAATCGTAGAGTTGGAAGGGACCTCCTGGGCCATCTGGTCCAACCCCCTGCTCAAAGCAGGATTCACTAAATCATCCAAGTCAGATGTCTGTCCAGCCTCTGTTTGAAGACTTCCATTGAAGGAGAACTCACCACTTCTCGTGGCAGCTTGTTCCACTCATTGATCACTCTAACTGTCAAAAAGTTTTTTCTAATATCTAATCTGTGTCTCCTCCCATTCAGTTTCATCCCATTGCTTCTAGTCTTTCCTTGTGCAAATGAGAATAAAGTTGATCCTTCTACAATGTGACAGCCCTTTAGATATTTGTAGACAGCTATTAAGTCTCCTCTCAGTCTTCTCTTTTGCAAACTAAACAATCCCAAATCCTGCAACCTTTCCTCATAAGACAGGGTTTGCAGACCGGTCACCATTCTGGTTGCTCTTTTCTGAACTTGCTCCAGTTTGTTGATGTCTTTTTTAAAATGTGGTGTGGTGCATACTCGCTTATCAATAATATTCATCTTTTTTGCAATTTTATTTTAATATTCATTTAAATTAATTCATTCAATTTGGTAGTGGAGTATTTTAAAACAGATCTGTCAACAGGACAAAAAAGGTAACAAAAAGTATTTGCTCTCATTTCAGTTATTTTATTGACACTGCTCTCCTAAATACGCCTTTTTTTAAATTCACCATACAATTCCAGAGATATGTGTCGTTTTATTTACCGCTCAGTTTTATAGTCTCTACCGGGGGCGTGGCTCACAGAGTAATAACGCCTAGCAGCCTAAAGACACGCCCCAGAGGATCCTGTCAGCCACGCCCCCTTGAAAAGTCTATTAAAAGTAAGTGCAAACATTAACATGATATATCAAACTGTCTTAGCCATTTCTAGATTGAATGTAAGTGTCAAGATTAGATTTTAGACGTTGGCAAATTTCTGTTCCAGTATTTGTCAAGTCTATTCCACTAGTGTACTGACATGCCAAGCTGTGCATTTTTATTTCTCTAGTAACATAGATAATATTTTACTTTATGGACAAGACCTGAGCAGGAAGGAAAGTGTTCATACATGGCTGAAGTCGATCTTCAATTATACAGAAATTTAATCTGAGCTCATTGTGCATTAGGACAATCACTCAAATTAATGAGTTGACAAAATGAAGGGCTATTTGTCTTACTTGGAGTTTATGAAGTCTCATGGAAATTTCCAAAGATAAGCCCTTTAATCCAGTTTATTAACTGTGTAGAGATAATTTAGCTAGGGTCATTCTCTTATTAGCACGAGCATTTGAAATAGTAAAAAGGAGCTTGGAAAGGAAATTAGTGTTAAACATTAAAATAAGGTTACAGGGGTCATCTGGCTTATCCCATTTCAAATATTGGAATGTATTAACTTAAAAGGACATTCCCGAAATTGAATTTAATCTCCTTTTCATGAGATAAGGGATAACTCAGTGATTGCTGGGGAGTGCTAATGCTGCGACCAACAGAGATCTTGAGAATGGGGCTCTGCAGAGTCCAGTCTTGAATTGGGTGCAGGTGTGCATACTGGAACTCTCCTGCATTCACTGTCTATAGGGCTAGAATAACACTGATCAGTTATTTCCATCAGTCACATGGACAATGATTGGAGGAGTAGTGTGCATGCAGAACCCAGTTCTCAGAATCGTTGTGGGTCTTAGTGTTCAGTCAACCAAAGATCTTTCATTTATTTCCGATGAACTTTGGGAATAAACATTTGCTACAGCAAAGGGGTCCCTTATTGAAAAGCTTGAGGAAAAAGAGGCTTCAAAGCAAACCCTAAACACTGGAAGACATTCCATTGGGAGCTATGTAATACTTCACTTGTCCTGTGGTGGCACTGCATGAATTAAACTCATTCCGTCAGTTTACAGCTGCTCGATTGGGTTTTCAGCAGTGGGATACTCTGTGATTTTAGGCTCAGCTTAAGGTACCTGTCACGCTCGGACACAGGTAAGTCCGGCGGAAGACACAGCATGTAAATTCTACTGATGGAGAGGAAGGACCTAAAGGTAGCGAGCGAGGGATGGGACAACTCCTGACACCAACTTATGTCTGTCTCTAAGCTCCCCTAATGCCCTATATGGGTCCTTCCTCCCGCCGCCGTCACGTGCCTTAGTCCCTGATTGTCACCTCAATGTACCCTGGCTAGTGCACTGGCTAGAATGGGCACTAGCCTCGCCACTGCAGATGGTAACACACAAGGGGAGAGACAAACACGGGACAGACAAGGAAAAAATACTCAGCTCAGGTTCTGCTGCTAAGCTCCACCGCAGCAGAGAAAACAGCACCAGGAATCGAAACTCCCACAGCAACAACACCATCACAGGAGAGCTCCACACATCCATCTCGTCTGCATAGAAGAACTCTATAACCGACGATCAGCTGATGGGTCATGTGGGTCATGTGACTATTAAAAGGGAGATGGGAGTGGTTACCAACCAACATCAGCTGACCATCCTGAAAGAACTGCCAGCAAGAGACTGACATTAACTCTTGCTGAACTTAAGGAAAAAACATTTACGTTTCAGCAGACCCAGAGCTGCCACGAATCACTTAATGATCCGTGACAGTACCCTTTTAATGAAATGATTGTCCTAAGAGGTGACCATTTTAAGTTCATAATATTTTTTAGATGAAATAATCCCACATTTTAAAGGTATCTCAGAAAAGTGGGCCGTGACAGTAGCTTACGTCAGTCTTCCTTCTGTAGTAAAGAGCTTAATGGAAGAAACAGGAAAATTGTGGAGAATTTATTTGCATTTTAAAGCCCCACCATGGCTTAATGGGGTCCAGAAAGAATGTGGTAGATAGGAATAAGATAATCAGCAGAGATTCAAATTCAGCAAATCACTAGAATTTGATAAGGAAATTAGTTTTGCAGCAAAATTATTCTCTGTGAATTGAATGTTCCTTACAATCGGGGATCTACCCAGAACCAGGAGCATACTAAATAGAGGATGTAAAAAAATAAAAACGCTCACTTGTCCCACTGCCCTCGCAGCCTTTCAACTGGTCCTCCACGCCTCTTCCGGCGATACGCATCCCTTTTTGGCCTGCTTCATTCTCATTTGTCCACTGACGATATTGTCTTTCTTGCCATTGTGGCACTTGTTGTGACATCACGACATTACGACATGTCACCCAAGACTTGGTCAGCTCCTCAGGGGACGTACGTTTTGACATCCGAGGTCTACTCAGCATCGGAACCACTGGAGCAGAATGAAACTGAAGAATATGTGCGCTTATGGTGGAAGGCAAAAAAAGAGGCACCAGAGGACCATTGCAGGGGTGGCAGGACAGATGACAAGTGAGGTAAGTATTTTTTAAAAAAAAATTTTGCTGGCCCTCTACTGTTAAGCAAAACAGTGGTCAGCTGGAGCAAGTTGCAAAAAATATTGGACTCTGGAGCATCTGAATTGTTGCAAAATTCAAAGAGAAATCAAATGTACTGGAACAAATTCGTTCATCTCTAGTGGTAAATGCAAAGTGACAATTGGGCCGACCACAAGGACCCTCACAAATTACAAGAACGGGAAAGTGGTTTACTCATCAGTACTTTAATCACAAAGGACATGGAGACCATCGCACTTGGGTTAAGTTTGGGGCCATAAAAATCTGTTCAATACCTAGAGTGAACTTTTGCTTTAATGCAAACACAATTTCCAAACGTATTTTCTTACGCAAGACTATGCGCAAAAAAATCAAACATTATTAGATAAAAGTCTCTTTAAATGTACATAATGCTGAGCTCTATGTGTGGAGCTGCCTTTCCATATAATCCATTTATTGCCAGATAACGGAGGGTTAGATCAGTACCAGACTTTCCTCCTTCTGCTTTTTTCCCTAAGGAAACAAGGCAATATCACTGAGCATGTTTGTATGATAATACCCGATAACTGTATTTACTCTGTCATCTAATAGACACTATATATAGCTGGATTTATTCTTCGCCATTTAGTTGCAGAGCAGAGTAAATCAATAAGATATATTACCCAATAAAATAGAATTTACAGAAATAAATGACAAACACATTAAATAAAACTGTGTCCTGCCACTGAATGCTAATAAACCCCATACATTGTACAAGATGCCATCACAACCAAGGTCATTCTTACTAGACCAGGCAATGAAATATTATAGGAATTCTCTATTTATGGGCTAGAATATTTTTTTTAAATGGACATGGTATAAAATGGGAGGTGTTTACATAAATCCTGCCCAAAAAGGGGCCTGGTTTCTGCCATTCCTGGAGAGGAACTTCCCTATTTTACAAATTGAGATGTTAAAGGGGTTGTCTGGAACTTTTTCATTAATGGCCAATTCTTAGGATATACAGGTGCTTCTCATAAAATTAGAATATCATTGAAAAGTTAATTTATTTCAGTTCTTTATTCCAAAAAGTGAAACTCCTATATTATATAGAGTCATTACACACAGAGTGATCTGTTTCACGTGTTTATTTCTGTTAATGTTGATGATTATGGCTTACAGCCAATGAAAACCCAAAAGTCATTCTCTCAGTAAATTAGAATACTTTATAACACCAGCTTGAAAAATGATTTTAAAATCTGAAATGTTGGGCTACTGAAATGTATGATCAGTAAATGCACTCAATACTTGGTCGGGGCTCCTTTTGCGTCAATTACTGCATCAATGCGGTGTGGCATGGAGGCGATCAGCCTGTGGCCCTGCTGAGATGTTATGAAAGCCCAGGTTGCTTTGATAGCAGCCTTCAGCTCGTCTGCATTGTTGGGTCTGGTGTCTCTCATCTCCCACTTGACAATACCCCAAAGATTCTCTATGGAGTTAAGGTCAGGCGAGTTTGCTGCCAATCAAGCACAGTGATACTGTTTTGTGTACACCAGGTATTGGTACTTTTGGCAGTGTGGACAGGTGCCAAGTCCTGCTGGAGAATGAAATTTCCATCTCCAAAAAGCTTGTCGGCAGAGGGAAGCATGAAGTGATCTAATATTTCCTGGTAGACGGCTGCGCTGACTTTGGACTTGATAAAACACAGTGGACCTACACCAGCAGATGACATGGCTCCCCAAACCATCACTGATTGTGGAAACTTCACACCAGACCTCCAGCAGCTTGGATTGTGGCCTCTCCACTCTTCCTCCAGACTCTGGGACCTTGATTTCCACATGAAATGCAAAATTTACTTTCATCTGAAAACAACACCTTGGACCACTGAGCAGCAGTCCAGTTCTTTTTCTCATTGGCCCAGGTAAGACGCTTCTGGCGTTGCCTATTGGTCAAGAGTGGCTTGACATACGGAATGTGACACTTGTAGCCCACGTCCTGAATACGTCTGTGTGTGATGGCTCTTGAAGCAATGACTCCAGCAGCAGTCCACTCCTTGTGAATCTCCCCAAATTTTTGAATGACCTTTTCTTAACAATCCTTTCATGGCTGCAGTTATCCCGGTTGCTTGTGCACCTTTTTCTACCACACGTTTTCCTTCTACTCAAATTTCCATTAATATGCTTAGCTACAGCACTATGAACAGCCGGCTTCTTTAGCAATGCCCTTTTGTGGCTTACCCTCCTTGTGGAGTGTGTCAGTGACTGCCTTCTGGATATCTGTCTAGTTAGCAGTCTTCCCCATGATTGTGGAGCTACTGAAACAGTCTAAGGGACCTTTTTAAATGCTTAGGAAGCCTTTGCAGGTGTTTTTTCTTAATTATTCTATACCCTTTATTTGATAATCACATAAAATACACAAACATGATTAAAAAAAGGACGACAACCAAATAACCAATAACTGAGAAACAGATGCATGAAAAAATATATAATGTGACAAAATTGTAGGTCCCAATGGAGGAAAGTGCAAAAAAGATATTATAGGGATGAACAATATGTAATGGGCTTGGTCTATAGCATAAATATATATCACTGTGGATATATACTGTAGATACCATACTGTAATAATAAGTCATACTCCTAATATTGCACCCTTACCCATATGGAGCCAAGGACAAAAGACCAGAGCCCCTCTCCCCCTAGAGCCTATTACGTATTTTTCATCCCTATAATATCTTTTTTGCACTTTCCTCCATTGGGTCTACAATTTTGTCACATTATATAACTTTTGATCCATCTGTTTCTCAGGTACTGGTTCTTTGTTTGTCGTCCTTTTTTTTAATCATGTGTGTGTATTTTATGTGCTTGTCAAAGTGTATGTCTTTTTTGCTAAAAACTCCTTTCTGTATTATTGCTACATATTAATTTCTTGGGAGGGCATTAATATCCACCCTCATTTTTTGGACCATAATATGGTTTAGATGGAGTTTTTAGTAAAAATGTACCTAATGAATCTATTGCTATATAGTAAAGAGATTGTCTACTACTTGTTATATTGATTGCCTATCCTCAGGTCATCAATGTCTGATCAGCCAGGGTCCGGTACCCGACACCTCTTTAACTATATAACTATATAACATATCCCATCCATCAGGCCAGAGGCTTAGCTTTATTCTTATTGTTCTCAGTACAAGATCAGTAAAACTGGTGTCTACTTAGAGATGTGCTCACGAGATCTTTCTCAGCCAAAAAGAATGAACATATACACTAACGACTTGCTGTGCGTACAGCTCTGGCAAAAATTAAAGACCACTTTCAAATGTTCAGTTTGTCTGATTTTTCTCTTTATCGGTATATTTTTGAGTAAAATGTAAATTGTTCTTTTAGTCTATAAACTTTTCTGACACATGTCTCCAAATTTCCAAGCAATAAATTTTCTATTTTTTTTCTGACAAAGAAAAATGGTCAAAATAAAAAAAAACAGTGCTTTCAGACCTCAAATAATGCAAAGAAAACAAGTTCATAATCATATAGAAGCAATAATACTAATGTTTTAACTCAGGAAGAGTTCAGAAATCAATATTTTGTGGAATAACCATGATTTTTAATCACAGCTTTCGTGCATCTTGGCTGCTTGCCACCAGTCTTTCACACTGCTTCTGGCGCATAAATGTAAGCAGCTCTTTGTTTGCTGGCTTGTGACTATCCATCATCCTCTTGATTACATTCCAGAGGTTTTCAATGGGGTTTAGGTCTGGGGTTTTGGTCTGGAGAATGGGCTGCCCATGACAGGGTATTGATGTGATGGTCTCTTATTTTTTGTCAGAGCTGTATATTTTGCCTTTTGATCCTGTCCATCCTTCTTGCAGCTTCCGCTTTGAAGATGCTCCCTATTAATACACACAATTAGAAAAAGAAAACGTCAGCTGCAAAGTGGCCACAAAAGACATAAAAAAAAATGCTCAAGGAAAAACACTGCTAGAAGCGTCAGAAAAAATTTAGCAGGTATGCCGGTATCTGAAAGACACTATGTGCACATTCCCTTGTGTGGCTAAAAGTGACTTCGGACACCCTGAGGCACCATTTGTATCATTTTTCCTATAGCCAAGCCCCTGAAAAATGGCTGCACACAGGATACCAGCATAACCATGGATATGTGTAGGCTTGGACTGGCCCACCGGAAACAGGTGTATTCCCTGGTGAGCCCCAATGCAGGAGAGGGCTTTCCATCTGCCCATATGATCAGTAATTGGCATTATATGCTTGATTCTCTATGTACATACAAGGGCAGCATCTCATCATTCATGTATCAAACTCCCCAGTTCATTATTATATTGAAGCGGAGGTAAATTTGTGAATGAGGGTAATGTAATATTTGCGTATAGTAGAAAAGTGGGTCCCCAAGGTCAATGCTACTAGTGGTCCCTTGGCACCTCTGTCCGACACTGGATATACGTTCTCTGCTACTTCAGCCTTATGTGCTAGGACTGATGTGAAAATAATAAGCATTTGGAACTTTCCAACTTCTCCACTAAATGCACAGTGTGTATCTGCAAAGGTTTTTTGGAATCAACAGATTAAGTCATTAGTTTGCCCGACACATAGAAAGAATAAAATGAGGCTGATTGTGCATCCGACCTGCAGTGTTACCTTGACTAATGTTTTCGATCTGTCTTGGCACATTTTACTGCTTATTTTCTAATACATCCAAAATCATTCATGGATTTTATGCACCTATTTAAAATGACGACACAATTTTGCAGGTTAGTAGGATTTTAAGAACAGGCGCTCATTTCGCGGAGTTCCGTGTCAGCAGCTTTGTGCAGCCTCAGACGGAAGCCGTCATCGTTTTCTACAGATTCAACAATGATAATTATCTTCTTCTGCTCAACGAGAAAATGAAAAGTCTCAGTAAAATTGTCGTCTGCGGAGGAAAATATTAAATGACGTCTCATTAGAAAAGCAATTGCTAATTGCATTTTTAGTCTATTTATTTGTATTGCTGTATTTTCTTAGAATGTTACCTGTCGTTTGCGATGTGGCAGAGATGTGACTAATTCCAAAGAATGAGAGACAGGAATCATCAGATTGGGTGACGGATGGAAATATCAGGACGAATCAGGAAGAAAGTCACATCGGCTGATCTGCATTTTTTTTTTCATACTTGTATACAGGGGCAACTTGCATTTGTTTCGTTAGAAAATAACATGAACATCCATATGACCGTCAAATTTATATTTCTGTATGGAAATTACATAGGGGAAACGTTGATCATAACTACCAGTTAAAGGATGAAAAATTAAAGGGGTTGTTCAATCCCTTTAATGCCCTTTTTAATGCCTATCAACTCCTTCTGTAATTAGCATTATAATAAAACTAGATGGTGGCCCGATTCTAACGTATCAGGTATTCTAGAATATGTATGTAGTTTATGTATGAAGATTTAATAATAATGCAACAATGCACCCCCCAATCCTTATATGCATGGTCCTCTCACCCCCCAATCCTGATATGCATGGTACCCCTCGCTCCCCAATCTTGATATGCATGGTCCTCTCACCCCGAAATCCTGATATGCATGGTACCTCTCACCCCCCTATCTTGGTATGCATGGCCCCCTCACCCCCCAATCCTGGTATGCATGGCCCCCTCACCCCCCTATCCTGGTATGCATGGCCCCCTCACCCTCCTATCCTGTTATGCATGGCCCTCTCACCCCCCCATCCTGGTATGCATGGTCCTCTTTCCCCCTATCCTGTTATGCATGGTCCTCTCACCTTGTATCCTGGTATGCATGGTCCTCTCACCCTCCGATCCTGTTATGCATGGCCCTCTCACCCCCCTATCCTGGTATGCATGGTCCTCTCACCCCCCCATCCTGGTATGCATGGTCCTCTCACCCCCCTATCCTGGTATGCATGGTCCTCTCAACCCCTATCCTGGTATGCATGGTCCCCTCACCCCCGTATTCTGGTTTGGATGGTCCCCTCACCCCCCTATCCTGGTATGCATGGTTTACTCACCCCCCTATCTTGGTATGCATGGTCCCCTCCCCCCCCCCATCCTGGTATGTATGATCCTCTCACCCCCAATCCTGATATGCATGGTCCTCTCACTCCCTTATCCTGGTATGCATGGTCCTCTCACACCCCTATCCTGGTATGCATGGTCCTCTCACCCCTCCTATTGTGGTATGCATGGTCCTCTCACCCCCCTATCCTGGTATGCATTGTCCCCTCACCCCCCCATCCCGGTAGGCATGGTCCCCTCACCCCCTATCTTGGTATGCATGGTCCCCTCACCCCCCCATCCTGGTATGTATGATCCTCTCACCCCCAATCCTGATATGCATGGTCCTCTCACTCCCTTATCCTGGTATGCATGGTCCTCTCACACCCCTATCCTGGTATGCATGGTCCTCTCACCCCTCCTATTGTGGTATGCATGGTCCTCTCACCCCCCTATCCTGGTATGCATTGTCCCCTCACCCCCCTATCCTGGTATGCATGGTCCCCTCACCCCCCTATCTTGGTATGCATGGTCCCCTCACCCCCCCCATCCTGGTATGTATGATCCTCTCACCCCCAATCCTGATATGCATGGTCCTCTCACTCCCTTATCCTGGTATGCATGGTCCTCTCACACCCCTATCCTGGTATGCATGGTCCTCTCACCCCTCCTATTGTGGTATGCATGGTCCTCTCACCCCCCTATCCTGGTATGCATTGTCCCCTCACCCCCCCATCCCAGTAGGCATGGTCCCCTCACCCCCTATCTTGGTATGCATGGTCCCCTCACCCCCTATCCTGGTATGCATGGTCCCCGAGCCCCCCAATCCTGATATGCATGGTCCTCTCACACCCCTCTCTTGGTATGCATGGTCCTCTCACCCCCCTATCCTGGTATGCATGGTCCTCTCACCCCCTATCCTGGTATGCATGGTCCCCTCACCCCTGTATTCTGGTATGGATGGTCCCCTCACCCCCCTATCCTGGTATGCATGGTCCTCTCACCCCCCTATCCTGGTATGCATGGTCCCTTCACCCCCCCATCCTGGTATGTATGATCCTCTCACCCCCCCAATCCTGGTATGCATGGTCCTCTCACCCCCCCAATCCTGGTATGCATGGTCCTCTCACCCCCAATCCTGATATGCATGGTCCTCTCACCCCCTTATCCTGGTATGCATGGTCCTCTCACCCCCCTATCCTGGTATGCATGGTCCTCTCATCCCTCCTATTGTGGTATGCATGGTCCTCTCACCCCCCTATCCTGGTATGCATTATCCCCTCACCCCCCCATCCTGGTATGCATGGTCCCCTCACCCCCTATCCTAGTATGCATGGTCCCCTCACCCCCTATCCTGTTATGCATGGTCCCCGAGCCCCCCAATCCTGATATGCATGGTCCTCTCACACCCCTATCCTGGTATGCATGGTCCTCTCACCCCCCTATCCTGGTATGCATGGTCCTCTCACCCCCTATCCTGGTATGCATGGTCCCCTCACCCCCGTATTCTGGTATGGATGGTCCCCTCACCCCCTATCCTGGTATGCATGGTCCTCTCACCCCCCTATCCTGGTATGCATGGTCCCCTCACCCCCCATCCTGGTATGTATGATCCTCTCACCCCCCCAATCCTGGTATGCATGGCCCTCTCACCCCCCCAATCCTGGTATGCATGGTCCTCTCACCCCCAATCCTTATATGCATGGTCCTCTCACCCCCTTATCCTGGTATGCATGGTCATCTCACCCCCCTATCCTGGTATGCATGGTCCTCTCACCCCTCCTATTGTGGTATGCATGGTCCTCTCACCCCCCTATCGTGGTATGCATTGTCCCCTCACCCCCCCATCCTGGTATGCATGGTCCCCTCACCCCCCTATCCTGGTATGCATGGTCCCCTCACCCCCTATCCTGGTATGCATGGTCCCCGAGCCCCCCAATCCTGATATGCATGGTCCTCTCACACCCCTATCTTGGTATGCATGGTCCTCTCACCCCCCTATCCTTTTATGCATGGTCCTCTCACCTTGTATCCTGGTATGCATGGTCCTCTCACCCTCCTATCCTGGTATGTATGGTCCTCTCACCCCCCCAATCCTGGTATGCATGGTCCTCTCACCCCCCAATCCTGGTATGCATGGTCCCCGAGCCCCCCAATCCTGGTATGCATGGTCCTCTCACACCCAATCCTGATATGCATGGTCCCCTCACCCCCCAATCCTGGTATGCATGGTCCTCTCACCCCCCTATCCTGATGTGCATGGTCCTCTCACCCCCCTATCCTGATATGCATGGTCCCCGAACCCCCCAATCCTGGAATGCATGGTCCCCGAACCCCCCAATCCTGATATGTATGGTCCCCGTCACCCTGGCGGCTGCAACCAATCAGCGGCAGGCGCAGCTTACCGTTACAAACAGCTGTGCCTGCCGCTGATTGGTAGGCCGCGACCAACATAGCATGTAAAAAAATAAAATAAAAAAATTTAAAAAAAGGTTATACTCACCTTCCGACGACCTCCGATCTCCTTTCTCATGCGCCTGCCTTGCGGTCCCAGTAATGCATTGTGGCGGGCTTAGACCGCTGATGACATCGCGCTCTCTCTCGAGAGTGACGTCATCTCCGGTCTAAGCCGCAATGCATTACTGGTACCGCGAGGAAAGGAGATCGGATGCTGTCAGAAGGTGAGTAAAACATTTTTTTATTTTAATTCTATTTTGTACAGATTAAGCGCTGCTCCCAATTGAGTCTGTGCCCGACAGCGGCTGCTCCTGGCCTGGCGGCTGCGACCGATCTGCACCGCGAGATTTCGGTTACAGACAGACACCATAAGACGATTATATATATATAGATTCCCTGCTATGTTCCCTATTTTGCTAAATACTTTTCTTCCTGTTATGTCTTATTTGAGGGGACTCTCCAACAGGGCGTCACAGGAGGATCGCCTTGCAGTCACCTCCTTGCAGCGTCTAAACACATTCGATGTAAATCAATAATCGGCCGGTTATTGAGAATGTGCTGAGACTAACGCCTTATCCGAGCACATTCGCTCATCACTAATAGATAGATAAATAGAAAGATATCAAAAGTTTAAAGAGAATCTGTCACCAGGTTTTGCTGCCCCATCAGAGAGTAACATGATGTAGGATAATACACTGATTCCAGTGATGCGTCATTGACTTTACTGGGTGCCAAAGCTTTGATTAAAAACTGTTTTGTCTGCTGCAGATCTAGCAGTTCTCTCAATGCTGAGTTGTGCATAACCCCACCCTCACCACTGATTGGCAGCTTTCTGTGCAACCCCACCCCCACCACTGTGCATTGTCAAAAATCTGCCAATTAGTGGTGGGGGCATGGTTGGACTACCCTTCAGCAAGTTTGTTAGTCCTCTAGTAATAATAACCTGCTGATAAAACAATGATTTTATAAAAACTTTCACTAAGCAGCCCGATAAGTGACAAATCAATGGAATAAGGGTCTCCTCCCCAGCATCATGCTACTCCCTGATAAGGTTGCAAAAACCTGCTGACAAAGTACCTTTGAATACCAGATTCAACATGCTATTTCCAAAAATCTAATACTAGTTGTAAAATTATGTCTCTTGAGAAAGACAATCAGATCCCTTTTAATTATATTTTTTACAGACGTTTCCGAGAAAGGAAAATAAAAATAAACAGACCTATCAGATTTTTTTCTGGGATCGGACTGTGACCAATCTTTTTTTTTTCTACATTTTCCTGGAAAATCTCTAAGAGACAACAAATAAGCAGATACATTCTTAGATTAGACGGTTAGCTGTTGAAATCAATAACCCAAAATCAATAAAAAAATAGTAATTAATTGACTCTGGAAGGCAGATGGAGTAAACTTGCTTTTTGCATTCTGATTTTCCTTCCTGATAATAACACGAGCAGGCTGGGCAGGCGGAGGACTGCCGTGAAGAAATCTGCCTCTAATGACATTTGGTGGCTTCAGCGAAAATGTGCAGATCATAACAGGTACGCTAATTAATGGACAGCAGATCGTGTCATGGATCCATCACAAATTGCTTGGCTAGATATGATTCATTCTCCATTTCTCATTATCTTTGGGTTCATTTCTTGTTATATTTAGTGCCAAACTCCATATACCTCCTCTCTGTGCAAAGACGCTGAGATGTGAAACAGCGGAGCTTAAGCCTTGTGATTAGAAGAAGAATGCATTTCCAAAAATGTGAAGGAAAAGCTAATTGGTATAAACAAGGATTCCATTCACAGTAAACATTAACATTGGGGCTCCAGAGAACATTCTCCAGTCAAATGGGAGATAGAAGAAATAGATTTGGCTAAAGACCTAATTTAACCCTAAATGTCACTGCCTTCAGGTTCCGGAATGAATCACAGATGTAGTTCTCTCTTCACCCCGGGAGGTGCCATCTTCTGTGCATTTTCCACCCCATGATGAGTAGAACAGTTTGTGTGGCTCCGAGAAGAGGAAAGAAAGGAAAGACAATTGACTACATGTTTGCCTCCTGATTTTTTTTGGCTACACTGGAATGCACTACTTTTATGTCACATTCTATAGACCAGAATATGAAAAGGAAGAATCATGTAGTAAACAGTCATTCATTCAGATGATGCACAGTCTCACCAAGTCCTCCGGAGCAGGAGAAGTGTCACAGACAAAAGTGCCCATTGTGCCGAGGTTGGCACTTACCGATGGTATCACAAACAGGATAACTGTGGCGCTATTGCCTGCACCCCTGCATGGTGTCCTCTTCTACCTCCATGCAGGGACGCTGGCTTACTTACTGCCTCGGTCCTCGGCACAATTCTCAGTGTGCTCCTGCTTCCTATGTGTGCGCCACAGCTCTGGCGGAGCACCTATCGGGCTTGTAGCTAAGATGCATTTAGTATAAGTTAGTGCACCTGCAAGAAGACTCTCAGCCAACAGTTGGAAGGCATCTTGTATTAAAGACTCCCTCTCCCCAAGGGAGTGGTCTAGCAACGTGTAGAGTCATTAGTGAGTAAGATGCCCTATTAGTGAGTTGTGAGGTCCCCTGGTCCCGGTGTGGCCAGTGTCCCGAACCTGTATCCCTGGTCCCAGTGTGGCTAGTCCTGTATCTGAGCTTCCCTGGTCCCGGCGTAGCCAGTCCTGTATCAGTAGTTCCCTGGTCCATGAGCGGCCAGTGCCTGAACCCCGTTCCCTGGTCCTTGTGTGGTCAGTTCCTGAACATTTTCCCCCAGTACATGTGCTGTCAAACCCTGACAAGTCTCCTAGTCCGGCGTGTCTGAACCGAGACCGAATCCGTGTCAATAACCGTTCCATAAAGGTGCCAGAGCTTACCAGTTTGAACGAAGACCTAACCCTATCAATGTCAGCGTACCTGATCCCTGGGGTCAGCAGCTACTGTGCCGGGGTCTATCCAGGAGTGGAACCTAGCGGCTACCTGCAGCCAAGTCTGTCTCCACCATCAGGAGCTCCAGTGAACACTACGCTCCTTTCTGGGCAGGCCCTGTGGCACAGTAGGTTTAAAAACCCAATACCCAAACAAAATAGCATTTAGAGTATATTTGGTTTCCACAGCTTTTAATGCAATTTTTTAAAGTCAACAGTTGATTAAACAAAAGGAGAAGAATCTGGTCCTTGATTCATCACGGCATTTTGTACCCTATCTTGATGAAAAGAGCACTTGATGTATTTCAAAAGAACAGTTCTCTTTATGGAAAAACTCGGTTTTCATTCCATCCTTAAAAATACACAGCAAGAATAAAATACATGGCAACATGTTGCCCATTTCCAGTCATTTTCAAACCAAAATTTAAAGCAGGTTTCCCTGTGTCTGGGTTCCAATGTTTTTGAGGCAAGAATAGTCTGCTGCCCATTCCTTTAATCGCTAATAAAAACTTGATTGCCCCAAGTAAGTAAATAGGATCCATTTGAAAAAAGAGATCTCTCATACTCATACTGGCTTGGTTAAAATAGTTTTCCCACCATAAAAGGACAGTTAACAGTTGATTTTTTTTTCAACACTCAAATATAATAATGGACACCACCATAAATGTACAAACCTGGAAAAACCCAGTCAAATTTACCAAAACAAAAAACAACGTAAGAACCTAAAATATAGAAAATTATGGTGGAGTTCTGTTTTTTTCACAATTTTATAACATTTGGATTTTTTTTTTACTCATTTTTCACTACATCACATGATAAAGAGAATGGCGTCATTTAAAACAGCAACTTGTCCAGCTAAAATATAACATAAAAACATGTCATCTATAATAGATTGGTGGGGGTCAGACACCCAGATCTCCCACCAATTACCGTAGTTGTTACTTGCCCCAGTGGCTATGGGTAGTAGCTGCTGCCGGGTGCTACAGAACAGCTCATATTTGCAGTGCCCAGCAGTGGCCACTACACATTGTTGGAGCAAATAACAACATATTAGGCTACTTTCACACATCAGGTTTTCGGCGTCAGGCGCGATCCGGCGTCGTGCCGGAACGCCGGATCCGGCAAATGTTTTGTAAAACCTGATGTGCCGGATCCGGTTTTCTGCCGAATCCGTCTTGTTCTTGACAGACAAAACCGGATCCGTCTCATCCGGTTCATCCGTTTTTCTATCCGTTTTTCGACGGATTACGCCGGATCCGGTTTTTAAAATTGACCCTTGTGGCCTTCCGAACGGGATTGGCTACTGGAAAACTATATATAGCGTGTTCCTACAGCCCTTCTTTGACAGGTTGTAGAGGAGAAAGTGCAGGTTGGAGAGAAGAGCAAGTTACTGGTGAAGATGGATGTTGTGATTGGAAATATTTTGAAGAATTTGGCGGATTTTATAGCGGAGGCGAATCGTTTGAGGGTGATTGTTCTGGAGAAGGAGAGAGCGAGACAGCAGCGCATCAGGCATCGTAGACGACGTTTGTGGATCCACCCCATCACAGCCAAGAGAATGACGCGTGGGGTCTATTCTACACTCTGCATGGACCTTCGACGAAACCCGGATACATTTTTTGGATATGTTCGGATGAAAATGGAGAATTTTGATTACTTGGTGGAGCGCATTGCACAACTCATAAGAAAAGCAGACACCTATTGCCGCTTCTCTGTTTCACCCGCAGAGCGTCTGATGGTGACTTTAAGGTAAGCCACATTTATTGGATGTGATCGCATCAGAGCACACTGTCACTGCAATCTTGTTGGTGGTAGTTTGTATCTCCAAGTGTTATAGCTGAGTTTTGGTATGTAATGCTGTGATTTAAAACTAATTGATTGTTTTTTAATTCCCCACAGATTTCTTGCAACTGGAGAATCCCTTTCGTCACTGCATTTCCAGTACAGACTCGGGATTTCCACCATATCTGGAATAGTGAAGTACACATGCCGTGCACTGTGGGACTCCTTAGCTGAAGAGTTTTTACCAGAGCCCACAACAGAGAGGTGGATTGAAATTGCTGACAAGTTTCAACAGATATGTCAGTTTCTGAACTGCTTGGGCGCTGTGGACGGGAAACATATCCGCATTGTAAAGCCAGCCGGATCGGGATCGGAATATTTCAATTACAAGAAATATTTTTCAATTGTCCTCATGGCCATCGCTGACGCGGAATACAAATTTATTGCTGTTGATATTGGGGCCTATGGCCGCTCCAATGACTCTCAAGTTTTCAAACTGTCTGCCATGGGGCGTAAACTGTATGGAAACACCTTCCAGTTCCCATCCCCTAGACCGCTGCCGCAAACATCTGGTCCACCTATGCCATTTGTCTGTGTAGGGGATGAAGCCTTCCAGCTGTCAGAACACCTTTTGAAACCGTACTCTAGCAGAGGATTGACAAGAACAAAACGCATTTTTAATTACCGCCTCACAAGAGCAAGAAGAATGGTTGAATGTACCTTTGGTATTCTGACAGCCAAATGGCGGGTCCTATTGACTGCGATCAACCTCAAGACAGAAACTGTGGACGAGGTGATCAAAGCTTGCGTGGTACTCCACAATTTTGTTATCTGCAAGGAACCCATTTCCATTGAGGACACCTCTGAAGAAACCACCTTGCAAGATTACCATGACATTACCACTAGAAGTTCTGTGACGGTTTCAGTAATGAGGGACAATTTTGCACTATACTTTATGTCACCTCAAGGCAGAGTACACTGGCAGGATGACAGAGTGTGAAAGATTTGTGCCCTAACCAAACTTGTGTACCTTCTGTACCAACAGTATATACCTTTGCCAACCAAAGTTGGCTATCTTGTCATGGTCTCTATTTTTAGCTTTAGGCCACAGGTGTGTACCTGGTTGTGTTTGATACAAAGTATTTCACCTTTTAACAAAAGTTGTGTACATTGTTAGGAAATAACCAACAATAAACACAACTTTTTAGGTGAAATACTTTGCTTCAAACACAACCAGGAACACAACTGTGGCAAAAAGCTAAAATTTACCCACAGTTATATACCTGGTTTTGAATACCATTTCACCTTTTAAATACCCTGTATTTAACCTTTTTTTTAAACATATTTCGCCGCAGAAAGAAATGACAGACAATCAGTGTAAACAATAATTTAACTTTTATTTAAAATATTTTTTTTTGTAAACTGTTTTTAAAGTTAAAAAAACTTTTTTAATAAAGGTTTGAAACCAACTGGGCATTTTTATTACAAAACACATCATAAATCTGTGTAGTGTGGGGTGGAAATACTGCTGGAGGGGCTGCGGGACACTTCGACAATGGGAGTGTGGAGAGAGGACTGGGATCGTGGTGGGGAAGGAACAGTTAGAGGTGATGGTGTGGAAAAAGCTACAGAATGGGTGGACATGTGGGAGGCAGAAGAGGTGGTGGGCGGTGGAGTGGAGGGTTGGGCAGGGACTGTAGGAGCAGATGATGTTGATGGAAAGTTGTATGGGGAAGGAGTTTGGTACGGGGAAGGAGTTTGGTACGGGGCAGGTTGCTGGAAGTGGGGAGATGTCTGGTACTGGGGAGGTTGCTGGTACTGGGGAGGTTGCTGGTACTGGGGAGGTTGCTGGTATGTAATAGGAGGGGGAGGATGGAAAGTGGCTGGAGGGGGTGCAGATGTAATAGGAGGGGGAGGATGGAAAGTGGCTGGAGGGGGTGCAGGTGGATGAACTACAGTGGTGGGAGGTGGAGGTTGGGAGGTAACCTGCTGTAGAGCACCGTGGCACGAATGCATTACATGCATCTGCTGGGTAGGAGATAGTGTTGCCATGCGCTCCACAACAGACCTGAAAAAGGTGTGGTTTGGCGAAGATCTTGCTTCTGAATGCATGGTTTGCAGAAGTGTCTTCACCTCCAGAATGCTGGAGTTGATCTGCTGAAAGCCTGCGGAGATTTGCTCTGACAAGACTTTTAGACAGTTCTGGAAAGATGCATTCAGATGCAAGAACTCTGGCGCATAACTCTTTTCCTGATCCCTCTGCCGCTGCTGCCCAGTACCCGCAGGTGTACTAGAGGTGGCAGGGGAAGAAGGGTGGGGTAAAGGGAAAGCGATCTCCTCACCAGCAGCTTCATGTAATGTACGCGGCCACGATGCTCCTGTGCTGGTGGATGGGACAGATGGGTCGAATGTGTGGGAAGGCTGGGAAGGTGCAGATGTACCGGGGCGGTCGAAGTGTCCCTCGGTGCCGGTCTCCTCAGGGATCGCCTCAGAAGGGTCCAATCGTGCAGGCTCCCGAGTGCTGCTCACCGTGCTGTGGAATAAAGAGAAAAAAAAACAATTAAAATAGTGACATGGTATGGCCCTGGCTGAAAAAAAAAAGTTACATCTAAACATTTTTTTGTCACATGTGGTGTGTAATATTTACCTTCTGGTGAGCATTGTCTCCCGGAGGAACGACAGGGCTCGTGCGTACTTGTACTTGCTCCTGCGTCCTCCAGATCCACTCGGGGCCTGCATCTCTTTATTGAACTCCTTCTTGAAACCATCCCTCACAGACCGCCACCACTTCACAATTCTCTCCCCTGAAACGAGAAAGGACAAAGTGGTTAGTATACAACATCAGTGTTTCCCAAACTCCAGTCCTCATGGTCCCCAGGGGTCATGTTTTCAGGATTTCCAAAGTATATAGAAATCCTGAACACATGATCCGTGGGGACCACGAGGACTTGAGTTCGGGAAACACTGGTTTAAATCAAGCAACCGGTACTGTATATACTTACGCTCTTTAATCTGGGCCCGAGCTTCGAGGTCCTCCCAGCGGTCCACAAGGAGCGAACAGATTTCCTCCCAGAGTCGTCGGGTAACGATAAGGTCAGCGTGGCGGCGGTCAGCCATATTCCAGAGCGGCTCCCTTTCTCTGACGAGATCGATGAGGTGGTCCACATCAATCCCTCCATCCTCACCGTCAGAGTCGGGAGCACGCTGTGAAGGCTGTTAAAGAAAAAGACAAAAATAACATAATTAGCCTCCACAAAAGAAATGAAATAAAAAGTGAAAAAAAAACAAAGCAAAAATATTTATACTTACATGCTGGTGACCGCCGCGTTGCTGTCGCCGACGACCCTGGGAGGCACTGCGAGGACCTCTTGGCCGAGCACCAGATTGGGAAGACTAGAGAAGAAAACAAAAAATGTTATGTCTTTGGATGTAGGCATTTGTTTGCTGTGTGTGGTCTGCAGAACATTGTTTTCTATGTGTTGTGTGTAGTGTGATGTTGTGTTTCTGCGTTTGATGCAAAAAACTTACCAATTGTGAGCCCACTCCAAGTGTCTGTCCACCCCTTCCTTCTTCTTCTGGGAGCTCCTCTTCATCTTGTCATTCCTGTTTTGAAATAAAAGGCAATGAATACATATATTACAGAGATGATGGATTTTGGAAATAAAAACTTACCGTCAAACGCTGACGATGCGAGGGAGGGCTCCCAGAAGAAGATGTGCTGTCTTCCTCATGGCCAGACTCCATGGCTGTGGGTGGTGTTCCTGCTGCTGCCATTGCTGCTGCTGCTGCTGCTGCATCTATTGGGCGGCTGTTGAATAAAGAGAAACAAAGGGCCAATGAATATCTTGATATTCCATGGCCCTAGTTTGGAGGAATGGGGGATTTGATAATTACCGTCTCTCATCTGCTGCTGGACTCCCCTCCCGTTGTTCAGCATGCTGCTCCATTTGGGGTGGTGCTGATGGTGCTGCTGCAGATGTCTGCTGCCTTCTCCTGCTCCTGGTTCTTGGCTTGGGTGGCATGTTGGGTGTGGATGAGGGTCCCACTGTCTTGCTTTTATATATGTCTTGTGGGCAGAGCTACTGAGCATGCTCAGACCAAAAAAAACGGATCCGGCCACCGGATCCGGCTGTCGCCGGATCAGGCGCATTGCGGCGCTCATAGGCTTTCATTGTATGAAAAAGCCGGACACGCCGGATCCGACGTGTCCGGCTTTTTCGCCAGAGACAAAAAACGTTACAGTAGCCGTTTTTTCCAGACGCCGGATCGCGTCACATTGCCGGATCCGGCGAAAATCGGATTAAACGCATGGCCATCCGGCTCGATCCGGCTCTAATGCAAGTCAATGGGGGGGAAACCGGATCCGGCATTGCATTTCGCCGGATCCGGTTTTTGTCAAAAGCGCCGGATCGCGCCTGACGGCGAAAACCTGATGTGTGAAAGAGGCCTTAGTGTGCTTGCTGTGAGTTGGACTCCCACCAATATGACATCGATGACCTAACTTGTGTAGGTCATTAATATGTTGTGACCGGACAACCCCTTTGACATCTATATGATAGGTTTCTTGGGTGATTATGCTTTATAAATGATTGCATATTTAGTCCTATTACTGCTTTACATGAGGTCTTGCATACAAAATAGACGAGAAATAATACCACTGCGTTATACAAAGTACACAGAGTAAAAAGTCATTCTTAATTCCTAATTAATAAGGAAACGATAAAACCACAGGCCCCTTTCTAGTTTTATAGCTCTAAATGCATCTTATAAATATTACAGAACTGCCAGAATAAACAGCCGTTCTTCATAGGAAGCACATCGCAATATAAGTCAGATCTGACATTCTTAGTTACATTTGGTGTGATATTTACTAACGGGTGAAGCACGGTTAACATGAAACATTTTCTTCTATACTGTAATTTTCCTTTACAAAGACAAATCCTTTATGTATCGGAAAGTGGTGATCATTGGTGCTTAACGCCTCTGCTGGGAAATATAGCATGGCATAGTAATCCTTCAGTGAATGACCACGGACATGGTCAGGGTGGGTCCATGTGAATACTAAGGCTAAGGACACATGAGGATATATTCTGTCATCTGCGAAAATCTGGCCGATTATGCAAATCACACTCTGATAAAATTCTGATCATAATGTGATTATAGTGTGGATGAGGAGAAGATGGAGAAAAAATATCTACATCCTCTCCATTGTCAGTCCATGGAAGGGGACCTTGACTATAATAGTGCAGATGGAATCACCGTGTGCACTCTAGTGCATCATTTCGCCTACTGGAGGTGGAAACTCAGAAGTAGCGGACTGTGTCTGTGTAGAAGAGAGGATCGGGCTGCAAGGGCCGATGAAGCGCCGAGTCCAGAACTGCTGGGGCTGAAACTCCTGTTGCTGGAGGGGATGAAATTGCAGACGGAGCGAGCCGGTAACCTGGGCAAAGGCGGCGTTGCCAGGGGAAGTAAGTTAAAAGGGGTTGCGCGGGATCGCAGGGGGTCTTCCTGTCAGAATGCTGAGCAGGTGTGGATCGCGGCAGCAGTGAGGGGAACGACAGGGCGCAGCGTGCAGAGACAGGGCGGCTGCATGAGAGACTCACTCATATCGGCGGCCCGTAGGGTAACGCGAGTCAGGCAGAGCACCGCAGCACGGTCGTCCAGGTGTTTGCTGACACACAGAGAAGTGCACGCCGAGCAGCTCTTGTCAGGGCAGCCATTGCAGTGATGGCGGCTGCTCAGAGAGACATGGGCCACATGGAACCTTTCGGAGAGCGCTACCCAATGTGGGACTGTGGTGCCAAGGGCCCACAAGTAGCATTGGCTTTGAGGAGCCCACTTTTCATTTGCATACAAATATTACACTACCCTCGTTCACAAATCTACCTATATCTCTATATATTAACAATATGGGTAGTTTGGTTAATGAATGATGAGAAGCTACTTTTTCTTTACAGAGTGAATCAAGTGAATTATGCCAAGTACTGAGCATACAATGGGGATGGTGGCCAAGATGTGCACAGGGGCCCACCGGGGGATTCCCCTGTTCCCTTATGGGCCAGTCCGAGCCTGGCGCTACCCTTCGGCTCCACAGTTAAATGGACTGGGGGCTCAGCGGGCAGAACCGGAGATCACCCGCTGCCACCAGAAGCAGAAGCACGTGTTGGATGGGGATGCCTGAAGACGTTACACCGACCTCCGCCAGCATTCTGTTACCTACTAGACCTTCAGAGAGTGATGGACTGTGGAACCACGATAAGTGAATCTTTTAACCAAAGGCTGTTTAGTTAAACAACCTTGTTATAGTTCAGTTTAAGATCCCACTTCACCTGTTATCTCCCTGCGAGGAGTTAATTACTGTTGAACAATTAAATAATAGTTAACTCCTGCTCTGCAGCATTTGTGTTACTGCATCCAAGCACCTGCATATTATATCTGGGCGCCCTCCTCCAGTAGGCGTATACACCTGGTGACTCCATCTGCACCAGTATAGTCGATGGCCACATTGGCGCATACGTTCAAATCCCGTTTTGCGGAGAGTTCGGCCATAAGCCCTGACGGGACCACTAAGTGTGGTGAAGAGCGCATTGTGAAAGCACCCTAAGACAGTGCCCTTCTGCGTCACTGTTTAGGAGGGCTGGCTTAGCTATTGAAATGTGAAGTCAAACACTTCTCATTAATAATTGTGGTTTCATCCTGATGAAGAGGCTTGGAAACTTTGAAACGCGTTGACATATAAATCGCATTCATGCTTCATTTCCATGTTTCATCGAATTTTTGCCACCTTGGGCAGCGCGGACTTTGAACCACTGTATTCCTCATTCATTGCTTTGTATCTCCTTGGTGATCCTGCTGCAGCCTTTCTATGCTTTTAAAGGTGTTGTGACAGTCAGAACCCTACCGGGTAAGCGCACCTATAAGATCTTATACCGCTTTCCTATCAGATAAGATCCAATTTGCGCTTTTTCTTTCTCCAGCTTTACCTTTTGTTTTTACCAGAGGATCAGAGCAACTGGCATACAATTAATTTATTGTAGTGAGCTATGTCACTTATTTATGTATTTTTTTACTTTTTTTGGCTGGAAAACATATTTATTTTTTGTATTTATTTTGGATGCATTGACGCAAATAAAACATAAAAACTAAACTTCATGTAGACATTTTGAGCTTGGTGGGAAGGTTACAACGTGTCGCACCTCAATAGGTTTTCTACAGTTCAGTTTTTGGTAATTAGTCTGTAAACCACTTTTGTCATTGAAGATCGTGCGCTTCCATTATACTGATGAGACTGATTTCTCTGTTCTTACAGAATTTCCCTGACAGTTATTGATGTCATTAAGCCTAATCGTTCTGTTTGAGAATCCCAAATACTGTTACACAAATTCCAAATCACTTCTCCGGTATAAGAAATGTAATTATGCCAGACATAAACATTTCCAGATACTGAACGATTGGAATATCTCCGCGGTGATTTCAGATTAACCATGCACAAATTTGCATAAGTTCAAGTACATTAGTGAAAGTATTAAAGGGCTGATATGTAAGTGTATAAAGAGTTTTGGATACATTTCAGAAAGATATCCCTTTTCCGTACCTCAAACATTCAAATTTCGAATATTCAAATTTCAAATATTTTGAAAATTATCTAGATCAACTTTTCTTAAAGGGAATCTGTCAGCAGGTTATTTTCCATTGAAGCTGAGAGCAGCATAATGTAAGGGCAGAGAGCCTGATTCCAGGGATGCTTCACTTACTAGGTTGCTTGTTGTAGTTTCAATGCAATCAGTTTCTTATCAGCAGGAGATCATCACTACAGGACCAGGTGTCATGTAACCACGCCCGTACCACTGATTGGGTGGGAGTGTGGGAAGCTGCCAATTAGTGGAGGGGGTGGAGTTATATAGAGCTCAGCATTCATAGCACTGCTACATTTACAGCAGAGAAAATAGGGAGTTTATGAAAGCTGCACCAAAAAAACGGTCCAGTAAGTGATAGGTCAATGGAATTAGGGTCTGCTACCCTACATCATGCAGCTGTCGGATTCTACAGGAAAAACCTGCTGACAGATTGCTTTTCTACATTTTGATATTTCTCTGAATTTCTCCGGGAAACTGGTAGGGTCCTTACAAAGTGTCACATTGTCAGCACTGATTGGGCAGTATTAGAGAACCTAGAGACAAATTCCAACCGCTATCATCCAGTGATCAATTTACTTATACATTTCCTGAAGAAAATAGAAAAGTATCTTCAGATAATAGATAGATAGATAGATAGATAGATAGATAGATAGATACAGTAGATAGATATGGGATAGATAGATATGAGATAGATAGATAGATAGATAGATATGGGATAGATAGATATGGGATAGATATGGGATAGATATGGAATAGATAGATAGATAGATAGATAGATAGATAGATAGATAGATAGATAGATAGATAGATAGATAGATAGATGACCATTTATTCTGTAACATCCCAGAACAGCTTTTAAAACTTTATCAAATAAAAATCCATGAACTTAACTTTGAAGTAGCCGTTGAGTCTCATGATGAAGTTTATGGACTTTGCTCCTTATAAAAAAGTGAACACCTCTCAATCCTATTTTCTCTGAAAAATGATGACATTTGACCCAGAACAATCCGGTGGTGATTGCTTTATGGGAAGCTATTACGACTGGGTACATTCTGTCTAATGCCAGTCACCTTTTTGATTGCTTTTCCTCTACTTTTGCCACCAGATTGCATATTTTTCCTTTCACATGGCATCAATCATTTAAGCGTTCCAAATAATCTATGCCTCCTCAATCTTGCACTGAAATCTAAAAACATAATTTATCCTAGTGGATAGACAGAATATATATATTTTTTGGAATAAGCAATGTTATTTTAAATGGTGCAAGAGCAGTAACAATGTAAGGACATACAAACATGACAGCCTAATGACTCAAAGTTTTACTAAGCCATAATTAAGTATCCAAACCTTCTATGGAGTCCTACTGTACCCCTGTACGCCTCCTATTATGAAGATTCTTCTCTTGCATTCCGAATTTTGCAGAGAAGTAATTGACATATTTTTTTTTTTTTATTATTATAATGAAGAGATATCAACAAACCACAAAACCATAGAGACTCGGGACCAGGAAGACGCACCTACCCGGTGCGAAACGGCTGTTGTCCGTATCCAAAAGTATGCCCTTCCCTGCCACACTGTAACTTTTGTGTACATGGAATAAGGTTTTGTGATTTTTTTACGCGTAGGTGAGTGCCACCATTTAGTTTCTTCTACTAGTATATCATGTAGTTGTACTGAGGTGTTTTTCCCCTATAAAGGAATGTTGGGGGTAAATTTAGATGTAAAAGATATGAAGATTATGGTAAAGCAGTTGTCCAATAAAAATGGTCTGAGAGCAGAAAATAATAAATAATTAAACCCTTATATAATCTCTCGCTCTAGTGCCACTGCTCCGATGTTCATAATAAACTTCATCAACATGACCACTGCAGTCTGTCACTGGGTACATTGGTCCCATTAGTCATTCTTGCATTCACAGGCTTTGACTGTTGAGGCCAATGTTTGACTTATGCAAATGATCTACATGATGTCATTTCTGCAGGATGGGATGGGCCACCAGGGCAGCGGAGAGATTACATAGTTAAAAAAGCATTCCCATAAAAGTTATTATCCTTTTGATATGTTGCATTGCAGTCATCATATTAAATAGCACTGTGTACCTACAATTGCTCATTTTGCCTTTCTACCCAACTAATTCTTTTGTTTTCCATTAGGTCTATGACATAAAGTGATTAAAACTGACCTGCTGAATCCTTCTAAGCTCTATGTAAAAACAGCAAGCCTCTTTTCCCTGCATGAGTCATCATGACAACTACAATCCCACATCACCATCTCCTCTTCAACTCCTGACCCCCTTTGTTTTTATCTCTCTTCCTTGTTTCCTTTTGTCATTGATATAGGATTGTAGTTCTAATGCTGACTCATGCAGGGGAAAGAGACTTCCTGTTTCTACATAGAGCTTAGAAAGATTTAGCTAGTAAGTTTTGAATCATGTGATGTCATAGACCTAAGGGAAAAGAGAAGAATTACCTGAGTAAAAGGTTAAAATGAGCAATTGTGAGTACACAGTGCTATATAATATGATGACTGCAATATATTAAGAAGATCAAATAAACTTTGCTGGGAGTGCATCGTGAAGTAATGCCCCTTTTTTTTGTTTTAACATATTTCAGCCAATTTTTCAAAAATCATGGACAACACCTTTAATTTCGCCTATACCAGAGTTTTCTGCATTTGGGTGCAGTTGATTTAATTGGGGAATTAGGAGTTAAAAAATAATAATTCTTCACTTAGGGCCCTAATAGACAGAGTGTAGATGACCTATGTACAGTACATAGACAGTCCAATAATTTAGATAAGATTTGTGCAATACTTCATTTCCCCTCTGGAGGCGCTGCAGGGATCTTGAACACTTGTTTTTCCCCACAGATTACTGCTAAGGGTCACAGCATTGACTATTGCAGCAATCCCCTCATTTTCAGCAGACAGCCCCTTTAGGCTGGTTTCACACTTGCGTTTTTTTGCGCTGTATTTTAGCGCTAAAAAACGCATGCGCTTTTTTCCCTATATTTTGCATGGGATGCGCTTATGTGCGCATACACATGCGTTTGTATGCTTTTTCCGCCATGCGTTTTTTGTGGTGTGCTCTCGGGCGCACAAAATGCGTCCTTTTGCATTTTTTGGGCGTCCAACTTGCCTCAAAAAACGCATGCGTGCGCAATGCATTTTTTTACAGCAAGACACCCATTGTATAGTCTATGGGTGCGCATACGTGCGCATTGGCATGCTCATGTATGCGTTTTTTTGCGCATGCGTTTTTTTGTTGACCATTGGTTAGACAATGGAAATTAGGGGTTTGGGTTAGAGTTAGGGTTAGTTAAGGGGGTTTAGGGTTAGGGTTAGGGTTTGGGTTAGAGTTAGTATAGTTTGGTTAAGGGTTAGGGTTTAGGGTTAGGGTTTGGGTTAGGGTTAGGGTTAGTAGGGTTTGGTTAAGGGTTAGGGTTAGGGTTAGTATGGTTTGGTTAGGGTTAGTAAAGTCATGGTTTGGGTTAGTGTTAATCCTAACCCTATCTTGATTTTTTTGGTGAGGCCAACTAATGTTGGAAAAAAACACATAAAAATGCTGCATTTTTTTCATGCATGCGCATAAAAATGCTTGAAAAAAACGCAGCATTTGTATGCGTTTGTATGCGTTTGTATGCGTTTTTTCCATGCGTTTTTGCGGGAAAAACGCACTGCAAAAAAAAGCAAGTGTGAAAGTAGCCTTAATGGTAATATTTCTCTGCCTATCAATATGTTATGAAGTATGCGTACAAGGCATAAACAAAGATTTATACAAGAGAAAGTGATTTATAGTTTAACGATAAGCCCCCGTCTTCCAGAACACCAAAACATATAGCATCCGATTGATTAACATAAGAAAGCACAAGAGCATCAACCCACCGTCCGGATGAGATATGAGAGGAGAAAATTCCGACAAGAATCCGGTCAATGAACCTGACCCATATCTTGAAAACTCTTCTAAAATTAATTTTGTGCATTTATCAAAGTGACAGTTGTGCTCCTGTTACCGGGACTTCAGAGTGTAGAAATAGTGTACACATCCATAATAATTCTGCTATTTCCAGGGGACGCCGCGCTCGCCGGATCCACACTCTGCAGCTTTTATTAACACTTTTTTTTTTGGGCAGTAACTTTTCTCTGCTCTTGACGAATGAAACTCCATTATCATAAAACTAAAGGTCGGACATCTGCTCTAGTCTGAATTATTCTTTTAATTGAGGTGCGGGTGTTTTATAGACGATTGTTCATTCTTAAAGGGGTTTTCCAGGATTAACAGATTGATCACCTAGCAATAGGACACCGATCAATATCAGATCTGTGGAGGTCAGGCACCCCCATGATTAGATGTTATCTTCTCCGCTAGGCAGATTATGGACAGCGTGGTGTAGTGGCTGCTCCCAGGTACTGCACCTTATATCTAATTCAGTCATCTAACCTGTTCTACTGTAAAAGCAAAAACAAATACCAGCAACAAATGTAAATGTGTCCTAAAAGTTTTACTACTTTTCTCAAAAATACAAAATATTTACTCCTTGATTGTCACACTCTTTCTCATTTAGGAGTATGTTGGTGCATCTTAACTCTGTAATTTTTCATTTTTGCCCTTTTGTTTTGCCCTCCTCTATTTTTTCACGGAAATACCTGCATGAGAGTTTGGTTTTTGAGGAACGAGTTGTAGTTTTGAACGTCTCCATTCATTTTACCATAGACTGTACTAATAAATAGGGAAAAAAAATTCAAGTGTGAGTAAATAGTGAAAAAAAAATGCAATTTGTTTTTTAACAATAGCATTTATCTTGGGATAAAAGTGACCTGGCAATATGATTTCTCTGGAACATACAATTACATCGATACTGGACTTATGAGGGTTTTTAAGCCCTTTAATTAGTCTCTTTGATAACTTAAACCTAGCTGCCATTTGAAACATTGCAATATAGTGTGAAATTGATAAACTCCTACAGACTGGATTTTATAGGCTACTGCCTGGAAAATGGATTCAATAGGCATCTCATGGACGCATCACATGGGGAAAGAGTGTGGGTCAGTGACAGTGAGAAAGTGACAACCGCTAAGGCCTCTTTCACACATCTGTCTGTCACCATCACCACCTGTTTTGACAAGCCTACAGCCTGCAATGATCCTCAGTCTACTGAACCACAGCACGACCTGCTCTACCCTCTCCTACTGTATCCTCACCCATCCCTGTAGACTGTGAGCCCTCGCGGGCAGGATCCCCTCTCCTTATGTACTTGTGTGTCCCTTGTCTTACACATGTTTATTATACTTGTCTATATTTCCTCTTTTCACATGTAAAGCACCATGGAATAAATGGCGCTACATAAATGCATAATAATAATAATCAGTCAAAATCCGCCGTTTTGCAAAAAAAGGATCCGCCATTTTTCTTGGCGGATCCGTTTTTTTTCCCATTGACTTGCATTATCGGCAGATCTTGACGGATGGTCATCCGTTGGATCCGTTTTTTTACGGATCCGCCAAACTTTTGACGTCCGCTGACATGACTGGACGGACACTGAAACTTTTTTTGCTGGCCGGATCCGCATTTGTACACTGCACATGCCCAGAAGAATTGCCTCTGCCGGAAATTTAACCCTAAATGCCAGGTCTGGCGGCTGAAAAAAATTCTCTCTCTCTTTCCTCCCCGGGCACAGGTTCCTTTAAATTTCTGCCTTCCCCGGATCCGTCAAAGCAACGCGCCAGTAGCACACGTTGCTTTCAAAACAGTTGCGGATCCGTGTCCCACCATTTTCGTGGATTGCAACTGATGAAAATAACGTATGTGTGAAACAGGCCTTATTTAAAGCCTTTAAATGCAGCTGTCATGCCTGATAGTAGCATTTAAGAGGTTAACCTGTTGCGATCAGAGCTGAGATATTCTCCGTTGCCAGCTATGTAACAGAACTGGCACCTGTGAAGAGGGCTCCGAATATTGACTAGTGTGTGTTACCATACTCTGCTACCGTGGCCTTCTCTGGTTTCCAGCACTGTTCCTTTCCTCTTCTCAGTGATGTCACCACTCTTCAGACTATTCGGCACACTCTGTGCTGTATAAATGAGCCGGAATTCTCTTTTGCAATGTAAGTCTCTGGGACTTCGTTCTGCCGCTCCATAGACTTACATTTTGAAAGCCACTTCTTGGTCACACAGAGCGCAATGTGACCTGGAGAACCTGAATAGCGGTGATATCACTGAGAAGAGGAGCAGAACAGAGCTGGATCCTGGAGAAGGCAGCAATATTAACACACGCACAACACTGCATACATACTGTATATACATGGATTTATTAAAAGAACACTCTTGAGAGCGATTCTATAAATAAAACAGGTCTCCCACTCACACCTGATTATCATCCCATTGATGAAATATACCTGTCCTAGTTTCACTTTTAAATCTTCTGCTACTCCTAAAGTAGTGTTCCCTAACTCCGGTCCTCAAGAGCCACCAACAGGTCATGTTTTTAGGATTTCCTTAGTATTGCACAGGTGATAATTGCACACCAGGACAGGCAAGAATTCGATCACCTGTGCAATACTAAGGAAATCCTGAAAACATGACCTGTTGGTGGCTCTTGAGGACTGGAGTTGGGGAACACTGTCCTAAAGGTTCACATACAGTGATGAGCGAGTATACTCGTTGCTCGGGTTTTTCTGCTCATGCTCGGGTGGTCTCTGAGTATTTTGGCGTGCTCAGAGATTTAGTGTTTGTCGCCTCAGCTGCATGATTTGCGGCTGCTAGACAGCCTGAATACATGTGGAGAATTCCTAACAAACAGGCAATCCTCACATGTATTCATCCTGTCTAGCAGCTGCAAATCTTACAGCTGCGTCGACAAACACTAAATCTCCGAGCATGCCAGAAAATACTCAGAGAACACCCGAGCATGCGCAGGAAAACCCGCGCAACGAGTATACTCGCTCAACACTATTCACATACTTTTGCCACTCACAGACATGTGATGTTGGATCATTTTCCACAATAGAAAAATGAATTTGCTTAATATTTTTGACTCGTTTTGATTTGATTCTTTTTATCTTCTTTAAGTACTTAAATCTGATGTAGTTTTAAGTAAGATTTATGCAGAAAAATAGAAAATTCTAAACAGTTCTCAAACTTTTTCAAGCACCACTGTATGTATAGTACTGTATTTTAAAGATTCGAAATAACCATTGTTCATTTTACTCAGCGTTCCTGTGAAGTTCTCTCTAAGGGTATGTGCATATGGTGTCATTTAAACGCCAACACAGCTGCTCAGTTTTTTAATGCAAAGACACTTAAGGATAGCGCTGGCAGTCGTTACTCTGAGGTTGCTTCACCAGGGGCTTTGCCGTCGCGACTTTTACTCTATCCTGCTAAGTATTGAGAGCAGTCAACTTCCAAGTGGAAGCCACCTGAAGAATGAGCATGTCGATACTTTGTACCACTTAATGGTTTCCAAAACCTAAGCATATAAATTAAGCGATATAACCTGTGCAAAGTAATGTCATTGTGGCATTGCTGTGCATTACATTCATTTTATGGGGCGATTTTGCTGCGCTTGTTTAGGCGATTCTGGACAGAATACGCCATAAAAATACATCCTATGCCTAAAGCCTTGGCATGTCTAAAAACACAATGCATGGTTTTAAGTTTAAGGGGAAAAAAAGATAAACTTCTAGAAAAAAATTATGATTTTCAGAAAAGGTGATTGTTTTTATTGTATGTATTGCATGTTGTTCTGGGCACTGTAGTGATGTGTACACAGGTATATTTTCAGGGTATTTGATATTACTATACAAACACAATTCACTTGGAGATAAAAATAAGCCTGCGTTCGGGGAAAAACACATAAAAAGGCCGATGTGATCCTTAGTGATCGCTCTGCTCATCTCCATTTTGATGTATTCCACTCATATCTGTAAGCGCGTGGGGTGTATAAGGATCAGCTTTCATATGAAATCTTGTTTCATGTTTTCAGGATTCCGTCGGTTTTGTGAAGATGTGAGGGCTGCTTTACACAGGACGGTTATCGAAAAGACAATCAAATTAACTGATTTGTAATTGATGGATTCCATTTATCTAATATATAAAGCTCAAAGTATGTATGTGTGTGTGTGTGTGTATGTATGTATGTGTGTGTATGTATGTGTGTATGTATGTGTGTGTGTATGTATGTATGTGTGTGTGTATGTATGTGTGTGTGTATGTATGTGTGTGTGTGTGTATGTATGTATGTATGTGTGTGTGTGTATGTATGTGTGTATGTATGTGTGTGTATGTATGTGTGTGTGTATGTCCAGGATAGGCATCCGTACCGTCGCAGCTACAGCCACAAAATTTGGCACAGTCTCACGTCTGGACCCCGAGAGCATCCTAAGCTATGTTGTGAGGTTCCAATTCACCAAACAATTTTGCCTCTATCTACATACTGGGGAAAAAGTGTTTGCGCGTCAAGCCCCGTCCCTCATTATGATGTCATAATGCCCCTATTTGCATTCTGGGGAAACAATGTGTATGTATCAAGCCCCGCCCCTCATTATGATGACACAATGGTTGCCATGGCAACGCTGATGTCATCATAGGTTGCAAGCCCTACCGCCGCTCATTATGATGTCATAATGGTTGACTATGGGATGGAGGATGTGTGATGGGTATATGGGCACTGGACTATGGGATGAAGGATATGTATGACGGGTATATGGGCACGGGACTATGGGATGGAGGATGTGTGATGGGTATATGGGCACTCGACTATGGGATGGAGGATATGTATGATAGGAATATGGGCACGGGACTATGAGATGAAGGATGTATGATGGGTATATGGGCACTCGACTATGGGATCGTGGATATGTATGATGGGTATATGGGCACGGGACTATGGGATGGAGGATAATTATAATTTGCTATAACTAACTACAGTTAGTTACTTTGCCCGGGCAGCGCCGGGCTCTTCAGCTAGTTGCACTATAAAGATGGCGAAACACAACAGAGGCCTTGTCAAAACCATTAAAAAAAAGCTGCTTCTGTAACAACCAATCAAAGAAGCCTATATTTTACTTATATTTTACTTTTACTTTAGTTATTTAAAAATGTAAACTGCCCTGCTATTGGTTGCTTGTAAGTAGCAAAGTCAGTATTTATATAAACAAGCATATGAAATAAATATTTATCTATGCATTTTAGACTATTTTAATAAAACTGCCCAATTTTTAATCCCTTCCTGCTACAGACCAAATTTTAATTTTGGGCTTTCGTTCTTTCTTCCCATTCTTCCAAGTGCAATAACTTTTTTTTTTTCTTCATCGGACTTGTTTTTTTTTTATAGCATGGCTTGTAGATTTTAATGACTGACTTGGATCATTTTCCCATACAACTTTCTGGAAAATGTAAAAAAAAAAAAAATTTCCAATCTCAATGAAAAGGTGAGAAAAGAAGAAAGAAATTCCGCCGTTGTATTTTTAGGTCTTGGTTTTACAGTTTTCATTGTGTTGTTAAAATGACTAATGAATGTGATTTACCAATTTAATACTATTATGATTACGGTGATATCAAACTTGTATCAATTTTTTTTATTAAAAGTGATGAAATAATGGTAGAAATTAATATATATATATATATATATATATATATATATATATAGTCATGACCAAAAGTGTTGGCACCCTTGAAATTGTTTCAATAAATGAAGTATTTCTCACAGAAAATTATTGCAGTCACAAGAGTTTTGTTTGACATGTTTATTTCCTTGGTTTGCGGCCTAGGCCATGGGTCTTCAAACAGGACAATGACCCCAAACTTTCATTAAGAAGCACCCAGAAATGGGTGGAAAGTTGACCCAATCTTTGCATTAGGCATCTGTGTGTGCCACACTAAGCATGGAGAAAAGAAAAAAAAGAAGAGAACTGTCTGAGGACTTGAGAACCAAAATTGTTGAAAAATATCAACAATCTAAATTTTACAAGTCCATCTCCAGAGATCTTGATGTTCCTTTGTCCATATAATCAAGAAGTTTACAACCCATGGCACTGTAGCTAATCTCCCTAGACGTGAACGACAGAGAAAAATTGATGAAAGTTGCAAAACAGGATAGTCCGGGTGGTGAATAAGCCTCCCCAATCAAGTTTCAAAGAATTTCAACCCGTCCTGCAGGTTCAGGGTACATCAATGTCAGCGTGAACTATCCGTCCACATTTGAATGAAATTAAACGACCCAGAAGAACCTCAATGCTAATACAGACATAAAAAATCTAGACTGCAGTCTACCTGTTAGGCGTCGGATTTCTGTGTTTACTCCGCAGGGATCCAGACCCTCACATTCTGCAGTCTCCTGCTGTTTATCTACTGCAGAGGAGATTGCAGAGGAGATTGCCTTGCAGCAAATCTCTCCTGAGGCTAAGTCCTTCTGTCCTCATACTGAGCATGCTCATGGGATGATTCCCATCGGAGATCGGGAGTCATGTGCTCAGGTCCCGCTCCAGATCTCATTGGTCCATCTCGGAGATCTGGAAGCGTAAAAGTCGCGCATGGCTGTTCCGCCATGCGCTAGTATAGAATTACTTGCTGCTGTGTGTATGAGGACGGATGTATGATTCTGGTGAATGACTCATTATAAAACCCCTTTCCTCTAATATTACGTATGTGGTTAGGGACTGAGTTTAGAATCAGTGCCAGTGCTCCTCTGCTGCAACATCCACAGATGCTATCGTCTGACATTGCGCTTGCGCCTTAGCCTTGTCATTTAGCGGCAGTGTCCATGCTGTGCTGCAGTAGCAGCCCCCTTTGCACTCGCAGTTGCGACGCCGCGCACATGGTAGGTCTAGACGGATGTAGTGCCGCCGGCTCGGGCTACTCCTGTGACCTGATACCGTGTGTGCGTTTTTACTGAGTACTGTGACTTCAACAGGCTCAGTCTTTTGTATTTGTACTTGTTTGGCATCTCTGTGAATTAACTGAGATTGCTCTGCGCACCAGGGTGAAGTTTAACCCTGTGCGCATTTCCGCCATATTGCTCCTGCCACCACTTAGCAGCAGTTATATCACCTACTGCACGGTGGACCCAGAGCGGCGAACGCACTTTATTATTATTTTTATTTAGTGCGTTCCGCCGTTCCTAACACTACCAAAATGTACGTGAGTAAGCCGAAGTCCTTCTGGGAACCTGTATTGTGGACAGATAAGACCATGATAGAGCTGTTTGGTAAAACACATCATTCTATTGCTTACAGAAAATAGAATGAGGCCTACAAGGAAAATAACACAGTACCTACAGTCAACTATGGTGGAGGTTCAAAGATGTTTTGGGGTTGTTATGCTGCTTCTGGCACTGGGTGCCTTGACTGTGTGCAAGGCATCTTGAAATCTGAAGATTATCAAATGATTTTGGGTCGCTATGTAGTGCCCAGTGTCAGAAAGCTGTGTTTGCATCTTAGGTCATGGGTCTTCCAGCAGGACAACAAACATACTTCAAGAAGCACCCGGAAATTTATGGAAACAAAGCACTGGAGAGTTCTGAAGTGGCCAGAATTGAGTCTGAATCTAAATCCCATTAAATGCCTGTTGAGAGACCTTAAAATTGCTGTTGAGAGAAGCCACCCTTCAAATATGAGAGACCTGTAGCACTTTGCATAAAAGTAGTGGTTAAAAATTCCAGTTGAGGTATAAGAAGCTTGATGATGGTTATAGGAAGCAACTGATTGCAGTTATTTATTCCAAAGGATGTGCAACCAAATATTAAAGAGAACGTGACATCAGGATTTAGCCCTATGAACTAAAGGCGTGGCCATGATGGCACTGTAATGTTGATTAATATGATCCCTGATGTAAAGGGATCTGCTCAGTGGCTGATGAATACTCACCTTGTGAAGTTTTCATAAAATGACGTCTTGTGACGTCTTGTGTACTTTTGGGGCTGGATGTGGGGTCAGAGACTTCTTCTGGTTCTCCACCCCCCATCAGCCTCCTCTGCTTCTTGTACAGGTCACTGATTATTTAAAATTCTGCACTGCTATCATTGTGTGGGTGACGCGTGTGCAGTGTGAGTCGGCGTCCTGCGTGCAGGACTTCAATAAAATGCCGCAGAAGGCGGCGCAGGTGCAAATAGAGACTTCGGCTCTGTGAAAAATTTACTGAGCCGAAATCTCGATCTGCAGCAGCATCGAGGAATTTTAAAAAGGAGGCAGATCACTGAATAATCAGTGTCCAGCACAAGAAGCAGAGGAGGCTGGTGGGGGGCGGAGAACCAGAAGAAGACCCTTCCCCACATCCCACCCCGAAGCACACAAGAAGCACAGAAGACATAATTTTCTGAAAACTATGAATCAGCCACTGAGCGGATCCCTTTACATCATGTATCATAATAATTAGCATCATAGCGTTATTATGGCCTTGCCTTTAGCTTATAGGGCTAAATCCTGATGACAAGTTCTCTTTAAATTGAGGGTGTCAACAATTTTGTCCAGCAGTGATCCTCCATATTTCCTTCCTAGACTGATAGAATGATAGAAGCAGTGATCCTCCATATTTCTTTCCTAGATTAATAGAAGCAGTGATCCTCAATATTTCTGTCCTCAACTGATAAAAGCAGTTATCCTCCATGTTTCTGTGATAGACTGATAGAAGCAGTGATCATCCATGTTTCCATGATAGTCTGATAGAAGCAGTGATCCTCCATGCTCCAAGATAGACTGATAGAAGCAGTGATCCTCCATGTTTCTGTGATAGACTGATAGAAGCAGTGATCATCCATGTTTCCATGATAGTCTGATAGAAGCAGTGATCCTCCATGCTCCAAGATAGACTGATAAAAGCAGTGATCCTCCATGTTTTGTAGATAGACTGAAAGAAGCAGTGATACTCCATGTTTCTGTGATAGACTGATAGAGGCAGTGATCCTCAATGTTTCCATGATAGACTGATAGAAGCAGTGATCCTCCATGTTTTTGTGATAGACTGATAGAAGCAGTGGTCCTCCATGTTTCCATGATAGACTTGGGTCGCGCTCCCAGGGCTGTGGGGTACTCGGTACCGGGCCGGTCTCTCAGAGGGGATTGTCACAGCAGCGGTGACCCGGTCCGTGGCCCTGGGCGCCCATGTAAAAGGGGTTGAGTTGTGAATAAAGTTTATAAGTGATTCGTGACGCCACATTTGGTGTTCGGCAAGGGAGGTGTTAAGCCGACGCTGCAGACAGATCCTCTGGGACAGATGGTGTAGTGCAGCAAAGATGTTGTAGCCCTCCACAGGTAGGGCTGTTGGTCCCAGGGCAGTGTAGCGGATTGTTTAGGAAGAGGGTGCAGTGTTTGGCACAGAGATGCAGCAGTGCTGAGGATGTTGCAGGAAGGAGGCAAGGACACATCAGGGTGCAGTTTTTTTACCTTTACTTGGCAAACGCAGTCCAGGGCCCTGGTTACAGATGGCACAAGAGCAGGCTAGCCTGGAAGCAATTCAGGGATCTCTCTATCAGATGGGTTGTGTAGTCTCCTTCCTAGCGCTGGCTTGAGGTACATCCAGTACTGTGTTACACTGAAGTTCCTCCTTCTTATCTTCTCTTAGAACTACCTTGTATGGCAGACAGCTGTAGCCCTCTATCTCTCTTGGCTCACCCGTCGCTGTTGTGCCTCCAAGTCTTAGGTGGGAATAGAGCATTTACAGCTTCCTATTCCTCTGGTTTCTGTTGCAGGACCTTCAGTATCCATACAACCGTGGAGACCAGGCTCCAGATCATGCGCTATCACTGGGAGGGAGCTCTCTATCCTCAGCTCAACCTCCAGCTTCTCCCCACATGTCTAAACTCTTTGCCCTCCTCACACTAACTCCTAAATTCCCTTCCTGGCCCTCAGAGAGCACTCCTCCCCCAATTCTGGTTCAGAGCTTCCTCTGCTGGCCTGGAGTGGGAACTGTGTTGCATGACATGGTTAACTGCTAGAGAGACCCTTCATTGCCTCCAAGCCTGCCATCACCCTCCCTGGAGGAAGGCAATGCCACTGTGGTGACCATACTCCTGGGGGCGCCACATTCCCCCCTAGTGAAAGTCAGTACTCCTGGACTGATAAAAGAAAAACATGAAAAACATATAAACATATAAACAATAGAAGGTTACAAGATTTAAAAAAGGAAAAATTTACAAAAACCACATGCTCCAAAAATAGTCCTATGATGATAAGTCCAAGCATCAATGTCCATGGTCCATTCCTGGGCAAATGGTGAACTATTTACAAGTTGGTTTTGACCACACAAGTCCTGTGGTCCAATGTCCATTAAAACATGAAACACTAACTTCAAAAAGGCTTCTTACAGGTTATCTGTAGGCACAAAGCTTGAGAACAGTTACATATATACACAATTTAAACATTCACATAAACGTATCTACACACGATATCTGATGGGCGGTATACCTTGTGTAGTACGGGTAGACCTGCATAACTCTGGTGTGGGTAAACTGGGTAGTATTCTCCTACTGACTCTTAGTCTCACCAGGGGTATGACAGATTCACCACTGGCAGGGCGAGGGTTCTCTGGCTCCACTGCTGGTATGGCATCTGCTACCTGAACTTCCTGATTTTCAGAGTTCTCATGAGTCACTTCTTCTTGTACTACCAGTTGGGGAAATGTCAACACTGGCACCACTATGGCATCATTTACTTTAGTCCAATTGGCAGGGAATTCTCCAAGTATAGTGCTGACCTTTTCTTCTTCCTCTATGGGTTGGATGTTATTTTGTTCTTCCATTCTTTCCTTTAGCTGGTTAGGGCATAATTTCAAATGATCCCTTGATATTGCTGCTGAGGTTTCTCCTCCACCCTTACTAATAAGGCACACCTTGGTATTGTCAAAGTTTGAGGGTAGAATGGTCTAGGGTTCAGCTTCCCATTGGTCATCCAACTTATGCATCCTTCTTTTCCTCTTTAGGACTTGTTCTCCTGGTGACAAGGGAACTGCAGGTGCATGCTGATTATAGTTCCTCTCTTGTTTTTGTCTTGCCTGAGCTAGACTCTTTTCCACACACTCTTGTACTCTTCTGTACTGTTGCTGCCTCTCTGTATCCCAGTCAGCATCTGGTGATGTCACTTCAGGTGTCAGGACTCCCATATCCAAATCAATAGGCAGTTTACCAGGCCTCGCTCTCATTAGGTAGGTTGGAGTGCAGTTGGTGGAATTCACAGGAATGTGGTTGTAGAGGTCTACAAGATCTGGTAACTTTTCTGGCCACAGATTCCTCTCCTGCAAAGGCAAGGTCTTCAGTAGGTCAATCATCACCTGGTTCATCTTTTCACACATGCCATTGGTCTGTCGATGGTACGGTGTTGTCCGGATCTTCTTGCAACCCTACAAGTTACAGAATTCCTGGAACACTTCTGCCTCAAAAGCTGGACCTTGATCTGTAAGCACTCGCTCTGGGTATCCATGTGGTTTACAGAAGTGCTGTTGAAAGGCTCTGGCTGCTGTCCTGGATGTTTGATCTTTGACAGGCACAACTACCAGGAATCTTGAGTAGTGGTCCAAGATGGTAAGAGCATAGATGTAGCCTGAACGGCTTGGGACCAGCTTCACATGGTCTAGAGCGACCAACTCAAGTGGCTGTTTGGTTATTATTGGCTGTAGAGGAGCTCTCTGGCTGTTTCGATCCTTTCTGCGCAGGTTACATTGTCCACACTCCCGGCACCACTTTTCAATGGCTTTCCTCATACCAGCCCAGTAGAACCTCTCCCGGAGCAATGCTTCCAACTTCTTCCATCCAAAGTGGCCAGCTCCATTGTGGTATGCTTCCAGGACCATTGATGCCTCTCTCTTTGGGACTACCACCTGCCAGACCAACTCATGAGTGCGGGCATTGTTACTCCTCCGACACACCTTTCCTTCATAGATGAACAGCCGGCCTCTCTCCTTCCACAACTGCTGAGTTTCTTCGGAGCACCCGGCTCTGGGCGTGAGTCAGCTTGTGACAGTAGCTCCTTCACCAAGCGGACTGCGGGGTCACTATCGTGCATTTCTGCCCAGTCATGATGGGGCAATGGATTTAGGGTGACCTCTTTCAAGCTTGACCGTCTGTTTCTCACTCCTTTAGCACGTTGGGCCACAATTGGCCGGTGGAAGGGAGGTAACTCTATTTCTTCAAGAGCCTCAGGGTCTTCTCCTTCATCTGGCAGATTAGGCATTCTGGACAGCGCATCAGCATTGGCATTCTTATACCCTGCCCAGTACTTGATGGTAAACTGATAGTTAGACAGCCGAGCCATCCATTGCTGTTCCAGTGCACCAAGTTTTGAGGTTTCCAAGTGAGTCAACGGGTTGTTGTCCGTGAAGATGGTAAACTTGGCTGAAGCTAGGTAATGCTTGAATTGTTCAGTCACAGCCCAGACTATGGCAAGGAACTCCAGCTTGAAGGAACTGTAGTTGTCAGGGTTCCTTTCAGTGGGACGAAGCTTTCTGCTGGCGTAGGAGATCACCCTTTCTTTTCCATTCTGTACCTGTGACAGTACTGCTCCAAGTCCCACGTTGCTGGCATCCGTATTCAACACAAAGGGTTGGTCATAGTCTGGGTGGGCCAGAACTTCATCTCCTGTGAGAGCCATCTTCAGTCGGGTGAAGGACCTCTCCAATTCCTCAGTCCATTCAAATATGGAACTTTTCTGTTTGGCTTTCTTGGACTGCCCCACCAGAAGATTTTGCATAGGAGTGGCCATTTCAGTGAAGCCCTTGATGAACCTTCGGTAGTAGCCTACCAACCCAAGAAATTGGCGTACTTCATGGAGGTTGCTGGGCTTCGGCCAGTCCCGGACGACTGTGACTTTGTCAGGATCTGGTGCCACACCTTCTGCACTCACTACATGGCCGAGGTACTGTACCTTGGGCTTCAGGAGGTGGCATTTGGAAGGCTTCATCTTCAGGCCAAAGTTGGACAATGCTTCAAACACCTCAGCCAGGTGCTTCAGATGGTCTTCATAAGTCTTGGAGAAAACAATGACATCATCAAGGTACAACAGGACCATCTCGAAGTTCTTGTGTCCCAGGCAGCACTCCATCAGCCGTTGAAATATTCCTGGGGCGGTGCAGAGCCCAAATGGCATATAGGTGAACTCACAGAGACCCATTGAGGTGGTAAATGCTATTTTCTCCTTGTCTGCCTCTGCCACGGGAACCTGCCAGTACCCACTAGTGAGATCTAAGGTGGAAAAGTAGTTAGCAGTTTTAAGTGCAGCTAAGGACTCCTCAATTCTAGGTAATGGGTAGGCATCTTTATGTGTAATGCTGTTAATTTTTCTGTAATCAACACACATTCTCATGGTACCATCCTTTTTCTTTACAAAAACTATTGGAGCTGCCCTAGGGCTACAACTATCTCTGATAACCCCAGCTTCCTTGATCTCTCTCAACATACCTTTAGCACATTGGTATTGTGTTGGGGGTATAGGCCAGTACCTTTCTTTTAAGGGTGGATGATCTCCAGTGGGGATATGATGTTGAACCCCTTTTGCCTTCCCAAAATCTAGAGGGTGTTTGCTGAATACCTGCTCATACTCCTGGGTCACTCTGTAAACCCCATTCTTTTGGTATGAAGGGGTGGAGTCAGTTCCCACCTGCAGTTGCTGATACCACTCCTCACTCTGCTTTACAGAGCCATTGTCCTCCACCTGGTTGGATGAGACCAAGGGCTCTGCTGCCTGCATTGCATTATTACTGACAGTGAGCAGCTTAGCAACTGTGGCATACAAAGGTATTATGGCCTCCTCCTCCCCACTATTCAAAAGGCGTACAGGTACTCTCCTTTTCCGTACATCAACTACCCCTCTGGCTGTCAGGACAGTGGGCCTGCTATCAGAGTACACTGGTTCTACCATTGCCTGGTAATCTTTTCCTCTGAGGCCTATGGCTGCCCGACACCAAATCAACATTTCACATCTAGGGGGTATTGCAATGGGGAAAGCATCACTCACTCTGACACTGCCAATTTCTCCGCCAGAGAGTTCTACCTGCTGTCTTTGCATTAGGACCTTGATCTCCTTCTGCAGGACTCGTTGTTCACTGGAACCAGCAGTCTCAGCCACCTGTTGCAACAAGACAATAACCTTGGAAAGACAATTTTCAATTACATTTGTACCAAGAGTCATCATGGGATTACATTCTCGTCGATCAATGTCCACAACTATCAGAGCTTGAGATTTTAACTCCACCCTCCCCTCTTTAACAGTAATTGCTTTACATCCCACTTGTGGTAAAGACTGACCATTACTGGCAACCACTGTTAGTTCATCACTTGGGCCACGGGTGAGTTAAGAGTCAGCCCAATACTGCTTGTAGAGGATATAAGGCATAGTGGTCACCTGGAAGCCAGTGTCCAGCAAAGCGTTCATGGGGATGCCGTCAATCACCACTGGAAGGATCGGTCTCCCTCCAACATACTTGGCTCGCCAGTTCCTAGGGCCTTGTGGTCCTACTCCTGGGGGTTGGCCCTCTGCCCCAGGGGTTACTTGTTTAAAGGACAGAATCTTGTGAGGTGGCCTGCCTTGTGGCAGTGACAACAGATGGGACGTCCATACTGGTCATAGCGATCGTTGTTCCTCCCACGGAGTGGCGGGGTTCTCCTCTTCCGGAGCCAAGGGACATCCTCTGGATGGGAAGCAAGCTGGATCTTCTCCTCGGAGGACACCTGCAGGGACTACACGGTTTTAGTAAGTGCAGCCATACCTTTGGTCAACTCCTGGACCTGAAGACGCAGTTCTTCAGTTGGATCTTTATCCAGAGTCTGTGCATCAGCCTCCACAGGGATGGAAGGGAAAGATGTTTCTTCCTGGTGGTAGGTGATCGCTGGGTGCCTAGGGGGCGCTGGACGGCTGACAGTTTGCTCCTGCAGCACCCGGATAGCCCTGTCCTTGAAATCAGCAAAGTCTAGATCAGGGTTCTGTAGGGCTATGATGTGCAGCTGTGCTCTGTGGCTACTGGATAGGAGTCCCTCGATGAATTGCTCTTTTAACAGTCCATCTCCATCTTTCACACTGTCAGGGTCAATCTGCTTGACGGCTCGCAGCGCCTCCTGCAGGTTAAGAGCATAGTCCCTTATATTGTCTTGCACTTTCTGTTTACATCCAAAGAACCTCATCTTGATTTCAGCTGCAGTGCGTATGTCAAAGGTGCTTCTTATCTTAGCCAGGATCTTTTTAACAGTCTCTTTGTCAGTGTCCTGCCAGGCTTTTACTTCTCTCTGTGCTGCACCTGTTAGCTGCCCAGTCAGGATGTTCACCTTCTGGCTTTCAGATAGAGGATACAGCTTCTGGCTTTCAGATAGAGGATACACCTCGAACAAACTGCACAGTCGCTCTTTAAATTCACTCGGTATGTGACTCCCCTGAATACTGGGGTAGCCAGGCTGCTCCTGGTATGTAAGGCATAGACAGCGGCATTATGGGGACCGCTGCGGTGGGCGCTGTTTCTTGCGGTGCCCAGGAAGCAACGCTGGCTGCTGGATTCAGCGGCACTCTGGGGACTGCGGGGGCGTCCGCCGCTGCATTGGCGTTGTCCTCAGACATTTTCTCTCCCCCCTAGTTAACGTGGGCCAGGCCGCGGGGTTGCGCTGGCTTACCGGATGCCGCTCCTCAGCTGGATCCGGGGACGCGGAACTGCAGGCCTCAGCTTTTCACTTCCCGTGCACTCTTCTCCTTTCGTGCTTCTCGGCTGGCTCCGCCCACAAAGGCCTGCCCCCTTTTCTTCCCGCGCGCGCCAATCAGGGGGACAATGGCGCCAATGGCGCCAATTTCACACATAGTTTATAGCACCAAACACAGTCTCTGGCACACAGGACCTGGGGATGCTGGACTCCGTAATCCTGTTCATGACGCCAAAATGGGTCTCAGGGCTGTGGGGTGCTCGGTACCAGGCCAGTCTCTCAGAGGGGATTGTCACAGCAGTGGTGACCCGGTCCATGGCCCTGGGCGCCCATGTAAAAGGGGTTGAGTTGGGAATAAAGTTTATAAGTGATTCGTGACGCCACCTGTGGTGTTCAGCAAGGGAGGTGTTAAGCCGACACTGCAGACAGATCCTCTGGGACAGATGGTGTAGTGCAGCAATGATGTTGTAGCCCTCCACAGGTAGGGCTGTTGGTCCCAGGGCAGTGTAGCGGAATGTTTAGGAAGAGGGTGCAGTGTTTGGCATAGAGATGTAGCAGTGCTGAGGATGATGCAGGAAGGAGGCAAGGACACAACAGGGTGCAGTTTCTTTACCTTTACTTGGCAAACGCAGTCCAGGGTCCTGGTTACAGATGGCACAGGAGCAGGCTAGCCTGGAAGCAACTCAGGGATCTCTCTATCAGATGGGTTGTGTAGTCTCCTTCCTAGCGCTGGCTTGAGGTACATCCAGTACTGTGTTACACTGAAGTTCCTCCTTATCTTCTCTTAGAACTACCTCGTATGGCAGACAGCTGTAGCCCTCTATCTCTCTTGGCTCACCCGTCGCTGTTGTGCCTCCAAGTCTTAGGTGGGAATAGAGCATTTACAGCTTCCTATTCCTCTGTGTTGTGAGTTCATTTTCCCCTTCACCGTCGATGTCTGATGAACTCCCTCTTCTGGTGAAGGAAGGTAGTGAGGCTGATTACCAAGCACCTGATCAGGTAGATGATGACTGGGTAACAGGAACTTCTGACTGGATATAAGGCAGCCGACGCCCTTCTGAGTCGCTGGTGATTTCTCTGCTGGATTCTTGGAGACCAGTCTGATTCCTGCTTCCCAAAGATAAGTTTTTGCTCTGCTATTGAACTTATTCGTTTTGTTTTGTTTTCCTTGTTTTTTTTAGTTCAGCCATCCCCGATTGGGGGTGTGCTGAGTTCCATTTTTGTCTCTGATCAGTTTGTCTCTTTGCTCTGTCTTCAGAATATACCTGAGTGCTGATATAGTCATTTTGAAGTCCTAGCGACTTCAGGGCCTGTTCTTCCTATCAGACGGTTGGGACATTTTTTGGTAGGGTTTTTTGCGGATTGCAGACAGCAGCTTTTCTATCCTGTCCTTTTTAGTTAGCTTGGGCCCATTCGTTTGCTCGGCCTATCTTTCTATCTGTGTTAGTGTTTTCATCTTGCTTCACTGTCATTATATGTTGGGGGCTGCCTATTGCTTTGGGGTCTGCTCTGGGGCAGTTTAGATTTCCCCTTTCTTTCTTTAGGCCTATTTAGTTCTCCGGCTGTGATCGAGGGATCTAGGGCATCGTAGGGACCCCCCACGGCTACTGTTAGTTGTTGTGGATAGGATCAGGGGTCTGCAATCCGATAGCTACCAACCTCTCTGGTTTTCTGGACTTAGCTTGTATTTTTGTTTTTTTCTCCTTCAGTGACTCATTCATAACACCTCTGGTTTCTGTTGCAGGACCTTCAGTATCCATACAGCCGTGGAGACCAGGCTCCAGATCATGTGCTATCACTGGGAGGGAGATCTCTATCCTTAGCTCAACCTCCAGCTTCTCTCCACACGTCTACACTCTTTGCCCTCCTCACAGTAACTCCTAATTTCCCTTCCTGGCCCTCAGAGAGCACTCCTTCCCCAATTCTGGTTCAGAGCTCCCTCTGCTGGCCTGGAGTGGGAACTGTGTTGCATGACATGGTTAACTGCTAGAGAGACCCTTCATTGCCTCCAAGCCTGCCATCACCCTCCCTGGAGGAAGGCAATGCCACTGTGGCGACCATTCTCCTGGGAACACCACATTCCCCCCTAGTGAAAGTCAGTACTCCTGGAGTGATAAAAGAAAAACATGAAAAACATATAAACATATAAACAATAGGAAGGTTACAAGATTTAAAAAAAAGGAAAAATTTACAAAAACCACATGCTCCAAAAATAGCCCTATGATGATAAGTCCAAGCATCAATGTCCATGGTCCATTCCTGGGCAAATGGTGAACTGTTTACAAGTTGGTTTTGACCACACAAGTTTCCATGATAGACTAATAGAAGCAGTGATCCTCCATGTTTCCGTGATAGACTGATAGACGCAGTGATCCTCCATGTTTCCATGATAGACTGATAGACGCAGTGATCCTCCATATTTCTGTGATAGACTGATAGAAGCAGTGATCCTCCATGTTTCCGTAATAGACTGATAGAAGCATTGATCCTCCATGTTTCCGTGATAGACTGATAAAAGCAGTGATCCTCCATGTTTCCGTGATAGACTGATAGAAGCAGTGATCCTCCATGTTTCCGTGATAGACTAATAGAAGCAGTGATACTCCATGTTTCCGTGATAGACTGATAGAAACCTTTCCTTCCTGCTCTGGTTCTTCCACATTCCCAGAAGATCTGCAGCAGCTGCTATAATATAGCCATATTTCTTCATTATTGTTCTCATAGCAGAATGAAATTTCCTGCTTATTATCTGAGGTTTGCAGTATTGTATCCTGGGAGATATTTTCTTACACCATTCTTGATCATTACCCAATGTCTTAGGAGTATATACGATTTACTGCTATATGCTCATATACATGCTTGAGATTTCAATGTGTCAGTAAAACAGTCATTGAATATTTTAGTTGTTGCTCAGTTTCTTCTTTGGGGGAAGTTAAGCGTTTTGTACTATGCATAGAACATGTGTTTTTTAACAACAGCTGCTTGAACCTTGTAGCTACCAAGAATTCATTTCCGCTCGGCGTGAATCCTTGGAGAAACACTTTTCCAGGCACAATGGTTGCGAATTGCTTAGTACAGCGCAGCATATAAGAAAAAACGGCGATGCGATGGACCAGACACTTGTGAAATGACTGTAACAACTCAAGAGCTGAATCACTTGTTGCTATTAGAGTTGAGCGAAACGGGTCGGTCAAATTCATAAGTCGCCGACTTTCGCTAAACTTGGGTTTCATGAAACGAAACCCGGCCATAGCGTGAGGTCGGCCATGAGGTCGGCGACCAGGGCGTCAAAGTTGCGTTTCAAATGATGCTTCCAGTGCCCTTTTTTAGCCAATGATGGAGGACACACACTGTGGGCAACGCGATGACATGGGCAGCGGTCACCACCATCTTTGAGAAGGGCAGGCAAGTGATTGGCTTGCTTTGTGTGGCGTCACAGGGGCTATAAAAGGGCGTGCACGCCAACCACCATCTTACTTCTGCCGATATTAGCATTAGGGAGAGCTGCTACTGCTGCTGATTCTGTAGGGAGAACATTAGGCAGGGAAGAAGATACAAAAAACTGCTTCTGCTGGTAGCGATTTTCACTGTACAACACAACAGTTTGTGTGCAGTGACAGGGGAGGCTCTATTTTTGTGCATCAGCTCTGTTGATTATTAGGCTGCCTTATAAGGCTCCCTGATAGCTGCATTGCTGCTTGCACACTGCTGTGCAAACTGGTTTTTTAAAAGCAAAAATACGTTTCTTCCTCTTTTCTGCACAGTTACCAAGCGTTCATTTTTCCACACTTTTGTGTGCAGCAGTCCTGATAATTAGGCTGCCTGCTGCCATACTTGGACTGTGAGCATTATTGTCAGCCTCCTAAAATCTCTAGGGAGATTCAAATTCTCCCCAATACTATATTCACCTTGTACTTTGTTGTACAACAGCCAATTTCAGCCTGTTAAATTGAGGTGTAATATATAGTGGGCCTGAGATAATAGTTCAGCCTCCTAAAATCTCTAGGGAGATTCAAATTCTCTCCAATACTATATACACCTTGTACTTTGTCATACACCAGCCAATTTCAGCCTGTTAAATTGAGGTGTCAGCTATAGTGGGCCTGAGATAATAGTTCAGCCTCCTAAAATCTCTAGGGAGATTCAAATTCTCCCCAATACTATATACACCTTGTACTTTGTCATACACCAGCCAATTTCAGCCTGTTAAATTGAGGTGTCAACTATAGTGGGCCTGAGATAATAGTTCAGCCTCCTAAAATCTCTAGGGAGATTCAAATTCTCCCCAATACTATATACACCTTGTACCTTGTTTTACAGTACCATATAGCTGGTGGTATTTTGGGTACATTTTTCCAAAAATGAGGAAGTATGGTGGAAGAGGCCGTGAACGTGGGCGGGGGTTGCCAGCAGGTACTGATGGTTGTGGTGGTGGTGCATCTGCTGGTAGTGGCAAAAGCACAATAGCACCTAAGGCAGGAGGTGTTGAGCCTGCGTCATCATCTGGCTCCACAAGGCCTCAAAGGCTCCCTTTTCAGGGAATAGATAAACCGCTTTTAAAGCCGGAGCTTCAGGAACAAGTTTTGGCTTACATTGCTGACACAGCCTCCAGCTTTATCACCTCCTCTTCTGAAGTTTCAAAAACTAAAAGCACTGAGTCATCAGTGGAGGCTCCTGGTCAGGAACAACACCTTTCCTTGTGTCCTTCACCCCTACCAAAAGTGAAGGATGCGGCAGGCCACACTACAGATTACTTCATGGAGCTCTTTTCACATACCATGCCTGTGTTATCAAGTCAAATCGTGAATTCCCCTATCCAAGATGAATCTGACATGAAGTGCACTGATGCACAGCCACTGCTAGATTTTAATGCTGGTACATTCACTCAGAGCACTACATTGTCCTCGCAGTGTACTGAGCCAGAATCTGACCCTGATGAAACTCAGGTGCCCCTTCCCGCATACTATACCACATTACACGGTGACACAGAGGAAGGTGCACATGAAATTGAAGAGGAGGTGATGGATGACCCAGTTGTTGACCCAGATTGGCATCCATTGGGGGAAGAGGGTGCCGCTGCCAATAGCTCCGAAGAGGAGGAGGAGGATCCGCAGCAGGCATCGACATCGCAGCAGCTGTTATCTGGCAGGCCCGTAGCAGTCCAAAAATGGGTTACAAAAACCAAAAGAGTTGCAGAACAGCTTGGCCAGACGGTCAAATTAGCACAGGGTGCAAGGCCTCAAAATGTCTTCCATAGTAGGAAGAGTGCAGTGTGGCACTTTTTTGAACAAAATCCTAATGATCAGGCAAAGGTAATCTGTAAGAAGTGCGCAAAGACCTTTAGCCGAGGGAAAAATCTGAGAAATTTGAATACCAGTTGCATGCTTAGACATTTAACCACCATGCACTTGCAAGCGTGGACAGACTACCAAGCCTCATGTACCACATGTGCACCTGCTCCGAATGAAGGTATTCAGCAACGCTACATCGCTTCCCCCACTGTAAGTCCACCGGTTAGCACATCACCAGCAGCAAATGTTGAGGTGTCGTCGCAAGGCCAAAGCAGTCAGGGAATCACAATGTTATTGCTACAAAAGACTGAATCTAGGCCATCAGCAAGACCACCAACACCATCACCAACCCTCTCTCAGTCCGCCATGTCCACCGCTAGTTCCACCATATGCAGCTCTCAAGTCCAGCTCACCCTACCAGAGACTCTGAGTAGGACAAGAAAGTACTCATCCTCTCATCCGCGTACACTGTGTTTGAACGCCCACATTGCCAAACTAATCTCGTTAGAGATGATGCCCTACCGGTTGGTTGAAAGCGAAGCTTTCCACGAGCTCATGGCCTACGCAGTACAACGCTATGACCTACCCAGTCAGCACTTCTTTTCTCGAAAAGCCATCCCAGCCCTCCACCTGCATGTTAAAGACCGCATTGTCCATGCACTCAAGCAATCAGTGAGTGGAAAGGTGCACCTCACAACAGATGCATGGTCCAGTAGGCATGGCCAGGACCATTACATGTCCATCACTGCACACTGGGTTAATGTGGTGGATGCAGGGTCCACAGGGAACAGCGGCGGTGGGACAGTGCTGCCAAGCCCACGGTATAGGAAACAGTTGGCTGTAGGCGTTCGACCCTCCTCCTCCTCCAGAAGCGAAAGCTCGTCCACAGAGTGCATTCGCACGAGCACTCCATCCGCAGCTGCCAGTGTTGCACACGAGGTGTCCCACTATCGAACAGCTAGTGGTAAGCGTCAGCAGGCTGTGTTGAAGATGATGTGTTTGGGCGACAACAGACACACCACGGAGGTACTGGCCGACTACTTGCAGCGACATACTGAGTCATGGCTGGGCAGTCTACATCTTGAGGCAGGCAAGATAGTTAGTGATAACGGCCGGAATTTTGTGGCACCATAGCCCTTTCAAAACTCAGACACATACCTTGTCTGGCTCACACCTTGAACATGGTGGTGCAGTGCTTCCTCAATAATTATCCAGAGTTAACAGCCCTGCTCCATAAGGTGCGAAGACTATGCTCGCACATCCGCCGGTCGCCTGTACACTCCAGTCGTATGCAGAAGCTGCAGCGATTGCTCCACCTTCCTAAGCACCGCCTAATTATCGACGTTGCAACAAAGTGGAACTCCACCCTGCACATGGTTGAAAGGCTGTGCGAATAGAGGCAGGCCATAATGCATTTGTGGGAGGATACACGGGCAGGCACTTTGAGGGCAGACATGGAGTTGTCTGGTGTGCAGTGGTCGAAGCTGAAATACCTCTGTAAAGTCCTTCAGTGTTTTGAGGAATGCACATGGCTGGTAAGCGCAGACGACGCCATCATAAGCATGAGCATCCCACTTATGCGTTTGCTCATGCAAACTTTGACGCACATTAAGGAGCAGGCATCTGCAGCCGAGGAGGAAGAGGAAGAGGAGGAGGGAAGCCTTGATGACAGTCAGCCATTGTCTGCTCAGGAAACTCTCCTGGACGAGGTGGAGGAAAAACAGGAAGACGAGGAGGAGGAGGATGATGGGGATGATTACTTAGGGGAGGAGGATGCTTCTCAGGGGGCAAGAGAAAATGTTGGCGTGGCAAGGTCAGATACAGGGTTTGTGCGTGACTGGAGGGATGTGGATTTGCCAGAAAGTGCTCCTCCACTCAGCACTCGCAGTGCATCATTAACACCTGGAACATTGGCCCACATGTGTGATTATGCCTTGCAGATCCTAAAAAGGGACCCCTGCATTGCCAAAATGATGAACGATGACGACTACTGGTTGGCCAGCATCCTGGATCCACGCTATAAAGGCAAATTCCAAAACATCATGCCACAGGAGAACCTAGAGCTAATATTGGCTAACAAACAGGCAACTCTGGTAAACCGTTTGTTTGAGGCATTCCCAGCACACAGCAGCGGTGATGGTTCTCACACGAGCCGTAGGGGGCAACATGGAAGAGGTGTTCGTGGTGCACACATCCGAAGTGGCGTTGGAGACAGGGGTTTCATGACCATGTTGTGGACTGATTTTTCAAGTACCGCTCACACGACTGGTAATACTGCATCGATTGAAAGTGACAGGAGACAGCAGTTGTCAACTATGGTTACAAACTACTTCTCCTCCCATATTGATGTTCTCCCTCACAGGTCATTCCCCTTTGACTATTGGGCCTGTAAACTGGACACCTGGCCTGAATTGGCACAATATGCCTTACAGGAGTTCGCTTGCCCTGCTGCTAGCGTGCTATCCGAAAGAGTCTTCAGTGCTGCTGGATCAATCCTGACAGAAAAAAGGACCCGTCTGTCGACCCAAAATGTTGATGAGCTAACCTTCATTAAAATGAACCATGCATGGCTTTCAAAGGATTTTGTCCCACCTTCCCCTGATGACACATAGGTTGCCAGAAAAATGGCTCGCTTTTGTCCTCCTCTTCCTCGGACTTCTCAAATTCCTCCATTTGCAGCTGCTGAATGTCCAACATCAACATATGCCATTTTTTCAATCTCCCTAACTGGACTGCCTCCCCCCCAGGGCCGGGGTCACCATCTGGCGCACGCACCCGTGCGAGTGCCGTTGCCCTGGACAGGTGGGTGGGCCAACTCTTGGGCGACGGTACTGGCACAGGGTCCCTCATAGTACAATCAAGTGTCTCTGACGGTGGGGGTGCACACCCACCGTCAGACACACCGGCGTACTATGAGGGGCCCTGTGCCAGTACTGCCGCCCACAAGTGGGCCCCCCCTGCTTGCTCAGGGCCCCAGCACTTGCACTACTTACCTCTCCCTGCTCCACCGCTATGTAGTCTGGGCTGTTAAATCCTTCACTGGGACTGCCACTACAAATTTGGTGAACTGATAGATGATGGTTAAGACGTAGCTACGCCCTGTCCTGCTGGGCTCCATATTCAGATGATCAATGGCTTCCATTTGTTATGGACGTCGACTCACAATGAGATGCAGTGGTGGTTTATCATCAGCTTTCACAGTTTTCCTTCTCACAGACATGTGACATTCCTGCCCACATTTTTAAATGTGTCCTCTCATGCCAATCCAATAGAATCGCCTACGGCCTGTGGCTTCTGTCTTTTGCACTCCAAAGATACCTGACAGATCATGAAATGCAGTGAGGACCATGTCTACATCTCTCCCTGTGATCACAATTTGATGGAGATGAGTAACGGTGATGGGATCCACAGTACTGCGATACAGCAACCCTTTCTTCACAAAGAACTGTTTTCGCTGTCTCCACAGACAAAGTAATTGAGGGTCAGCATCGCCTCTGAGAATTCTCCCGGGAGTTTTTCCCATGATTAGTAATTCCAAAATTTCTGCAATCATTCGTCTTTCCGTCTGTACTTGTATCCATCTCGTTTCCTCTTGCGGAGAGTCTGGACTGTCTTACTGAGACTGAAATATATATGAAGATTTAAAAATACCCCAACAGTGTATACTGGTGTACGCTTCGAATACATTACCCTTTTTCTACTTTTTAGATTCTTGTCTAATCCATACTGAGGCTGTGAGTGTCTTTGTCGGACTCCGGAAATATACACAGATATTTTTAATGTTTAAACTATGCTATATATTCCTGTTATCCAGTGATACTGTACCCTTTCTCAACTTTCTACAATCTTGTCGAATCCATACTGGGCCTGAGACCGTCTGCGTCTGCCTCCTGATATATACACATAGATTTTTAATGTGTAAACTATGCTATATATACCTGGTATCCGGTGATACTGTACCCTTTCTCAACTTTCTACAATCTTGTCGAATCCATACTGGGCCTGAGACCGTCTGAGTCTGCCTCCTGATTAGAGATGAGTGGTGTTCGAGTCGAACTGTTCGCCAAGTTCAAATTCGAGCTGTTTTGGGCTGTGTTCGAGCCGTTCGTCGAACTCGAACACTTTGCTTAAAATTCGGCTGTTCGAGGTTCCGTTCAAGAACGGTTCGTTCACCAAAAGCGTAACTTAATTTTCTCATTAATAATGGTTTTCAATGTTAATAGACAGTTTCATGGCATAGCAGCGGTGTCTGGTAGCCAGCGGTGTAGTACACCTGTCAAGGAGCTGCACTGTGTGTGTTTCTAATAATTTTTTACCGCATCTTGTCAAGAAAATCCCTTTGGGCCTTGTAGCACTGTCTGCTACTCAGCAGAGGAGCCCACCTGTGAACCTAGCTATGCCGCCTGTTTTATGAAAGAACCAGTTTTTGACTGCATTTAGCCAAGTTAATACTTTGGGCCTAGTAACTGTGTCTGCTATTCAGCAGAGGAGCCCACCTGTGAACCAAGCTGTGCCGCCTGTTTATGTAAGAACCATTTTTTAACTCCATTTAGCCCAGTCAATACTTTGGGCCTAGTACCTGTGTCTACTGCTCAGCAGAGGAGCCCACCCGTGAACCAAGCTATGCCGCCTGTTTATGTAAGCACTGTCTGCTACTCAGCAGAGTTGCCCACCCGTGAACCAAGCTTTGCCGCCTGTTTATGTAAGAACTGTGTGCTACTCAGCAGAGGAGCCCAGCTGTTAAGCAAGCTACAGCACCTGTGGTTTGGACACTTAATTTTTGCACATTCTTTCTGGAATGCCGGTTAGGCCTAATTCCGGAATTCCGGTTGATCTGCACTTACTGGGAAATCCTCGTTTGCGGGGAAGAATTGGAATCCGAGATCCCCATCACTAACCGGGTTCAGCGGGTTGTCCGCACCTGTAAGCGACACGCACTGGTCCTTTCAGCGTAGCGCGTGTGCAGCCCCGGACATGTAAGGGCATGACAGACCTGTTATTGCTCGATCTCGCGTGCCAGAGCCTCGTGTGTCCCTCTAGTTAGCTGGACGCGGACCACGGGGGCATGCTGGAGTCTCGTTCATTAACGGAATTAAACTGACAAATCGCTAGCACAACTAAAAACGGCCATGCACCACCATCCACAGAATCGAGAAAGCTTGCAATCTGTCCATCCTTTCCGTGGCTGGCATGGTTGAGTTGCCCGTGTGGAGTCCAATTAAGCCACAGGCTCCACTCCTTGTGGTGGTGCCCTTCTGGACATTCCTTTAAGGTTCAGCTTTGCAACCGTACTGCCCCCGTAAACCAAACACTTTGCCTTCATGGACGCTGTTCGGAGGGTCGTGGGAATAACGCCGCCCGATCGGCAGTTGGCATAATTTATGGTGGGAAGTCCGACGGTATATGATCGTCTTCGATTTTAGAATTTTAGAATTTTTTTTGTATTTTAGATTTTTATTCCAGCCTTTCTTGACTTTATAAGGGAATGACATGCTTATATCTGTGTCTCCTCCTCCTCCTTTTACTCCTCCACCTCTTTTCTATATATAGTTGCCCTTTTCTATATGTTATTTGTGTCATCTGAGCATTTTGTCTGCTTTGGGACACCTTTTAAGGTGTTTTGTATGTGTTTTCTATGTGTTTGTATGTGTTTGTGTTTGCCTGCCATTGTTTTCAATGGGGTTCGACGAACATTCAACAAACTTGCCTCCTGTTCGACGAACCGAACCAAACTCGAACACTAGCGGGGTGGTTCAACACTACTCCTGATATATAGACGTACATTTTTAATGTTTAAACTATGCTATATATACCTAGTATCTGATGATACTGTACCCTTTCTGCCAGAAAGTCCTCCTCCACCCACCACTCTAAGTGTTTCATTGACACCTGGAACATTGGCCCACATGTGTGATTATTTCTTGCGGATCTTCTTTTTATATTGTGGTGTGATCCATCCTGAGCGTGTGAGAGTCTGTGAGTTACTCTTGCAATTTATATGTAGATTTAAAAATTACCCCAACACTGTATACAGCTCTACGCTTGTGATACATTACCCATTTACTGGTTTTTATATTCTGGTCTAATCCAAACTGACCAAGTGAGAGTCTGTTTCTGACTCTGGAAATAAATAATGAGATTGACAATGACCCCTACACTTTATACAGCTGTACGCTTCACATCCATTACCGTTTTACGGCTTTTTATATTGTGTTGTAATCGATACTGAGCCTGAGAGCGTCTGTGTCTGCCTCCTGAAATATATACGGAGATTTAGAATGTTTAAACTATACTATATATACCTGCTATCTGATGATACTGTACCCTTTTTCTACTTTTTATATTCTTGTCTAATCCATATTGAGCCTGTAAGCGTCTCTGTGTGACTCATGAAATATATACAGAGATTTACAGTTATCCTTTGACTGTATACAGCTGTACGCTTCTGATACAGTACCATATATCTGATGTTATTTTGGGTACATTTTCTCCAAAATTTGGAAGTATGGTGGAAGAGGCCGCAGACGTGGGCGTGGGGGGCCCAGCTGGTACTGATGGTGGTGGTGCATCTGCTGGTAGTGGCAAAAGCACAATAGCAGCTAAGGCAGGAGGTGTTGAGCCTGCATCATGGTCTGGCCCCGGAAGGCCTGGAAGGCTACCTTTTCTCGGACTAGGTTAACTGCTTTTAAAGCCGGAGCATCAGGAACTGGTTTTGGCTTACATTGCCGAAACAGACTACAGCTAATATGCCCTCCTCTTCTGAAGTTTCAAAAAATGCAAGTACTGAGTCGTCAAGTGCTGGCTCCTGGTCAGGAAGAACCCCTTTCCTTGTGTCCTTCACCCCCACCAAAAGTGAATGATGCAGCAGGCCACACTTCACATTAGTCCATGTAGCTCTTTCTCACATACCATGCCTGGGTTATCAAGTCAAATCGTGAATTCCCCAGTCCAAGATGTATCTGACATGGAGTGTGGGTTGCCAGCCAGGGCAGTGGTGTTAATCAGTACCGGGCCGGTGTCTCAGAGGGATGTGTCACGGTGGTGGTGACACGGTCTGTGGCCCTGGGCATCCATGCAAAGGGGTGAATAACGTTTATAGGTGAATGAAACGTGATGCCACCTGTGGTTTCTGATCAGATTTACAAGCGCTGCAGTGTCGCTTCTCTGGGACAGATGTTGTGGTGCAGCTAAGATGTAGAAGCCCTGCACAGGTAGGGTCTTCGTCGCAGGGCAGATGAAAGCATTGGTATATGGTGTGCAGTGCAGGATGTAGCAGAGCCGTGCTCCAGGCGCAGGAGAAAGATGACAGACACAGTCGTGCAGTTCCTTTACCTGTACTTGGTAAGTGCCGTCCAGGACGCCGAGTACAGATGGAGAAGGAGTTGATCAGCCTGGAAGCAAATTAGGAATTCTCTCTCTGCAGATAAGTAGTGTGGCCTCCGTTCTAACGCTTATCTGAGGTACTCGCAGTACTGAGTTCACTGAAGTTCCCCCTGTTGACTCTCTTTTGGAACTTTCTCGTATGGCAGGCAGCCGTAGCCTTTTCCTTCTGGCTCACACACGTCGCTGCTGGCGCCTCCGAGCCTTAGTTGGGAACAGAGCACTTACAGCTGCTACTTCCTCCGGTTTCTGCTGCAGGACCCTCAGTGTCCCTACAAACTCGGAGACCGGAATCCGGACCATGCACTCCAGCTAGGAGTGAGCCTTAACTCTGCTCATCCTCCAGCTCCCCTTCTCATGTCCACACACTTCCCCTTCCCTTCACAGACTGCCCTAACTTCCCTCCTCCCGACCACAGAGAGCAGCTCCTCAGCAGTCAGGTTCCGAGCTCTCCCTGATGGCCTGGAGTGGGAACTGTGTTGTGTGTTGGTTTAACTGCTAGAGAGATCCTTCATTGCTCCCAAGCATGACATCACACTCCCTAGGAGGAAGGTAATGCCACTGTGGCGACCGTACTCCTGGGGTGCCACAAGTGCACTGAGGCCCAGCCACTGCTAGATGATTCTGCTGGTACATTGACCCAGACCACTACATTCCCCTCGTACTCTACACAGCCAGAATCTGACCCTGATCAAACTCAGGTTCCCCTTCCTTCATACTATATCACCTTACACGGTGACAAAGAAGAAGGTGCAGATGAAAGTGCAGGTTCCTTGAGCTGGTGGGGGGGGGCATACTCATGGGCGACGGCACTGGCACAGGGCCCCTCATAGTACGCAAAAGTCTTTCTGCCGGTGGGAGGGTTGGGAGGGTTGGGAGGGCCCACCCGCCATCAGACACACCGCCGTACTATGAGGGGCCCTGTGCCAGTGCCGTCACCAACGAGTGGGCCCCCCTGCTTGCTCAGGATCACAGTGTCATGGTCACATGTGTCAGGACGCAGATGTTTCCGCAAGGCGAACCCATGTGACACACGTGACCCTGGATACACCTCCTCCAGTGGGGCGAATTTAAATAATAAAACGTGCAGGTGGATACGCCGCCTCCACCTGGCGAATTTGGGTATTACACGTTATACATACAATAATCAAATAATAAAGGGGGAACCTGGGAAACTATAACAATGGTGGGCCCTGCGATAGGGAATGGGGAAATGGAGACCTCCTAAGCTCCCCTGAGCCAGTGTCCCTGCACTCCTTACATTCCCTAAACAGGCTCCGCACCTGTCGCCGCACGCGTACCTTAACGCCCTTGCTCACCCTGACCCTAAACCCTCACTAGGGAATGGGTCGGTGCGGAGACTAATCCCACCACTGCACTAATAACACACATGAGGAAAGAGACAATACAGGGGAAACACCACTTAGGCTAAGTGCACCAATTACCGCGAGAATTCCGGAATTCCAGTCCGCGGGAAAATCGCATTTTAAATTCTCGCGATTTTCCCGCGGAAAAACTAGCATTTTGCAAGCGTAATTAGCTTGCAGAATGCTAGCGTTCACCAAGCGATCTGTAGCATCGCTTGGAGAACTGATTGACAGGTTGGTCACACTCATCAAACATAGTGTTTGATGAGTGTGACCAACTTTTTACTACTGAGGCGGCCTATGCGGCATCAGTAGTAAAAGATAGAATGTAAAAAAAAAAAATACTGTTATTCTTACCTTCCGACGTCCCGCGCATCCGTTCCCAGTAATCCTTTGCGAAAATGCCCGCGATGACGTCCGTTCTCGCAGGATCGCGACGTCTCGCGGTTATTCGCGATGACGTCGCGCGAATGACCGCGAGACTTCGCGATCCCGCGAGATCGGACGCCATCTCGGGCATTTTCGCAAAGGCTTACTGGGACCGGAGCGTGGAGAGAAGCGGGAAGTCTGCGCGGGACGCCGGAGGGTGAGAATAACAATATTTTTTATTTTATAATTCTATTTTTTACAGGGATATGGTACCCAGAGCCCGGAGGACAGTCTCCTCTCCTCCGGACCGTGGGTACCATCCGCAATTGTTCTGCTTACTTTCCGCATGTTGTGCACAGCCACATGCGGGAAGGAAGCGGAACAATGCATTCCTATGGGTGGGGGATCGCAGCGATTCCGCAAAATAATGAGCATGCTGCGTTTTTTACCGCGAAGCGATTCCGCCGCGGTAAAAACCGCAGCATTAGCACAACATTGCGGAATCCCATAGGAATGCATGGGATGCTTATTTTTCGCGTTTTCGCGGCAAAATCGCGCGGTTAAAACCGCCGCGGAAACGCAAAAAAAACGCCACGTGTGAACTCAGCCTTAGCTTTGCTCTGCTGCGTGCGCTCCTAGCAACAGAGCCCACCACCTGCGTGCGTCTTCTCCTCCACCCGGATCCATCACCATAACAGGATCCTTCACCTTAGTGCAGCCTTGGAACAGAGTCCACCACCAGTTGCAGCTGCTTAGTACCAGAGTCCCAAGGATGAGTTCAGCTTCTGACACGAAGTCGAGCATGCTTGAGTCCAGTTCAGCAGCCAAGTCCCACATGGTGAGTGCCACTCTCCATAGTCGCCACTCCACCAGCCCATGCAGACACTTCCCGCTGACACCATCACTGCGACTCCACCACGCCATGCCAGCCCTTCGTCCAGACACCATAGCTGAAACACATCCCCCCTGGCTAAGCTGCGCAGGACTTCTCACCAGCTCCATCCTTCATTCAGGCTCTCCAACTCAAAGTGAACAATCTCACAATATCACAGGCAGTGATTGCACACCCCTAGCACACCTTTATAGGGTGTAACACCTGATACATGATTAAGTGCACAAAACCTAAAGTGCAATATCAAAACCACCACCGGGGACAGTCAAGACACCTTGGAACCTGACAAAGTAAAAAAAGTTCACTTTGTCAATTTAATACCGCCAGATCCAACACTGGATCATGACAGTACCCCCTCCTTAATGAGGGGCCTCTGGACCCTCAAGACCACCCCTCATTAGGGAAACACCTACAGCGGGGACGCCCAGACCCTGAGTTCACCCCACCATTACCTGACACTTCAGGTTTATGACAAACGCACCGCTGGTAATGGCAATAAAGTTCATTTTGGAGGCACCACTCATCTCCACAGCGCCGACCTGGGGAAAGAGATTATGTATGTGTATGTATGCTAAGAGCTGATCAGACTCCACAACACATTTCCAAGATGTTTTTTTGGTGGCACCCATACATGCTCGTTCACACACAGGTCCGGACCTGAACGTTTATTGCACACATACATATGTCATAACTTGGTGAACTCACTCTGGACTTGACAACAGAGGCGTCCCCCTGTGTCACCACACTCACACCCCCACTATTCACCAAGGGACACACCCTCCAACCCTTTCACCATGAGGACTGCGCCTCCTAGGGTTGGTTAATGGCGAGGGTAGAGATTTGTCCCTACTCCCCCGCAGCACACCTGCTGCACACACCAGGAGGAGAAGGGGACCGGGAAATGGAGGAAATATACTCTCGCTGGTCGCCTCCACACGACCAGGAGGGCGGCTTCTTCGATGGCATAGAAGATATGGCGTAAACCCCACGGACTATCACACCAGTCAGCTCACCACAGGGGCGTACCCCTTCACCTCGGGGAATACCAGGCAGCTCCGTGGGGCACCATTCCTCCCACCTGCCTGGGTGCGCCCGCCTGCATGAACCAGTCCTGCTCCCCAGCAGCGACTCAAGGGGGTTTTAGTACCATAGCCGCAGGAATATGGAGGAAAATATATATATATACTCGCTGGTCGCCTCCACACGACCAGGAGGGGGCGGCATTGAGGATTTGGCATGAGCCCCGCGGACTATTCACCAATCTGCTCACTACAGGGACGTACCCCTTCACCTCGGGGAATACCAGGCAGCTCCGTGGGGCACCATTCCTCCCACCTGCCTGGGTGCGTCCCCTGTAAGAGCAAGTCCCGCTCCCCAGCAGCGACTACACACCTAGTCTGCTCAACACAGGGATGTACCCCTTCACCTCGGGGAATACCAGGCAGCTCCGTGGGGCACCATTCCTCCCACCAACCTGGGTGCGCCCGCATGCATGAACCAGTCCCGCTCCCCAGCAGCGACTCTAGGGGCTTTTGCCAGACCCGCAATTTGCCAAAGCTGCCATTTTGATTTCCTGGTTAGCTGAGCAGAGGCCCCAGACCCTGATAACTGCTGCTGCAGCGGCTCTAACACACCATGCCGCTCCCCACTCACCTCAGTGAGGCCCGGCAGCAATTACTCAGCGGTCTCCACATGGCCAAAGCTCACCAGAAAAAAAAACTGTATGGCCTGTGATAATGTCATGGTCACGTGTGTCAGGACGCAGATGTTTCCGCAAGGCAAACCCATGTGACACACGTGACCCTGGATACACCGCCTCCAGTGGGGCGAATTTAAATAATAAAACGTGCAGGTGGATACGCCGCCTCCACCTGGCGAATTTGGGTATTACACGTTATACATACAATAATCAAATAATAAAGGGGGAACTTGGGAAACTATAACAATGGTGGGCCCTGCGATAGGGAATGGGGAAATGGAGACCTCCTAAGCTCCCCTGAGCCAGTGTCCCAGCACTCCTTACATTCCCTAAACAGGCTCCGCACCTGTCGCCGCACGCGTACCTTAACGCCCTTGCTCACCCTGACCCTAAACCCTCACTAGGGAATGGGTCGGTGCGGAGACTAATCCCACCACTGCACTAATAACACACATGAGGAAAGAGACAATACAGGGGAAACACCACTTAGCTTTGCTCTGCTGCGTGCGCTCCTAGCAACAGAGCCCACCACCTGCGTGCGTCTTCTCCTCCACCCGGATCCATCACCATAACAGGATCCTTCACCTTAGTGCAGCCTTGGAACAGAGTCCACCACCAGTTGCAGCTGCTTAGTACCAGAGTCCCAAGGATGAGTTCAGCTTCTGACACGAAGTCGAGCATGCTTGAGTCCAGTTCAGCAGCCAAGTCCCACATGGTGAGTGCCACTCTCCATAGTCGCCACTCCACCAGCCCATGCAGACACTTCCCGCTGACACCATCACTGCGACTCCACCACGCCATGCCAGCCCTTCGTCCAGACACCATAGCTGAAACACATCCCCCCTGGCTAAGCTGCGCAGGACTCCTCACCAGCTCCATCCTTCATCCAGGCTCTCCAACTCAAAGTGAACAATATCACAGGCAGTGATTGCACACTCCTAGCACACCTTTATAGGGTGTAACACCTGATACATGATTAAGTGCACAAAACCTAAAGTGCAATATCAAAACCACCACCGGGGACAGTCAAGACACCTTGGAACCTGACAAAGTAAAAAAAGTTCACTTTGTCAATTTAATACCGCCAGATCCAACACTGGATCATGACACACAGCACTTGCAAAGTTAAAATACTTACCTCTCCCTGCTCCACCACCGTGACGTCTTCCACGTTTCCTGACAGTGACATTCTGATCAGAGAGCGCGATGACATCACATCTGTGCGCTCTCTGCCTAAACAGTCCAAGTGCAGAGAGATGGAAGATGGGGACGACGAGGAGTCCAGAGTACAGGGATTCCCTAGCGAGGAGACTTATTTAATTGTTTTAAAGGTTGGGAGCAATTTTTGGGGAGCACTACACTCTGGAGAATGATATATGGGGCCCACCATACACTGGAGCATTCCAAGGGTGGACATCCGACACTGGAGCAGCATTTACAGAGCCCATTATTCACTTGAGCATTCGAAATGGGGCCCATTGTATATGGAGCATTATTTAGGCCCATAAGACACTGGAGCATCATCCATGGGGCCCATCATATACTGGAGCATTGTAAATGGGGAAGATTATATATGGAGGATTATTTGGACCAATCGTACACTAGAGCATCATCCGTGAGGCCCATCATATGCTGGAGCTTTCCAAATGGGGGACATCAGACACTGGAGCAGCATTTACAGGGCCCATTATACACTGGAGCATTAGAAATGGGGCCCATTATATATGGATCATTATTTGTGCCCAGAAGACAGTGGAGCTTCATCCATGGGGACCAACATATACTGTAGCATTACGTCGAGCTCATCATATACTGTATCGAACATTATATGGGACCAATGATTCTGCATGGAGAAATATATGGGCCTCATTACTCTGTATGGCGCACTATGCGGTGGCCATAATACTGTATGGAGTAATATACTGTCCGTTTTTGAAGCTATTGGAGAATTTAAAATGGATATCAGTCATGTGATGTAAGAAGCGAAGTATTTTTCATTGTACTATACCGCTATATCTCTGCCGTATCAGAGGATCATGAATTGTGGCATGTGTTAAAGGAGCCCAGTGACACTCTTTGGCCCTGGGCCCACGAAAATCTGGAGCCAGCCCTACCCCCTCCCCACAACTTTAGCCAATGCCTAACTATTATTATAAAGTAAATTAAGGTTGACAAGCTTAAGTAATAAGAATTGATGTTTTTGGCATTTAAATGGGCACAGTAGGTGTGTTTCCTGTCCTACACTCACTGTCGACTTTTCTTCCCCATTGACTTGCATTGGGTTTCGTGTTTCAGTCGACCTTCGACTTTTCACGATAATCGGCCGATTGCGTTCGACCCGACTTTTGCGAAAGTCGGGTTTCATGAAATCTGACTCGACCCGGAAAAAGGCAAAGTCACTCATCTCTAGTTGCTATGAAGAACATTTACTTACTTTACACAATAGAAATTGAGTTTTTTGGAACTTTTCATAGTTTCATTGTTGGTACATTGTCAATCTCATTGTATTTCAGTCTGGGTTGAAACCACCAGCAGCAACGTAATCAATATAATTACTGGGAAAGACTGGGTGTTCTGTAGGAATTACTTTAGGGTGCGGGCCAACCCCCCATAAACTGTAAAATGTTTCTACTATTGGCCTACTGGACAGCTCCTGTGGCATCTGGGCAACACTAGCTATTGCTATGTGTTAATTATCTCACCAAGCATTAGGGACCCAAGGCTCCTCTCCACTGTCATCATCACCGCCAGAAACAAAACCATTGCATCAGTGAAGTGCCAGGGCATTGATGTAAGGTGGCAAGGATGGTAGCCGTGGGCAAGTTGCTGCTCCATAACACCCTGGCACTTTACAAACCAATCGTGTCCCAGTCAATTAGTGTTGTGCTGTGTACATTGCATTGTACTCACTTGCAGGCCATCGCTGTCTTCACGTTATCAGTTCCAGGAAAAGCCGCACACATGTCAGAGGACACCCGATTCATTTGAACAAGTTCAACTTCACTGAACAGTTCAAGTACATCCGTCTTTAGCATGCAGTATTGAGCACAGCACCCTCCAACCTCCCTCTTCCTCCATCATTACAGTACATTTCAAGCATTTGCTTATGTTCAGTTTGGACTATCCCTACTTTAACAGATCCTGTTAGCCCTAGGGACTCCCTGTCTGGCACCGCAGTATTCCCGAGATGATAAGATCCACTACGTTTCCCTCATTCTGTTCATCTTCCTCTGTATATAAGGGGTTAAGGCACTCTCCTCATGCTTATTTTAGACCATAGGCCACGGATGTTGCAGGAATGTCTGCACGAAATGTACTATCCCTCATACCACCAGAATGATATGTACTCCACATGCCTTCAGCCCACTCCCCTTGAAGTTCACCTTATCACTTAGCAAATGATCTCTCCTCACTAACTCACTAATCGAGGAAGTGGTTCCCTTTTACTTGCCCTAACCCATCCCACTGTGGACTAGACCAATAATTAGCTGTCTCTTTACTCTGTCTGCCACAGCAGTCTGTTGCTGGGCAAACTTAACCTTTCACATACTTAACTTCAGTCACTATCTTCTAGTACAGTATGCACTAAGCATATTACACTTACAATGCCTATCACTGTCTATGTTCTAAATTCTAAACTATCTTCTATAATTTTCCTATACCTGAGCTGAGTGTACCAGAGTTACTGTCATGTCGGACGCTGTTCACACCACAGCGTCCGGCAGGCAGAGGTAGTTCCACCTCCAGCCACTATAGCCTCAGTGGCGCCGGCTTGATCTTCAGGCTCTCGGGGGTTAATCCTGCTGGAGACCAGGTTGGAAGGTTAGTCACGCCCACGGTCTTTAAATAGTCTTACTGGCATATGGGCGTCGCCGATTATAGCTTGTGTTTCATACCAAGTGGTTCCGGTCTGGAGTGGAGGTGTTCAAGAGAGAGAGATTCATATCTGGTGTCGTATGATCCGTCGTTATCCTTTCTCCTTCCCATATTTGTGTTTAGTTGTGCCCTGTTCACATTACTGTTTATTCCTGTGTGTGTGGCGCAGTGCAGTTTAAGTTCTCCCTGTCTGTCATTATATGTGTGGGAGCTTTGGTGGTGTGATTCCTCACTGGGTGGAGGGTGGAGGGTTAAGTGCAGGGCTGAGCAGGAGATAAGGAAAGGTCGGAGGCTCAGGCATTTGCACCTTCAGCAAAAACCCTGGGTTGAGGGTCAGACAGGGTTTCCCCTAGTAAAAGGGACACCACAGGGGCCCCGGGTATTTCAGCCTTAGTTGAACTAAGCCCCCGTGACATTATAATCGGCCCACATTTTTTCAGGAGTCCATGGATCCATTAGATTCCATAACCCGCCAGTTGGCGGCGCTGTCCATACAGGTCTCCGAGTTGAAAGGGGCAGTTCAGCAGCAGGGCCTGGTAGTAGCAAAGGTGCAAACGGCATCTGCAGGTATCGGTGCAGAGCCGAAGTTTCCGCTGCCAGAACGATTTTCAGGCGATCGCAGCAAATTTGTTGTATTTCGGGAGGCCTGCAAATTATACTTCCGCATGCGGCCAATATCCTCAGGTAATGAGGCCCAGCGAGTAGGGCTGGTGTTGTCATTACTGAGTGGTGACCCCCAAGCATGGGCATTTTCCTTACCAGCTGACTCTGCTACATTTCATTCGGTCGATAATGTTTTTTCTGCCCTCGGGCTCATTTACGATGACCCTGACCGACTGGCTCTAGCGGAATCTAAAATCCGCGCCCTCCGCCAGGGGGAGCACTTGGCAGAAGACTATTGTTCGGAATTTCGCCGCTGGGCTGTAGACACACAGTGGAATGACCCAGCACTGCGGAGCCAGTTTATTCATGGGGTATCAGGGAGGGTGAAACAAGCCCTCCTGATGTATGAGACTCCGGCATCATTGGAGTCTGCCATGAGTTTGGTGATACGTATTGATCGCCGTTTTCGTCAGGGGGCACAGGAGACGCTACCTCTGGGGGAAAACAGAGGTGCAGGTGTGGTTGAAGTAGATGAGTCCCCTGAACTTATGCAGATTGCTGGCGTGGCACAGGTTCAGCCTCGCGCTCCGGGATTCCGGAAGCCCGGAGCATGTTTCTACTGTGGTAAAGGAGGTCATTATGTTAACGTTTGCCCGGTACTACCTAAGAGGGTCACACCGGCGGAAAACTGTTAAGCTCAGAGGGTATGGAGGAGACCCAACTGAGCGTATGCATATCCTCCATGATGGTATCTCAATGTATGCTCCCTGCTAAGGTTATTATCGCCGGCAGAGAGCTACCTATATCAGTATTTGTGGATAGTGGTTCCGCCACCAATCTCATAGATGAGGAGTTTGCACACACTGCCGGGTTTAAGATCGAAAAACTTCCTCACCCCATACAGGTGGTGACCATTAATGCTGTTCCCCTCCCTCAAGGGGAGATTACTGAGTTTGTGGCAGAGGTGAAACTCCACATTGGGGTCCTACATTCTGAGTCGGTTACATGTAGGGTCCTCCGTAATCTCCCAGCTCAAATGGTCCTGGGTTTTCCATGGCTGTCCAGGCACAACCCGGTAATTGATTGGAAAACTCAGGACATAGTACAATGGAGTGGTTTCTGCCAAGACAATTGCTTGGCCACATGTGTGTCCGCCGTGACGCCCAGCCTGCCGGAGGCTTTGCAGGATTTCGCGGATGTTTTCTCTGAGAAGGGTTGCTCAGAACTGCCTCCACATAGAGCCTATGACTGTGCGATTAGGTTAAAACCCGGGGCCAAATTACCTAAGGCCAGGATGTTTAATATTTCTGGTCCTGAGAGACAGGCTCTGAAAGACTACATCGCGGAGAGTCTGAGCAAAGGTCACATCCGGCCTTCGTCCTCGCCTGTAGCCGCGGGGTTTTTCTTCATTAAGAAGAAAGATGGGGGGTTACGCCCGTGTCTGGATTTCCGAGAGTTAAACCAGATTACTATCCGTGATCCCTACCCAATGCCGTTGATCCCGGATTTGTTCAACCAGGTAGCGGGGGCGAAATGGTTTTCCAAGCTGGACCTCAGGGGGGCGTATAACCTCATAAGGGTCCGTCAGGGGGATGAGTGGAAGACGGCGTTTAACACTCCTGAGGGTCATTTTGAGAGTCTGGTTATGCCGTTTGGGTTGACCACCGCGCCTGCCGTTTTCCAACATTTTATTAATGATGTATTTGCTCATGTCCTGGGGAGATTTGTGATTGTATACCTGGATGATATCCTCATTTATTCTAGCGATCGGGACACTCATTTGGAGCATGTTAGGCAGGTGTTACAGTTGCTCCGGGAGAACCAGCTCTATGCTAAGCTGGAAAAATGTTTATTTTTTGTCCAGGAGTTGCCCTTTTTGGGATATATTGTGTCCGCAGCCGGTTTTAAAATGGACAGCGCTAAGGTGCAAGCGGTGCTGCAATGGGAGAGGCCGGAGAGTCTGAAAGCACTCCAGCGGTTCCTTGGGTTTGCGAATTATTATAGGAAATTTATAAAACACTTTTCGACTGTCGCCAAACCGCTCACGGACATGACAAAAAAGGGTGCCAATCTGGCGAACTGGCCTGAGGTGGCTATACGTGCATTTGAGCGTCTGAAGAATAGTTTTGCTTCAGCCCCCATTCTGGTGCAACCAGACGTGACTAAACCTTTTGTGGTAGAGGTTGATGCGTCGGAGGTGGGAGTGGGGGCAGTACTGTCTCAAGGCTCGTCCTTGAGCGAGATGCATCCATGCGCCTACTTCTCCAAGAAGCTGTCACCGGCCGAACGGAATTATGATATCGGCAACAGGGAGTTGTTGGCCATCAAACTGGCTTTTGAGGAATGGCGACACTTCTTGGAGGGGGCGGCTCACCAGGTCACAGTTATCACTGACCATAAGAATCTGCTCTACCTGGAGTCGGCCAAGCGTCTGTCTCCTAGGCAGGCTCGCTGGGCATTGTTTTTTACTCGTTTCAATTTTCTTGTGACGTACCGTCCCGGGGCTAAAAACACCAAGGCGGATGCTTTGTCTAGGTGTTTTCCGGGGGGAGAACCTCGGGAAGAGCCGGTACCCATCCTCCAGAAAGGGGTAGTGGTCTCGGCTCTCACGACTGAGGTAGAGGCGGAGATTGCCGAGGCCCAAGAGGAGGTACCACCAGGTCTTCCCGCCAACAAATCATTTGTACCCCTGCATCTTCGGCTTAAGGTGTTGAAGGAACACCACGATTCGGTACTGGCTGGTCACCCAGGGGTGAAGGGCACCTTAGAGCTGGTATCGCGTCGTTTCTGGTGGCCCAAAATCCGGCAGGACGTGGTCACGTACGTGGCAGCTTGCATCACGTGCGCTAGGGCTAAGTCACCCCGAACCCGTCCTGCTGGCACGCTACAGCCTCTGGGGGTACCCAATAGGCCATGGACAGAAATCTCCATGGATTTTATCACTGACTTGCCAGCCTCGGCAGGGAACACGGTCATCCTGGTGGTGGTTGACCGTTTTTCAAAGATGGCGCATTTTGTGGCGTTGTCTTCTTTGCCCAATGCTAAGACGTTGGCTCAGGTATTTGTGAAGGAGGTGGTCAGACTCCACGGAGTACCGTCTGACATAGTATCTGATAGGGGTACGCAATTTGTGGCGAGGTTTTGGAAAGCTTTTTGCTCAAGGTTGGGGATCAAGTTGTCACATTCATCGGCGTTTCATCCACAGTCTAATGGACAAACTGAGCGCATGAACCAAAATCTTGAACAGTATTTACGATGCTTTGTGTCCGACAACCAGGAGGAGTGGTCTACTTTCCTTCCTCTGGCCGAATTCGCGTTAAATAATCACCGCCAAGAGTCATCAGGAGAGTCTCCATTCTTTTGTGTGTACGGTCAACATCCTCAGTTTTGTACCTTACGTCAGGGTGACTCCGGGGGTGTCCCGGAGGAGGATCAGCTAGGAGCCCAATTGTCATCAGTCTGGAGGCGGGTGAAACAGCGTTTGTTGAGCATGAGTGCCAGGTACAAACGGGTGGCTGACAGTAGACGCGTGCCAGGTCCGGACCTGTGTGTGGGTGAATGGGTGTGGTTAGCTACGAAGAACATAAAACTCAAAATCCCATCTTTAAAACTGGGTCCAAGGTTTATTGGGCCTTTTAGGATTGCTGCCATCATTAACCCAGTGGCTTATCGGTTGGAACTTCCTGCGGTGTACAGAATACATAACGTTTTTCACAGGGCTTTATTGAAAAAGGTGGTAGGCTTGGTGGACACGACGCCGATGCCACCTCCAGTCATGGTGGATGGCGATTTAGAGTTCGAGGTCGCCAAGGTAGTGGACTCTCGAGTAGTACGCCGTACTCTTCAGTATTTGGTGCACTGGCGGGGGTATGGTCCGGAGGAGAGGTCTTGGGTTCCAGCCTCAGACATACATGCGGATCGGCTGGTCAGTTCTTTTCACCGTCGTCATCCGGACAAGCCGGGTCCTATGAGTCTTGAGGGCCCTGGGGTCCCTCGTAGAAGACGGGGTACTGTCATGTCGGACGCTGTTCACACCACAGCGTCCGGCAGGCAGAGGTAGTTCCACCTCCAGCCACTATAGCCTCAGTGGCGCCGGCTTGATCTTCAGGCTCTCGGGGGTTAATCCTGCTGGAGACCAGGTTGGAAGGTTAGTCACGCCCACGGTCTTTAAATAGTCTTACTGGCATATGGGCGTCGCCGATTATAGCTTGTGTTTCATACCAAGTGGTTCCGGTCTGGAGTGGAGGTGTTCAAGAGAGAGAGATTCATATCTGGTGTCGTATGATCCGTCGTTATCCTTTCTCCTTCCCATATTTGTGTTTAGTTGTGCCCTGTTCACATTACTGTTTATTCCTGTGTGTGTGGCGCAGTGCAGTTTAAGTTCTCCCTGTCTGTCATTATATGTGTGGGAGCTTTGGTGGTGTGATTCCTCACTGGGTGGAGGGTGGAGGGTTAAGTGCAGGGCTGAGCAGGAGATAAGGAAAGGTCGGAGGCTCAGGCATTTGCACCTTCAGCAAAAACCCTGGGTTGAGGGTCAGACAGGGTTTCCCCTAGTAAAAGGGACACCACAGGGGCCCCGGGTATTTCAGCCTTAGTTGAACTAAGCCCCCGTGACAGTTACCTTAGGCATTACCTTTGCAGTACCCACGCAGCAGCATCAGTACCTATTACATTACATTGTTTACATTGCACGCTATACATTTTACATTTCACATGTCACCATAAATCCCAATGAAAATGCCTAACAGGATGCACACTGTGCAATTGTTGTCATCAGGGGCAGCAACAGGACAGTCTCTGTCACACCCTTACATTGACAAGTGAGCATGTTTCACCCCACACATGATGTGAAGTCAGCCATATTCTAATTCTAGTGAATAACTGATTGGATGATAGTCAATAACACCATACAGAACGCCCCTGTGTTAAATAGTTTTATTACAATAAGAAATAGCCACATAAATTCTTCTGCGTATGGACATCTATGGATAAACTCAGCATCTGTGGGATATGCTGCACTCTCTGTCCACAATCAAGACTTTCTCCAAAGTGAATGACTTTGGGATTTCATCCTACTTACCCTACATAAGAGGTTTAAGTGGTACATGTATGTTCTGAATGTCACCTAGTGTATAACTTACACTCTCCTTTCTTTCTTAAAAAATCCATAACAGTTAACATGACATCTGATGTGTGACAGCAGAAGAAGCTGAGAAGATTGAAATAGAGATTTATGAAAAAAATATTCATTATTTAAACTATTTTATTCATATGAAAGGGATTTTTTGGTTTTGGAGAACCCTTTTTCCTCCAAAGGCAGGTTTTTTTTTTTTTCAATGTGCCTTTCTCACCCTTCTCCGGTCCAAAGCTGAGACTCCACCACTGCTCCCAGTGTCAATTATTGTCTGTAGCACTGATGTCAGCACTACAGACAACAACATGCACCAGGAGCAGTGGGAAAGACTGAGCGATAGACCTGGCAAGGATGCGTAAGGGCCGGACTTGTTTTTATTAAAACAAGCTGCCGTCGTAGGAGAGGAGTTTTATCCAAAACCTAAAACCCCTTTAACTTTTTTTTGCTTATTCTGGATTTAGGAACGGATGGTTCTAATCAGTGTTTGGTGGGTAGCTTTCTATACACACTGCTGGGAAAGCTGCTTACTATTGAGTGAAGCCGCCCATTGGATTCCTAATTTCAGCTAAAGAAAAAATTATTGCAATTTCAAATGATCTTGTCTTTCTGTTCTCCATGCTTAGTGCGACACACACAGACACATAATGCAAAGATTGAGTCAACTTCTCTCCTTTTTATCTGGTTTCAGGTGTGAGTTTCATATTTCCCACACCTGTTACTTGCCAAGGGTGAGTTTGAACGAGCATCACATGCTCGTAAAGTTGTTTACTCACAATTTTGGAAAGGCACCAACAATTTTGTCCGGCCTATTTTGTTTTTTTTTTTGTGAAATTATGTACAATTTGCTTTTTTTTCCTTTGTTTTTTGTGTTGTTCCAAAATACACAAAGGAAATAAACATGTGTAATTGCAATAATTTTCTGGGAAAAATACTTCCTTTTCTGGAACAATTTAAAGGGTGCCAACACTTTCAGCCTTGACTGTATAAGCTTAAATTGGCAATGTTGACCGAGTGTTGAATATCTTAGTGATGCACTACATTACAGAATGCATTTTTTTCCACATTTTTAATATTTTATTCTTATTTTTGTAGATGTTCCAGTGGGTTTGATCGCCATCGGCAAGACTGGGTAGAAAATAGCTGCCCGGAAGAGGTACAGTATATAGTCGTGGTTACATTAGTATTAGTCTATGTTCTCGATAATTTCAGGAGGTTCAAGAAAGGACAGAAAATTAGAATGACACAGTCTCATGTGTAAGAGTATGTATTTCTAAACAGCTGAAATATGCAACCGCAGAGTATAGGAACAGGGTGGCTTAGTGGTTAGCACAGTTGCTTTCTAGAGCTGGGGTCAAATCCCACCAAGGACAACATCTGCAAGGAGTTTGTAGGTTCTCCACGTTATTGCCTGGGTTTCCTCCGGGTTCTCCGTTTCCTCCCATACGCCAAAGACAAAGACAAGAGTCATTGGACGTGGTATATCTTGATTTTTCCAAAGCGTTTGATACCGTGCCACACAAGAGGCTGGTACACAAAATGAGTTTGCTGGGTCTGGGGGAAAATGTGTGTAAATGGGTAAGTAACTGGCTTAGTGATAAAAAGCAGAGGATGGTTATAAATGGTATATTCTCTAACTGGGTCGCTGTGACCAGTGGGGTACCGCAGGGGTCGGTGTTGGGACCTATTCTCTTCAACATATTTATTAATGATCTGGTAGAAGGTTTGCACAGTAAAATATCGATATTTGCAGATGATACAAAACTATGTAAAGCAGTCAATACAAGAGAAGATAGTATTCTGCTACAGATGGATCTGGATAAGTTGGGAACTTGGGCCAAAAGGTGGCAGATGCAGTTTAACAATGATAAATGTAAGGTTATATACATGGGAAGAAGGAATCAATATCACCATTACACACTGAACGGTAAACTACTGGGTAAATCTGACATGGAGAAGGACTTGGGGATCCTAGTGAATGATAAAGTTACCTGGAGCAGCCAGTGCCAGGCAGCGGCTGCCAAGGCAAACAGGATCATGGGGTGCATTAAAAGAGGTCTGGATACACATAATGAAAGCATTATACTGCCTCTGTACAAATCTCTGGTTAGACCGCACATGGAGTACTGTGTACAGTTTTGGGCACAGGTGCTCAGGAAGGATATAATGGAACTAGAGCGGGTACAAAGGAGGGCAACAAAATTAATAAAGGGGATGGGGGAACTACAATAGCCAGAGAGATTAGCAAAATTAGGATTATTTAGTCTAGAAAAAAGACGACTGAGGGGGGATGTAATAACCATGTATAAGTAAATAAGGGGACAATACAAATACCTCTACGAGGATTTGTTTATACCAAGGAAGGTGATGGTCACAAGGGGGCATTCTCTGCATGTGGAGGAGAAAAGGTTTTTCCACCAACATAGTAGAGGATGCTTTACAGTTAGGGCAGTGAGAATCTGGAATTCCCTGCCTGAGGAGGTGGTGATGGCGAACTCAGTCGAAGGGTTCAAGAGAGGCCTGGATGTCTTCCTGGAGCGTAACAATATTGTATTTTACAGTTATTGTTAGGTTCTTTAGAAGGACGTAGATCTGGGGATTTATTCTATTATTATTATTTTATAGGCTGAACTGGATGGACTATTGTCTTTTTTCGGCCTTACTAACTATGTTACTATGTTACTATGTAACCTGATAGGGAATCTAGTTTGTGAGCCTCAATGGGGACAGTGCCAATAATGTCTGTAAAGCACTGTGGAATTAATGGCGCTACATACGGTAAATGAGTAAAATAAATAAATATAGTATAACATTACAAGTTAAGCCTTGGAGTACCAAAACTTTTATGTATATCTTGACATTACACAGGTAGAGAAAATCACCCCCTTATCCAAACCAGATATCTTGTGGTCAATTCTTAGTTCCACCCTGTATTATGCATACTGGCCCCCACGTTGCCTAGAAGACTACTTTTTAATGGAAATTTGGCTAGTCGTTTCAAAGTGCATTTAATGTACAAATAACCTGCCACCTCCTGTTTATGTGTATTTTGCACATTTGTTTGGCTGCATTTTAAGATGCAGAAATGAAATGATGAGATCTAGAATGTGTATAATTGTATCAGCGCTATATAATATGTACTATACGAAGATAATATGCGGATAATAAGTGACCTTCCATTATGTCCCTTTAAGGGGCATTTTCAAATCCAATGTTTTACTTCTGTAAGTCACAGTAAGTGCAATTATCTTTTGCTTTGACTTACACATAACAGGGGCCACTAGTACTGCGGGGGAACAAATTAATGATTTCTTGGCTCTTGATAACAGGTTGTAAGTAAACGTGGTGACCGCGCCATTTGTATTCCAGGCAGGCTTCAGGTTTTTTTTTTTCTGTAGACTAAAAAGCACTCACATGTGACCCAGTGCTCCGTACCGAAGGCTCAAAGTGAACACTTCAGAACGTACACAACTAATGGACTCGTAATGGAAGTGCCGCGCAGAACAAGACAATGTCACATTTCAACCCTGCATAATTAGGCGGCATAATTGCATTGTCTATAAGTTATACACCTATAGAGTGGATTGCTTCCGTTCAATGCTATGTTAAGACTTACATTTGATTTCCATTAAGTTTCTTACCGGTGTGGTAAATAATAGTAATACATGAATTTATTCGTTATATATTTCCTATATCATAGTATATACATACAGTGTACACCGATCGGTTATGACATAAATAGAGTTGGTGAAAATGTATTCGCAGGCCTTGGTCCATCAGCCACCAGCCATGTCAGTAATCTGTGACTTCCGAATGGGAACTCTGAAAACTGCCTCTTACGTCCCGGCATTTGCGACTCCTCTTCTGAGTAGCCAGCCTGGGACAACGCCATTGTTTGCGGAGTGACGCACATGTGACATCGCGCCAAGCCAACTAATCAAAGGAAGAGCAGAAGATGCCATCAGATAAGAGGCAGGTTTTTAAGGCTCCCATCTAGAAGCCACAGGGTTTACCAATCCATCTCCTCAGTATGACCGAGATCTGCAACATTTCCCTCATACGGTTCCACGCCCATCTTCCACTGTACAGAAGGGTTGTCAGTACTCTACATAGCCCCCACTCAAGCCTTAGGCTCTGGACATTGCATAAATGACTGTAGGGAGTTTTGTGCGACCTCATACCACCAAAACATATTTGCCCACATCATGTTTCAGCCCACTGAACTTTGAACTAGCCCTAGCAACTGTTCATCAACAAACTCCTTCACTAACTGACTAATCCAGGAACTGGTTGCCTTTCACTTGTCCTTACCCTCCCACTTTAGGTTGGAGCAATCACCAACTGTATCCTTACTCTGTCTGCCCCAGCAGCTGGTTGCTGGGTAAACTTCACCATTCACCTATATAACTTCAGTCACTACCCTCTGACAGTATGCACTGACCTTCCCATATCTAATGTGTCCCTAACTAGATCTTCCCCCTTTATAACTTAATCCCTAAGTCCTATGCTATGCTTCATATACTCTAAACTTAACCCTAGACTTTCCCTATACGCCATACATGAATAACCTTATCCATCAGTTACATTACATTACAGTAACCCTATCACTTAGGCTACTTTCACACATCCGGTGTGTGGGGTCCGGCGGCGGGCGGCGAAAAGTCGGGCCGCCGGATCCGGCCTGCAGCGGTGACACCAGATGTGTATGCGGCGTCTGATATGGCTCGGACATGATTTAAAGGAGCCGCAGGAGGAACATATACACCGGTGGACAGAGGCAGCCGCTGAAAGGGAGGGGAGGAGAGGGGAGGGAGAGGAGAGGAGAGGGGAGGGGGGTGGAGAGAGAGACATGTGGGGTTAACACTCAGTGTCCAGGCGAGAGAATCTCTCTCTCTTGCCGGGCACTTGTGGGGTTAACCCCACAGAGAGATCTCTCTCTCTCTCACCCAGACACTGTGAGTGTTAACCCCACAAGTGCCCGGCGAGAGAGATCTCTCACAAGTGTCCGGGTGACAGAGAGAGATCTCTCTCTCTCCGGGCACTTGTGGGGTTAACATTCACAGAGTCCGGGCATGCGCTGTGGAAAAAGCCGGTCCGGCGCTGACAAAAAACGTTGCAGAGAACGTTTTTTGCAGATGCCGGACGGCTAATTTTTGCCATGTCCGGCAACAACCGGACACGGCGCATAACCATCCGGCACGATGCGGCGACCATGAAAGCTTATGGGACAAAACCGGATCCGGTGCTGGATCCGGTTATTAAAAATTTCGCCGCATCGTGCCAGATTACAAAAGCCGGATGTGTGAAAGAGGCGTTAGCGTCCTTAAAACTCTATGCGGATTCCCAAATCACATTACTCGCAAAATACAATAAAACCTCATCATAACACATATTTAAGTACATTCCTTGCAGATGTTGTATTTAGGGGGAGAGGCGAATGGTGTTTCCTGCCACACCCTTACAAAGGAACACAACAAAAATTGAAAATACACCTAAAAATATTCACGATTTGTTTTGATCTTCTTTCCTTCGACCTTATTCTATCTCATGTTGCAGTTAAAACTGCGAAACGTATAATTAACAATTCTCTATGTGTCCCAGGAAATTAGCCATTTTGTCATCCTTCTATGTTCCTAGTTGTAAGACAACCAGCTGCAGCAGGTGCCTCTCCACACTAGAGAACAAGCAACCGTACGCCTTACACAATTACCAGGTCCAGCTAGTTGGGTGTTTTCCCTCCTTCACAAAAATAGGAAAGATCACAAAACAATAAAAAAAAAAACTTGCATTCTCTTCAAACATTTAGATGTCCAGAGATCTTCAGAGTCCAGAGATCATCCACCATGAGCAATGTTCTGTATGGAACTTATTTTTTTGGGAGGACTTTACATAGATTATTTCACTTTGCTCTGTTCTTTTTCACCTTTAATAGTCCAGAGAGAAGCTTTGTGAAGACTTCTTGGTGACGACAACAGCCCCACGTGACACCACCAGAAGATCACACGTAACAACATCCAGACATTACACCACAGCTTCAAGAGCGACCACGTCACATCTACCGAGCAGCCTCCCAACAGAGGGTGAGCGAAAGGAACAATTGTACCATAGTAATGGCAAATGTGATGTTTTAAAGAGTTTTTTTTCTTATGAAGTTGAAATAAATATAGACTTTCCAACAATTTTGTTTTTTTGTCATCCACAGACTAAGGCTACATTGCAACACCTCTCACACAGCCAAACCAGATCTCACACTTTGCACTGACGAGGGGCAGTACCCCAAAACACAGTGTCTGCAAATTGAGATTCTGGTTTGGCTTTTATCTGAAGTCATGTAACAAAGCTCGGTAAAGGGTCGACATTGACTTTTATGATTGCTACTTCCAATAGGTGGCACTAGAGTTCTAGTCCTCTTCCTCTGTGAAGAGACAATTTGCATTGGAACTTTTGTCCCATACCATCAAGCCTCAGAAATTATACATGACAAAAAATGTGTCCCCGGCTAAGTGTCACAGTACTAAGAAATAGTTGTGTTTTTGGCAGCAAAAAAAAAAGCATGGCCACATGTAGCCCTAACCTTAAATGGTCACAGCTTTTTTTTAACAAATTTTGCACCAATCAATAGTACAAGCACGTGCAAGAAGTTTAGCAAAATGCTTTATAAGATTAATATGCTCTTTTCTCCACTTATAAACCACTCCTACTCCCCATCACCTCCTAAATTTATTATTCACTCTGAAAAATGGTTAAATTTAGTCCAATAGAAAAAAGACGGACTGTTAGCTCACTGAGGGATCAGATTACAGCTACCTATTAAAGTCCATGGCAAGGGGAGGAAGAGAAGTATGGAAGAGCAAAGTGAGATAGATACACAGACACATTCAGATGTTGTTGTTGCTACTATTATTTCTACTAAGTGTTATAGCTCACACACAGTGCTGGATGTACAGCTACACTGCTCAGTATAATGTTGTCAATGCTGGTGCTTCTGGACATGTACCACATTGAGACAGAAAAGCAGGAAACCCTTTTATCTACGTGTATTGTACTTGGATCATTTTTTTCATGTAAAGTGTTAAAAACAATTGGGGAAAATGGGGAAAATATACACTTTGCTCATAACAGACATATATTTGATTTATGACCTTTGGACAGTTTCACATGTGTCAAATGTATGAGGAGTTATTATGGTCCTTTAATTAAGTTTAACACAAATAATATCAATTAGTTACCCTTAGGACAGGTGCACAAGACCATTTATATTGAGCGAATGTTATCTGTGGTTTTCATGGATAGGACTCGTACCGATGATATTTTATGGGGCTGTTCACATCTTATTTTTTCCCCTGGGACCGAATGGTCCAAGGAAAAAAATCAACATCATGTCCAATTTTGGTAGAAGTATCGAAAAAAAAAAATGGAAATGCAAGTCTATGGGTTTGTGGAAAAGATCGGATCACACTCGGATGACATCAGAGTGCGGTCCAGTTTTTACGAACTGACTGCATGGAAAACATGGAGAAACTAATAACTCATCCCACTCTGGTCAAATTCTGATTTCTCTGATTGGGCCATTAGTCTCAGATAGAGAGAAAAATGGATGAATGCATCTGCCCTTATACTGGTGGGAGATATGCCAGACTTAGTAATTGCGGGCCATTGACTTTTTGTGTTCAATTTTGGTAGCTATTCTAAAACAACATCAGGAAGTACAGGCATATTGGTTGTCAGCTTTAAATTATCTTTCAAAAGCTGGTGGTAAAACTGTGATTTTTCTTTCTTTAGATGACACAAAGATTGCACTGCATCTGAAAGACAATGGAGGTAAGAGCAAGTTTTATCAGTCTATAGAACACTAACTCATAAACAGTTTCTTAATTAGATCATTCTTCACCAACTTTGTAAATATATTTCATCATTTATCTTGTACTGATCCTGATTTACAGCAATGGATGTATTCACCAGTCTGCAGGCTTCACAGCTGAACTCTCCCAGAATCCTATACTGTTATTCTACAGTACGGTAATCTAAGAAAGGAAAACCTGGACTCAGAATTAGTACAGCATAATTAATACAATAGATGTCTGAAGTTACTAAACTCAAAGGGAAAGCCTAAAAACTTAGCATTGATCTTCCTCCCTTTGCTTTTTACTGTAGAGCAAACATGCTGGATCTTTTACAGTATTTTATTAAATTTATTACATTTTTTTTAGTAAATAAATTTTTTTATTATTAATTGTAAAAAAAACAGTGATCCGGCACTGCTTCCATTCACACTGTGTGCGATAAGACAGCAGAGATGAAGCTAACCGGATTCAGCAGCTGATTAACTATCTCAACGGTGCAAACCAGGAAATAGTCACATAGTAATGTAAGAAGAAAATGGGGCACTCACCGCTGCACACTAAGATAAGCTTAGTAGTAGGGTGGACCTACAGTCAAATCCTTTTTTTCTGCCTCCCATAAAACCGACATACAGGTCTGAGGAGACAAGGGGGTCAGTGGGTGCTCTAGACTGCAAGCCGAAACCGCATGGACCAGGGCTCATCCCACCGAACACCTGCTCTCCTTTCCCGTTGGCAGAACACTACTCAGACAACACAGGGTGAGGGTAAAATAGTGAGGTAATAATTTACTTAACCACCAACAAACCATAGCATATAGAACAGTCCCAGCAAAATACCAAAGATGGTGCGAAATTGCAGAGTCTCGCCATTCCGTTGACTCACTGGGGTAAGAGCAGCTGTGATTTCAGTGCTACCCCCACCTGTGGCACACACAGAGAAGAGGTAATGACAATCTCAGGAAGCTGACAGTCCATTGAAGTACAAGGCCAGGTGACCGGAAGGTCACAACCTGATTCTCCAAACATCTCCATGGAGCCAGGTGACCGGTGGGTCCCAAGCCTGACTTTTCCAAACGTATCCATGGGGCTCAGGTGACCGGTGGGTCCACATCCTGACTACCCAAAACGTATCCAAGGTTTAGTGATGGTTAATGGAGCAGATCTGTATTCTTTCAGCCGGGGCCATGGTACCCTAATTTGGCATCCTGTAGCATGGCAAACCTGTAGAGTGTTCTTGGCTGTGGTTTTGTACAGAATCTCTGGTTCTCTGGATATTTGGCTCTATTGGCTATCTGGATATTGTTAGAGGCATATCCCAATTAAATAGCTCAGAACTGTTGTCCTTCAAACCAGCATGTAGAGGTCAAGAGAAAGATGTGATGAGGTTAATATTCACATTGTTTGACTATTTAATCAATTTGCATAGTTTTTACTCCTCTGTTTAACAAGACACAGGACCCACACAATGATCATTCAACATATTAAGCAAACGTCCATTGTTCAATGACCCTGCAACACTGTCTTGCAAAGATAATAGACAATAAGTTGTAGAAGCTGATATAAGAGGCAAACATTAGCCATTCAAAATGATCAAAAAGTCAACAGTTAAGGCCTCTTTCACACTTCAGTTTTTTGCATCAGTTATAATCCGCCAAAAAGGCGGACAAGCGGATCCGTTCGCAACTGATGTGAACGGATGGCACAGGATCCGTTTTCAGACGGATCCTGAAAATGAAGAAATTTAAAGGAATCGCTGGCCGGGGAGATAGAGAGAGAGAGAGAGAGAGAGAGAGAGAGAATGAATATTTCGGGTTAAATGAGTGTCTGGAGGATCCGCCAGAGAAAAAAACGTTGCATGCTCCGTTTTGAAATCTTTGAGGATGGTGACGGACAGCAACTTTTGGCGGATCCTCACAAAAAACGGATGCAACGGACAGCAATCCGTCACAATCCGCCATTAATGCAAGTCAATGGGAAAAAAACGGATCCTCAAAAAAAATTGAGGATCCGTTTTTTTTCAAAACCTGGCGGATTGTGACTGATTGTAAAAAACGGAAGTGTGAAAGAGGCCTAAAGTGTCATATGACAACACTGTATGGTTCTTGACCAAATGAAGAACAAACACATAAATGCAAAAATAAACATACAGATAACAGTCTACTCCTCCTGGCTTACTGAATGTAGACGTCTGGTTAATTAAGATAAAATGATGTGTCTTCAAAAGGTCGATGTGCCAGTCATGAGTGTGCAAACGATATGAAAATCAGGCAGGTTGTGCACTCCTCAGGGAGTGAGGAAACAAATGTGTGAAACACTCGTTGGAGTGAGAGGCCACAGCGTTCACACAGCATGAATCCAGGTCGGTAGTTTATTTAACCCTTTATCTTTATGGCTTAAATATGCTTTTAAAACACGAAAAATGCACTATGCACTTTACAGAGTCTCTAATATATAATGTTAATATTGTGTTACTTGATATATTATATGATATCTCCATTAGTGTAGATGAAGTATATTAGCAATAGATTGCACATGAGCACTGCACTTTTTCACAGATTGTAATGTTAATTGTCCTCTAACCTCTTGGAGATATCATATAGCCTGGGTCATGATTTATTGTATTCTTACAGTGTGTGTTGATCTGTTTCCTCTATTGTATTTTAACAAATTTTTAAAAAATCTCTTGTTGGTGTCTACAATTAATAAAAATTGTCTATTTGAAGAGTATTATGAAAAAGTCTGATTTTTAAGTAGTTTCTTTTGGGTATATCATTCTAGTGTGTCTCCTTAAATAAATAATGATTAAAAACTTTTAGGGTGGATATATATTTTTTCTCCTATGTTTGGATGAAGAACAGTTTCCAACCTGGACAGTGCCAAGATGCAATCATCCAGGCTGAGAACCACTGGTGAATGAGCTTCTGCCAGGGCAGACTCAGGGACCAGCGGTGATCTCATCGAAGTTACCTTCGGTCACTGAGGCTGCGTTCCCAGATGGGCTGAACTGCCGTGACCTTGGTAAGATCCCCGCTAGCACCGTGAGAAATACTTATTCTCCCACTGTAGCCGTGCATTAGCACTTCTACTTATAGCACAAGTGAATGGACAATCGCAGCTTCAAGTCCCCTAAGGCGACTAACAAATATAGTAAACAGTGATAAAAAAGTTTACAAAAACATGAATAAATTAAAAAAACACAAAAGTTCAAATCACCCCCCTTTAGCACCATTAAAAATAAAACAATTAAAAGTAAAGAAAATACACATATTTGGTATTGCCGCGTTCATAAATGTCCAGTCTATCAAAATATAAAATAAATTAATCAGCTCGGTAAACAGCGTAACAAGAAAAAAAATCAAAACACCAGAATTAAGGGTTTAATTCTGAAAATAAAAATGTTATGGGTCTTGGAAAATGGTGACACAAGTGAAAAAATTTTTTCTTACAAATTTCCGCATTTTTTTTAGCACTTAAATAAAAAAAAAATATTTACATGTTTGGTATCTGTGTTCCCATACTGACCTGGGGAATCATATTGTGAGGTCAGTTTTCCCATACAATGAACATGGTAAATAGAAAAGAAAACAATTTTTTGCAATTTTTTGTTGCAATTTCAATGCACTTGTAATTTTTTTTCTCGCTTTCCAGTGCATCACATGATAAAATGAATGGTGTCATTCAAAAGTACAACTCGTGCCGCAAAAAAAAGCCCTCACGTGGCTGCGTAGATGGAAAAAATAAAAAAGTTAAAGTTCTAGCTTTTGAAAGAAAAAGCGATAAGAATAAACAGAAAAAAGCAAGGTCATGAAGGGATTACAAGGAAACTGTCATCAAATGATTGTGTGATACATGTATTTAAAAAAGGCAATTTTTTTTTGTTTACATATCACAATCTGTATTAAATCTAAAAATATATTTATCTTGCAACTTTCACACTGATGACGGGGGCTTTATTAGACTCTATCTTCCTTTTGTTTCTGGAAACAGCACATGTACACTAGTCATAATAGTCAGGCATCAACACTAGCTGTGATTGTGAGTGAAGGAGGAGAAGGTGAGCTGTGACATCACCTATTGTGATTGGTGGAGCCTGTGTTATCTACTGTCTATAAAGTTGTTGTCAGTCATTATACAGGAGGAGGTGACCTGTGACATCACCTATTGTGATAGGTAGATCCTGTGTTTTTAACTGTCTATAAATGTGTTATCAGTCATTGTACAGGAGGAGTGGAGCTGTGACATCACCTATTGTGAATGGTGGATCCTGTGTTACAGTTGTGGCCAAAAGTATTGACACCCCTGCACTTTTGTCAGATAATACTCAGTTTCTTCCTGAAAATGATTGCAAACACAAATTCTTTGGTATATTTATCTTCATTTAATTTGTCTTAAATGAAAAAACACAAAAAGAATTGTCCTAAAGCCAAATTGGATATAATTCCACACCAAACATAAAAAACAGGGTGGACAAAAGTATTGACACTGTTCGAAAAATCATGTGATGCTTCTCTAATTTGTGTAATTAACAGCAGCTGTAACTTACCTGTGGCACCTAACAGGTGTTGGCAATAACTAAATCACACTTGCAGCCAGTTGACATGGATTAAAGTTGACTCAACCTCTGTCCTGTGTCCTTGTGTGTACCACACTGAGCATGGAGAAAAGAAAGAAGACCAAAGAACTGTCTGAGGACTTGAGAAACCAAATTGTGAGGAAGCATGAGCAATCTCAAGGCTACAAGTCCATCTCCAAAGACCTGAATGTTCCTGTGTCTACCGTGTGCAGTGTCATGAAGAAGTTTAAAGCCCATGGCACTGTGGCTAACCTCCCTAGATGTGGACGGAAAAAAAATTTTACAAGAGATTTCAACGCAAGATTGTGCAGATGTTGGATAAAGAACCTCGACTAACATCCAAACAAGTTCAAGCTGCCCTGCAGTCCGAGGGTACTAAAGTGTCAACCCGTACTATCAGTCGGCGTCTGAATGAAAAGGGACTGTATGGTAGGAGACCCAGGAAGACCCCACTTCTTACCCCGAGACATAAAAAAGCCAGGCTGGAGTTTGCCAAAACTTACCTGAAAAAGCCTAAAACGTTTTGGAAGAATGTTCTCTGGTCAGATGAGACAAAAGTAGAACTTTTTGGGCAAAGGCATCAACATAGAGTTTACAGGAGAAAAAAAGAGGCATTCAAAGAAAAGAACACGGTCCCTACAGTCAAACATGGCAGAGGTTCCCTGATGTTTTGGGGTTGCTTTGCTGCCTCTGGCACTGGACTGCTTGACCGTGTGCATGGCATTATGAAGTCTGAAGACTACCAACAAATTTTGCAGCATAATGTAGGGCCCAGTGTGAGAAAGCTGGGTCTCCCTCAGAGGTTGTGGGTCTTCCAGCAGGACAATGACCCAAAACACACTTCAAAAAGCACTAGAAAATGGTTTGAGAGAAAGCACTGGAGACTTCTAAGGTGGCTAGCAATGAGTCCAGACCTGAATCCCATAGAACACCTGTGGAGAGATCTAAAAATGGCAGTTTGGAGAAGGCACCCTTCAAATATCAGGGACCTGGAGCAGTTTGCCAAAGAAGAATGGTCTAAAATTCCAGCAGAGCATTGTAAGAAACTCATTGATGGTTACCGGAAGCGGTTGGTCGCAGTTATTTTGGCTAACGGTTGTGCAACCAAGTATTAGGCTGCGGGTGCCAATACTTTTTTCTGGCCCATTTTTGGAGTTTTGTGTGAAATGATCAATGTTTTGCTTTTTGCTTCATTCTCTTTTGTGTTTTTTTCATTTAAGACAAATTAAATGAAGATAATAATACCAAAGAATTTGTGTTTGCAATCATCTTCAGGAAGAAACTGAGTATTATCTGACAGAATTACAGGGGTGTCAATACTTTTGGCCACAACTGTATCTACTGTATATAAAAGTGCTATCAGTCATTTTACAGGAGGAGGAGGTGATCTGTGATATCATCAATTGTGAATGTGGATGGTGGATCCTGTGTTATCTACTGTATAGAGAGGTGTTATCAGTCATTGTACTGAAGGTGTAGGTGAGTTGTGACATCACATATTGTGATTGGCGGATGCTGTATTATCTACTGTATATAGAGATGTTATCAGTCATTGTACAGGAGGGGGAGGAGGTGAGCTGTGACATCACCTATATTAAAAGGTGGATCCTGTATTATCTACTGTATATAGAGGTGTTATCAGTCATTGTACAGGATGAGGAGGAGGAGGTGAGCTGCAACATCACCTATTGTGATTGGTGGATCCTGTGTAGTGTCTGAGATCTTCTCAGTCATTGGAATCCCACCTCTGATGACAAGAAACCTGCTGAAAACCTGTTCCTTAAAGGAGAGGAAGTAACATTCTAAAATAACCCCAATGGCCATTGTCTGAATTGAAAGATTACTAATTTTTGTTTTTATTTTTTTAATAAAGATCGTAACATATATATATAAAAAAATCCTTGTCATGTTTAAGTACTTGTGATACAAGAATCTGATTTGAATAGTAATTCATTTTCTGATAATAGCTTTCCTTTAAGGGGATATCTGTAAAATTAATACTGACCTTGCTTTATAACTGAAGTCTGGCTGTTTGTCTTTATTCTTTGAGACTCATCAGAAACAATTTTACTCACCTTTCCCATTCAAAGAATATTTTCCCACTTTGAGTTTTACTCTTTTTTCCCAACCATGAATAGAAAACAATTTCGGAAACTCTCGCAACTTTATAACAAACCTTTGGTATTTTGATTTGTTCGTGACTGTATACCATTAACCTATTGTGCCCCCCGCTTTCAATTATACAGCATAACCGATCAAGATCTGAAAACAAAGAGAAAAATCAATAGAATAACCAAAGATCTGAGCTTCTTTCATGTGAACGGACATGATGTATGAGAACATTTACTGTGCGCAGACTCCACCTCATTATAGATTCACCTCCTCGGGGCAGATTTCTTATATTTGATACAGACTTTAAAGCTGAAAGGGAGTAAACCGCTTTCCCAGTTGCGGTTTAATACATGCCTTCATTACTGGGACGTATCGCGTAAAGAAGACTTCAATTATTCAATGCTTTTTATGCCAGCAGAAGATTTTTAATAAGATTAAGTTTCTGTGTTGCTGGGGGGCACAACGTCAGTGAGGTTCCAGGCGTCTTTCATAGTTTTAACTGTGATGAATGTCGAGTGGTTAATTCCTTCCAGGCTGGATTTTGTGAAACTGCCATCAGATAGACCAGTTTTAGAGCAGGTATTTAATCAATAAGAGCCTACGGAGAAGTCTATGAAGATCATTTGGCAGCGCATTACTTCGAGCAGTATTCTGGCATTATGTAACCCCTTTTTATAATTAATCTAGATCAAAGATTGCATGAAGCCTAGGTAAAGTGGTATTTTAGCAGAAAGTCATATCTTTTATAATATGTTCTGGGCTTCTGGTAGCTCAAAGGAATGGTAATATAAAACACGTCCATTTTTTCCCCTTTAATAAATGTACTGGAGTCTTTAAAGGAGTTGTCCAGGACTTTAAAAATGATGGTGTATATTTAGGATAGGTCAGAATGTCTGATCTGTGGGGGTGCAACACCAGGTAACCCCACTGATCCCGATGTCGGCTGCAGCCAGAACTGCTCAGTTACGGAACTACGGAATAGTGGCCGCAGCCGAGTGCTGCACATCCACCACCTATTTGATTTGAATAGGGGGCAGATGTGCAGTCCCCAGCCGCGGCCACTATACAGTCAACGGAGCTGTGCAGCTTCATATCTGAGCATTTCCGTCAGTGCAGACACTAAGGACAGATGATTGGATGGAGTGCCCAGTATCCCACCCCCACGGATCAGACATTGATTGCCTATCGTAAGGATAGGTCATCCATGTTAAAGTCCTGGACAACCTCCTTTGCCATTTATATTTTATTTTTTGAGGACTGGTGCACAATACAATATTTCGGACTCCTCCCTTTGAGTAGTGTACAAATTCATAATATGTTACTAATGTTATCCTACAGCGGTTTCCATACCTCTTCAAGTATGGAGTGACTTGTTAGTTATTTCATTGTCACAGTCAGAAAGCATTGATGAATTTTTATTTTTTCTCTAATGAGCTATGTGAGAGCTCGTTTTGTTTTGTTGTTTTTTTTTACAGGATTAGATGTAGCTTTCTTATTGCCTTTTTTAAGATAAAAAAGAACTTTTTGATCACTTTTTTTTTTTTTTGAGAAAAGGGGACTAAAATACATAAATTCTGGCATTATTTTTCCAATACATTTACCATGCACCATAAATAAGGCATTCATTTTATAGTTTCGCTACTTACCAATGTATGTTTATTGCTTGTATTTTTTACATATTAAAGCATTTATAAGAAAAAAATATTTTTCATTTTTTATTTGATTTTTTTTTTTAGTTTTTTATTGCATTTTTCACTGAACAGTGATAAAAAGAGAAAAAGGTCATTATACTGATGGCAATATAAAAGAGCACCACACAGGGATTAATTTGAATTAAGAAACACCTGTAGGTAGGGAATCAGAAAAAAGTTGTATTTAAAAAAAAATCCTAAAAGTAGAATAGAGTTCAGCAAACTAAAGGAAAGAAGAAACCATGTGTAAAAGAGGACCTGTTAGAAGCTTCTATGTCCTGACCTGTTAGAAGCTTCTATGTCCCCAAACCATTCATATGACTGTGTAACCTTTAAAACATAAGCAGGTTGACGTCTGTTATTCCAGTGTGATGCTCGGGCTGCGAGAAATCATGTTTTAAAGTACTGTATACTGCGCCATCATGGAGAAGGAATTATTTTTTTCTTCTCCAGAAAGATGGCGCCGCCGGCACAAGCGCAGTAGCAGCTATGGGATCATAGCTAAACACTGATAGCAGCTACTGCGCAGGCGCGATGGGCACCATTTTCAAATTGATTTTTTTTTCCTTAGCTGAATAACCTGAATAAAATGTATTATTGGCAAACAAAACATGCGATTTTGCAGATATTCATTATGCAAACTAGGGGGCAGGTCAGTGAGGGAGCAGTGACCTGTCAGCAGTCTGCATTATGAGTATCTAATCAGAGCACCACATACACCAACCTCGCCTTAAGGCACAAGAATCTCATTAACACAAAACTGAAAATAAAAGTTAAAGAACAACCATAAGATGGATTTCATCAACCAAGATATCATTTTAATCAGTATAATGGTGCCGACCTGACACTGTGTGCCCAATCCTGCTGACAGTTTCCCTTTAAAAGCATGTCTGACTTTTGATGGGATATTTATTAATACAACTCAAGCAGTCCGGGAAACAGCATATATACCGTTTCGGTCCAATGTGGACCTTCATCAGATATAGCTGAAATGGCGTGGTGTGTTGTGTGAGTTACTAAGACTCACAATAAGCTGACAATGTCATTATCTCTCCAGCGCTGACACCTACTAGTTCTCCTGCTAACACAGTCCATTGAGCCTAAGCCATCATATTGTGAGTCTAAGACCGGGGTCACACATGCGAGAAACTTGCACAAGTCTTGCGTCTCAATACCCGGTGCTGCCGCCGGCACTCGGGACCGGAGTGTACGGCTGCATGTATTTCTATGCAGCTAAGCGCTTCGGTCCCGAGTGCCGGCGGCAGTGTCGGGTATTGAGATCCGAGACTTGTGCAAGCTTCTCGCATGTGTGACCCCGGGCCTTAGTAACTCGCACAGCACGTCATTTCAGTTATTATCTGCTTGCTTCTTATCTTCAGAATAATCTATCCTATATAGCCAACCTTTTTGGATCACAAACACCCATTTACATGCAGATCTGCAGGCAACTAGGTCTGTTCACTTTTCAATACTTTCCCTATCTGCCTGACAACAGGAAACCGTCTCTCTTTGTGCCCACTCCCGTCCTGGAGTGTTGCAGAACACAAACCAGACAAAACAGCATTTAAAACATAGCAATGCATTATATAACCATAAAAAGGGGATGTCGGCAGCTTCTCCAATACTTTACACCCGCTGAAATTACATAGCAGAAGCTCGCTGACATATTCCCTTTAACATCTTAATCCGTGAATAAGAAGTGCAGACATTAAATATTTTTTACTTGTCCAAGTTTATTTTGAAGTTAGAAACTTTCTCAAATATGTAAAAAAAAATCGGTAGGACAGAAGGGATTGCTGGAGCCGGGTTGAGATTAAATCATCAGTGAATGATGCTGTTGTTTGAGGAAAGTTCACAATTTTCAAACTGTGGTTTTCCAGAGTTTGCCTGAATTTTTTGGATAAAAATGGCAGGATAGAGGAGAAAGTCTGATATATGCCATTCTTTTTTGTGATTTGGTCTAAAAGAGTTAGAATTGACTTTAATCCGAGTATAGTGGAAAGTTTAGGGGGAATAAATGGAAGCGATTAAGGAACTGGGCTGCATAAACTTTCTGGGGTGAATCTCATGAATTCCAATTCACTGGTGCAAATGCCTTTTCAGCACCCAGGGCGAGAAGGCAAGTGAGATTTATTAACTTTTTTTAATCCTAGTAGAAGATTTGAATTGGCATTCCTCTTACTTCCATATCAGGAGGTGATAGGAGCCAGTGATGTCATATCTACTGGCATTCTCCAAGATGTTCTAGTGCTGGCACCTTCAAAGGGAGCTTAGTAGCTTGCTGCATACTTTCAGCTCAAGTCGCAACTTCTACATCTAGAGGAAAGAAGGTTTAATCATAATCGCAGTTGAAGATTCTTTACTGTAAGAGCGAAGAGACTATGGATTCTTTACTGTAAGAGCAGTGAGACTTATGGATTATTTACTGTAAGAGCAGTGAGATTGTGGAACTCTCTGCCAACTGTTGTAATGGTTGATTCACTACTAAAATTCAAGAATGTCTTTCTTGAAAAATATAATATTACAGGTTATGGGCGATTATATGATGGGACATTGGTCCAGAGAACTAGCCTGACTACCAAATGAGGAGTCGGGAAGGAAATTATCCCTTAATATGGAGCTATTAGTGTCTGCCCCATGAAGCTTTTGCTTTTCTCTGGATCAACGTGTTATCTTATATGTTGATCTCGGTGGACTTAAGTCTAACTTCCACCTTAAAAACTATGAATCTAGAAGTAGAATACAGAAACGGTTAATCCCCCCCCAAAAAAAAAACAAGTTATCCCTATCTGTTGGATAAGTTGCTGTTTGATGCCACTGATCCAGATTCTGAGATCAGGGTTTTATAACCCTGCAGCCCTTAATAGAGCATTTGGACCCCCAGTGATCAGCAAATCATCTCCTGTATAGACATGGGATTTTTTGGGGGGAATAACCCTTCAAGCCCTCTCTAGTGGTGACTGCATGTATTTAATGTGCAAATAACTTGTAGCTTGTGTGAGAAGTGCTCCAACCATTAAAACAGGTTTCTGCACTAAATGTAGGACTCATTTAGCAAAAAAAAAAAGGTGCCGATTTGGTGACAATTCACTTTCCATGTGTGGAGGCCACTTACACCTGATAATGTATGTTATGATGTGAGCACAGATTTTACAAGGTATTTATGCACGTGTTGTGCTGCTTTAGCACTTGGCAATTAGCTAACTAAAAGCTTTTCTAGTGAACATTTTGTGGTTGTGCTAAACACCTGCAATATCCATTATATTTCCATTTGAGGATTCCATTATGTTATTTTGGCTCATTTAATATATCAGTACAGGCAATTACTGTACATTTAGAGCCCATTACTACATAGTCATTGTTCTGCAGAGAGACATGTAATTTCATTTGTAAGCTTAAAGATGGTGACTTAAAGGGGTTTTTATCATCTATAGTGGGTAAAATTGCATGTAAAAGTGCTTGTAAAAAACAATTTTCCTCTTATTAAAAAATCTTCTCCGTTCTCAAGAGCAAAGAGATCTTTAGTTCTATAGTTTACTGCTGATTGCCTAGGTTACCGGCCACTGCTGCAGTGTCACAGGGAGCTGATTTTAAAGGCAAAGATTTCACGCTTATAGGCTTTTTGCTATACAGCTTGCAAACGCTGCAATGAAGCAGGCTGGATCACTGACTTTGGCTAGCTTCCATACCCCTGTGTTCCTCCGATGCTTCAGTGACCCTGCATTGCTCTGATATTTCAGTGCTCCTGCGTTCCTCCTATGCTTCAGTGACCCTGCGTTCCACCAATGTTTCAGTGCCCTTGCGCTCCTCCGATGCTTCAGTGCCCCTGTTCTCCTTTGATGCTTCAGTGCCCCTGCTTCCTCCTATGCTTCAGTTCCCCTGCGTTCCACAAATGTTTCAGTGCCCCTGTGCTCCTCCAATGCTTCAGTGCCCCTGCTTCCTCCTATGCTTCAGTGACCCTGTGTTCCACCAATGTTTCAGTTCCCTGTGCTCCTCCTGTGCTTCAGTGTCACTGTGCTCCTCCAATGCTTCAGTGCCCCTGCGTTCCACCAATGTTTCAGTTCCCCTGTGCATCTCTAATGCTTCTGTGCCCCTGCGTTCCACCAATGTTTCAGTGCCCTTGCGTTCCACCAATGTTTCAGTGCCATTGCGTTCCTCCGATGCTTCAGTGCCTCCGTGCTCCTCCTATGCTTCAGTGCCCCTGTGCAACTCCAATGCTTCAGTGCCCCTGTGCAACTCCAATGCTTCAGTGCCTCCGTGCTCCTCCTATGCTTCAGTGCCCCTGTGCAACTCCAATGCTTCAGTGCCCCTGTGCAACTCCAATGCTTCAGTGCCACCGTGCTCCTCCTATGCTTCAGTGCCCCTTGCTCCTCTGATGTTTCAGTGCCCCTGCTTCCTCCGATGTTTTAGTACCCATTCGTTCCTAAAGATGCTTCAGTGTCCCTGCTTCATCCAATGCTTGAGTGCTCCTGAGGTCCTCCTATGCTTCAGTGCCCCTGTGCTCCTCCAATGTTTCAGTGCCCCTTTTTTCCTCCAATGCTTCAGTGCTCCTGCAATCCTTCAACATTTCAGTGCCCCAGTTTTCCTCCGATTCTTCAGTGCCCCTGCACTCCTCCAATGCTTCAGTGCCCCTGCACACCTCAAATGCTTCAGTGCTCCTGCTTCCTCCGATTCTTCAGTGACCCTGCATTCCTCCGATGCTTCAGTGTTCCTGCGTTCCTCAGATGCTGCAGAGGAAAGCTGCATCTGATTGCAGTATGTGAGAGAGCAAGGTTCTGGATATCGGCTCAGCCATGCCACTGGCAAAACTGTCAATCTTCAGGAGTGCACCGCCCCCAGCAACCAGGATCTAGGAAGCAAGCAAGCGGTGTGCTCCTGAAGAACAAGGCTGAGAATTACCATATAAAGATAGGTTTTCTGAGTTTCCTGACTTTGATATTAACTGACTTTTCTATCTGTACAAACAATAATGTGAAAGACACAGTACGAAGCGGTAAAGACAAGGCTATCTGCTCTTCAATTGCTCACCCTCTGTATACAGTCTCTGCTAATAACATTGCATTTGGCACTTGACAAGACTTGGATTGTAATTTTTGTAGCTATGTGATTCAGCCTTTACACCAGAGATATCTCCGGGTAATGGAATATCTTATTAGTCCTCTTTTCTAAAATCCTTTATACTAGATATCATTGACTTTTTCCTTTTTTTCTGTTGCATCCTCGTGTGCAACATTTCCAATTAAAGCCAAAGATTTAGAAGACCTCTTGGATGTAATGTCGTTGATGGCATCTCTTAAAAGATGAGAGCGCTCATTAAAATGTGACACAGTCTGGACTTTGGGATAATTAAAACCAAAACTTAATTGGAGGCACATTAAGAAAACTGTATGTAATATGATAAACAGGAAAGTAGCAATTCCATTAATCTCTGCAGGTGCAAAGGAAACAATTTGTTAGCAGCAGAAAAATATACAGATCAATTAGATCAAAGGCGGCTTCACAGAGGGTTTACAGAAGATATTAAATGTGTCGGGAGAATCGAGACATTCACAAAATGGACATATATAATGTGTCATTTGTGGTAGTAAAAGATGAAAAAAGCTTGGTTTGTAAGAATTAAACAACATAGTCAATTAATTAAAAAGCTGTGACTATTCATATTCTTGCCACTATAATGTCAGCTATTAATATCATTTTTCAGCATAGACAACTTCTTACAGTGCGCTTGTCACCACATTAAAAGTGGCTAGATATTTGCTTTGTATTTATTCTCACTGCTCTCCTGAGTATTTTGTTTCTTGTTTTTTTTTTTTTTGTTTTTTTTTTAAATCTTCCATACGGTTCCAGAGATAAGAACCGGTATACTTGTAGTGCCAATTTTTAGGGTCTTGACCAAGGGGTGATGCTCACATGATCCTCTGGGGCGTGTCTTTAGACTGCTTTGCATTGTTACCATGTGAGCCTGGCCCATTGGTAAAAACCACAAAAATTATCACTAAATGCAAAAGACGAGTTGTTAGGAGTTATTCAGGGACAGGGCCGGCGTCACCTGTTATGATTGGGTTACCGAGGAGGAAAGCAAGGCCAAGATAAGCCACAGAAAACCAGAGAGGTTGGTAACTAAGCGGATTGCAGACCCCTGATCCTATCCACACAACTAGCAGTAGCCGTGGAGTGTACCTACAATGATCCTAGACGCCTCGACACAGCCGGAGAATTAAACAAGCCTAAAGCAAGAAAGGGGAAATCTAAACTGCCCCAGAGCAGACCCTAAAGGAATAGATAGCCCCAAACATATATTGATGGTGAGACAAGATGAAAACACAAACGCAGGTAGGAAAATAGACTGAGCAAACGATGGGGCCTACACTGACTAGACAGGACAGGAAAGGAAAGACTGTCTGCAATCACGCAAAAAACCCTGGTTCAAAAAGTACCCAACACGTCTGATAGAAAAATACTGAAGTCACTAGACTTCGCCCACTATATCAGCACTCTGGTATATTCTGAAAGCAGAGCAAAAAGAGGCCAATCTAATAAGGGACAAAAACAAACTGGCACAAGCAGTAACATAAGGATGGAAATTCAGCACAGCCCCAGCCGAAGCTGGCTGAACACACAAAACTGAAATAGACAAAACCAGATCAAATGAGAACAATAGCAAAAGAACACTTAGCTGAGCATGCAGGGACTGAGCTGGAAACTAAGACCTCAGGAGGCAGGAAAAAAATCACCAGCAGGGATAGAGACAGTCGGCTGTCTTAAATCCAGTCAGAAACTCCAGATCTCCAGTCATCCTCCTCATTATCAGGTGGCAGGCCTCTGTTAATCAGATCAGCTCCATTACCTCCAGTAACCACCAGAGGGAGCCCGGAAAGAGAACTCGTGACCCCTCTGAAATACAACCATAATAAGTACCAAACAGAAAAACAACTCACTCTAAAGTAAACATGAATAGAATAAGTACATGTATAAAGTTATGGCAAATGCAGTAAATGTAACGTAACGCTCACCAATTAGAGGCAGACCAATAGATATGATGCAGATTAGTTGTTGTGACTGCTGCTCTGTAAGAGAGGTGAGAAGACACACGGCAAGTGTCTTACTTCAATGGGTTAAATGAGCCTTGCTTCTTGACAAGGCAAGTGGCAGCTTGTAAAAGCTGGAGGGAATGAGCGCTTCTAAAAATAGTTTATAGCCAGATAAGTTTCAATGCAGTGGGGCTATAATGAAGCCCGGCACAGGAAGAAACTGTAGAGAGACGGACGCTGGCTAGCACAGAGTGGGGGGAGGGGAGGAGATTGAAAGTGCAAGGGAAAAGCAGGGGAACACTCCGGCCGAAAGTGTCCCTGGATACCTGCTTAAAAACAGCCGCCCAAAAGTACCTGAGCGTGTGACGTCACAGCCCGTACAGGGCAGCAAAGGGATCAAAAAGCTAACCAATGCGTTTTAAAGGCCCAAGCTGCCTTCTTCATCAGGGTGCCTATGATCCTGGAATGACGCCCATAAATACCCTTGGTGACTGCTGCATTAACCCTTACCATGCCTCGGTGAAATTAACACCATGGAAATGGAGTAAACCACCCATTTCCTGACAGGACAATAAGATTGGAGAAGGCTGAGAGTTTAAAATTGTTGTAATATATTAATAAACTAAAAATGCTTTATTATAAATACTAGAGTTGAGCGAAACGGGTCGAAAAATTTCAAAAGTCGCCGACTTTTGGCAAAGTCGGGTTTCATGAAACGAAACCCGACCCTAGGATGAGGTCGGCCACGAGGTCGGCGACTTACGCGCCAAAGTCGCGTTTCAAAAGTTTGTTTTGCGCTCTTTTTCAGCCAATCAGGATCCACGGACACTGTGGGCAACGTGATGACATAGGCAGGGGTCACCACCATCTTTCAGAAGGGCATGCAAGTGATTGGCTTGCTTTGGTGGGCGTCACAGGGGGTATAAAAGGGCGTGCACGCCGACCGCCATCTTACTTCTGCCGATCTCAGTATAGGGAGAGGTTGCTGCTGATTCTGTAGGGAGAGCGTTAGGCAGGGAAGAAGACAAAAAAACTGCTTCTGCTGCTAGCGATTTGGCCTGCACAACACACCAGTCACTGTGTGTGCAGTGCAAGGGGAGGCTATATAGTGGTGTATCAGTGGTGTTGGTTGTTGGGCTGCCTTCTAAGGCTTCCTGACATTCCTGCATTGCTGTTTACCCACTGCTCCGCAAACTGCTTTTTTAAAAGCAATCCCAATTTTTTTTTTTGTCCTGCTGAGAAGAAAAAAAAACTGCTTCTGCTGCTAGCAATTTGGCCTGCACAACACACCAGTCACTGTGTGTGCAGTGCAAGGGGAGGCTATATTGTGGTGTATCAGTGGTGTTGGTTGTTGGGCTGCCTTTTAAGGCTTCCTGACAGGCTGGCATTGCTGTTTACCCACTGCTCTGCAAACTGCTTTTTTAAAAGCAATCCAATCTCCCTTATCCTCTAGTCACTTTTGTCACAGCTGTGCCATCGAGCCTGTGACATAGCGCTCAGATATCAGTGGGACTCACACAATCCAAAAGTGTCCAGTGTCCAAAAGTGTGTGCAGAGATTCAAAATCTCCCTTATCCTCTAGTCACTTTGGTCACAGCTGTGCCATCGAGCCTGTCACATAGCGCTCAGATATTCATTGGGCCTCACACAATCCAAAAGTGTCCAGTGTCCAAAAGTGTGTGCAGAGATTCAAAATCTCCCTTATCCTCTAGTCACTTTGGTCACAGCTGTGCCATCGAGCCTGTCACATAGCGCTCAGATATTCATTGGGCCTCACACAATCCAAAAGTGTCCAGTGTCCAAAAGTGTGTGCAGAGATTCAAAATCTCCCTTATCCTCTAGTCACTTTGGTCACAGCTGTGCCATCGAGCCTGTCACATAGCGCTCAGATATTCATTGGGCCTCACACAATCCAAAAGTGTCCAGTGTCCAAAAGTGTGTGCAGAGATTCAAAATCTCCCTTATCCTCTAGTCACTTTGGTCACAGCTGTGCCATCGAGCCTGTGACATAGCGCTCAGATATTCATTGGGCCTCACACAATCCAAAAGTGTCCAGTGTCCAAAAGTGTGTGCAGAGATTCAAAATCTCCCTTATCCTCTAGTCACTTTGGTCACAGCTGTGCCATCGAGCCTTTGACATAGCGCTCAGATATTCATTGGGCCTCACACAATCCAAAAGTGTCCAGTGTCCAAAAGTGTGTACAGAGATTCAAAATCTCCCTTATCCTCTAGTCACTTTGGTCACAGCTGTGCCATCGAGCCTGTCACATAGCGCTCAGATATTCATTGGGCCTCACACAATCCAAAAGTGTCCAGTGTCCAAAAGTGTGTGCAGAGATTCAAAATCTCCCTTATCCTCTAGTCACTTTGGTCACAGCTGTGCCATCGAGCCTGTCACATAGCGCTCAGATATTCATTGGGCCTCACACAATCCAAAAGTGTCCAGTGTCCACAAGTGTCTGCAGAAATTCAAAATCTCCCTTATCCTCTAGTCACTTTGGTCACAGCTGTGCCATCGAGCCTGTCACATAGCGCTCAGATATTCATTGGGCCTCACACAATCCAAAAGTGTCCAGTGTCCACAAGTGTCTGCAGAAATTCAAATATCCCTTATCCTCTAGTCACTTTGGTCACAGCTGTGCCATCGAGCCTGTCACATAGCACTCAGATATTCATTGGGCCTCACACAATCCAAAAGTGTCCAGTGTCCACAAGTGTCTGCAGAAATTCAAAATCTCCCTTATCCTCTAGTCACTTTGGTCACAGCTGTGCCATCGAGCCTGTCACATAGCGCTCAGATATTCATTGGGCCTCACACAATCCAAAAGTGTCCAGTGTCCAAAAGTGTGTGCAGAGATTCCAAATCTCCCTTATCCTCTAGTCACTTTGGTCACAGCTGTGCCATCGAGCCTGTGACATAGCGCTCAGATATTCATTGGGCCTCACACAATCCAAAAGTGTCCAGTGTCCAAAAGTGTGTGCAGAGATTCAAAATCTCCCTTATCCTCTAGTCACTTTGGTCACAGCTGTGCCATCGAGCCTGTGACATAGCGCTCAGATATTCATTGGGCCTCACACAATCCAAAAGTGTCCAGTGTCCAAAAGTGTGTACAGAGATTCAAAATCTCCCTTATCCTCTAGTCACTTTGGTCACAGCTGTGCCATCGAGCCTGTGACATAGCGCTCAGATATTCATTGGGCCTCACACAATCCAAAAGTGTCCAGTGTCCAAAAGTGTGTACAGAGATTCAAAATCTCCCTTATCCTCTAGTCACTTTGGTCACAGCTGTGCCATCGAGCCTGTCACATAGCGCTCAGATATTCATTGGGCCTCACACAATCCAAAAGTGTCCAGTGTCCAAAAGTGTGTGCAGAGATTCAAAATCTCCCTTATCCTCTAGTCACTTTGGTCACAGCTGTGCCATCGAGCCTGTCACATAGCGCTCAGATATTCATTGGGCCTCACACAATCCAAAAGTGTCCAGTGTCCACAAGTGTCTGCAGAAATTCAAAATCTCCCTTATCCTCTAGTCACTTTGGTCACAGCTGTGCCATCGAGCCTGTCACATAGCGCTCAGATATTCATTGGGCCTCACACAATCCAAAAGTGTCCAGTGTCCACAAGTGTCTGCAGAAATTCAAAATCTCCCTTATCCTCTAGTCACTTTGGTCACAGCTGTGCCATCGAGCCTGTCACATAGCGCTCAGATATTCATTGGGCCTCACACAATCCAAAAGTGTCCAGTGTCCACAAGTGTCTGCAGAAATTCAAAATCTCCCTTATCCTCTAGTCACTTTGGTCACAGCTGTGCCATCGAGCCTGTCACATAGCGCTCAGATATTCATTGGGCCTCACACAATCCAAAAGTGTCCAGTGTCCACAAGTGTCTGCAGAAATTCAAAATCTCCCTTATCCTCTAGTCACTTTGGTCACAGCTGTGCCATCGAGCCTGTCACATAGCGCTCAGATATTCATTGGGCCTCACAATCCAAAAGTGTCCAGTGTCCACAAGTGTCTGCAGAAATTCAAAATCTCCCCTGTCCTATAGACACCTTTTACCTTGTTTTACATTACTATATAGTTTGTTGGATTTTGTCTACATTTCTACCTAAAATGAGGAAGGCTGGTGGAAGAGGCCGTGGAATTGGGCGGGGGTTGGCAGCTGGTAATGATGGTGTTGGTGGTGGATCTGATGGTAGTGGCAAGAGCAAAATAGGACCGAATGCAGGAGGTGTTGAGCCTGCGTCATCGTCTGGCTACATAAGGCCTCGAACGCTTAGTTTTCTAGGAGTTGGCAAACCGCTTTTAAAGCCAGAGCATCAGGAAAAAGTTTTGTCTTACATTGCTGACTCAGCCTCCAGCTCTATCGCCTCCTCTTCTTCAGTTGTAAAAAGTAAAAGCACTGAGTCGTCATTGGAGGCTCATGTTCATGAACCACACCTTTCCTTGTGTCCTTCACCCCAACCAAGATTGAAGGATGACGCAGGCCATACTACTGATTACTCCATGGAGCTGTTTTCACATACCATGCCTGGATTATCAAGTGAAATGGTGAATTACCCAGGCCAAGATGAATCTGACATGGAGTGCACTGATGCACAGCCGCTGATGGATGATTCTGCTGGTACATTCACTCAGAGCACTACATTGTCCTCGCAGTGTACAGAGCCAGATTCTGACCCTGATGAGACTCAGGTGCCCCTTCCCGCACACTATACCACCATACATGGTGACACAGAGGAAGGTGCACATGACTTAGAAGAGGAGGTGATGGATGACCCAGTTGTTGACCCAGATTGGCATCCATTAGGGGAAGAGGGTGCTGCTTCCAATAGCTCAGATGAGGAGCATCCACAGCAGACATCGACATCGCAACAGCTGTTATCTGGCAGGCCCGGAGCACTCCAAAGACAGGTTCCAAACATCAAAAGAGTTGCTGGACAGCTTGTCCAGAGGGTCAAAAGATCACAGCGTGCTAGGCCGCAAAATGTCTGCCAAAGTAGGAAGAGTGCAGTGTGGCACTTTTTTGAACAAAATCCTCATGATCAGTTATCTGTAAGAAGTGCGCAAAGACCTTTAGCCGAGGGAAAAATCTGAAAAATTTGAATACCAGTTGCATGCTTAGACATTTAACCAGCATGCACTTGCAAGCGTGGACACAACACCAAACCTCAAGTGCCACATGTGCAACTGATCACAACGAAGGTAGTCAGCAACGCTACATTGTTTCCCCCACTGTAAGCCCACCGGTTAGCACAGCAGCAAATGTTGAGGTGTCGTTGCAAGGCCACAGCAGTCAGGGAATCCCACTGTTATATCAACGAAAGACTGATTCTAGGCCATCAGAAAGAACACCAACTCCATCACCATCATCAACCCTCTCTCAGTCCGCCCTGTCCACCGCTACTTCCACCATATGCAGCTCTCAAGTCCAGCTCACCCTCCCAGACACTATGAGTAGGTCAAGAAAGTACTCAGTCTCTCATCCGCGTACACTGGGTTTGAACGCCCACATTGCCAAACTAATCTCGTTTGAGATGATGCCCTTTCGGTTGGTGGAAAGCACAGCTTTCTGCGAACTCATGGCCTATGCAGTACCATGCTATGACCTACCCAGTCGCCACTTCTTCTCTCGCAAAGCCATCCCAGCCCTCCACCATCATGTGAAAGACCGCATTGTCCATGCACTCAAGCAGTCAGTGAGCGGAAAGGTGCACCTCACAACTGATGCATGGTCCAGTCGGCATGGCCAGGGCCGTTACGTGTCCATCACTGCGCACTGGGTTAATGTGGTGGATGCAGGGTCCACAGGGGACAGCGGTGGTAGGACAGTGCTGCCTAGCCCACGGTATAGGAAACAGTTGGCTGTAGGCGTTCGACCCTCCTCCTCCTCCTCCAGAAGCGAAAGCTCGTCCACAGAGCGCAGTCGTACGAGCACTCCATCTGCAGCTGCCACTGTTGCACACGATGTGTCCCCCTATCGAGCAGCTAGTGGAAAGCGTCAGCAGGCTGTGTTGCAGATGATGTGTTTGGGCAACAGACACACCGCCGAGGTGCTGGCCGAGTACTTGAAGCGACAAACTGAGTCATGGCTGGGCAGTGTACATCTTGAGGCAGGCAAGGTAGTTAGTGATAACGGCCGTAATTTTGTGGCAGCCGTAGCCCTTTCAAAACTCAGCCATATACCTTGCTTGGCTCACACCTTGAACCTGGTGGTGCAGTGCTTCCTCAAAAATTATCCGGAGTTAACAGCCCTGCTCCAGAAGGTGCGAAGACTGTGCGCGCACATCCGCCGGTCGCCTGTACACTCCGTTCGTATGCAGAAGCTGCAGCGATTGCTCCACCTTCCCAACCACCGCCTCATTATCGACATTGCAACAAGGTAGAACTCCACCCTGCACATGGTGGAGCGGCTGTGCGAGCAGAGGCAGGCCATAATGCATTTGTGGGAGGATACACGGCCAGGCACTTTGAGAGCAGACATGGAGTTGACAGGTGTGCAGTGGTCGAAGCTGAAAGACCTCTGTAAAGTCCTTCAGTGTTTTGAGGAATGCACACGGCTGGTAAGCGCAGACGACGCCATCCTAAGCATGAGCATCCCACTTATGCGTCTGCTCATGCAAACTTTGACGCACCTTAAGGAGCAGGCGTCTGCAGACAATGTTGATGAGGAGGAAGAGGAGGAGGGAATCCTTGATGACATTCAGCCATTGTCTGCTCAGGGACCTCTCCTGGACGAGGTGGAGGAAGAAGAGGAGGAGGACGAGGATGATGGGGATGATTACTTAGGGGAGGAGGATGCATCTCGTGGGGCAAGTGAAAATGTTGGCGTGGCAAGGTCTGGTACAGGGTTTGTGCGTGACTGGAGGGATGTGGATTTGCCAGAAAGTGCTCCTCCAACCAGCACTCGCAGTGCATTATTGACACCGGGAACATTGGCCCACATGTCAGATTATGCCTTGCAGATCCTAAAAAGGGACCCACGCATTGCCAAAATGATGAACAATGACGACTACTGGTTGGCAAGCATCCTGGATCCACGCTATAAAGGCAAATTACAAAACATCATGCCACAGGAGAACCTTGACCTAATATTGGCTAATAAACAAGCAACTCTGGTAAATCGGTTGCTTGAGGCATTCCCAGCACACAGCAGCAGTGATGGTTCTCACACGAGCCGTACGGGCCGGGGGCAGCTTGGCAGAGATGTTCATGGTGCACACACAACAGAAGTGGCGTTGGAGACAGGGGTTTCATGACAATGTTGTGGACTGATTTTTCAAGTACCGTTCACACAACTGGTAATACTGCATCGATGGAAAGTGACAGGAGACAGCAGTTGTCAACTATGGTTACAAACTACTTTTCCTCCCATATCGATGTTCTCCCACACAGGTCATTCCCCTTTGACTATTGGGCCGCTAAACTGGACACCTGGCCTGAATTGGCACAATATGCCTTACAGGAGCTCGCTTGCCCAGCTGCAAGTGTGCTATCGGAAAGAGTCTTCAGTGCAGCTGGATCAATCCTGACAGAAAAAAGGACCCGTCTGTCAACCCAAAATGTGGATGATCTAACCTTCATTAAAATGAACCACGCATGGGTTTCCAAGGATTTTGTCCCACCTTCCCCTGATGACACATAGGGTGACAGAAAAATGGCTTGCTTTGGTCCACCTCTTCCTGGGACTTGACCTATTTCACCTTTTGCATCAGCTGAATGTCCAACATCAACATATGCCACTTTCTTAAACTCCCTAACTGTGCTGCCTCCCCCCCCCATGGCCGGGGTCACCACCTAGCGCACGACACCGTGCGAGTGCCGTTGCCCTGGACAGGTGGGTAGGCCGACTCTTGGGCGCGGGCACTGGTACAGGGTCCTTCATAGTGCAATCAAGTGTCTCTGATGGTGGTGGTGCACACCCGCCATCAGACACACCGCCGTACTATGAGGGGCCCAGTGCCAGTACCGACGCCCACGAGTGGGCCCCCCTTGCTTGGGCAGGGCCCCAGCATTTGCAATCTTTACCTCTCCCTGCTCCTCCGCTGTGTAGTCTGGGCCGTCAAATCCATACTGTGCCTGACACCGTCTGAGCCTGCCTCCTGATGTATAGACATATATTTTGAATGTGTACGCTATCCATACATGTTATCCGGGGATACTGTACCCTTTCTAACCTTTGTGCAATCACGTGCAATCCATACTGGGCCTAACACCGTCTGAGCCTGCCTCCTGAGACATATATTTTGAATGTGTACGCTATCCATACATGTTATCCGGGGATACGGTACCCTTTCTAACCTTTGTGCAATCACGTGCAATCCATACTGGGCCTAACACCGTCTGAGCCTGCCTCCTGAGACATATATTTTGAATGTGTACGCTATCCATACATGTTATCCGGGGATACGGTACCCTTTCTAACCTTTGTGCAATCACGTGCAATCCATACTGGGACTAACACCGTCTGAGCCTGCCTCCTGAGACATATATTTTGAATGTGTACGCTATCCATACATGTTATCCGGGGAAACGGTACCCTTTCTAACCTTTGTGCAATGACGTGCAATCCATACTGGGCCTAACACCGTCTGAGCCTGCCTCCTGAGACATATATTTTGAATGTGTACGCTATCCATACATGTTATCCGGGGATACGGTACCCTTTCTAACCTTTGTGCAATCACGTGCAATCCATACTGGGCCTAACACCATCTGAGCCTGCCTCCTGAGACATATATTTTGAATGTGTACGCTATCCATACATGTTATCCGGGGATACGGTACCCTTTCTAACCTTTGTGCAATCACGTGCAATCCATACTGGGCTTAACACCGTCTGAGCCTGCCTCCTGAGACATATATTTTGAATGTGTACGCTATCCATACATGTTATCTGGGGATACGGTACCCTTTCTAACCTTTGTGCAATCACGTGCAATCCATACTGGGCCTAACACCGTCTGAGCCTGCCTCCTGAGACATATATTTTGAATGTGTACGCTATCCATACATGTTATCCGGGGATACGGTACCCTTTCTAACCTTTGTGCAATCACGTGCAATCCATACTGGGCCTAACACCGTCTGAGCCTGCCTCCTGAGACATATATTTTGAATGTGTACGCTATCCATACATGTTATCCGGGGAAACGGTACCCTTTCTAACCTTTGTGCAATCACGTGCAATCCATACTGGGCCTAACACCGTCTGAGCCTGCCTCCTGATGTATAGACATATATTTTGAATGTGTACGCTATCCATACATGTTATCTGGGGATACGGTACCCTTTCTTACCTTTGTGCAATCACGTGTAATCCATACTGGGCGTGAGAACGGCTGGCGAGCTGTTAAGCAAGCTACAGCACCTGTGGTTTGCACACGTAAGTTTTTCATTTTTTCAGGAATGACGGTTAGGCCTAATTCCGGAACTGCGGTTGACCTGCACTTACTGGGAAATCATTGTTCGCGGGTAATAATTGTAATCAGTGATCCCCATCACTAACGTTGTTCAGCTGGTTATCTGCACCTGTAAGCGACAAACGCTGGCCTTTTCAGTGTAGCGCACATGCAGCCACGGACATGTAAGGGCATGACACACCAGTTATTGGCCAATCTCATGTGCCAGAGCCTCACGTGTCCCTCTAGTAAGCTGGACTCGGACCGTGGGGCATGACGGAGTCTCGTTCGTTAACGGAATTAAGCTTGCAATGTGTGCATCTGTTCTGTAGCTGGCATGGTTGAGGTTTCCCAGGTGGAGTCGAATTTAACCGTAGGCTCCACTCCTGGTGGTGCCCTTCTGGACATTCCTTTAAGGTTCAGCTTTGCAACCATACTGCCCACGTAAAACAAACACTTTGCCTTCATGAACGCTGTTTGGAGGGTCATGACTCGTGGGAATAACGCCGCCCAATCAGTTAACCTGCTAGAGAGATCCTTTGTTGCTCCCAAGCATGACATCACACTCCCTAGGAAGAAGGTAATGCCACTGTGGCGACCGTACTCCTGGGGGCGACACAAGTGCACTGATGCCCAGCCACTGCTCGATGAATCTGCTGGTACATTGACCCAGACCACTACATTCCCCTCGCATGCTACACGACCTGAATCTGACCCTGATGAAACTCAGGTTACCCTTCCCATATACAGTTCCATCTTACACGGTGACAAAGAGGAAGCTGCAGATGAAAGTGCAGGTTCGGCCCACCCGCCATCAGACACACCACCGTACTATCAGGGGCCCTGTGCCAGTGCCGTTGCCAACGAGTGGGCCCCCCCTGCTTGCTCAGGATCACAGCACTTGCAAAGTTGAAATACTGTGCAGTGAGATGGAAGATGGGGACGACGAGGAATCCAGACAAGTACAGGGATTCCCTAGCGAGGAGACTTATTTGATTGTTTTCAATGTTGGGACAGCAATTTTTGGGGAGCACTATACTCTGGAGAATGATAGATGGGGTCCACCATACACTGGAACATTCCAAAGGTGGACATCAGACACTGGAGCAGCATTTACAGGGCCCATTATACACTAGAGCATTAGAAATGGGGCCCATTATGTTTGGAGCATTATTTGGGCCCATAAGACAGTGGAGGTTCATCCATGGGGACCAACATATACTGTAGCATTATGTGGAGCTCATCATATACTGTTTCAAACATTATATGGGACCAATGATTCTGTATGGAGAAATAGATGGGCCTCGTCATGAGATGTAAAAAGTGAGGTATTTTTCATTGTACTATACCGCTATTTCTCTACCGTATCGGAGCATGATGAGTTGTGGTATGTGTTAAAGGGGCGCTCTTTCGCCCAGGGCACATGAAAACCTGCAGCCAGCCCTCCCCCCCCACAACTTTAGCCAAATAACCCCCATTTTTCAGTGCGTAACTTGTATTATGAAGTTAATTAAGGTTGACAAGCTTAAGTAAGAAGAATTGATGCTTTTGGCATTCAAATGGGCACTGTAGGTGTGTTTCCTGTCCTCCTCTCACTGCCGACTTTTATTCCCCATTGACTTACATTGGGTTTTCGTGTTTCGGGACGACCCCGACTTTTCCCTATAATCGGACGATCTTGCTCGACCCGACTTTTGGAAAAGTCGGGTTTCACGAAACGAAACGCGACCCTAAAAAACCAAAAGTCGCTCAACTCTAATAAATACACATTAAAAACAATTAAAAATAAAATGCGAATAAAAGTGCACAAAAGGCATAAGAAACCTCACTACAAACACCTATATGTGCATATATAATAATATGCTTATGCAAGCGCCCAAAAAAATGTAAAAAATCAACTCAAAATAAACAAAAGCAGTTGAACTAACAGAGGGTGCACTGACCAACGTAAATAATTAGCAGGTACACATAATTTCAGTAAGGTGAATTAACGTGCATAGTTGTACCTGCATTCCAAAGAAAAACTGCTTAATTGACTACAGTTACTAAAAAGTCAAGTGTGAATAAATGCATAAGCGTTTAAAAAATAAACCCACTACCCAAGTGAACTCCAAAAATTTGACTACATCATACACATGCCCATTAATTCACTCACATTTTTTTCGGGCAGGTCCACTAAAACCAAGAGGGGTAGGAGTGGAAGGAAACTCTCCAAAATTAAAATAGAAACCAAATCAACATTTAAAGTTATCAACCCCTAAAAGATTTATAATCTCAGCTAATACAAACTGACCGAGAGTGAAACCACTTTGTTAAAAAAAAGGTTTAAAATTTGCACCTACTACAAGGGCGAAACCGTTTGATTTGTATATTTGCTTAAAGAAGTACTTAAGGAATCTAGCAATTAAAAAGTACTTTCTCAAAAAATCAAAATGTACAACAGCGTATACGACCCATCCATCTCCTGAATATATCCACACCACTCTATCTAATCCCTCCAATTTCAACCCGACTCATGAGTATTCAGATGCCTTTATAGTTTATTAATATATTACAACAATTTTAAACTCTCAGCCTTCTCCAATCTTATTGTCCTGTCAGGAAATGGGTGGTTCACTCCATTTCCATGGTGTTAATTTCACTGAGGCATGGTAAGGGTTAATGCAGCAGTCACCGAGGGTATTTATGGGCGTCATTCCAGGATCATAGGCACCCTGATGAAGAAGGCAGCTTGGGCCTTTGAAACGCATTGGTTAGCTTTTTGATCCCTGTGCTGCCCTGTACGGGCTGTGACGTCACACGCTCAGGTACTTTTGGGCGGCAGTTTTTAAGCAGGTATCCAGGGACACTTTCGGCCGGAGTGTTCCCCTGCTTTTCCCTTGCACTTTCAATCTGCTGCCCTCCCCCCACTCTGTGCTAGCCAGCGTCCATCTCTCTACAGTTTCTTCCTGTGCCGGGCTTCATTATAGCCCCACTGCATTGAAACTTATCTGGCTATAAACTATTTTTAGAAGCGCTCATTCCCTCCAGCTTTTACAAGCTGCCACTTGCCTTGTCAAGAAGCAAGGCTCATTTAACCCATTGGAGTAAGACACTTGCCGTGTGTCTTCTCACCTCTCTTACAGAGCACTAATCTGCATCATATCTATTGGTCTGCCTCTAATTGGTGAGCGTTACGTTACATTTACTGCATTTGCCATAACTTTATACATGTACTTATTCTATTCATGTTTACTTTAGAGTGAGTTGTTTTTCTGTTTGGTACTTATTATTATTTATTTTCTCCAGTCCTATAGTGCAGGTCAATCTGTACACTTTTGTTATCCTATTTAGTTTGGGCTGACACCGACCCTTACTTGACCTCAGCAGCTGAGGACGCAGTTTCCCCTGTTTTTGCTGGTAAGCGCTTGTGTCATTCTTTGTTTTATTATATGGGGCTCATTATACTGTATGGAGCAATATATGGGGTCCATTATTCTTTATGGAGCTTTATATGGGGTCCATTTTACTTTATGGAGCAATATATGGGGCTCATACTGTATGGAGCTATATATGGGGCTCATTTTACTGTATGGAACAATATATGGGGCCCATTATACTGTATGGAGCAATATATGGGGCTCATTATTCTGTATGGAGCAATATATGGGGCTCATTATTCTTTATGGAGCACTATGTGGTGCCCATAACACTGTATATAGCATTATATGGGGCTCATTATTATTTTTTTAGCAATATATGGGGCTAATTTTTCTGTATGGAGCAATATATGGGGCTCATTATTCTTTATGGAGCATTATATGGGGCTCATAATACTGTATCGAGGACAATACTGTCCGGTTTCTGCCTATTGTAGAATTTACAATAGCTATCACTCACGTAACATAAAAAGTAAGTTTACTATATGTATATTTCTCTGCCATTATCTGTGCATCATGAATTGTGGTATGTGTTAAAGGTGCCCCCTGAGACTCTTTTGCCCGGGGCCCACGAAAACCTGGAGCCGACCCTGTTCAGGGACACTTTTAAGAAAGTGCCTAAGTGTTCCTTTAATGTTATCATGGTCTTAAAATACCTTACCGACTTGCCCCCACATTTTCTTCATATGTAACTCACTGTCTCTGATGTTGCGACTACCATTATCGGAATAAAGTGACTACATAATACTTTTACATAGCAGAACACACTGTACTAAGACCAATATTACTAATAATTCTTCTATAAACCTCCATATACTATTTACCATGACAGAGTGACTAAATTGCACAAGAAAACAATTATTTAGAAAAATACTAAAACAATAAAAGACAGTGACCATATAGTGGTAGATAACAGTTCTTCAGACCATATACGCAAGTGATTATTGCAGTACAGTTATACATAGTGACTTACAATTGACGTTTTTTTCTGATTGGAGTCATTCACTTTACACATCTTTTCCATCTGGCCCAGACGACCATGACAACTTCTTGATGACATGCAGAGTGTGTGATACACACACATTTTACTTCACTTACCGTATTTTTCAGATTATAACATGCACTTTTTTCCTCAAAATTTGGGGGTAAAATGGGGGGGTGTCTTATGATGCGTATATACCTTATCGGTGCGGCGTTACGGGTGTCCGGTCCTGCCGCTGCCCTGTGTCCGGTGCTGCCGCTACCCTGCCCTGTGTCTGGCGGTGCTGCGGGGGGCTCTGCCGACATTTTGTGAAAGGCTAGATCCCCCGGCAGTTCCATGGTGTCCTCCTGTGCGGTGGACTCCAGGAAGATGGCCGCCGGGGGTGGCACATGCTCAGATGGAGATCTTGGCACCAAGATCTCAGGAGATGAGATTTCAGCACCGGACACAGGGCAGCGTCAGCACCGGACACAGGGCAACGTCAGCACCAGACACAGGGCAACGGCAGCACCAGGCACAGAGCAGCATTAGCGGACACCCGCAGCGGCTCGCCGCGCATCAGAACAACCACTCATCCCAGTCTGCGGCCTGCAGCAACGCTCCACTCTTGCCTCCTCCAGCAGCAATCCTAGGACCCTGCTTTACCACAGCCACCACCCCCGGTAAGCAATACGACGCATGGATTATAAGAGGCACCACCATTTTATTAAAAAAGAAAATTTTGGGTGCGTCTTATAATCTGGAGCGTCTATAATCCACAAAATACAGTATTTCCTCCACACCTCCAATTATTTTCATCTTACTCGAATTCTTCATTCTGCTGTTACCCCCAAATGGTATGGTCACACCTTCAGTGTTTGGTCAGTATTTTCCATCAGTCTTTGTAAGCCAAAGCCTGGTGAGGAACAATCAGAGAAAAGTATCATAGAAATTCATCACCACTTCTGCATTTTTCACCCATTACTGGTTTTGGCTTACAAATACTGATCTAAAATACTGACCAAATACTGATCGTTTGACTGTATCCTAATTCTGTGGCTAAAGTAATAGTGCCCCAGAGATCCCCTGTAGAAATAATGTCACTCCAAAATGCCCTTGCAGTAATAGTGTTCCTCCAGTAATTAACCACCTGCAGTATGCCTCCCCCCCAGTAATAGTGCCACCTGCAGTAATAATGGCATCCACAGGGATCACCTTCAGTAATAATTCCAACAAGAGTGCCCACTTCATTAATAACAGCTCTTAGCGTGCCCCCTAAAGTAATAATGATCATCAAGAGGGACCCTCAAAGTATTAATGCCCTCAAGAGTGTCCCCTTCAGTAATAATGCAAATGACACTGCCTCCTTCAGTATTGGTGCCCCCTAAGAGGGCCCTCTTCAGTAATACCATGCAGAGTGCACCCTTAAGTAATAATGTCCCCCACAGTGCCCTTTTTAATAATAATTTGTCAGAGTGCTCCGTTCAGTAATAATGCGCATCAAGAGTGTACATTTTAAAAATATCCCCAAGAGAATAATAATGTCCACAACAGTCTTCAGTTGTAATGCCTACCTCCCCAGTAATAATGCTCCGTGTGAGCCGTACCCATTTCAAAATGTAATGTTTATACTCAATCTGAACCCTCAATGCACCAAGTTCGCTTCGGGCATGCATTCAAGAGGGTGCAGTACAGGTGGTGTAATGCAGTGATATCATTGCCCAGATAGCACTAGAACATCAACAACTTGTTGGCTGCTGGACTACAGCAGCATGCAGCCTACAGGACAAAGAGTTGTAGGACAGGGAAGAAGTACGGTCATAGGAACCTAATAGTGGGTATCTATTTTCTGACTGGAAGAGTTTGAAGACAACACAAGGTCAGGTGACATTTGTGTCGAAGTTACTAATTTAAAAAAGGCCTGGATGGGCCGAGAAGAGGCAGTTGGCACCAGAACCTGTACCAGGACAGGCTGCTGGGTGGGCTTACAGCCACCATAGCTACAGAAGGATCCAAGAGCGATCAGATGCTGGAGAAAGCTTGAGCTGTGAGTAAGATTTGTACCCCGCACCAGTAGAAGATCCATAAGCCGCGACAGTAGAAGATCCATAGACAGCGACAGTAGAAGACCCAAAACCAGTACCGGTAGAAGGTTTCTACCCCGCACCAGTAGAATATCCATAAGTAGCACCAGTAGAAGACCGTGACCAGATCTGAACCAGGCTTGGGAGACAATCCAGCTGTAGCAGAAGCTGTTCCCATGGGCCGTTACTTCCAGCGTAGATGTACTGTACAGGGTGTGGGCTGGGGCTCAATGAATTGAGACGACCAGTGTGACAAGCACACTGTATACCCAGTAACTCGCATATCTAGGACTTGCGGCCTAGCAGGAAATACCGATGACCCCTTGTTGGTCAAGTGTTTATAGAGACTACATCAAGGACGTGCCTAGTACTGAGAGTGACTGTGAAATTGACATATAAAGGCATTAACAGTGTATATAATAGAACATTGTATAAATATTGCATTTAGTCATATTGCTGAGTCATAATATACTGTATAGACCCTGTTATTATAACCCACCATATACAGTAGGTCCATATATATTTGGACAGAGACAACATTTTTCTAATTTTGGTTCTAGACATTACCACAATGAATTTTTAAACAAAACAATTCAGATGCAGTTGAAGTTCAGACTTTCAGCTTTCATTTGAGGGTATCCACATTAAAATTGGATGAAGGGTTTAGGAGTTTCAGCTCCTTAACATGTGACACCCCGTTTTTAAAGGGACCAAAAGTAATTGGGCAGATTAAATAATTGTAAATAAAATGTTCATTTCTAGTACTTGGTTGAAAACCCTTTGTTGGCAATGACTACCTGAAGTCTTGAACTCATGGACATCACCAGACGCTGTGTTTCCTCCTTTTTGATGCTCTGCCAGGCCTTCACTGCGGTGGTTTTCAGTTGCTGTTTGTTTGTGGGCCTTTCTGTCTGAAGTTTAGTCTTTAACAAGTGAAATGCATGCTCAATTGGGTTGAGATCAGGTGACTGACTTGGCCATTCAAGAATATTCCACTTCTTTGCTTTAATAAACTCATGGGTTGCTTTGGCTTTATGTTTTGGGTCGTTGTCCATCTGTAGTATGAAACGACGACCAATCAGTTTGGCTGCATTTGTCTGGATCTGAGCACACAGTATGGCTCTGAATACCTCAGAATTCATCCGGCTGCTTCTGTCCTGTGTCACATCATCAATAAACACTAGTGACCCAGTGCCACTGGCAGCCATGCATGCCCAAGCCATCACACTGCCTCCGCCGTGTTTTACAGATGATGTGGTATGCTTTGGATCATGAGCTGTACCACGCCTTCACCATACTTTTCTCTTTCCATCATTCTGGTAGAGGTTGATCTTGGTTTCATCTGTCCAAGGAATGTTCTTCCAGCACTGTGCTGGCTTTTTTAGATGTTTTTTAGCAAAGTCCAGTCTTGCCTTTTTATTCTTGATGCTTATGAGTGGCTTGCACCGTGCAGTGAACCCTCTGTATTTGCTTTCATGCAGTCTTCTCTTTATGGGAGATTTGGATATTGATACGCCTTCCTCCTGGAGAGTGTTGTTCACTTGGTTGGCTGTTGTGAAGGGGTTTCTCTTCACCATGAAGATTATTCTGCGATCATCCACCACGGTTGTCTTCCGTGGGCACCCAGGTCTTTTTGCATTGATGAGTTCACCAGTTCTTTCTTTCTCAGGATGTACCAAACTGTAGATTTTGCCACTCCTAATGTTGTAGCAATTTCTCGGATGGGTTTTTTCTGTTTTTGCAGCTTAAGGATGGCTTGTTTCACTTGCATGGAGAGCTCCTTTGACTGCATGTTTCCTTCACAGCAAAACCTTCCAAATGCCAGCACCACACCTCAAATCTACTCCAGGCCTTTTATCTGCTTAATTGAGAATGACATAACAAAGGGATTGCCCACACCTGTCCATGAAATATCCTTGGAGTCAATTGTCCAATTACTTTTGGTCCCTTTAAAACAGGGTGGCACATGTTAAGAAGCTGAAACTCCTAAACCCTTCATCCAATTTTAATGTAGATACCCTTAAATGAAAGCTGAAAGTCTGAACTTCAACTGCATCTGAATTGTTTTGTTTAAAATTCATTGCAGTAATGTCAAGAACCAAAATTAGAAAAATGTCTCTGTCCAAATATATATGAACCTAACTGTAGTTATTACTTATACACTGCTCAAAAAAATAAAGGGAACTCTTAAACAACTCAATGTAGCACCAAGTCAATCATACTTCTGTGAAATCAAGCTGTAAAGTAATGAAGCAACACTGATTATAAATCAATTTCTCTTGCTGTTGTGCAAACGGAACAGACAACAGGTAGAAATTATAGGCAATTAGCAAGACAACCCCTATAAAGGAGTGGTTCTGCAGGGGGTGACAACAGTCCATTTCTCTGTTCTCATCCTTTTTGGCTGTTGTTTTGGTCACTTTTGCATTTTGTCATTGCTTTCACCCCTAGAGGTACAGTAGCATGAGGTGGTGTCTACATCCCACAGAAGTTGCTCAGGTAGTGCAGCTCATCCAGGATGGCACATCAATACAAGCTGTGGCAAGAAGGGTAGCTGTGTCTGTCAGCACAGTGTCCAGAACATGGAGCAGATACCAGGAGATAGGCCAGTATGTCTGGAGATGTGGAGGGGGCCGTAGGAGGGCAACAACAAAGCCGCAAGACCTCAACCTTCTCTTTGTGCAAGAAGGAACAGGAGGAGCAGTACCATAGCCCTTAAAATGACCTCCAGCAGGCCATCAGGCCACTAACATCCATATGTCTGCTCAAACTGTCAGAAGCAGACTCAATGAGGGTGATATCAGGGCCTGACATACACAGGTAGGTGTTAAGCTTATAGCCCAACATCAAGCAGGGCAATTGGCATTTGCTAGAGAACACCAAGATTGGCAGATTTGACATTGGTGTCCTGTGCTCTTCACGGATGAGAGCATGTACACACTGAGCATATGTGACAGCCATGACAGAGTCTGGAGACGCGATGGAGAATATTCTGCTGCTTGCAGCATCCTCAAGCATGACAGTTTGGCAGTGGGTCAGTAATGGTGTGGGGAGGCATTTAATCCTACCAAGCCAGAGGTACCCTGACTGCGCTAGGTAGGATGAAGTAGGTCTGCTTCACTTTGTCAGGCAGGTCCTATTTAAGTGATTTCTTGATTGAGAACAGGTGTGGCAATCAGGTCTGCGTGTGGCTAGGGACTTTGAACACAGCTTCATAGAAATGTGATAAACCGCAGTTAATTTATGTTTTAATGGGGGTAATCCCTTTTTCACATGGCCCTGTCTGTTTGATTTTCTTTTTCCCTTAATAATAAAGTCCTCCATTTAAAAACTGAATTTTGTGCTTACTTGTGTTATCTTAAACATTTAAGTTTGACAGACATGCAAAAGAATAGGAAATTAGGAAGGGGCAAATACTTTTTAACACAACTGCATACTATATATATAAATCCATTTATAAGTATGTATATATATATATATACTTATAAATAGATTTTTGTGTTAGTTAAATAGTGTTGGCTATGTACCACTGTCTCCTCTTTGTCGGTGCTGTTGCATCCAAGCAACCTGCTTACATACATGACTTGGATCATTGGTGCTAGCAAAGTCACTGGAGTCAAGATATATGTAAACATTGAATATTTGAAATACAAGTTTACATTTCACATATTCAATTTCTGCATAAATCTTGGCACACAAAGTGTGCTGCTACACTTTTTTAGATGTATGTACTGTAGGTACCTGTCTATCTACCTACTCATATTTAGCTATCTGTTACATATATGTATATACAGTGGATATAAAGATTTGGAGCCAAGTCAAATCAGAGTGGGCAGCAATTGTCTATTCTAGAAGTGCCACGCTGATGACTCCTACGGAAAAAGGCTGAATGCTATTGTAAATTCAAAGGATACTTCAATAAAGTATTAGATTAAGGGTGTGCATATATATATGCAACCACATTATTTTAATTCCACTGGGAAAAAAATCAGTTTATTTTGTTCAATTGAATTGTACATATTATGGGCGACATTAAAAGTGGAAAAAGTTCTGAAATTATTATTCTTGGTAGAATTTTTTTTTACATGGCGAAAACCTGGCATTTTAACAGGGGTGTGTACACTTTTTATACATATACTATGTATCTTGTATTTCTCTAGTTGTTATCTATCATCAAAGTTTTCTTCTGTGAAAGTTTTGGGTCCGCTAGATTTCTATCTGGCTTGACTATTTCACTTAACTTCCTTTTTTATTATCTACCATACATTGCTGTTTATAAGATGCACCGGATTGTAAGACGCACCCGAAATATTTTGGAGAAAAATAGGAAAAAAAACTTTTTTTTTAAAAAAATGGTGGTGCTTCTTATAATCCGTGCATCTTATGCTTATCGGGGGGTGGTGGCTTTGGTGAAGCGGAGTTCCAGGAACGCTGCTGTCTGAGGCAGGAGTGGGGCGATGCTGCGGACCCAAATCTGGAATCAAGGGGTGTTCAGAGGTGCGACACTGCGGGTGTTAGGTGGTGAGGGGGCTCAGTCGACATTTTGTGATAGCCCGGATCCCCTGCTCTTCCATGGTTTACTTTGCGGTGGACTTTGACAAAATGGCTATACGCAGATGGAGATCTCAGCACCAAGACACCCGCAACGTCGCACCTCCGACCACCACCTCCTCCCAGCCTGGGGCCCGCAGCATCGCCCCACTCTTGGCTCCGCCAGCAGCGACACCGCTCCACCACAGCTGGTAAGGTATATTTGAATTATAAGACACATCCCCATTTCCCCAAAAAATTTTAGGAAAAAAAAAATGTGGCTTATAATCCGAAAAATACGGTATATCTCTGTAAATGGGGACAGAACTCTCATTAACCTACAGTTTGGATCTATTTTTGGAAAGTTTCCCTTACGGCACCAGCGGCAGAGCTCTGTTCATTCTCTTCTTCTCCCAGTAAACCATTGTATGTTCGGAGAGAGCATTTATAGCGCACAGTTTTGCAGGACTTCTGTTACTTTAAGCTGTATAATTCCCCTTGTATCTGACAGCATGGGAGAGAATAAAACAGCGGTGGTTAAATCTTTAGACTTTTCGATCTCGCAGGAAATGTCATTGTTTTATCTCATTTAGAATCTACCACTATAAACTCTGAAATGTCATTTTGTCAGCAAAGGCAAAACACACAAAGTTAACCTTTCCTGTAATGCTATATCAACATCAGGGATGGTGCTACGGAGCCGGATTCAAGCTGAGATACATTTACCATGAAGAGTTTAAATGGATTAATCATTATTTTTCATTTGGCTTTTCTGCATGCTACTTAGAGATATAACAGAAGCTTTATTGGGGTTATCTCATCAGAGGTAACCTTTCGCAAAATTCAGGTGTCTAGCACCCCCAGGAGACAACAGATTTTTAAGGTTTTTAATATTTCTAGAGAAATATAGTATTATATGTCGGACAGTCAAATGAGTGCCATCTAATGCAGGGACAGCTCAAAAATCCCAGGCACTCTCGGTTTTGGTCAATGGAACCCCTTCCATGACTTTTCTTTTTCTTCACGAGAAAATTTCTTTACACCATTTTATTATCTGAGCTGTTCTCTCTTCCCTGGAAATGGCTAGCATTGCAGTGATAGTTTTCTTGCCGGCAAGTGTGGTATCACATGGTGGACCTTTAGCTGAATGGTCATTCATGTAAGATAACAGCGACTTAAGTCCGCTGGAATGGGAATCACTCTCATAAAGCGTTTTTCCTTTCTGGCGCATGAACCACACTCTGCTACGTACATACAGTGCCTTGAAAAAGTATTCATATGCCGTGAACTTTTCCAGATTTTTTCACGTTACACCTACAAACTTTTATGTTTGTTAATTGTATTTCATGTTATCTACAAACACAAAGTAGTGAGTATTTGTGAAGTGTAAAGGAAATGATACATAGTTTTCTAAACATTTTAAAAATATAAGTCCTTATGCTGGTTTCACATTTGCGGATGGAGGAGCTGCGGACTTCCTCCGTGAAGCTCCGCCCACTGCCGCACCTCCTGTATGCGGATGCCTCCGCATGTGTCGTTCTGACGGTGCGGCGACTCGCATCGAACACAAGATGCAATTTTGATGCGGTCGCCGCATCGTCAAAATGATGCATGCGGAGGCATCCGCATACATCCGCACGGCTTGCGTACCCAGTGCTAAAGATAGGTACGCAGGCCGCATGCGGACATAGGCAGAACTGACTGGAGGAGGTGCGGAAGTGGGCGAAGCTTCAGGGACGAAGTCCGCAGCCCTCCGCAGCTCCTCCATACGCTAATGTGAAACTAGCCTTACTTTTTAGGACCACCTTACACCTTATAACTGTAAGTATTGTGTGGTCTGTCTCTACCAGCTTTGCACATCTAGAGGTGACTTTTTTGCTCCTTCTTCTTTGCACACTCGCTCTAGCTCAGTGAGATTGGATGGAGGTGTCTGTGAACCACAATTTTCAAGCCTTTCCACAGATTCTCAATGAGATTTAGGTCTGGCCTGTGACTGGGGCACTTACACACAGGAATACGCTTTCATCTAAACCATCCACTGTAGCTCTGGCAATTTGTTTAGGGTCATTGTTCTGATGAGAGGTGAAACTACGCCAGTCTCAAGTCTTTTGCAGCCTCTAACAGGGTTTCTGTCATGATCACGTGTGTCAGGACGCAGATGATACCACAAGGCAGACCCATAACACACGTGACCCTGGATACACCGCCTCCAGTGGGGCGCATTTAAATAATAAAACGTGCAGGTGGATACGCCGCCTCCACCTGGCGAATTTAGGTATTACACGTTATACATACAATAATCAAATAATAAAGGGGGAACCTGGGAAACTTTAACAATGGTGGGCCCTGCGATAGGGAATGGGGACATGGAGACCTCCTAAGCTCCCCTGAGCCAGTGTCCCTGCACTCCTTACATTCCCTATACAGGCTCCGCACCTGTCGCCGCACGCGTACCTTAACGCCCTTGCTCACCCTGACCCTAAACCCTCACTGGGGAATGGGTCCGTGCGGAGACTAATCCCACCACTGCACTAATAACACACATGAGGAAAGAGACAATACAGGGGAAACACCACTTAGCTTTGCTCTGCTGCGTGCGCTCCCAGCAACAGAGCCCACCACCTGCGTGCGTCTTCTCCACCCGGATCCATCACCATAACAGGATCCTTCACCTTAGTGCAGCCTTGGAGCAGAGTCCACCACCAGTTGCAGCTGCTTAGAACCAGAGTCCCAGGGATGAGTTCAGCTTCTGACCCGAAGTCGAGCATGCTTGAGTCCAGTTCAGCAGCCAAGTCCCACATGGTGAGTGCCACTCTCCATAGTCGCCACTCCACCAGCCCATGCAGACACTTCCCGCTGACACCATCACTACGACTCCACCACGCCATGCCAGCCCTTCGTCCAGACACCATAGCTGAAACACATCCCCCCCTGGCTAAGCTGCGCAGGACTCCTCACCAGCTCCATCCTTCCTCCAGGCTCTCCAACTCAGAGTGACACAAACTCACAATCACAGGCCGTGATTGCACACCCCTAGCACACCTTTATAGGGTGTCACACCTGATACATGATTACGTGCACAAAAACCTAAAGTGCAATATCAAAACCACCACCGGGGACAGTCAAGACACCTTGGAACTTTCCAAAGTAAAAAAAGTTCACCCAGTGCAATTTAAAACTGTCAGATCATGACAGTTTCCTCATGGATTGCCCTGTATTTAGCTCCATCCATCTTGCCATCAACTCTGCCCAGATTCTCTGCCTCTACTGAAAAAAAGCATCCCCACAGCATGATGCTGTCACCACCATGTTGGTTGGTGGGAGTGGTATTGTTTAGTATTAATTTTACACCGCAAATACAGTTTTTCATGTACCCCAAAAAGTTCTACTTTGGTTTCATCTAACCAGAGCACTTCCTTTCACATGCTCGCTATGTCCCCAAAGTTTTTTTGCAAACTGCAAATTAAATGAATTTTGGCATGCTTTCAAAAATGGCTTTCTTCTTGCCACTCTTCCATACAGGCCAGTTTTGTGGAATATATGACTAATAGTTGTCTTTTGGACAGATTCTCCCACCTGAGCTGTGGATCTCTGCCTCTCCTCCGAGAGATTGTGGGTCTCTTGGCTGCTTCTCTAATTAGTGCTCTCCTTGCTTGGGATTTTAGTTTAGGTGGACGGCCATGTCTTGGTCAGTTGGCAGTTGTGCCATACTCCGTCCATTTTTGGATGATTAATTGAACAGTGCTCAGTGAAGTGTTTAGACCTTGGACTATTTTTCATTACTTAAGCTTGCTTTAATCTTCTCCACAACTTTACCCCTGACCTGTCTGGTGCGTTCCTTGTTTTTCATGTTGTTGTTTGGTCCTTAATTTTATTAAAGAAACTGCTGAGGCTTTCAAAGAACAGCTTTAGTTATACTGAGATTAAATTACACACAGGTGGACTCAATTTACTAATTATGTGACTTCAGGGTCTTATTTAGGGATTTCAGACTACAGAGGCTGAATATAAATGCACCTCACAATTTTCAGATTTATATTTCTAAAATAATTACAAAACCATGTATCATTTCCTTTACAATTCACAAATATATTCTACTTTGTATTCGTATGACACATAAAGTACAAATAAAATACATTAAATGTTTGTGAGTGTAACATGACAAAAATGTTGAAAAGTTCAAGGGGTATGAATACTTTTTCAAAGTACTGTGTGCTTTCAGAAGCCAACGATTCAGCTGCCATTGAATACATGGAGAGAGAAGTTGGATCCATTATTTTGCGATTGGGTAGCCAAAATGTTTGCAGCTGTGTTGCCCTTCCCCAAATAAATTGCATAGTGAGCAATCAATGGGGTAAGAAACGGGCATAGAAATGGAAACCAATAACCAGAGCTTTGTAACAAAAATTCAGCAGTGTGATGGGGGCTCATTTAACTTTGCTATGGTGCCATCTTTCATCCATGATTCCCACTGATTAATGTCATAGAGGTTTTTCCTTTATCATAAAACATTCTCCCCAATCTCACCCATAAACAAGAGTGGAGCTAAATAAAAAAAAACACCATCTCCTGCTTTGGAGGTTCTTACAATCTTTCCATGGGCAGTCTCTTTAATTCAAGGAGGACTTTAGATTGATGTTAGTGGGTCGCCCTCCCAGGGCCGTGGGGTACTCTGTACCGGGCCGGCGTCGGCGGGATGTGTCACAGCAGCGGTGACCCGGTCCATGGCCCTGGGCGCCCAATGTAAACAGGGGAGATTGAATGGTGGAATGAATGGAATAGTTTGTGACGCCACCTGTGGTGTTCGGCAAGTGAGATGTTGAGCCGACGCTGCATGCAGATCCTCTGGGGCTGGTGGTGTGTTGCAGCCAAGATGGTGAAGCTCCCCACAGGTGGAGCTGTAGCCCCAGGGCAGTGTAGATGTAGGGGGAGAGGAGAGGCACAAGCGGTGTAGAAGCTGGTACCCAGATGTAGCGGTGCTGGGTGCGTTGGCGCAAGAATGAATGGAGGACACCAGGGCTTGTAGTTCCAAAGCTTTACTCACAGTCTGTAGTACACACAGGTGCCTGCCTCCGTGCTGACTTCTCCTGGTCAGGGACTCAATCAACCTCCAGGCCAGATGGAATGCTCCCTTCCAACACTCCGCCAACATGTGCCTTTCTGAACGTCTCCTCTTATAGCGCCTTTAAGTGTGAAGCACTCCTAGTACTGAGTTACACTAGAGTGCCTCCTGACAGATGTTCCCAAGAACTCTACTTGTACGGCAGACAGCTGTAGCCTGTTTCGGGGATTCCTTACTCCTGAGTCCCTTCTCACTATCAATGTTTCTGTTGTGCCCCCAAGTCTTAGATGGGAGTAGTGCATTTACAGCCACTACTCCACAGGTGTCTGCTGTAGAACCATTAGTGTCCATACAACCTCGGGAACCGGGCCCTGGCCTTGCGCTTAGAACTTCTAGGCAGGGTTCTTCCTCTAACCCACGTCCTCTATTCCCTTTTACTCCTACGTTCCATACTAGTCTTTCCGTCTTATGGAAGATCAGGTTTCGGTTCAATGTCCTTCTTCTTTCCTTTCCTGTGCCAGCAGACCGAGGTCACTGAGATCTGCTGCAGCACCTCCTTCCTCCATCCCGCTCTCAGAGATCTTCTGTCCTCACTCCTCTCTGACTCCCTCTAATCCTAAACCCTCTCGCTCTTTTATGTATTCTAACTCCACCCGCCTCCCAGCACGTTTCGTGTTCCAAGCAGGGAGCCACCAAAGGTGCTCTGCTACACTCCAAGCAGGGAGCCGCAATGTGGCTTTGCTCAACTACAGTGTTGTGTGGGATGCAGGTGTTGGAGCATGGTCAGGAGCCTACAACTTACCTGGATGGTGGGGCACCACACCTCAGGAGGAGGTGCAGTACCTCTGTGGCGACTGAGCCTCAGGGGCACCACATACCCCCCGTTAAACAGCACGTCCGCGGGCTGCAAGGCAAACAAAGTTGACAATACAGGAACATACAAAATTTTTGTAATGCTGAATAAACATTTCTTATACTAAACTTCCCAATGTGGGAGGCATGATTTCTTGAACGTTGCAAACAGTTTTAACTAGCTATCTAAATTCAAAATTATGCTATCTAATTTAAACTGCTATGGAAGCAACTCGATATCAATTCACATTTCTCTAGCAACACATCTCTGTTCTGTTACTTTACACATTCTCTTACTTTCTTATATGACAACCGCTGGTGTTTGGTTCATCACCTGTAACTTCAATTCTTTATTCACATTCAAGGCAATTGTATTTCAAAATTTCTTTAGTATATCGTTTACTAAATTTTGACATCTGTAAAACATTCACTGTATTCCTTTCTCAACTATTCTCCATAAAATCTGTCATTAAGCATTATCTCTTTCTAGCTTTCTGTTTCAAAAATATATTAACCATTATCAATAAGTGCAAATAATAGATACGGGTCTGGCCAACATGTCTGGAAATGTCCTTATGCTGAGGTAATTCTTCCTTCAAGAAGAGAGAGTCCTATGTAAAACCAAGAGAGTGCACCTAAAGAGGTGCAAACTTTATACAATAACAGTTCTGGACCATTCAGCGTTCATGATCTCTGCAGTTCAAGTGTGAAGGCTGCCAATACAACTGGGCAACAACTGGAAAAACAAAACTAATCCATGATGGTCAAAATAAGAAACAAAAGGCACAACGGTGCAAATACCCTCCTGGGCAACGAGAGTTATTGTGAAGAAGCATCTTGACTAATTGTTGTCCCCTCCTGGGGTTTCTGGACTGGAACTGCTTCTAGGGGAAATACTTTGGGTGGCTTCGTCTTGTTCCTGGTTGCCTGCCATAAGCATGAACTCTGCCTCCCAAAGGGAGAGATAAGGACTGGTCGGGGTAATTGAAAGGGCCATGGAAATGTCAACTGCCCGCGGGGGCGGCATATCTGCTACCACCGATGGCACTTCGGCTGCAGTCCGCGACTCAGCCGGTGTTGACGCTGCTACCTCGGAGTCCGATTCTTCTGACTTCTTTTCCCTTTCCATCATGGCGTTCTGGTGTTCTTCTTCCTGTCTCGTCTCTTTTCCCGCCACTGGCTTCCGCTCCTCCTTCTGGGGGCGGCGTCCTCTTCCAACTCCTCCATACCAAGCCAGTATACGAACCCCTCGGGGGGTGGGTCATGTCGCTATCGCATAGTAATTCAGGCAGGGGAGGCCCAGGACAGTTTGCGGTCTTTTCTTAGGACCTCCCATGTCATCACGCCCTTCTTCACCGCGCCAGCGGCCATTTTTAATGTTCATTTTACAGTCTATTAAATTGGGTCTTCGGCACATCTTCAAAAACTTTAAGTCTTAGGCACACAGAACCCGATGGCATCAGGTCTCGTCATCCTGTTCGTGACGCCAAGTTGGGTCGCCCTCCCAGGGCCCTGGGGTACTCGGTACCGGGCCGGCGTCGGCGGGATGTGTCACAGCAGCGGTGACCCGGTCCGTGGTACTGGGCACCCAATGTACACAAGGGGAGATTGAATGGTGAAATGTAGTTAATGGAATAGTTCGTGACGCCACCTGTGGTGTTCAGCAAGTGAGATGTTGAGCTGATGCTGCATGCAGATCCTCTGGGGCTGGTGGTGTGTTGCAGCCAAGATGGTGAAGCTCCCCACAGGTGGAGCTGTAGCCCCAGGGCAGTGTAGATGTAGGGGGAGAGGAGAGGCACAAGCGGTGTAGAAGCTGGTACCCAGATGTAGCGGTGCTGGGTGCGTTGGCGCAAGAATGAATGGAGGACACCAGGGCTTGTAGTTCCAAAGCTTTACTCACAGTCTGTAGTACTAATAGATCACAGACTGAATATGAGTCAACAGTGTGATGCAGCAGCAAAAAAGGCAAATGCAGTTCTAGGATGTATTAACAGAAGCATACAGTCTAGATCACGTGAAGTCATTATTTCCCTCTACTCCTCTTTGGTCAGACCTCATCTGGAATATTGTGTCCAGTTTTGGGCACCACATTTTAAAAAAGACATCAACAAACTGGAGCAAGTTCAGAAAAGAGCGACCAGAATGGTGACCGGTCTGCAAACCCTGTCTTATGAGGAAAGGTTGCAGGATTTGGGAATGTTTAGTTTGCAAAAGAGAAGACTGAGAGGAGACTTAATTGCGGTCTACAAATATCTAAAGGGCTGTCACATTGTAGAAGGCTCAACTTTATTCTCATTTGCACAAGGAAAGACTAGAAGCAATGGGATGAAACTGAATGGGAGGAGACACAGATTAGATATTAGAAAAAACTTTTTGACAGTTAGAGTGATCAATGAGTGGAACAGGCTGCCACGAGAAGTGGTGAGTTCTCCTTCAATGGAAGTCTTCAAACAGAGGCTGGACAGACATCTGACTGGGATGATTTAGCGAATCCTGCTTTGAGCAGGGGGTTGGACCAGATGGCCCAGGAGGTCCCTTCCAACTCTACGATTCTATGATTCTATGAATCTATGATTCTACACACAGGTGCCTGCCTCCGTGCTGTGTTCTCCGGGTCAGGGACTCAATCAACCTCCAGGCCAGATGGAATGCTCCCTTCCAACACTCCGCCAACATGTGCCTTTCTGAACGTCTCCTCTTATAGCGCCTTTAAGTGTGAAGCACTCCTAGTACTGAGTTACACTAGAGTGCCTCCTGACAGATGTTCCCAAGAACGCTACTTGTACGGCAGACAGCTGTAGCCTGCTTCGGGGACTCCTTACTCCTGAGTCCCGGCTCACTATCAATGTTGCTGTTGTGCCCCCAAGTCTTAGATGGGAGTAGTGCATTTACAGCCCACTACTTCACCGGTGTCTGCTGTAGAACCATTAGTGTCCATACAACCTCGGGGACCGGGCCCCGGCCTTGTGCTTACAACTTCTAGGCAGGGTTCTTCCTCTAACCCACGTCCTCTGTTCCCTTTTACTCCTACGTTCCGTACTAGACTTTCCTTCTTATGGAAGATCAGGTTTCTGTTCAATGTCTTTCTCCTTCTCTCCTTTCCCGTGCCAGCAGACCCAGGTCACTGAGATCTGCTGCAGCACCTCCTTTCTCCATCCCTCTCTCAGGGATCTTCTGTCCTCACTCCTCTCTGAGTGACTCTCTGACTGACTGACCTCTAATCCTAAACCCTCCCGCTCTTTTATGTATTCTAACTCCACCCGCCTCCCAGCACGTTTCGTGTTCTAAGCAGGGAGCCATCAAAGGTGCTCTGCTACACTCCAAGCAGGGAGCCGCAATGTGGCTTTGCTGAACTACCGTGTTGTGTGGGATGCAGGTGTTGGAGCGTGGTCAGGAGCCTCCAACTTACCTGGATGGTGGGGCACCACACCTCAGGAGGAGGTGCAGTATCTCTGTGGCGACTGAGCCTCGGGGCGCCACATTAGCCAAACCCAATTTTGGTTGGACCAGTTGACCATCTTATTGGTAGACATATGTTGAGAAGATAAAATTTTAGGGCAGTTTAGATTTCATCTTTGGGTGGAAAGCCATCACCAGAGATGTCTGACAGCGACTTACTCCGTTCTCCCCAATTCAAATTTGTATGCGTGGCTTGGATACCAGTCACCTGTACGACCTCTTGGTAAAACACATTAGAAATTGATTAAATACACTGTCATTTATCTAAGTGGACATGCAGATAAGCGTGCCTTTTTTAGGTGTAATAATAATAATAAATATAATAATATATTTTCCCAGATCACCACTTTCCAGGCTTATAACCACAGTTGTCATTCAGCCCCATACAATTTTGGTACAACTTTTTTAATGGAGTCATAATACAACTTCTATTGTTAATGGAGCTTTGTTCTACACTGTATGAATGTAGCTTTGACTTTACTAAGAACTTTTTCGTAGTATACACACGTGTAGTAGTCTATGTAATGCCGGCGGCTTCATAATATCATCAATATATTTATTATATGCATTTTATTTCCTTTATATATATCTTAATTTATTAATTGTCTTTTTTATTTTAATCACTGTATCAATATTTCATCTGTCCAGATGCTCCTCTTATGTGTTTGCATGATGCATAAGATACGGTAAGTACATTAGGCTTTGAAAAACGCAGGACATCCATACTCCAATTACTTTTTTGACATTCCACCCAGTTAGTTAACCTTTAATTTATAAGACCAGCTGCTCAATAACGATTGTAATAAAGTTTTTCCCTCCAAGAAGCCTCTAGGAACCAGTTGCTATTCTCATACTTAGGAGCTGTCACTTGATATATGTGGCATCGCTTATTTTCAAAGTTGACAGCTTTGTTTATTGTCTCGGCGAAAACAGATTGAAATCAATTTCTCTTGAGAGGTGTAACCTTGAGGTGAACGATTCGAGCTCTGATTATGGAAATCACCACTTATTTTTTTGTTGCTTTCTTTATAGTTATTATTTTTTATGACTTTTGCGCTCTTCATTTTATATTATTCTTGATTATTTTGTGCAGCCAATTTCTGATTCCGTTAACCAAATGAATGCGCCTCCGGTAATTTGGTCCTTGTTGTCACCTTGTAGACATTTCCTGTGATCACAGGCGTATCGTGGACCGCGCTGACACTTTGAAGTGACGGGATTGTCTTACTACTAAATACAAAAAAAAATACCACAATAGATTACAGTGATTTCCTCTTTCGTGAGCAGATCTTCAATCTATGACATGCCGAGTCCTCGTTGTTTTATTCTTATCTCACTGTTTTTAATATCTCTATCAACTGGACCACAGAGAATTGCCTATTTGGATTAGTGATAACTGTGGAGAGTATCAGAAAACACTTGTGGTTCACAATATTTTCTTTATAAAGTAAAAAGAAGGATTTAGATTGAATAAGCAGATTCATGTTTTGTAGTTGTCCATCTTTTTCGGATAAAATTAATCTTTGCGGAGGAGAAGAACTTCCAAGGGAATTATCATATAAAAGTTCATGTTTATTTCTACATTTCCAAAAAAGTAGTGAAAAATTCTCTAGAAAGTAAAGTCCAGTGAACATAGGTGTAGCGTGTGTAAGGCTTAATAGCGGCACACAGATGATGATTGAGATTGGTGCCATATAGTTCATGTTAGGGCTGGTGGAACGCACCAAATAATAAAATAGTAAGGTGCGTTCGCAGCCCGGGGTCGATCGTGCAGGGCTGGTAAACTGCTGCTTAGTAATTGCGGAAGTATAAAGCGGTATACAAGAGGTCACACGTGGGTTAACTTCACCCAGTGTGAACAGAAGCGAACTCTGTTACGACACAGAGCTTCGCCACCGTTGAGCATAAATGCCAGAGCCTGTTAAAATCACAGCACTCGGCAAGAGCGCACTCAGTTTGCGGTCACAGAACTCAGCCCCAAGGACATGAGGTGTGAGTCCCTCTAGACCTACTGAGCGCACGGCGTCGCAGCTACAGACGCCACTATAGCTGCTGACTATGGTGGAGTGTCAAGCACATGCACCGTGGCGTGAAGAGCCACCAGTGGACACTGATGTCAGTCTCAGACTCTACCTACACCTAAGCCTGGGCGCTTAACAGGCTAGGCTGCACAACACATGCGTACCAGGGTAGGGGTTTCAAATGAGTCAGTCACCAGAGACATTCATACATGCATACAACACTCATTCCTCATAGTCTGGTAATGCAGTCTATACTAGCGCATGGCCGATCGGCCATGCAAACCTTTTATGGCCGTGTCCTTCCGAGACTTTCTTGACCTTTCTGATGGTCCAATCCGAGCTGGACAAGGACCTGTGCATGTGACCTCCGATCTCCAATGAGAGATCGTCCCATGGACATGCTCAGTGGACCGAAAGGAGGACTTAGTCCCTGGAGTAGCTCGCTGCTGACCAGCATGCGTTGCTATAGCTGGACCAGAGGTGGCAGCAGCAACCAAACCCATGGAGCTAGTCAGGGCAGAGCGCCGGGACCGATGAGTCTGCTGAGCAGCCTCCTCTGCGGCTGGAGAGGAATGGGAGACCGCCAGAAGCAAGGCTCGGGATTCCCACTGTGCATCGCCAGGAACCCGACGCGTAACAGTTTATCTGTCATGCTCCTCTAGGATCAATGCCTCCATGCTGAAATAATGTGATAATATGGCATACTGTGGAGAAACAGCATATACTCCATACAGCTCTGTACAACACAAAGTCTGTCTCACAGGGTAACTCCAATCTTTAGACGATATCACCTATCCATTGGCAAGGTGATAACTTGTTGGTCATGGGGGTCCAACCTCTGGGACACTCAGTGATCCCAAGATCCAAGCTTTACAGAGTCCCATCTGAAAGGAGCGGACAATTCTTGGCTTTTTATGGCAGCTCCATGGAGATTGAATGGAGCATTGGTAGTAAGCATGTGAGGTGGCCAGGGTGGTAGTCATGGCGAGGGGCTGCTGTTTCGGCTCACCTTGGCAACCCGCAAAGAAAACATACCCATTTTACTAGGAAGGGATGCAGGGCATAACTTGACCCCAATACACCCTTACAGGCATACTTCTTTCCTTGCTATTCAGACTACAATCTGCATAACTCCATTCTCGAGATTGGTGAGGTTCTCAAAGGTTGTCCGACTGGCAAAGAGAGATGTTATAAATTAAAACATAACTTTTAATCTAATAGTGTAAAACTGGATAAATCATACAAAAACTCAGTGATAAAGTGCAAGCAGCACATGTGGGAGACCATAACCAATCTGGTGGGTACTTCTTAGTAGCCTTACTTGGGGACTGACCTTGTAAGAGCAGGAGCAATGCATGGGCATGACAGGGGATATTAGAAATTGCCCCTATGTCCATATGGTCATCTTCCATACTCCTGTATACCTGCAACCTGCAGTAAAGCTCTACAACCGTGGTGAGAGCAAACCATTTCTTATTGAGCACTGGTAACGTCTTGCACTTGCACTTTATCACTGTTTTTTTGTATGATTTATCCAGCTTCTCATTATTAGATCAAAAGTTCTGTTTTAATTTATAACATCTTTTCTTGCTAGTCAGACATATTAACTGAGAGTATTTACAAGTGGGTCATACAGACCATACTATTGCTGACTCTGTTCTCAAAGGTTGGACCAAGTTTGATCAGCAAGATATCACCTATCCTATGGAAATGTAATAACTTCTTAAAGGGGATCTGTCAGCAGGTTTTTGCTACCTAATCTGTGAGCAGAACAATGTAGAGACAGATACCCTGATTCTAGTGAAGTGTCACTTAGTGGGCTGCTTGCTGTAGTGTTCATGAAGTCACAGCTTTATGAGCAGTATAACATCACTAGAAGACTAGTAATCAATACGCCAGGTAGTCTAACCCCGCCCCCACCACTGATTGGCAGCTTTCTGCTTATGGGTAATGCACACAGAAAGCTGCCAATCAATGGTGTGGTGGGCAGGGTTATACAGAGCTCAGCATTCAGAGAACTGCTAGATCTGCACCAGATAAATCAGGTATTTTATAAAAATGACAGCAAGCAGCTCAGTAAGTGACACATTGCTGTAATCAGAGTATATGCTTCTATATCATACTGCTCCCAGATGGATTAGTAAAACCTGGTGACTGATTCCCTTAAAGATGGTTTAATATGGCAGTGTGCATAAAGTCTTAACATTCAAGTCAGTTTGATTATGACAATGTGGCATATACAGTTGTGCTCAAAAGTTTACATACCCAAGCAGAATTTTTGCTTTCTTGGCCTTATTTCAGAGAATATGATTGATAAATCCAAAACTTTTTCTGCACTCATGGTTAGTGGCTGGGTGAAGCCATTTATTGTCAAACTACTGTGTTTTCTTTTTTTAAATCATGATGACAACCCAAAACATCCAAATGACCCTGATCAAAAGTTTACATACCCTGATGATTTTGGTCTGATAGCATGCACAGAAGTTGCCACAAATGGGTTTGAATGGCTTTGAAAGGTAACTTCCTCACCTGTGACCTGTGAAAACTGCCAAGAAAATTGTTTGGGATGCAAAGAAAAACCCACAAATAACTTGAGCTGAAATACTGGAGTCTCTGAAAACTATCGGCGTGGCTATTTCAAGGAGGCACTTGAAGAAAAATGGGCTGCATGGTCGAGTCGCCAGAAGAAAGCCAAATGACCCTGATGAAAAGTTCATACTCCATTTATTAATACCGTGTATTGCCCCCTCTAAGATCAATGACAGCTTGAAATCTTTTGTGGTAGTTGTGGATGAGGTTCTTTATTTTCCCAGATGGTAAAGCTCCCACTTCTTGGCAAAAAAGCTTCCAGTTTCTGTAAATTCCTGGGCTGTCTAGCATGAACTGCGTGCTTGAGATCTCCCCAGAGTGGCTCAATGATATTGAGGTCAGGAGACTGAGGTGGCCACTCCAGAACCTACACTTTGTTCTGCTGTAGCCAATAACAGGTCCACTTGGCCTTGTGTTTTGGAATGGTGTCATGTTGGAATATCCAAATGTGACCTATGCGCATCTTCCGGGCTGATGATTGCAAATTTGCCTCCAGTATTTGCTGATAACGTGCTGCATTCATCTTTGACAAAGTTTCCTGTATCTTTGTAGCTCACACATCCCCAAAACATCAGTGATCCACCTCCATGCTTTACAGTAGGAATGGTGCTCCTTTCATCATAGGCCTTATTGATCTCTCTTCAAATGTAATGCTTATGGCCAAAAAGTTTTATTTTGGTCTCATCACTCCAAATTATCTTGTTCCAGAAGTTTTTATGCTTGTCTATGTGCTGTTTTGCGTATTGTAGGCGAAATACTTTTGGCATTTGCGCAGTAATGGCTTTCTTCTGGCGACTCCGCCATGCAGCCCAATTTTCTTCAAGTGCCTCCTTATTGTGCATCTTGAAACAGCCACATCACTAGTTTTCAGAGAGCCCAGTATTTCAGCTAAAATTATTTGTGGATTTTGATTTGCATCCCAAACAATTTTCCTGGCATTTGTCACAGGTGAGGATGTTACCTTTAGTAGCCATTCAAACCCATTTGTGTCAACTTCTGTGCATGTTATCAGGTCAAATCACCATGGTATGTAAACTTTTAATGATGGTCATTTGGATGTTTTGGGTTGTCATTACGATTTAAAAAGAGAAAACATAGTAGTTTGACAGTAAATGGCTTCACCCAACAACTAACCATGAGTGAGAAAAAGTTTTGGTGTCATCATTCATATTCTCTGAAAAAAGGCCAAGAAAAAAGCAAAAATTTGGCCTGGGTATGTACACTTTTGAGCAAAACTGTAAGTCAATTTTAATATTACAAGACCAACAGTAAAAAAGTAATTTAATAAAATAAATATGTTGGCCTCTCAAAGACCAAATAAAACCCTCACGTAGGCTTTGTTTTCACTGATGTCATAACTTTTTCTTTTTTTTAAAAAAAAAAAAAAGGATAGATGTTGGATTCTTTATGATCTAGCATGACCAGTCTGAGCTGTGGTGTACAGACACATATTCAGAGGACAGCAGGAAACAGGACATTGAAGGAGAATGACTTGCAAAAAGGTCTAGCCATGAAAAAAAAAATTCAGAAGCCTGCAACAGCTTGAAACGTTAAAAAGCATGATCATGTCCTTTTTTATTTCCAATGATTTGGGATTATACAAATCTGTTACAGTCCATCATGATTTGGTAAGATTTCAAAACAGAAAAATAAAGGATGCTCTCTCCTGAATTGTTTGGATGGAACTGGGTCCTTGTTCCAATGGAGCTGACGCTTAGTTCTAATCAATGTACACAGGACTCAGGAAGAAAAGGTGGCACCAAGAACCCTCCAATTGAGGTTTATTATATTTTCTCATGTCCAATATTCACACCACTCTAGGTATAATGGAGAATAGCAATGTTTCAGGTATTTCACCCTACATCAGGCTTCTAGGGATGATGAGGATGCTGTACTTCTCTTCACCGTTTCTGATCTGCTCCTTGGAGAATCCCACTCCAGACCGGGGACTTAATACTACAATTAATGTCCATTGCTTTATATTCCTTTGTCTGATGAAGGGGCGGGGGTGATATCCGCAACGCTGCTGTAAAATTTTATATAGTGCAGTGTGAATTTTTGACATGAGAAAATATAAATAAATCCCAATTAGAGCATGGCTTTTGTGATATTGTCATTATGTTCTTCCAGTTTATTGTCATCCATAATGGCTCATTATTTTTCGTCATGTTCTGTTTTCACTTATCATAGAATCGTAGAACCCTAGCTGGAAGGGACCTCAAGGGTCATCGTGTCCAACCCCCTGCTCAACGCAGGATTCACTAAACCATCTCCAGCTTTCCAATTTATTTTTTGTCCGATTACAATTTATAGTTAGCAACTGAACACAATCCAACAGTCTCTTTTTTGCCGGAATGTCCCACTGATAGGACAGTAGAGAAGTGGCGCTTAGAAAGATTTTTTTTTTTAAGAATGGAAGGTTTTGTTTTGGTGGGGAGGGGTGGAACAGGGTTGAGCTTAGAATGTCCCACAAGTAGGGATCTGTATGTTGGTAATTACATTCTTTTTCAGAATCTATGAAATATTTCAAATTCGAAAAGGCAGGACAATATTTTAGAAATGATTGGTTTTCCATATTAGACATTGTGGTCCACCGATAAGCGCATATGCTCTAATAAACCAGGACTTTATTGCTAGAAAATAGAAACATCATTCAAAAATTGATTCTGAGTCTACAGTGTTACATGAAGCAATCTTCTCCCTGACTTACATGTTACTCAGACGTGTTCTTTGCATTTCAGATTTCTATTCCAATAGATCACTGTGGTGGAGAGGTTTAGAGAATTACCGTATTTGGTTTAGAAATATGATTTTTGTTGAGGCAATTGAAATTTTAAAAAGTTCCATAATGAACTTGTTTGTATCAAGCCAGGTAGATTATATTATAGAATAGTCTAAGCTGTTTAAATCTGTGTCTTGCCCGACAACAGTAAAGCATTAAGAGTGGCTTTTTATAGACCTCAGTTCGGCTTAGAGAGTTTCACTATAGATCTTTGCATCAATGTGTGTTTTTTTTTTTTAAGTTTGCTTAAAATTTGAAGAATAATGCACATACAGAACATACATGGCTAGGATTTTGTTCACCTAAGACTAAGATTTAATGCACCCAGATAACATCTTATTGGAGCATGCTCACTCATCACTAATTAATACCTTTTTAAAAATGGCTGAGATCCCCTGATTCTTCCTCTTTTCCATTTTGATCTGTGTCAGTCTATTACCGAGATATTCACATTTGTTTATTCTGGAGCACACGGTGTGAAATCTCTGCTTACAGCCCAACCCAGATGCTGCCAATCCAAGCTCAGCAGCATGTGAAACTGCTAGATTAGCTGCTGAGCTGTGATTGGTATCGGTTAGGGACGGCGGAACGCACAAAATATAAATAGTAGGAAGTGTGTTCGCGGCCCAGGGTCCACCGTGCAGTTGGTGTAACAACCGCTGCTGAGTAATGGCAGACTTGCTATATGGCGGTATACTGCGCTCGGGTTAAACGTCACCCGAGGTGCGCAGAGCGGACTCTGTTAAACTCACAGAGGCGCTTTAGTATAAATAAAGCATAAACGCCAAGCCTGTTAGCTTCACAGGTCTCAGCTGGCGTGCACACACGGTATATGGTCACAGGACACGGCACAAGGCAGAGGTCGGTGTGCGTCTTGACCTACTGTACCGTGCGTGCGGCGTCGCTACCGCGGATTCCGGTAAGTGCTGCTAACTGCAGCGTGGCAGAAACTACTGCCGCTGTATCGGATGCCGATAGGGGTTTTAGAAGAAATCTTTTCCTGAACCTTTTTGTTTTTGCTTCCATTTGATAAGAGCAACTTCAATCAGGAAATCCTTCAAAGAAGTGAATTGCACTTTCTTTTTGAAAAATGTGTTTCGAAACCTGAAGCAGAAAAAAAAGACTGAACATATGAAGAACAGCAAAGTGGTTTTACAATACGAATGAACAGGAACAATTGCGTTTTGAGTGATTTTCAGGCATTTTTTTTTTAGCTATCCTGTTACTATTTTACAATCAAGGTTTTATTTGTAAAAAGTGTGAAAATTGTTCTGACAGCAAAAAGGTTAATCAAGTGGTAACTTACGCCATTCCATTACTATTTACAAATTTTCTGCAAGTATGGGCTTTGCTCCATTCTACATTATTCATCATTCTCTGGCCTATGTAAATATTTTAGACGTTGATCAATTACGACTTTGTAAGGACAATGGGAGTGTGTGTACTGTCTGCAGGGCAACTCTGCTGATTTATGGTGAAAAAAGATGAAATCTCATTTATTATCTGTGTAATTAAGGCGCTCGCTGTGTCCAAATTGCTTTCAGATATAGTTTGTTTACACAACTGCAGGCGATAAAACATCGGCTAATGAAGCGTCGTCTTCACTTTTTTGGATGATGGAAGAATTTTTATCTTACAAGTTATATGACAATTTATGTTTTTATGCTACGGCGGATTTATCACTACTATTTGTGTCATTAGTTTTTAAAGCAGATGTAAGGTGTCATGTGTTTAAACTAGCAATTAAATAGGAAAGAAATATATATTGGCCCCAAAGGGACATTTATATGTGACATTAAACAACGTATTCATATACCCTACAAGTCTTGGCAAAACATCCACTTAAAAAGTTTGTCTGGAAGAGCAACTGATGGGGACATTTATTATTTGTACTTTATTTTGTTAGGATATTCTTAGAGAAATGTATTTGCTGTTTATTTTTTGCTTTCTTTTGCCTCTTTTAAGCCTCTTATTTAGATATTTAGATTAACACAGCTGTGTTGCAGGGGGGGGGGTTTGCGCTAAAAATGAATTGCTTTTCAAGTAATATTTAAAACATTGTGATTTTGCATAGATTGAGGAGAAATCCTGGAAAAAATATATAAAGTTTTACAGTGATATAGAATATAAACTCTTAGGCCTTGATTCTTCAAAGCTTTTTCACACGAATTCTTTGAAAAGTCTCAAAACTTTTTTGCAACCCAAGGCTATATCAAAATTTTGAAACTTTTTACACACCATTTTTGCCCAGCTCTGATTCAGTGAGCAGAGTCGGGGTGGGACTGGGTGTGTGCAACTCTAGCTCGTCAAATTTATGACAAGAGGTAGCATTCCTATGTCAAAAATCTTACTCCAGTCTTTGACTGGAGTAAGATTTGTAGCATGGTGCTCATGAACGTATGTGCTCCATGACGCCCTGTTTTGATCAATCGCAACCTTAGTCTTTGTTCACCCACTGTGGCCACTGTGCATTTTTTTGCTATGGTTTTCCGAAGTCATTGCAAAGACTCATATGTTATGATTCACACCAGTCTCAATGAGGCACTCATAGTCATGTAATTCATTAAGTGTACCACTTTATGATTTAGGCGCTTCTGTTACCCATCATGCGCTGCCTCCAGAAAAGTATGCCATTGTAATATGATGTATTTGTTGGGTATCGTGACGTCGTGTCTCACCTATATCCCACTTATTCTACGCCCATATTGGCAAAGCTGGTCGGGACCGTTATGTAAATGCAAAAAGTAGCAATATTTTTGCACATCTTCTGAGCTGAGAAAAAATATTGCAACTTAAAATGTGTTTATGCCAGATTTCTGGCATAAACATCTTTATGAATAGACCCCATAGTTTTTATCACAACCTTCAAAGCCTTAGGGCCCGATTCATCAAAGCTTTTATGCCAAAAAAGTAGCGTAAAAGCCTTGAATTTTTGGAGCAACTTGAAGTTGTGCCAAAATGTTGCAACTTTTGGTTTTTCACACCAGTTTTTTGCCGAACTGGGAGGAGCTTGGGCAGGACAGGGTGTTGCGGTGGCAGTGGGACCCCACTGCTCATATAATTCACGGCAAGTTGTGGCATTCCCTATGCCAGAAATGTCACTCCAGTCACTAACTGAGGTAAAAGATTTCTGGGGGTTGTGCACAGAGGCACAAACCACTTGTCAGATTCATTGAGGGGCGTGCACGTCTTCATGAATCAGCAGCATCTCACGCCACCACACCCCTGACCGGTAAAAAACTCGCCAGTCTTGATAAATCAGAGCCTGAGTTTTGTAAATATTGTTAATGAAGTTTCGGTCTCATATTACATCATGTTTGATGAGTAATAAAATCTGACAGAATCAATAGCTAAGTCGTTGGGGTTTATCATGCAATGGGTCCTACATTGTGGCTTTCATTGTAAACAGAAACCACCACAGAGGTGTCAACAGAGACCAATGTATAGTTTTACATTTTCTATTAATAAATTAGCATGTACCAGAGGCTGCAATGTATAAATGTGCCATATTTCATAAAGCAAAGTTTCGTTCTTCATTCTGTCTTGTCGTGTTTTCTTCTCACCTTGCAGCTTCGACGGATGACAGTACAGCGGAGAAGCAGCGCGGGTCTTTGCACACGGGATTAATTATAGGAATACTTGTACTCGTACTGGTGGTTGTCGCTGCCATCCTTGTAACAATTTACATGTACCATCATCCAACATCTTCTGCAAGTCTCTTTTTCATTGAGGTAAGTTAATTATATTTCTCTTAAACGGTTAGGCTCCTGGAGCCTTCACAAGACTCCGCTCAATTAGAGACCATTTTCTTACCTGCATTAAAAGGGGTCGAGTGGTTTTGAGAAGTTATTAGAGATGAACCTGGTCGGTCGGAAGTCCCAGTCTAGAGTGGACAGGTCGAAGATGTGAAAGTGGAAAGAAAATGACCAGATAGTAGGCAGTGCTGACGGTCCTCGGGGTCTCTTTTCTTCTGCTGTCACAGCTTCAACCTATTCACTCTAGGCCGGGCATGAACAGGCATGATCTCCCAGCATGATCTACATTTCCTATGCTGTTCACTGTAAGGCAGGACTTCTGGCTGTGACCATGTCTTGACGTCATCACATCATGGATGTGCAATGCACAGTGATATCTGAGGCCCGGTCACAGTCAGATGTCACAGTCTAGAATGAACAGGTCAACGTGGAAAGAAAATGATGGCAGGCAGTGCTGTTGATCCTAGGGTTCTCTGTTTCCTGCTGTCGTAGCGCCAACCTATTCACTCTTGGCCGGGTCTTCGGGGCACAAAGAGGCCTTCAGAGGTCACTGTACGATTCATGTAATGAATCCATCGGGAATTATGTCAAGACCGCCAACCAAGCCGTTCAGGAAAAAGATCGACCGGCATTTTCCTGAAGCAGCTTCACATTAAACATCTCAGCAGTTCTACAGGCATCAGAAAGATGCCAATGTTCACGTATCGTTAAAAAGGAGATTTTCCAGAAGCTGTTTCAACGGGAAAATTTGTCTATATATTAGGGGGACCATCATTTTATCAGAATTATGTCATGTACAACACACAAGCTCCCTCTGACAAATATATTTACTGTGCTCATGGAAACCTTACTCACATAAGACCTACACGTCTTGATCTGACATGATATTCGAGTCTTCTATGTGCTGTCTAAATTGTAATTATGATAAACATATTCCTGTGCCGGGTTCTCAGATGGCACAATATACCAAAACATGTTTCTTTCATGAACATCAGATCTGTCTTTTGCTGGATAAAGGTTTTCTATGTGACTTTACAATAGCTTATTAAAATATCTGTCAGATCTTAGTAAGAGTGATGACCTTGTGCAGAATGCTGATCACACAGCACTCCCGAGACCCGAGCTCACTATTTGCCAAATAATCCTTCTTACTATATCTTTAAAGTCACAAGTGTGAAATATATTTTTTTTTTCAAAGAGAACCAGTTACTTTTGAGAAAAGTCATTTCCATAATACTTTGTACATGAGAAGAAAATACTGTAGAGAAATAGAGAATTACCGGTATATATGGATTTGCATTTGAAGTTACAATTTATTTTTGATTTTTACTTGTTTCTTAATTCTCACTCCTTTCACATATATTCCGCTACCCATCCTCATAGGAGTTACGTACTTGTCTGATAAATGTTCCATGAAAGCTTTTTGATTCCCAGTCATTTTTATGATAGGAACCCCCTGAATGTTCTCCTGTCGTAGAGGAAACAACTAGCTGTATTACTACCCCAATGAACAGTGGGGGCTCATAAATTTGTAAAGTTATGCCCTAGGATTTAAGCTAATGGTCCCCGCTACACCTCTTGTCACATCTGTCTTCAACACCCAAGGAAGACTATCAAACACTGTCATAGAGTAGTGCTTACAGGGGTTTTCCACTATTGGCCATTGTTAACATAATAAAATCAGACTGTACTCGCCCTGCCCTGGTCTAGCTTACAAAAGAAAGAGTAAAAAAAACTAAAAGTGGCAAATTTTTTGCACACCTCAATAAAAAAATGCCATTTTGGGTACATTTCTGATTTCAAGGGATGGGAGGCCTAGATGTCTTGATAATGTAAATTTAATTTGACGAGTTGAAATACAAAGTGCCCCAAAGTAGAAGCCACCACCGCATGGTGGTGGTCCTGGAGTTTATGCCCTTTTTGCTCTCTCTGTGTTGCATCCCCGTCTATCAGTGAGTCATGAAGTGGTCATACAGACTAGATGGATGTCAACCGACCTTACCCACATTGATTTAGGAGAAAGAAGGGTTGGGTATTTTTAGATTTTCAGATGTTCGATATCTTGGATCTCACAGCAGATAAGTTGTCAGATGCTTACTCCTCCTCCTCGCATTGAGAAAACATATATGCTCAGTTGAATCAAGCGTACTTGTATATGGGAGGGTTGTGTGGAACAGCTGTTGGTCGAACAATAGTTTGGCCAACCACTATCTCTGCCAGGTTTGCGCTTCATAGACAGTAAACATAGCCAGAAGGATGGCCACTTTTCATATGGTCCACACATCAGTGACTTCATCAGGATGTCCATCCAAAGCAACAGAAATAGAATTTGGACAGAACTGCCCAAAATAAGTCAGATGGAATCACTTTGTCCTTTTTGTCCATCTCGAGGCACAAAAGTGTGGCCATTGCCTCTTCAGTCAGGGTGGATAATATGAGCTTGTAAGTTGCCATCAAAAAAATCACCATATCTTTTTATCTTATGAAGAGTTTTCAATCATTTCACATTTATTTCTTTACAGAGACGCCCTAGCAGGTGGCCAGCAATGAAGTTTAGGAGAGGATCAGGGCATCCTGCTTATGCTGAAGTAGAACCTGTTGGAGAAAAAGAAGGCTTCATTGTATCAGAGCAATGCTGAGGGTTTTTTTTGGAACAATGCACCAGTACTGGTTTCTGGTGAAAGACGTTTAATTTTTGCATATATTTTCCAGGAAAAATAATGCTGTGAGCTACCTATATCCATAGACAGAACGACTATTTTTCATGATCATCGATCGAGATAAAAGATTCCTTTGCTCTGAAGTTCGAGTGCCACTCACGGTAGTCTTCCTATTGTGGAATCAAGTAGTACGTCCTGGGCAACATAGCTGGACAACAGTAGTCAGCGGACAACGACTCTTCTACTGGCTTCAGAGGAGACTTTCAACAAGAGATATATATATATGGAAATTTTATGGACAATTAATGGTGCAGCCTAGCAAATGCTAATGAGCGGGCAATGCAACATGTTAGCGTTGAATTATGAAGGGTTCTGAATAAGGCATTTATGAAAACATTTTTACAAACCGTGCACATAGACATCAATGACCCAGATACGTGACCATGATACAAGTGGTTTATTGCTGTCTGCTTAGTATTGTGCTTTTATCTAAATATTACAAAAGTGGCCAAAGTGATTCTTATTATTTATGTCCCAAAATAGGTACACCCGGGTGGATAACCTTTATAAGCACTGTCATCAAAATTTAAGCTGTATTTGTGAACGAGTATGTGGGGGGCTGCAGACGATGGGTAACATTTACAAAGTTAGGACTATCCAATATTTCTATAACCAAAAGTATCTGGCTAAAGAAGAGAGACACATCTAAGCATCACAAGATAAACCAAAAGCAAAAGAAAAATGGCGCTGCAAAATATCTCACTCTTTTATATAAAATTTATTAAATATAAAATATTATTGTAACTAATTTTGGAAAAAAAAAACCCACAGTATGTTAATGGAGGGCTAACAAGAAATCTACCAATGCTGCAAGCAGTATATCATTTTGCACACATTTGTTGCAGTACATTCTCTAGTGGTCAACATCAAGTAAAAGAGTGTAGGATGAAAACTTATTGGTGTTGTAGAGCCCTGTTAGGTGTATAGCCCTGCACTTCAAAACGTGTTTCACCCTGCTTCATCAGGTGGCGTGCCAAAAAAAAATCACCTTCATGCTTTTTTTTACATGCCCCCTGATGGAGCTGGGTGAAACACATGTTGGGGATCCACATTACCACTATATAAGTTTGCATCCTACACTCTTCTACTTGATTTATAACGTTGACCACTGATGAATGTACTCCAATAGATATGTGGGCATACTAATTAAATAGTGCTTATGTATCTTGGAAAGTTTCTTGTTAGCCCTCCATTGAGTTAATCTGTGATTATTTAACATAATAATCAGTTATAATATTTTTCATGTAATAAAGGTTATAGACATTTTGTATCACCGTTTTTCTACTGGTTTGTCTTGTAACATTTACAAAGATCTTGTGTTTCTCCGATGTTGGCCGCATATAGTGTTGACCTCTTAGATCACGGCGCTGTCCATGGTGCTGAAAATGATCTTGTGGATAGGTAAGGGTTGTAAATATCTGCACTGCAGAAGACATGACTGGAAGGAAGCCAAATAATTATTGATGAGGTATTAGCATACTCTCCTTTGCAAGAAGAAAATGAGTTTGCTTGCACGCACGTCTTCATCTCGGCAGGTTGAGATAAAACCAAAAAGCTCTACCATGCTTCATCTTTTCTGAATGTGACAGGCCAGTCTTTGTTCTATTATTTTCTTTCCAAAGTTCCATAAATTGTTCAAGATGCATGCTGTGTAGTAGAACCAGTCCCCTCTAGGGACCCTAACAGTACATGTATATGTATTATGACCGTAAACTTACCACTGCAGCCAGTGCTTGAAATATAAAAATCAAATCAACCGATCTTTGCAAATGTTGCCCAAAGTCTTCTCAGGAATATTTCTAGAAATGCTACATCTTCAACAGGTCAACTTATAATAATAAACACAGTGTAAACCTACAGATGTCCGCCTTATCTTTTCGCCTGGTTGCATGTCGTGTATCTTCATGGGTTGGTATGAATGTCATATGTACATATTCATGGAACGTATGCAATGCTATTGTTCGTAATTAAAAGGTTATTTCCCAAAAACTTGCTGATTGTTATCGGTCCAACTGTTGGAACTCCAACAATTCTGAAATTGGAGTGGCTGCACCACTTTGTGAATGGAGCAGAAGTGCTCATGCGCGACCTACGCTCCATTGTTTTTCTATGGGGCTGCAGGAAAAAGTTGATTGCTGTATTTGGAAGTCCCATAGACAATAAATGGTTTGCAGGTCACTCATGCACACTCACGCTTCATTTATTATTTGGCTTGCAGAGCTCCATTTTAGTGCTGCAAAATTCCCAATCTTGAAATTACTAGAAATCGGGCCTTCAACGATCTTCTTGTTATCCGCTACCTATAGGATAAAGGATAACTTGATTTTTGCGAAATAACCCTTTGATGCGTGTGAAATAGGCAGCATTGATCATTTTGTTAAAATGGGACCTGTCGAGGGATACTATACGTTGCTCAACAAGTGATTAGTCTGTTCTTGGACAAGCATTGGAATCTCAGTGACTTTCACAACAGTTAAAAATGGTCCAAAAATGGAACAACCATTAAAGAGGCAACAAAATCCCAAGAGTCAATGAGGTTAGTGGGGGGGGAGTGAAGACTAGCTTGCCTACAGAAAAACACCTAGAGCACAAATTGCTCAAAAAGTAAATAGGAAATTACAAAATGACATTGTCTCCATCACTTTTTCATGGTAAACGTAAGTTTTAAAAATGATTGAGAATGTATGTTTTAATTTTATTTTCATAGCACTATCTATATAAAAAAGTCTAATAATTTTCTAACTTTCCATTGAGCCTAATATTAGACTCCAACTTCCCATTGGCACTTGCAGATTAGCAGCAATAGACTGCCTCAGACACTATTTGGTTGTATAGTTACATTATTTGACCTTGCTCTAATCTGCAAAGGGATGGGAAGGAGGTGAGCTGTGACATCACCTACAGTAGTGTGAATAAGAGATCCTGTGTTATCTACTGTATATGAAAGTCTTACGTTTCATTGCATTCCTCACTGTGATGGTAATAAGACTGCTGTAAAGTCTTTTGAACAGAACAGGAAGTGTGAGTCTAGTATAAGGCCTAGTAGCCAGGGTTAAACTTGGAAGATTTCTGTTGGGGGTTTTTTACATACATTGAAAAAAAAACCATAAAGAGCAACCATTGATGTAATTTTAATGTCATTAAACAAGAATACGTGTGAAAAATAAGCAACTTTGTGATATATCTCATCAGAGAAATCTCCTTTCTCCTGGTGGACTGATGATTAATTTTCAAAATTCTCAACTCCTGGGTAAAATGTGTATTCGGTGAAGGTAGATTTTTACATTACTGAAATAGGAAATGGCAGTTTCTGCCCATAAAGTCCTATGGGGAGGGGTGGGGTAAGGAGGGAGGAGCTAAAGGCAGAGCTCCTCCCTTCTCTCCCCCTGTCTACATAGAATATTCTAAGCACCAACTGCCATTTCCTATTTCCGTAGTATTAAAGTCTGTCTTCACTGATTACAGATTTTCCCTGGGTATTTTGAAAATAAATGATCAGTCTGGGTAGAGAAAAAAATAGATTTCTCTGATAATAAAGTTACAAAGATTACAAAGTTGTTTTTCTTTACGTGTAATATTGATTTATGAAATAAAAATTTAAACTACAATTACTATTTAAAGATTTTTAAAAATACACATTTAACATGAAAACTTAATTTAAATTATAGGCTGTTTTCTGATTACACATTCTCTTTAGTTTTTCTATGATAGATTATATCCCTTTATTAACTTTGAAGTTTTAAAATTAATTATCTATTAATTCATTATTAAAATAAAGATAATAAAAAGTATGTTTAAAATAAGGGAGATATAAAGCATAGAATGAATAATACATTTCATGCTATTGTTGTATTTCCCTGATTTGAATTATACAGTTTTATTATCTTTTTTAAAATAAAGATATTTAATTTTATTACTTCAAAGTGTGACACATTATTTTTTCAAGGATAAAATATATTTGGTTGTGCACACCCTTTGATTTATAAAGTTTTTCTATGATAGATGGGTGTCAGAATATACAATGTACAGGGTGGGCCATGTATATGGATACACCTAAATAAAATGGGAATGGTTGGTGATATCAACTTCCTGTTTGTGGCACATTAGTATATGGGAGGGGGAAACTTTTCAAGATGGGTTGTGACCATGGCTGCCATTTTGAAGTCGGCCACCACAGAAGAAATGCTAGCACAGGCTTCCAGGATCCGTTGTTTCAGATGCTTTTCTTCACAGCATAGACAATTGCCTTCAGATGACCCCAAAGATAAAAGTCTAAGGGGGTGAGATCAGGAGACCTTGGTGGACATTCAACTGGCCTACGATGACCAATCCATTTTCAGTGAAACTGTTCATGTAGAAACGATCTGACCTGACACGCATAATTGATGGTATGGTGTGGTATATGGGGTACAAAGATAGTGGGGCCATTCTTCATCAATGGAAACCTTAATGTCACTGGATATCTGAAATAGCCTCATGATGATGTGTTGCCATCTTTATGCACTGAAGATGGCACGTTCCCTGAGTTTTTCCAGCAAGATGGTGCACCACCACTAGTGTTGAGCATTCCGATACCGACTTCCGATATTTTTTCAATATCGGAAGTCGGAATCGGAAGTTCAAAGTTGATTGACAGCCGAAATGACGTCATCATGATGCGCGGTGTGTGCGCATCATGATGCGCCGTCATTTCGGGCCTTCCGGGGGTCTCTGCCGGCCTGCCGGGGGGCTGTGTGGCCTGCCCGGGGTCTGTACCGGCCTGCCGGGGGGCTGTGCCGGCCTGCCGGTGGTCTGTGCACCCTGTGGGGGTCTGTACCGGCCTGCCGGGGGGCTGTGCCGGCCTGCCGGTGGTCTGTGCACCCTGTGGGAGTCTGTACCGGCCTGCCGGGGGGCTGTGCTGGCCTGCCGGGGGGCTGTGCTGATGTCCGGGGGTCTGTGCAAGCATCGTCCGATGGGACTATAAGTCCCATCTGGCGATGCCTGCTACCATGACAGTGATTGACACATTAGCCAATGATGGGACAGTAGTAGTCCCATCATCCGGCTAATGTGTTAAATGTTAAAAAAAAAAAAAAAAAAATGCGACATGCATGCGACATGCATAACACATATATGCTACATGCATACTACATACATACATGCTACATGCTACATGCATGCTACATGCATGCTACATGCATGCTACATGCATGCTACATGCATGCTACATGCATGCTACATGCATGCTGCATGCTACATGCATGCTACATACTACATGCATGCTACATACATACTACATGCATGCTACATACATACTACATGCATGCTACATACATACTACATACTACATATATACTACATGCATGCTACATACATAACACATATATACTACATGCATGCTACATACATACTACATGCTACATACATGCTACATACATACTACATATATGCTACATGCATGCTACATATATACCACATGCATACCACATGCATACCACATGCATACCACATGCATACCACATACATACTACATGTTACATGCTACATACATACTACATATATACTACATGCATGCTACATACATACTGCATGCTATGCATGCTACATACATACTACATGCTACATACATACCACATATATACTACATGCATACAATACATTCATACAATACATACATAGACATACAGTACATATAACATAGAGTAACATACTTATCAATACTTGTCACATTGTTCCCCGAAGCCATTGTCTTTTACGGAATAAATATTAACATAACAAACCACAAAAATACTCACCCACGATCCGAAGCAGTCCACGAGTGTGTCCCACGACGATCTTGGGTAGAGAACTGCAGCATCAGTTCCCACACAGCAATGGCATAAAGTGAGACTAGGGACTTTTTTTTTTTTTTAAGTGGCGGAGGAATACAGTGCGGAAGGATACCTACCTTCCGTCATTGGATTCCTGCAGCCTGTAGAGAACGGCAGCATCAGCTGATGCTGCAGTTCTCTACCCAAGATCGTCGTGGGACACACTCGTGGACTGCTTCGGATCGTGGATGAGTATTTTTGTGGTTTGTTATGTTAATATTTATTCCGTAAAAGACAATGGCTTCGGGGAACAATGTGACAAGTATTGGTAAGTATGTTACTCTATGTTATATGTACTGTATGCATTTTTTTTTTTTTTTTTACATTCAACACATTAGCCGGATGATGGGACTACTACTGTCCCATCATTGGCTAATGTGTCAATCACTGTCATGGTAGCAGGCATCGCCCGATGGGACTTGTAGTCCCATCGGACGATGCCTGCACAGACCCCCGAAGCCTGCACAGACCACCGGCAGGCCGGCACAGCCCCCCAGCAGGCCGGCACAGCCCACCGGAGCCTGCACAGACCACCGGCAGGCCGGCACAGCCACCCGGCAGGCCGGCACAGCCCACCGGAGCCTGCACAGACCACCGGAGCCTGCACAGACCCCCTGGCAGGCCGGCACAGCCCCCCGAAAGGCCCGTACAGACCCCAGAGAGGCTGTACAAGGCAAAAACAGGGTTTTTCTTATTCCGATACCGGAAGTCCCATAGACTTGAATGGGACTTCCGGTATCGGAATCGGCGATACCGATACTTTTTTTTTAAGATCGGCCGATCCATTCCGATCCGATACTTTGAAGTATCGGACGGTATCGCTCAACTCTAACCACCACATTATGGGTGTCAGGTCCGAGCATTCCTACAAGGAATCTGACCTCCTTAGACTAGCTTTTCTTCTGAGGTGTTGCTATCAGTGTGTCAAGAGTGGGAGAAGAGGGTGGCATTGACAATCCAACTCAATGGGCAGCACTTTGAACACATTTTATAAGTGGTCATAAACTTGTAAATAACTCATGAAATAATACATTTACATTAAAATGAAGCACACCATTGTTTTCCTTGTGAAATTCTCAAAGAGTTTGATGTGTCACATGACCCTCTTCCCATTGTAAAAAATAAAAGTTGGATCCAAAATGGCTGACTTCAAAATGGCCGCCATGGTCACCACCCATCTTGAAAGGTTTCTCCCCTCCCATATATTAATGTGTCACAAACAGGAAGTTGATATCAATTCACCAACCATTCCCATTTTATTTAGGTGTATCCATATAAATGGCCCACCCTGTACTATATAATGATATCAAGGGATCTGTAAGACCAAAGCCTGGTAAGAGTGGCCATGTTGACCCCTATCCGCCATCTCAAGTGCCTACAAATGACCGAGTGAGCATCAGAACTGGACCATAAAGCACCAGAAGAAGATCTACCTCTAATGTCTTTACAAGACCTCTGAAGGTCCCTTGGTGTCAAATTCTTAGGTGGCTGATTTCCGCATGTCAAATAGCCTTTCTTTGTAGGATTCTCTCCAGTATTGTTACTGTACATTTAAAAAACTTTGTCCTTCATCAAACATTTCGGTTTAATCCAAAATTGGGCCAATGCTATTTCTGTTTTAAAATATTTTAAAAAATCATTACTTACCTACTGAAGCATCCGCCGCTTCAACTCCATGCCTTGGCTGCTCTTCATGGTCTTTGTTGACCGGATGGCAGTGATGATGTCATGTCTACAACTTGTGACCACTGCAGCCAATCACTTGGCTCAGGTGTGATTTGAGGCAGAAGTCATGAGACTGGATGGAGGTCAGTGGTTTGATTTTGTTCATTTTTTGCAAGGAAAACCTTACAAGGGAAATGTAGTACTACATGGGCGATCATGAATAAGTGATTGTGTAATGGGAAGCCACGCTTTACACGGGCTCTTTGATCTGCCCGGCTTTTCTGTGAGGTCTAAATGATTTAATGACAAGTGTAATATTAGCAAATGAAAATGAATGATGGTTTGTGGATTTGATAACTTTAGCAATTTTGGAAATGCAGTCTCACATACGAGGACCACATGATGTATGAGCAGACGCCCAACGGCGTGACAATCTGCTCTGCTGCCCCATCCGTAGAAGACAAAGTTGTCCATGTAGCTTTAGCGTTGTAATTTAAAAAGCCAAGTTTGCTGCTTTACTAAACTGCCATACTTCTCCGTAAGCCATGTGTACACTAGCCATCTGTTCCTGTACAGGCTTCATTGATTCTCATGCTTCTCAGGCTATTCGGAGATCACACATCGCTGAGCACAGCTTTCAAAGACTGAGCTTAAAAGTGGTTTTAATACGACAACCTGGTTTTTGAGCCCCAGGATGAGCACTGCAGGTCTCGTCGACTTAAAAGTAGATAAATATATGGAACCTTACAGATGATTTTACAAATAATGGAAAATGATGGGTATTTTCCAAACAATATATTTTAGAACAAAAAAGTATAAAAAAAGCAAAGTATTCATCACAATCCTGTATTTACATTTTGACATATTTTATCGATTCTTTGTCATGTAGTTCAACACCTTAACTCCCCAGGAAATAATATTATGTTCTAGTGAGAATGTGATGGTGAGAGTGTGAGTATATGCACACGGTGGCTCAGTGGTTAGCGCTGCAGCGCTGGGGTCCTGGGTTCGTATCCCACCAAGGACAACATCTGCAAGGAGTTTGTATGTTCTCCCCGTGTTTGCGTGGGTTTCCTCCGGGTACTCCGGTTTCCTCCCACACTCCAAAGACATACTGGTAGGGAATTTAGATTGTGAGCCCCCATCGGGGACAATGATGAAAATGTGTGCAAACTGTAAAGCGCTGCGGAATATGTTAGCGCTATATAAAAATAAAGATTATTATTATTATTATTATTATTATAATATGGGCTCATTCACACCGAATGCTGTCCGTGGAAGAAACAGGCGGCACTCGGACCAATGCTATTCAATGAGACAGTGCAGTAGAACGATTTTTTTTTTCACTGATCAAATCTGAAAATTATATGAGACTTCTCCATTCAATAATATTGGTGCATGTGAAAATTGTACATACAATTCATCAGATCATGTGGATCATGTGGATCATACAGATCCACAGTAGGGCATCCAATTGTTGCAGATACATTGCAATTCCATAACATAGGGAACTATAAATGGTCTTGTAATTAATGACTGCTGCTGTAAAAATGCGGATTGCACGCGAGAAAAAAAATGGATAAAACTTCTACTGATTTTTTTAACCTACCCTATGGAGTGTGCGCTAGACTCAGGGACTGAGTTTACTCTATAACGATCTATGTCCTAAACATAGAAGAGATTCATTTATAGTGTATCCCTCCGCACCTTATATCCGATTTTACCTATGACACAAACATAGATGAGATTCATCTACAGGTAATTGTTAATCACCATTAACACTTTGTATCATTAGCGCAGATATATCTTTTACTTGTTTATTAAATTTGCATGTACTATTGCTTTATGCAAAGTTTGGTGAAAGTACAGTTTCTATTCAAACTTTTTCCTCACCGTGAATGCCATAAAAAAGTATAATTACTAATTTTTGTATACCTCAGCAATAAAAAGAATAAATAGATAAAAAAAAGTACATATCCCAAAATTCTACCAATAAATCTACAGCTCGTCCTGTGACAAAAAGACCTATGCATAATAAAAATGTAAGACCCCACAAAAACATATGGTACGTAATTTTTCATTAAGTTTTTTTTTCTATTGGGCAAAAAGTTTTAAAAAACTGTAGAAATATCTAGCATACATGTAATCATATCAATCCGCACAATAAAGTTAATTTGTAATTTAGAACACAAAATCTAAAAAAACACAACTTTTCTGTTTCTCGACTTCTTAAAAAAATGCATTTTTTTCAATACATCAAATAGTGCCATTAAAACTTACAAGTCACCCAACAAAAAGCCAACATGCATCTATATTCACAGAAAAATTAAAAGCTGCTTGAAAAACACAGTTGCAAAAATGAAAAATTAAAATAGCTGTTGGCTCAAAGTTCAAAATAGCTGCCTCCTTATGCTATCGAGTAATATTTTGCCACAAAGTCACTACTGCTCTAAAATCTTGGTATGATGGGTTACAAATACAATGCTGCTCATTAAAATTGTGTCTTAATTTCGGGGAACCAAGAATAAAAAACTTATAGAGCTATTGAGGACCAAGTAAAATCTTTCATTTTTGTAGGACAAGCTCCTTTTTTAGCTATCACATTGAATTTATGGCAAAATTCTTGATATTTATCAGATATGTGACAACTGTTAAAGAAAACTAATTTGCAACATGTCAGGTTTCTTCTGACGTACACACTTCGCACTGCCGGATGACAGAAATATATTTATAAATGGCAACCTCTTACTTTTTATTAACACTATTGCACATTTTATTTATCATTGGCTTCAGTGAAAGTAATTCCGGTAAGCTGGATTTGATAGAATATCCACATTACATGATCATTTTGTGCTGTATAAAAAAAAAAAGAGTAAACATAGTACAAACAGGTTAAAAATGGAAAAATGGTAACAATTCCTATAACTAAAGCATATTACTGTTTTTTCCATTGGCACGGAGGAAAAATCCCAATTTCTAATCAGGCAAACATAAAGGTTCTGGGCCTTCCGGCATGGACTAAAATGCCCTTTTTTTTTATTCTGGTTAACACCATTATTCCACTAACTCACGAAGGAAAGAAATCTCATTACTTGGGATGAAGAAACAAAATTCAAATTTGCCTGTTTGCAGGGATTTTACCAGGAAATTCAATTCAAAGAGAAGTTATTCTCCGCAAATTTATAGTCCCATATTATGGTCTAGGGTCTCTACAGAATCACCAGACCCCAGAGCATAGGAAACATAAAAATAAAGAAAAATACTTTTACTCACCTGTCCGGACACTCCCACAGCAGCCTTCCCACTTTCTTGTCCTCGGCACCTCCTTTGCATTGTATTCACTCTAGGCCAGGGCTTCACTCCAACCACCTCCGATGCTCACGGCCCACTATTCTGGACTCTGTATCTTCTCCGACTGGTCGCATCTCGGCCCAATGTTCACTTTAGTCCGTGGCTTCTGAGCCATGGAAAGGCCCCAAAGCTTTTGCAGTCAACTATGTGATCTGCCTATAGCCGGAAGCCCTGAATTGGAGTGAACACTGTGCTGAGATGTGACCAGAGGAGGCGCAGAGAACCGGACATTGGGCAGGGAACAGTGTAGGCCACTGGAGAGGCAAGCAGTGAGTTTTTTTTCAACCTTTTGGTGGCCCTCTGCTATTCATCAAGATAGTGGCTGTAGTTTGCCACTGTTTTTCTGAATTGACGCTGAGGTGAATTACAAAAAATCTGTATTCTCCAGAATGAGGTATTGATAAAATCTGAATAGAATTCGATTTCACTGGAATAAATTTGCCCATCTGCAGTCATTACTTATTTGACGACCATTTTCTTTCACCAGTCCTTCAGTTAGTTCATTCTTGACTATCGTTGTACAGTCAGTGGATGGAGCTTCCCATTGAAATAAGGCTCATTGCCAAATTGGGATAGATCCCATCTCCAGAGGCTATTTACCATCTGTAGGGGCATTTACAGACTATAAACCCTTGTGTTTCTCAGTGAAGGTGTTTTTGCATTCCAGAACTAGAATGAAAGGAGATGCATTCATTTCGTAAATTGCAGGATTTCTGTTTTCAATACATATATTAACTGTCTTTTAAAGGACATTAAGCTCCATGCTGAGACAGTAATAAAGCTACATGACAGATGCCTCGGGGAAGGTGGTATCTGTCTTCTGCCGTCTGGTTCTGATTAATTTGTTTTGCAAATACTGAAAATCAACAGGTCACCCCTGCCGAGAGGTTCTGTCCCATGTTAAGTAGTTATTTCCAATAAGCTCTTCCCTGGTCAAAATCGACCATTCTGCCACTATAAATGTTTACACATGCACTTAACACAGCTACAAGAAAAAAAGTAAGTTTATTTTTTGGAGCTATCTTGCACTGATTACTAATAAAATGTGATCTGATTGTTATATCACCATTACAAGCAAACACAATGGAACTAAACTACTAACAAATATTTGTACTCTTCATATTTTTTATTATGTAAGGAGAAAAAGAGAACGTAAATCTCTGTATTAATGACTTCTCTAAAGCTACTGAGGTGTTGCAGTTGAGTAGATGACATTGGAAGCATGGGTTTCTCAGAGGACTTACCCATTCAATCGAGGCACACAAAGCCTCGTTCCTGACAAACCAGTTCTTGTAAATATTGGGGTGAACTCTATTTTGAGACAAGAAACTTTCAGAAGAGAAGATTTTTGAGAGGTGTATTATAGAGATGCAAGAAGACAGTAAAGGATACTAAATAAATGCTAAGGACCTGAATGTACATCGATTCACATTTAGACAAAATGTCTACCAATGGAGAAAATGTTGGACTGTCGCTACTCTTCTTAGAATCGAGCTTCTTGCTAAGATCATTCTCCAATGGGCAATAATAAAAAGTAAAACCAGGTAGGACACAATACTAGATTTTCAAAAGACCTAATGAAAACTCAAACTGCAAACCTCATGTGTCCAATATAAGAAAAACACCGAATGAGAATGGTGTGAATGAAAAATGACACGAATTAAGCCACAGCTGTCGGGAAAAAATGTTTCTTCCCATCTTAAGTTTGCCCAAGATCTAGCACTTAATGTTCCACAATGATTTTAAGAAAATATTCAATTTCTACAAAAGTAGAAATGCACAGCATTAGCGTTGGTGGAAACAGAAGACTGAACACAAGCATTACTGTGTTGGTGAAGCATGGTGGAGGGAATTTCATGGTGGAGGGAGCATCATGCTTTGGGACTAATGGCCTAGCAACCTTGTTGTCATTGTGGAAACCATTTATTTAAAGGTGTATCAGTACATTTTACACAAGAATGTAACAGTAGCACTACTTCGCTGCAAGCTGACATTGGGTGATTCCATAAGACAATGGCACAAAGCACATAAGTAAATCAAGAAAAACAATGTTTAAACAAGAAGATTTGCACTTCGCAATGGCAAAGTCAGAATCTTGAGCTTAACCCTGTTGAGATGCTGTGGAATAACACAAAGACAAGTCTGCATCTAAGACATCCCCGAAATATTGATCAGCTCAATCACATTTTCAAGTGGTCCACAATCGCTCTTCAGCATTGTGCAAATTTTATTTGTAGCTATAAGAAATTTTTCTGAAGAAAAGTGAGAAAAACGGGCACTTCTACTACTAAAATAATAAATCTTTATTTTGGATCCATTAAAAAAAATATTCCCATACTGTAGAAAAAAGCAGATATGTATCCAAAATAAAGATTTATTATTTTACCAGTGGAACTTCTGATTTTCTCCCTTTTCTTCATGATTGCTGATCTTCACCGGTGGGATTCGGCACCCATGAAATAACGCTGACCCAAGCATCAATGCTATTGAGACACAGTAAGCTAGCAATTTTTTCTTATCAGTACTAGCATTTGTTGGAAGTAATTGTTGCTAAAGTGGGATCAATGGATCTTTAGATTCAAGAGTACAAAACTAGCGCAAAGTAATTGAAGGGAACCTGTTACCAGAAAAAAATGCTATTAACCTGCAGTTATGTTGTTAATCTGCAAGTTAATAGCGTTACTAACCTGGCCGGCATCTGCATTTAGCTGAATGTTGTGGGGAGAAAATAAACTTTATTCACCCCTGACAGGTTCCCTTTAATGAATTGCTCCTCCCCCATAATAATATAAGATAGCTTAGAGCGTGCACTAAGAGGGGCTTGTAAATCTACGTATGAGGATGGGGTCATGATTTTGCAGGTTCTTCTCATGCATTGTTAGCCCAGCCTTCCTCACAGACTGACCAGCTCTCCTGTTCATGAAAAGCTAATGGACAAACGTGTAACCAGACCTGTCCACCTGCCTCCTCCAACTGAAAAAATGCGTTCCCATTTGCCGTATTTTTCAATTGGAGGAGGCTGATGGACAGGTTTCATCAGTGGCTCCTCCACCAGCAGCCATGTGGTGGACAGGAGGTCTGTGCAGTCTGTGAGATAAAGTATCTTTTAAGAAATTAGTGAGCAATTCTGAAGATATTAAGCTTTAAAAATGATGTTAATGACTGGATGTTTACCTCTCGGTTATCCAGCTCCTTCATGACTCGATTCCACTCCAGAACGCTGTGCGGTGCATGTTTTCTCTACGGAAGCATCGTTTTAACTAAGACGTCAATATAAAATAGCTTATGTAGTGTGGATTCACGCCCGCTAAAGGAAGATCTCCGGCAGAACCCCATGGAGTTTTCAGGCATTTCTGTAATAGCAATGCTGTCTTTTACCATCACGCCATGAGAATTAACGAAAAATCAAATGTTACAGAAACATCAGAAACTTTGTAATACATGATTAAGTCTGAAGTGCCATTTGGTCTGAAGCATGCGAGCGGAAATAATTGAAGCAGAATGAAATAACTGGTGCAGATTTGATTCACTGATTAATTTACTGATCCATATTCACAACGTTCCCAGGTTCAGCTCTTTGTAACAGTCACATTAAACTTCTTTAATTGATTTTGAAGTTCCCCTGTTTGAAAATACGAAGCTTTCAAATAACTTCTCAGTCTTCTCATTCCCTTTTTTGGTGAGAGGGTCCACGCGTCTTTCCAACACCATACAGACATTCGGGCCAGTGAAGACCGTTCATTTCCCAAGAAATACCTAGAGGCAAAAGAAGAGAAAGAACTGGTAGAGAGTTTAACGGCTTCATCTCTCATCCACAAATTCTGGCCGACATTAGAAGTTTGTGATGTTTCCTGTCATAAGCTGGAAGTAAAGACTTTAAAAAGAGAGAGTGAATTGACTTCAACCACAAACAAACTCTGTGTAGTCCAATCCTGCAATTATTTAGGGAAACAACCTTACCTGTTCTCTCTCCCGCACTGTCTGCCTCCCACTGTTAGATGTCACTGCTGCATTTTTATAGGCTCACTTCTTATAGAAGCACTCCTCCTCATCCTCCCATCAAACATTTTATCCACTTAATATATTGCAATCATCATATTATACAGCTCTGTGTACTTCCAATTTCTCATTTTGCCTTTCTACCCAGATAATTCTTCTCTTTTCTCTGGTCTATGTAGAAACAGGAAGTCTCTTTTCTCAGCATTTATCATTTCCTTCTTCCATTCCTGACACAGCTGCTCCCTCCCCTCCTGCCAGGGACTTTTGCAGTGACTGATGATTCATACAGGGAAAACTGACGACCTGTTTCTACATGGAGCTTAGAAGGATTCAGCTAGTCAGTTTTTAATCACATGATGTCATAAATCTAATGGAAAAGAGAAGAATTAGCTGGGTAGAAAGGCAAAATGAGCAATTGTAAGTACACAGTGCTATATGACTTGATGAGTGCAATATATTAAGAGGATACAAATTTTGAAGGGCGAAGGAGGGGGAGAGCTTCTTTAATGACTCTCAGCCATTATATGGTACATGCAAATGAAGGTCCTGTTTAGCAGTTGATTGCTTTGACCAGTCAGAAAACCACTAACAGCAAGTTTGGTGGCTAAAAAAGAAGCTTGGAACCTTGTTTAAATCTTTGTTATCCATACTGTACTCCTTGCCAGTTATTTCATTCCCTGCTTTGACGCATTTTCTGACCCAGTTTTGTTCTTCATTCCTCATTTTAAGTTATCATTATCTATGACCATGGCAACAAACAATCTGGATGGGAGCATCATACCAGAAACAATTGCATGTTTTAGCTAGGACTACATGATGACTTTACCGACAACACATGTCGCACAGGCAAAATCTGCTGCTACATCACAGTGCAATACAAGTGAATGGGATCACATTGTGAACCCAAGGATACTGCGACCGCAGCAATCAAGCTGCAAAACATCCTATGCGGTTGGACTTTTTACAACTTGTTTGTCGCAGTTGCAAAATGCTTTCTCTGCCTCTGGCTTCTTTATCTTCTTCTTAATCTAAATTGCGTGCCAGCACTATCCTAGCCTGGGCAATGCATGCACAGTTGACCTTCATGAGCACAGTCCCAGCGGTGTCATTGACTCAGGATGTGCTGCCACTGGTGTTTTCCAGGATCCTGCCAAACCTCTCTTAGACTAAAGTCTTCATATGTATGAGAACCTGTGAATCCTCTCTTGGACTGAAATCTACATCTTTGTGGAGGGGTAGGGTCCTGCTGTTATTAAAAACGCCTGAGGCTAAAAGGCAGAAAGGCAGAATGCTCAGTCAGAAGGCAGTGTTAGGTCCTGGAAAACGATAATCACTTAACGTGGCTTCCAGGTACACATGAATTGGCCAATTTATGCACTAAGCATTCTCAATTTTTCATATTACCTTGTCTTGCCCCCTTTTTTTTTTTTTCTTTTTTTTTCCACTTTGGATTGTATATAAACTCCTGCATTGCATGCTTGTATTATGCCCTTATGAAGTGAGCTGGGACAGCTCAGGAAACGCGTAGGCACCAATAAAGTTCCTTGAATTATACCTACAGCAGCGCAGTGTATCATTGCACCTTAAAGCCATCTTCACTTACAAGTCCTTGGACCCTGTGCAGACTGCAGCAGCTGTTTCATGCGTTTGTAGGTGTTGTGACCGAAGTTTCACAACCCTATCAGGTGAGTCTCTCCTTGCCTCACCATTACAATTGTGTTTTAAAGGTTTCACACAGTGGATGCGCCCTGTTTTGTTTCTTTAATTTATGCACTAAGCATTCTCAATTTTTCATATTTCTAATGCAGTTATGCAGTTCAACTGCCATATTTCATGTTTGCAAGCTATGGCACTACAGAGTGCTGCCTTATTTATTGGAATTCAGCAGATCACTCGTATTTGGCAGAAAAATTTGATTTGTATCAAAGTTGCTTGATGTGAATTGAATGTTGCATATTAGGTATTGGGGTTTCCTTAGATCCTTGAGCATAAAAAATGTAGGGTAGAAAAAAATGAATAAAATTCACCTCTATGTTCATCTGTCCCGCTGCCACCACAGACCTCTGACCAGTTCTCTGCTCTGTTCAGCTTTTTCTTTTCCTCTTTTTTTGCCATGTGATGTTGTTATTGAGAAACTCATTAAGTGTCAGAAACAAGAAAGATGCTAGGAGACTGAATCAGACTGAAGATTGTAACAAACCGTATTATTTTTATTGATTTTTTAGACCTTTCAAAGTTGTTTGGAATCAAGAAAAATAGCTTTGAATTTCAAAACAATTCTGTAAAGTTTTACATATTTTTGGTGAAATTTGAAACAAATTTGATTTGCCTCCGAGAAATTGCTTATCTCTATAAAGGCAGGTGTAGACAGTCATACATTCTTTCATTCGAGAGGATCGGGCTGATTGCAAATGACACTCTTATCTAGAAGAGCTAAAGCCAGAAATGGCGTGAGGCTTGCAAGGGAGACCAAAAGCAGCAAAAAAGGATTTTGGGAGTATGTCAAAGCAAAAGAAAAGTCAAAGATGCTATAGGATTTTTAGAGGCTGAAAAGTGTGAAGTAGTCAAAAATTATTTTGAGAAGGCCGAACTTTTAAATTTATATTTTGCATCTCTGTTCTCTAAGGGTACCATCACACTTGGTGACGCACTAGCGATCCCGACAATGATACAACCTGGTAGGGATCGCTGGTGCGTCGCTACGAGGTCACTGGTGAGTTGTCAAGCAGTCAGATCTCAACAGCGACGCAGCAACTATACGGAACGATACGATGGTCGTTGGGACCCTGTCTCTCAGACCTGTCGTATTGAGGTCATTCGTCGTTGTCCCTGTCAAACACAACGATGCATGCTGGCCAGCGGGACACCAGCAATCAAAAAATGGCCCAGGACATTCGTGCACGATCAGCGACATCGCAGCAGGGGCCCCATTGCCGCTATGCGTCACACGTAGCGAGATCGCAGGCGAGATCGCTGTTGCGTCACAAAATCGGTGACGCAACAGTGATCTCGCTCGCGATCTCACTATGTGAGACGTGGGGGTTAAGAAAGCAATTGTAACATCAACTGATCTTCATGGTGCCATTGAAAGGAATAAAAGAATCCACACTATCTATAATCAGAGCGACGCTGAGGAAACACATAGCTAATTTAAATTAATTTAAATCTCCTGGTCCAGATGAATTACATCCTAGGGTACTGAATGAGGTAGCAGAGGAAATTGTAGAACCACAGCCAGAATCTTTGAAAAATCCTGGAGAACAGGAGAAGTCCCAGAAGACTGGAGAAGGGCAAATGTTGTCCCTATCTTCAAAAAGGAAAGAAGAAGGCGCCAGGAAATTACAAACCAGTGAGCTTTCCTTCTATACTCGGAAAGATCTTTGAACAAATTATTAAACGGCATGTATGTAAGTACTTGGATAAGAATATAGTAAATAACCAAAGCCAGCACGGGTTTGTAGCAAGCAAGTCATGCCAGACTAATCTAATTAACCTCTATGATGGAATCACTGACTGGGTGGATCAGGGAAATGCTGTCGATATAGTATATCTCACCTTCAGCAAAGCATTTGATACAATAAAAAAATAATAAATGATTTCACATGCAATTTGAAGAGTATTTCAATTGGGGTACACCAAGGCTCTGTCCTGGCCCTAGTTTTGTTCAAAATTTTTTATAAATGATCTAGATAAGGGAACTGAAGGTAAACTAATCAAATTTGCAGACGATGCAAAGCTAGGAGGGTTAGCTAACACTAGAGAAGATAGAGAAAGGATTTAGTAGGATCTAGATAAGCTTGAACAGTGGGCAGTTACTAATAGAATGGTATTTAACAGAGAGAAATGCAAGATTCCACACCTGTGCAAGAAAAACGAAAATTGCATCTACAGAATAAGAGGAATAGAACTAAGCAACAGCACATGTGAAAGACTTGGGTATACTAATAGATCACAGACTGCACATGAGTCAACTGTGTGATGCAGCAGCAAAAAAGTCAAACACAGTTCTAGGATGTATTAAGAGAAGCATTGAGTCTAGATCTTGTGAAGTAATTATCCTCATCTACTACTTCTTCATCAGGTCTCATCTGGAATACTGTGTCCAGTTATGGGCACCACATTTTAAAAAAGACATTGAAAAACTGGAGCAAGTTCAGTGACCAGGATGGTGAGCGGACTGCAAAGCATGTCCTACGAGGAACGGTTAAAGGATCTGGGAATGTTTACGTTGAAAAAAAGAAAGCTAACAGAGGCTAGACAGACATCTGTCTGAGATGGTTTAGTAAATCCTGCATTGAGCAGGGGGTTGGACACTATGACCCTGGAGTTCCCTTCCAACTCTAACATTCTATGATTCTGTGATTCTATGATCAAACTCTGATCACAGTTTGATCAGAGGGTGTTGATAGTGTTATCCAATTCACTCAGTTGAGGACAGAGAAGATGGATAAAAAAAATACTCCAATGTGTCAGTGTGCAGAAAGCAGACCACACTCAGTTGTCATCCGAGGGCAGTTCGATGTTTTCCATGGATTCAAATATTGGATCACACTCAGGCATGCAGAGATTTTTTCCTCGGACAGTCTTTGTACTTGGAAAAAATTGGACATGTGCACAGCCCCATAGAATAACATTGGTCCATAAGGGAAGCTTGAATAAGACTGGATGAAAGTTAGCAGCACTGGACACAGTCACATGTAAGGATGCATCGTGGTGCCTATGCATACTATGAAGGATATATGGCACTGGCAATAGAACCCCAGCCCTTTTTTGTGCTTATCAAAAATCCGCTATTAATAATGTAGGCTGGAGAACTTGATACATTTATTGCCTATGCTAACTGTAACTACAGTATTTATTTCTGCTGTAAAAGTTTCTCTGTGGGGTTATCCAGGGATCCTGACAGTTTCTTTTTCACAAAGCCAGATACCTGTATCATATTTTGCAGTTTTCATCAGCAGAAATCTTTCATTTTTAATCTGTACCAAGGGAAATAGATCAAATTCCAAACCTTCTGCATTAAGGTACATGCCACTTCTGACCCTGAGAACATAATTACATTTTGCTGTTTTGACTGAATCTTTGACCAAAACCTGGCAAACAAACTGAAAAGAGATAAAGCTTACACACCACATCTATCACACATTCAAGCTGATAAAATAACTGGAAATACAGTCTTTCCACAAATAGCACTGCTGAGTTCATCAGAATATTATTTCAGATTTGGAACTTACAAACATAGTAACATAGTTATTAAGGTTGAAGGGAGACTTTAAGTCCATCTAGCTCAACCCATATCCTATCCTAACTTGCCCTAACATGTTGATCCAGAGGAAGGCAAAAAAAAACCCATGTGGCAAACAGTAAGCTTCACATTGGGGAAAAAAAATTCCTTCCCGACTCCACATACGGCAATCAGACTAGCTCCCTGGATCAACGCAATATTAAGGAAACTAGTGTATATACCCTGTAATATTATACTTTTCAAGAAAGGCATCCAGTCCCTTCTTAAATTTTAGTAGGGAATCACTCATTACAACATCATATGGCAGAGAGTTCCATAGTCTCACTGCTCTTACAGTAAAGAATCCGCATCTGTGAGTATGCTTAAACTTTCTTTCTTCCAGACATATAGGATGCCCCCTTGTCCCGTCACAGGTCTAAGAGTAAAAAGATCATTAGAAAGGTCTTTGTACTGTCCCTGCATATATTTATACATTGTAATAAGATCACCCCTAAGCCTTCAATTCTCCAAACTAAATAACCCCAAGTGTAATAACCTGTCTTGGTATTGCAGACCCCCTAGTTCCCTAATAACCTTGGTCGCTCTTCTCTGCACCCGCTTCAGTTCAGCTATGTCTTTCTTATACACCGGAGACCAGAACTGTGCATAGTATTCTAAGTGTGGTCGCACTAGTGACTTATATAGAGGTAAAATTATGCTCTCCTCATGAACATCTATGCCTCTTTTAATGCATCCCATTATTTTATTTGCCTTTGCAGCAGCTGCTTGACTCTGGCCACTAAATGTGAGTTTGTCGTCCACCCATACACCCAGGTCTTTTTCAGTGACTGTTTTGCCCAGTGTTTTACAATTAAGCACATAATTATACATCTTGTTCGTTCTACCCAAATGACCTTACATTTATCCCCTTTAAAGCTCATTTGCCATTTATCAGCCCAGGCCTCTAGTTTACATAAATCCTCCTGTAATATAAAATTGTCCTCCTCTGTATTGATTACCCTGCAGAGTTTAGTGTTATCTGCAAATATTGAAATTCAACTCTATGCCCCCTACAAGGTCATTAATAAATATGTTAAAACGAAGCGGGCCCAAAACTGACCCCTGTGGTACCCCACTGCTAACCGTGACCCAGTCCTAGTGTGCTCCATTAATAACCACCCTTTGTTTCCTATCCCTGAGCCAGCTCTTAACCCACCTACACATATTTTCCCCTATCCCCATTGTTCTCATTTTATGTATCAACCTTTTGTGTGGCACCGTATCAAAAGCTTTTGAAAAGTCCATGTACACCACGTCCACTGCATTCCCTTAGTCCAGTCTGGAACTTACCTCTTCATAAAAGCTTATCAGATTAGTCTGACAGGAACGGTCCCTTGTAAACCCATGTTGATATTGGGTCATGAGGTTATTCTTCTCCAGATACTCCAGTATAGTATCTCTTAAAAAACCCTCCAGGATTTTACCCACAGTTGAGGTTAAACTTACTGGCCTATAATTTCCGAGTTCAGTTTTTGTCCCCTTTTTGAATATTGGCACCACATTTTCTATACGCCAGTCCTGTGGTACAGACCCTGTTATTATGGAATCTTTAAAGATTAAAAATAATGGTCTATCTATAACCGTGCTTAAATCCTGCAGTACTCGGGGGTGTATCCCATCCGGGCCTGGGGATTTGTCAATTTTAGTGATTTTTAGACGCCGCCGTACTTCCTGCTGGGTTAAGCAGGTGGCATTTAATGGAGAATTTTTATCCCTAATCATGCTATCCGTCATGGGATTTTCTTGTGTAAATACTGTTGAAAAAAAGTCATTTAGCATATTGGCTTTTTCCTCATCCTCATCCACCATTTCACCCAGACTATTTTTAAGGGGACCAACACTATCATTTTTTAGTTTCTTACTATTTATGTAGTTAAAGAATATTTTGGGATTATTTTTACTTTCTCTGGCAATGAGTCTCTCTGTCTCAATCTTTGCTGTCTTGATTTGCTTTTTACAGAATTTATTTAATCTTCTGTATTTAGTTAATGCCTCATCACTACCTATTTGCTTTAATTCTCTAAATGCTTTATTTTTGTCCCTTACTGCGCCCCTTACAGCTCTATTTAGCCATAGCGGTTTCCTCCTATTTCTAGCATGTTTATTCCCATACGGTATATACTGTGCACAGGTGCTATTCAGGATACTAATAAACGTCTCCCATTTTCTTCGTGTATTTTTATGTCTCAGGATATCGTCCCAGTTAATTGCACCAAGATCATCTCTCATCCTTTGGAAATTTGCTTTCCTGAAGTTTAGTGTCCTTGTAACCCCTCTACTACACATCTTATTAAAGGATACATGAAAACTTATTAATTTGTGACCCCCAACCCTTACATTTGATATGCGGTCTGGCCTGTTGGTTAATATTAGGTCTAGCAGTGCCCCCCCCTTGTTGGGTCCTGAACCAGTTGTGAAAGGTAATTGTCTCTCATAGTTGTCAAAAACCTATTACCTTTGCTGGAACTGCAGGTTTCGGTTCCCCAATGTATTTCAGGGTAGTTGAAGTCCCCCATAATAATGACTTCTCCTTGAGTCGCAGCTTCATCTATTTGCTTGATGAGGATATTCTCTTTTGCTTCCATTATTTTTGGAGACTTATAACAAACCCCTATCAGTAATTTATTATTTTTCCCCCCTCCCCTTACCTCTACCCACAGGGACTCTACATTTTCATTAGATTCATATATATTATCACAAAGGATGGGTTTTAGGGATGATTTTACACATAAACACACACCTCCCCCTCGCTTATTTGTACGGTCATCTCTGAACAGACTATAGCCCTGTAAATTATCCGCCTAGTCATGGCTCTCGTCCAGACATGTCTCAGATATCCCCACCATGTCATAATTATGTTCCAACAACATTAACTCCAATTCCTCCATCTTGTTGGCAAGGCTTCTGGCATTAGTATACATGCACTTTATGTATCTCTCTGTACCTCTATTCTTTCTTAAATTATTAACTGTTCTAACCCCACCCCCCATGCCACCCCACACCCAGTTTCATTATTTGTGCCCAGGTCTCCATCTGCACTGTCTTCCCCTCCTATAAAAAGAATACCCTCCCCCCGTCCCTAGTTTAAAGACTCCTCCAACCTTCTAGCCATTTTCTCCCCCAGCACATCTGCACCCTCCCCATTGAGGTGCAGCCCGTCCCTAGCGTAGAACCTGTAGCCAACTGAGAAGTCGGCCAAGTTCTGCAGGAACCCAAACCCCTCCTTCCTACACCATTTCCTGAGCCACTTATTAACCTCCCTAATCTCCCGCTGCCTCTCTGGCGTGGCACGTGGTACAGGAAGTATTTCCGAAAATACCACCTTGGAGGTCCTTGCTTTAAGCTTACAGCCTAATTCCCTGAAATCATCTTTAAGGACCTTCCACCTACCTCTAACTTTGTCATTTGTGCCAATGTGCACCATGACCGCTGGATCCTCTCCAGCCCCTCCCAGTAATCTGTCATCCCGATCAGCGATGTGTCGGACTCAAGCGCTAGGTAGGCAGCACACCGTTCGACGATCCCTGTCTTTGTGACAGATTGCCCTATCTGTTCCCCTAATAACTGAGTCTCCCACTACCAGAACCTGTCTGGCCTTCCCTGCTCTCCTATTTCCCCCCTTACTGGAGCAGACACTCCTCCGGCTTTCAGAGGACATGCCTTGCTGCAGCAGTACTACTCCTGCACTAACACTCCCCTCATCTGCCAACTTAGCAAACTTATTGGGGTGTGCCAGATCAGAACTAGCCTCCCTGGTGCTCTTCCCTCTACCCCGCCTTCTAACAGTCACCCAGCTAGCTGCTTCATTGTCCTGCAGCTCCAACCTAGCATCCCCCCTCATCTATCCCATTGAGCGTCTGCTCAGTGAGCAGAAGACTCCTTTCCATATTGTCTATGGATCTCAGTGTTACCAGCTGCACATTTAGATCCAGTATCTGGGCTTCCAAATGCACAACGTGCTCACATCTCGCATAGCAGTATGCACCCTCGACTGGCTGTTCAAGGGTTTCATACATGCGGCAAGACGTGCACTGGATGGCATTGGCAATAGTGGAGCACATCCTAATGGGGATTGCACCAGACAATAAGATAAGCAAAAATAAATAAAAAGTATTAATAAAATATAACAGCAATTCAGTAATACCTCCCTTGGAAACTCCCTGAATCCAAAGTCACTGAATGTCAAGTCAAACACTTACCACAGTTCGCACTTATGCTCAGATCACACTCAGCTCGTTCACACTCGCTCAGGCAGAAGATTTAAAAGATTTTTTTTTTTTTTACCTTTTACCAGTACACCACCCTGCTGCTCAATGCACTTCCAAAAGGAGTTGAGCCCCAACCAGCTGCCCCTTATAAACCATTAATTATGAACTCCCACCCTTAATTAACCCCTTGTGAATATAGTTACGCCTAAAAATTTAAATGCAATATAGTTAACCCTTAAAAACACAGATAGTAAAATAAGAGATTAACCCTGTAGAGAGAAAAAATAGGTTAAACAAGCCCCCAAAAATTGAACAGGTAGAAAGCACTCAGCAACCTACAATTCAGCAACTCACACAGGTATTTGTTATAGGTTTTCCAAATACCTCTTCACTGAATCTCAAGTAACACACTTACGCTCAGGTCACACTCAGCTCATTCACACTCGCTCAGGCAGAAGATTTAAAAGATTTTTTTTTCCCTTTTACCAGTACACCACCCTGCTGCTCAATGCACTTCCAAAAGTACAGTACAGTAAAAATCTCTCTAAGCTCTGCTGCCATAAACTTCTGTTAACAAAGTTAAAAAAAAGAGATGAAGAAAATATTCAATAGTCCTCAGTAGAGTTGAGCGACTTTTGCTTTTTTAGGGTCGCGTTTCGTTTCGTGAAACCCGACTTTTCCAAAAGTCGGGTCGAGCAAGATCGTCCGATTATAGGGAAAAGTCGGGGTCGTCCCGAAACACGAAACCCAATGTAAGTCAATGGGGAATAAAAGTCGGCAGTGAGAGGAGGACAGGAAACACACCTACAGTGCCCATTTGAATGCCAAAAGCATCAATTCTTCTTACTTAAGCTTGTCAACCTTAATTAACTTCATAATACAAGTTACGCACTGAAAAATGGGGGTTATTTGGCTAAATTTGTGGGGGGGGAGGGCTGGCTGCAGGTTTTCATGTGCCCTGGGCGAAAGAGCGCCCCTTTAACACATACCACAACTCATCATGCTCCGATACGGCAGAGAAATAGCGGTATAGTACAATGAAAAATACCTCACTTTTTGCATCTCATGACGAGGCCCATCTATTTCTCCATACAAAATCATTGGTCCCATATAATGTTTGAAACAGTATATGATGAGCTCCACATAATGCTACAGTATATGTTGGTCCCCATGGATGAAGCTCCACTGTCTTATGGGCCCAAATAATGCTCCAAACATAATGGGCCCCATTTCTACTGCACTAGTGTATAATGGGCCCTGTAAATGCTGCTCCAGTGTCTGATGTCCACATTTGGAATGTTCCAGTGTATGGTGGGCCCCATCTATCATTCTCCAGAGTATAGTGCTCCCCAAAAATTGCTGTCCCAACATAGAAAACAATCAAATAAGTCTCCTCGCTAGGGAATCCCTGTACTTGTCTGGACAGGTGCTGTAGCTTGCTTAACAGCTCGCCAGCCGTTCTCACGCCCAGTATGGATTGCATGTGATTGCACAAAGGTTAGAAAGGGTACCGTATCCCTGGATAACATGTATGGATAGCGTACACATTCAAAATATATGTCTATACAGCATGAGGCAGGCTCAGACGGTGTTAGGCCCAGTATGGATTGCACGTCATTGCACAAAGGTTAGAAGGGGTACCGTATCCCCGGATAACATGTATGGATAGCGTACACATTCAAAATATATGTCTATACAGCATGAGGCAGGCTCAGACGGTGTTAGGCCCAGTATGGATTGCACGTCATTGCACAAAGGTTAGAAGGGGTACCGTATCCCCGGATAACATGTATGGATAGCGTACACATTCAAAATATATGTCTATACAGCATGAGGCAGGCTCAGACGGTGTTAGGCCCAGTATGGATTGCACGTCATTGCACAAAGGTTAGAAGGGGTACCGTATCCCCGGATAACATGTATGGATAGCGTACACATTCAAAATATATGTCTATACAGCATGAGGCAGGCTCAGACGGTGTTAGGCCCAGTATGGATTGCACGTCATTGCACAAAGGTTAGAAGGGGTACCGTATCCCCGGATAACATGTATGGATAGCGTACACATTCAAAATATATGTCTATACAGCATGAGGCAGGCTCAGACGGTGTTAGGCCCAGTATGGATTGCACGTCATTGCACAAAGGTTAGAAGGGGTACCGTATCCCCGGATAACATGTATGGATAGCGTACACATTCAAAATATATGTGTATACAGCATGAGGCAGGCTCAGACGGTGTTAGGCCCAGTATGGATTGCACGTCATTGCACAAAGGTTAGAAGGGGTACCGTATCCCCGGATAACATGTATGGATAGCGTACACATTCAAAATATATGTCTATACAGCATGAGGCAGGCTCAGACGGTGTTAGGCCCAGTATGGATTGCACGTCATTGCACAAAGGTTAGAAGGGGTACCGTATCCCCGGATAACATGTATGGATAGCGTACACATTCAAAATATATGTCTATACAGCATGAGGCAGGCTCAGACGGTGTTAGGCTCAGTATGGATTGCACGTCATTGCACAAAGGTTAGAAAGGGTACCGTATCCCCGGATAACATGTATGGATAGCGTACACATTCAAAATATATGTCTATACAGCATGAGGCAGGCTCAGACGGTGTTAGGCCCAGTATGGATTGCACGTCATTGCACAAAGGTTAGAAAGGGTACCGTATCCACGGATAACATGTATGGATAGCGTACACATTCAAAATATATGTCTATACAGCATGAGGCAGGCTCAGACCGTGTTAGGCCCAGTATGGATTGCACGTCATTGCACAAAGGTTAGAAGGGGTACCGTATCCCCGGATAACATGTATGGATAGCGTACACATTCAAAATATATGTCTATACAGCATGAGGCAGGCTCAGACAGTGTTAGGCCCAGTATGGATTGCACGTCATTGCACAAAGGTTAGAAGGGGTACCGTATCCCCGGATAACATGTATGGATAGCGTACACATTCAAAATATATGTCTATACAGCATGAGGCAGGCTCAGACGGTGTTAGGCACAGTATGGATTGCACGTCATTGCACAAAGGTTAGAAGGGGTACCGTATCCCCGGATAACATGTATGGATAGCGTACACATTCAAAATATATGTCTATACAGCATGAGGCAGTCTCAGACGGTGTTAGGCCCAGTATGGATTGCACGTCATTGCACAAAGGTTAGAAGGGGTACCGTATCCCCGGATAAGATGTATGGATAGCGTACACATTCAAAATATATGTCTATACAGCATGAGGCAGGCTCAGACGGTGTTAGGCCCAGTATGGATTGCACGTCATTGCACAAAGGTTAGAAGGGGTACCGTATCCCCGGATAACATGTATGGATAGCGTACACATTCAAAATATATGTCTATACAGCATGAGGCAGGCTCAGACGGTGTTAGGCCCAGTATGGATTGCACGTCATTGCACAAAGGTTAGAAGGGGTACCGTATCCCCGGATAAGATGTATGGATAGCGTACACATTCAAAATATATGTCTATACAGCATGAGGCAGGCTCAGACGGTGTTAGGCCCAGTATGGATTGCACGTCATTGCACAAAGGTTAGAAGGGGTACCGTATCCCCGGATAACATGTATGGATAGCGTACACATTCAAAATATATGTCTATACAGCATGAGGCAGGCTCAGACGGTGTTAGGCCCAGTATGGATTGCACGTCATTGCACAAAGGTTAGAAAGGGTACCGTATCCCTGGATAACATGTATGGATAGCGTACACATTCAAAATATATGTCTCAGGAGGCAGGCTCAGACGGTGTCAGGCACAGTATGGATTTGACGGCCCAGATTACGCAGCGGAGGAGCAGGGAGAGGTAAAGATTGCAAATGCTGGGGCCCTGGCCAAGCAAGGGGGGCCCACTCGTGGGCGTCGGTACTGGCACTGGGCCCCTCATAGTACAGCGGTGTGTCTGACGGCGGGTGTGCACCACCACCGTCAGAGACACTTGATTGCACTATGAGGGACCCTGTGCCAGTGCCCGCGCCCAAGAGTCGGCCTACCCACCTGTCCAGGGCAACAGCACTCACACGGTGTCGTGCGCTAGGTGGTGACCCCGGCCATGGGGGGGGGCAGCACAGTTAGGGAGTTTTAGAAAGTGGCATATGTTGATGTTGGACATTCAACTGATGCAAAAGGCGAAATAGGTGAAGTACCAGGAAGAGGTGGACCAAAGCAAGCCATTTTTCTGTCACCCTATGTGTCATCAGGGGAAGGTGGGACAAAATCCTTGGAAACCCATGCGTGGTTCATTTTAATGAAGGTTAGATCATCCACATTTTGGGTTGACAGACGGGTCCTTTTTTCTGTCAGGATTGATCCAGCTGCACTGAAGACTCTTTCCGATAGCACACTTGCAGCTGGGCAAGCGAGCTCCTGTAAGGCATATTGGGCCAATTCAGGCCAGGTGTCCAGTTTAGCGGCCCAATAGTCAAAGGGGAATGACCTGTGTGGGAGAACATCGATATGGGAGGAAAAGTAGTTTGTAACCATAGTTGACAACTGCTGTCTCCTGTCACTTTCCATCGATGCAGTATTACCAGTTGTGTGAGCGGTATTTGAAAAATCAGTCCACAACATTGTCATGAAACCCCTGTCTCCAACGCCACTTCTGCTGTGTGCACCACGAACACCTCTGCCAAGCTGCCCCCGGCCCGTACCTGCTCGTGTGAGAACCATCACCGCTGCTGTGTGCTGGGAATGCCTCAAGCAACCGATTTACCAGAGTTGCTTGTTTATTAGCCAATATTAGGTCAAGGTTCTCCTGTGGCATGATGTTTTGTAATTTGCCTTTATAGCGTGGATCCAGGATGCTGGCCAACCAGTAGTCGTCATCGTTCATCATTTTGGCAATGCGGGGGTCCCTTTTTAGGATCCGCAAGGCATAATCTGACATGTGGGCCAATGTTCCCGGTGTCAATGATGCACTGCGAGTGCTGGGTGGAGGAGCACTTTCTGGCAAATCCACATCCCTCCAGTCACGCACAAACCCTGTACCAGACCTTGCCACGCCAACATTTTCACTTGCCCCACGAGATGCATCCTCCTCCCCTAAGTAATCATCCCCATCATCCTCCTCCTCCTCCTCCTCTTCTTCCTCCACCTCGTCCAGGAGAGGTCCCTGAGCAGACAATGGCTGAATGTCATCAAGGATTCCCTCCTCCTCATCAACATTGGCTGCAGACGCCTGCTCCTTAAGGTGCGTCAAAGTTTGCATGAGCAGACGCATAAGTGGGATGCTCATGCTTAGGATGGCGTCGTCTGCGCTTACCAGCCGTGTGCATTCCTCAAAACACTGAAGGACTTTACAAAGGTCTTTCAGCTTCGACCACTGCACGCCTGTCAACTCCATGTCTGCTCTCAAAGTGCCTGGCCGTGTATCCTCCCACAAATGCATTATGGCCTGCCTCTGCTCGCACAGCCGCTCCACCATGTGCAGGGTGGAGTTCCACCTTGTTGCAATGTCGATAATGAGGCGGTGGTTGGGAAGGTGGAGCAATCGCTGCAGCTTCTGCATACGAACGGAGTGTACAGGCGACCGGCGGATGTGCGCGCACAGTCTTCTCACCTTCTGGAGCAGGGCTGTTAACTCCGGATAATTTTTGAGGAAGCACTGCACCACCAGGTTCAAGGTGTGAGCCAAGCAAGGTATGTGGCTGAGTTTTGAAAGGGCTATGGCTGCCACAAAATTACGGCCGTTATCACTAACTACCTTGCCTGCCTCAAGATGTACACTGCCCAGCCATGACTCAGTTTGTCGCTTCAAGTACTCGGCCAGCACCTCGGCGGTGTGTCTGTCGCCCAAACACATCATCTGCAACACAGCCTGCTGACGCTTTCCACTAGCTGCTCGATAGGGGGACACATCGTGTGCAACAGTGGCAGCTGCAGATGGAGTGCTCGTACGACTGCGCTCTGTGGACGAGCTTTCGCTTCTGGAGGAGGAGGAGGAGGAGGAGGGTCGAACGCCTACAGCCAACTGTTTCCTATACCGTGGGCTAGGCAGCACTGTCCCACCACCGCTGTCCCCTGTGGACCCTGCATCCACCACATTAACCCAGTGCGCAGTGATGGACACGTAACGGCCCTGGCCATGCCGACTGGACCATGCATCAGTTGTGAGGTGCACCTTTCCGCTCACTGACTGCTTGAGTGCATGGACAATGCGGTCTTTCACATGATGGTGGAGGGCTGGGATGGCTTTGCGAGAGAAGAAGTGGCGACTGGGTAGGTCATAGCGTGGTACTGCATAGGCCATGAGTTCGCGGAAAGCTGTGCTTTCCACCAACCGAAAGGGCATCATCTCAAACGAGATTAGTTTGGCAATGTGGGCGTTCAAACCCAGTGTACGCGGATGAGAGACTGAGTACTTTCTTGACCTACTCATAGTGTCTGGGAGGGTGAGCTGGACTTGAGAGCTGCATATGGTGGAAGTAGCGGTGGACAGGGCGGACTGAGAGAGGGTTGATGATGGTGATGGAGTTGGTGTTCTTTCTGATGGCCTAGAATCAGTCTTTCGTTGATATAACAGTGGGATTCCCTGACTGCTGTGGCCTTGCAACGACACCTCAACATTTGCTGCTGTGCTAACCGGTGGGCTTACAGTGGGGGAAACAATGTAGCGTTGCTGACTACCTTCGTTGTGATCAGTTGCACATGTGGCACTTGAGGTTTGGTGTTGTGTCCACGCTTGCAAGTGCATGCTGGTTAAATGTCTAAGCATGCAACTGGTATTCAAATTTTTCAGATTTTTCCCTCGGCTAAAGGTCTTTGCGCACTTCTTACAGATAACCTTGGCCTGATCATGAGGATTTTGTTCAAAAAACTGCCACACTGCACTCTTCCTACTTTGGCAGACATTTTGCGGCCTAGCACGCTGTGATCATTTGACCCTCTGGACAAGCTGTCCAGCAACTCTTTTGATGTTTGGAACCTGTCTTTGGAGTGCTCCGGGCCTGCCAGATAACAGCTGTTGCGATGTCGATGTCTGCTGTGGATGCTCCTCATCTGAGCTATTGGAAGCAGCACCCTCTTCCCCCAATGGATGCCAATCTGGGTCAACAACTGGGTCATCCATCACCTCCTCTTCTATGTCATGTGCACCTTTCTCTGTGTCACCGTGTATGGTGGTATAGTGTGCGGGAAGGGGCACCTGAGTCTCATCAGGGTCAAAATCTGGCTCTGTACACTGCGAGGACAATGTAGTGCTCTGAGTGAATGTACCAGCAGAATCATCCATCAGCGGCTGTGCATCAGTGCACTCCATGTCAGATTCATCTTGGCCTGGGTAATTCACCATTTGACTTGATAATCCAGGCATGGTATGTGAAAACAGCTCCATGGAGTAATCAGTAGTATGGCCTGCGTCATCCTTCAATCTTGGTTGGGGTGAAGGACACAAGGAAAGGTGTGGTTCATGAACATGAGCCTCCAATGACGACTCAGTGCTTTTACTTTTTACAACTGAAGAAGAGGAGGCGATAGAGCTGGAGGCTGAGTCAGCAATGTAAGACAAAACTTTTTCCTGATGCTCTGCCTTTAAAAGCGGTTTGCCAACTCCTAGAAAACTAAGCGTTCGAGTCCTTATGTAGCCAGACGATGACGCAGGGTCAGCACCTCCTGCATTCGGTCCTATTTTGCTCTTGCCACTACCATCAGATCCACCACCAACACCATCATTACCAGCTGCCAACCCCCGCCCAATTCCACGGCCTCTTCCACCAGCCTTCCTCATTTTTGGTAGAAATGTAGACAAAATCCAACAAACTATATAGTAATGTAAAACAAGGTACAAGGTGTCTATAGGACAGGGGAGTTTTAGAATTTCTGCACACACTTGTGGACAGTGGACACTTGTGGATTGTGTGCGGCCCACTGATATCTGAGCGCTATGTGACACGCTCGATGGCACAGCTGCCTGTGACCAAAGTGACGAGAGGATAATGGAGATTTTGAATCTCTGCGTACACTTGTGGACAGTGGACACTTGTGGATTGTGTGCGGCCCACTGATATCTGAGCGCTATGTGACACGCTCGATGGCACAGCTGCCTGTGACCAAAGTGACGAGAGGATAATGGAGATTTTGAATCTCTGCGTACACTTTTGGACACTGGACACTTGTGGATTGTGTGCGGCCACTGATATCTGAGCGCTATGTGACACGCTCGATGGCACAGCTGCCTGTGACCAAAGTGACGAGAGGATAATGGAGATTTTGAATCTCTGCATACACTTGTGGACAGTGGACACTTGTGGATTGTGTGCGGCCCACTGATATCTGAGCGCTATGTGACACGCTCGATGGCACAGCTGCCTGTGACCAAAGTGACGAGAGGATAATGGAGATTTTGAGTCTCTGCATACACTTGTGGACAGTGGACACTTGTGGATTGTGTGCGGCCACTGATATCTGAGCGCTATGTGACACGCTCGATGGCACAGCTGCCTGTGACCAAAGTGACGAGAGGATATTGGAGATTTTGAATCTCTGCGTACACTTTTGGACACTGGACACTTGTGGATTGTGTGCGGCCCACTGATATCTGAGCGCTATGTGACACGCTCGATGGCACAGCTGCCTGTGACCAAAGTGACGAGAGGATAATGGAGATTTTGAATCTCTGCGTACACTTTTGGACACCGGACACTTGTGGATTGTGTGCGGCCCACTGATATCTGAGCGCTATGTGACACGCTCGATGGCACAGCTGCCTGTGACCAAAGTGACGAGAGGATAATGGAGATTTTGAATCTCTGCGTACACTTGTGGACAGTGGACACTTGTGGATTGTGTGCGGCCCACTGATATCTGAGCGCTATGTGACACGCTCGATGGTACAGCTGCCTGTGACCAAAGTGACGAGAGGATAATGGAGATTTTGAATCTCTGCGTACACTTTTGGACACTGGACACTTGTGGATTGTGTGCGGCCACTGATATCTGAGCGCTATGTGACACGCTCGATGGCACAGCTGCCTGTGACCAAAGTGACGAGAGGATAATGGAGATTTTGAATCTCTGCGTACACTTTTGGACACTGGACACTTGTGGATTGTGTGCGGCCCACTGATATCTGAGCGCTATGTGACACGCTCGATGGCACAGCTGCCTGTGACCAAAGTGACGAGAGGATAATGGAGATTTTGAATCTCTGCGTACACTTGTGGACACTGGACACTTGTGGATTGTGTGCGGCCCACTGATATCTGAGCGCTATGTGACACGCTCGATGGCACAGCTGCCTGTGACCAAAGTGACGAGAGGATAAGGGAGATTGGATTGCTTTTAAAAAAGCAGTTTGCGGAGCAGTGGGTAAACAGCAATGCCAGCGTGTCAGGAAGACTTAAAAGGCAGCCCAACAACCAACACCACTGATACACCACAATATAGCCTCCCCTTGCACTGCACACACAGTGACTTGTGTGTTGTGCAGGCCAAATCGCTAGCAGCAGAAGCAGTTTTTTTGTCTTCTTCCCTGCCTAACGCTCTCCCTACAGAATCAGCAGCAACCTCTCCCTATACTAAGATCGGCAGAAGTAAGATGGCGGTCGGCGTGCACGCCCTTTTATACCCCTTGTGACGCCCACCAAAGAAAGCCAATCACTTGCATGCCCTTCTGAAAGATGGTGGTGACCCGTGCCTATGTCATCACGTTGCCCACAGTGTCCGTGGATCCTGATTGGCTGAAAAAGAGCGCAAAACAAACTTTTGAAACGCGACTTTGGCGCGTAAGTCGCCGACCTCGTGGCCGACCTCATCCTAGGGTCGGGTTTCGTTTCATGAAACCCGACTTTGCCAAAAGTCGGCGACTTTTGAATTTTTTCGACCCGTTTCGCTCAACTCTAGTCCTCAGTGCAACAACATATGGTAAATCTGCATCTCAAGAATCACCCGATACAGTGGAGAATAATACAAGGAGGGACAGATAAAAACCCCAAGAAAGCGAGAGAGAATAACCCAGGAATACATATATTTTATGAAAGTGGGCTGGGTATAGCAAAAATGCCAAACAAAGTTGGCAAAAACAAGTCAAAAACAAAGGTTTATTCTGGGACTCATTAGACAGAAATGTCCAGGGTATGTTTGAAGACTTCCATTGAAGGAGAACTCACTACCTCTCGTGGCAGCCTGTTCAACATTGATCATGCTCACTGCCTAAAAAATTTTTTCTAATATTATTATTATTATTTATTTATTTATATAACACCATTGATTCCATGGTGCTGTACATGAGAAGGGGTTACATACAAATTACCGATATCACTTACAGTAAGCAAACTAACAATGACAGACTGATACAGAGGGGAGAGGACCCTGCCCTTTCGGGCTTACATTCTACAGGATGGTGGGGGAGGAGACAGTAGGTTGGTGGGTTGCAGCAGTTCCGGTGTTGGTTGAGGTGATATCTCCGGTAGTGGTGAGGAGGTAGCGGAGTGATTGCAGGCTGTAGGTTTTCTTGAAGAGGTGGGTTTTCTGGTTCCGTCTGAAGGATCCGAGTGTGGTTGATAGCCGGACGTCTTGGGGCAAAGAATTCCAGAGGATAGGGGCTATTTGGGAGAAGTCTTGGAGGAGGTTGGGTGAGGAGCGAATAAGTGTGAAGGAGAGAAGGATGTCTTGGTAGGACCGGAGATTACGTGAGGGAAGGTATCAGGAGATTAGTTCAGAGACATATGGGGGAGACAGGTTATAGATGGCCTTGTAGGTCAGTATTAGTAATTTGAACTGGATGCGCTGAGGGAATGGGAGCCAGTGAAGAGATTTGCAGAGGGGAGAAGCGGAGGAGTAGCGAGGAGAGAGATGAATTAGTCAGGCAGCAGAATTAAGGATGGACTGGAGAGGTACAAGGGTGTTAGCAGGGAGACCACATAAAAGGATGTTGCAGTAGTCGAGGAGGAAGATCATGAGGGAATGCACAAGCATTTTAGTAGATTGAGGGTTGAGGAAAGGACGGATTCTGGAAATATTTTTGAGCTGGAGGCGACAGGAGGTAGAAAGAGCTTGCATGTGCAGTTTGAAGGACAGGGCAGAGTCAATGGTTACTCCGAGGCAGTGGACTTCCGGTACTGGGGAAATTACGATGTCATTAATTGTTATAGGTAGGTCGGGTAAGGAAGATCTGTGAGATGGAGTAAAGATGATGCGTTCAGATTTGTCCACATTGAGCATGAGGAAGCGAGAGGAGAAGGAGGATATGGCTGACAGACACTCTGGGATTCTGGACAGCAGAGAGGTGATGTCTGGGCCAGAGAGGTAGGTCTGAGTGTCATCAGCATAATATCTAATCTGTATCTTCTCCCATTCAGTTTCATCCCACTGCTTCTTGTGTTTCCATGTGCAAATGAGAATAATGATCCCTCTACACTGTGACATCCTTTAGATATTTGTAGACTCCTATTAAGTCTCCTCTTAGCCTTCTTCTTTGCAAGCTAAACATTCCCAGATCTTTTAACCATTCCCCATAGGACACCATTTGCAGTCCGCTCACCATCCTGGTAGCTCGTCACTGAACTTGTTCAAAATAGGTGTGAAAATGCCCAAAATTTCCAAATTTGAGCCACTTCATGTTGCTTAACAATATAGAAAAGTGGGGTGATTTGATAAACTCAATTAATTTAAAGGTAGTGTACCACTACGAAAGATCAGACTAAAACTCTTATACTGCCTATACTATCAATGTCAATACAGTAAAAAAAAAAAGGCATGTCGACATATACAGTACCACTCAAACATTTGAAAAAAAACAACCTTATAAACAATGGATGTTTAAGTTAAAAGTTACCGACTCATCAGCATGAAGTCCAGCATTGATCTCCCGGTGCTCGGTCCTCACTATGGTGCAGCCAACATGAAGAATAACTCATGCTTGGGTGAAACAGGAAACCCAATCTTTTTATATAAACTTTTTTTTTCTTGGCCATATTCGAACTAATTTTACGCGAAATCATAATATTATAATCTTCCTCTCCCCCTTCAACCAAATCGACTGTCTACCATCTATTTCTATATGGTGCATTCCCAATGGGTTCAGTACTACTTTTGACACATATCTCTCTTTGGTGTCATGGCATATTACATTTTTAAATATTCACCTCTAGTATTATCTTACACATTTTTGCTCCTATCCAGCCACTTTCTATTACCATACATCAAACAGTCTTGTCAATAAATCGGACGAATGCAATGCGATAAAAAAATCGCATTGCTTTCGTCCCAATATTATTCTATGGTTTAGCTCCCATCATCCGATTTTTTATCGGATCTGTTCCTCGGACCGAGACAATCGCAGCATGCTGCGATTGTCAGCGATTTTCAGATCGGATTCGCCAATGCAAGTCTATGGGTGCGATTAAAAATCAGATTCAAAACAGACCATACGTGTGACTGGCGATTAAATCGCAACACTTCTCCTGGTCAACAGGAAATAGCATCAGGAATTGGCAGGAAACTTTGGGATGAAAATTACACTTGCAGCATAAAAAAAACCCAGGAAGAACGCCTCCACAGAGTCCTCCATCATGTCCACACCAGTCAATGTGGAAATGCTGATAGTTCTGGTCCAGGAGAGGCCAGAACTATGGGACCAGAGAGATCCCTACTATGCTGACCGGACACGCAAGGAGGCAGTGTGGAGAAGAATCTGTGCCCAGATGTTCAGTGGCTATGCGGCAAGACCTCGGGAGGAGCATGAGCAAATTAGTAAGGCTGGTTTCACATTAGCGCTTTTTAAGCGCACGCACGGCCGGGGGTAGCTCCGCCTCCGAGCCGGCTCACCTGCCGGCGCACCGTCAAAAGTGCGCAGCGCAGGTCAAAGCGCAACTAGGGCACGGCCTGCGCACGATCTGCGCACCCTATGCTAAAGATAGGGTGCGCCGATCGCAGGTGCCGCTGTCCGCTAGGAGGCGGCGCTACAAGCAAGGGGCGGGCACGCCGGGCAGAGAGCCGGCTCGGGGGCGGAGCTACCCCCGGCCGTGCGTGCGCTTAAAAAGCGCTAATGTGAAACCAGCCTAAGTTAAATAATGAGTACACATAATCAAAAACCCTAATGTAATATGCTCAATGTAAGTTACAAGATGTGGCGTCATTGCTCACATATCTGTAACAAATTCCTACGCCATTTAATGTGTGCATATTTTCAACATCTAAATTACACCTCCCTGACTGGTGACATCATGACGATTTTTAGTCCTAAAAATGTAAATACTTAGCTAATTGTTCTGCCACCAAATGCAGTGCTCTCCTTGTTTTTTTGTCCATATCTTAGCCAGTATATATCTTTTGTTTTTTGACTCAAAATATAATAGATGTTTGCATCATTACCACAAGTTTTTCTACATTTTCTTTGAAATTCAGTTGTTTAGAAGGTCCTTTTTTGTAGTAGGCCTCAACCTGTTACTTATTTTGGTAGTATTGGTGTCGAGCCATCAGAAATATTCATATAAGTTTCAAAATGTGTGCCTAAGCAAATGTATACCGTTGATAACATAGCCATGTGTGGTCTTAGGAAATCCTGTGTTTTGTTTCACATTGTAGTAACTGATGTGACAAGGCGTTGGTGCAGCTGTAGGGACACATATAGGAGGGAGAGACAGCTGAGGGTCCGTAGTGGAGCGGCCGGAACCGCAAAGAGGAAATACCTCTACTTCGTCCGCCTACATTTCCTTGCTCCTGTGATGGATCTGAGACCGTAAGGGCAGGGTTTAATGTAGTACTCTGTATTTTCGCTATGCAAACTCTAAATTTTTTTTTTTTTTAATTGTAGCACCGAGTCAAACTTCACAGAGAGGGAGACGGGTTCCGACTCTGAGGTGGTGATTGATCCAGAGTCGGATGGTGCTGCATGGTCAGACCCATCTGCAGGACTTCCCAGAGCCACACCACCACCACCAAGGTCACCACCACCAGAATCTGGTAGCCAGGCAGCACAGCATGATGACCAGGGCAACAGTAGCAGCCCTACCATGCCTCTGGATCCCTCTCCACAGCCTTCTGCCCTACCACGACAAGGCAGGCGCAGGAGAGAAGGAGCACCATTGTGAACAAGGATGCAGGTTGACCGAGGTGTCTTGGACTACTTGTCCACAGCTGCTCATGATGATGGGGAGGAGGCTTATGGGCGCAGTCTGGCACAGTACTTGAGGGCAATTCCCCGTGGGTACAGGCTGCATACCAGAGAGGCTCTCCAAATCGTTTTGGATGCCAGCACACCACCCAATAATCCCCGCACTGTGTTTTAGTTTCTGGAAAGGTGGCAGCTGTCAGATGAAAATCAAATTGATAGGCTGGTTGGACTTGATGTGACAAGTCAACCATCCTTGGAACCTGTTCCTCCTCCTCCTCCTCCTCCACCACGGGTGCCAACACCTCCGCCTCAGCCTGCACACATCCCCAATGTGGCTCCACAGGTCCAATATATGGGCCTGGGCGCACATGCCCAATATGGCCACTTTAACGTACCCAATGTTGGAGGGTGGCCCCAACATGGGTATGTTAGACATGGCCATATTGGGGGATATGGGCAATTAGGGCAGCCCTACCATGACTACCCCCACTAATTTCAAAATTACCCCTACCCAAACCCCCAAATAGATCCTGCCAGGATGCAACAGATGGCACAGCCAACTGGCAGCGCACAGGGGGACAGAGATGTGGCCCAGCCAGCAAGGGCAAATGTCCAAACAGGACCCCCACCTTCACCACCCCCAACCTACCATGACTTGTAGGTTTTCCTTTTGGCCTTTTTTTGAGGTTGTCTGTTTTATACATTATGTTTCTTTTTTGTGTCTTTAATGTTAACTACTAATGTGCTGCAAACATTATGCCATATGGCATTAATATGGTCATTTGCTTTCGGCATTCCCAAAAAAAAAAAAAACAAGTAATAAACTTGTTAACATTCACATTGTGTGCCTGTTCCTGTTCATACATGTTCTGTAATGTGTTAGATAGATCTACTAAAAATTACTCAGAAAAAAAACACAAAAGGGCAAGCAAAAATCTTTATGAGAACACAACACAACCAAACCACTACATAGATAAGGCATCATTTTGCCAGGGAGTAGCACCCTTAGGTGTTAGAAAATAAGTAGTGAACACATCACGTACTTTGAGTCCAGAAATTGGATGATGGGGTGGGATTACATGTGTCCTAGGCCTAGACACGTTTGCAGACTCAACTTCAGCATCATCATGTGAGGGGCAGTCCAGTCATGAATTCTTGTGAAGTTATGTAGGACAACACAGGCTTTAATAACTTCATTGACATTTGCTTCAATCAGCTGAATTGCGGACTGTAGGACCCTCCATTTTGCCGAAAGAATACCAAAGGCGCACTCCACCAGTCGCCGAGCACGTGATAGGCGCAAGTTAAATATTCTACGCCGGCGGTCAAGGGTTCGTCGCGAATATGGCCTTATGACATGTCTGGTCAATTGAAACGCCTCATCTGCTACAAGAACATAAGGCACCGGTTCCAGATTTGAGTCTGGAAGCTGACGTGGTGGTGGTAGGTCAAGCTCATTATTACGCAGCCGCCGACCCATAATGGAAGAATTGAAGACTCTGGAGTCTCCAGTTCTTCCATAGGCTCCAATATCTACAATTATAAACCTGTAGTGAGTGTCGACCAGAGCCAACAATACTACAGAAAAATATTGTTTATAATTATAGAATTGTGACCCTGAGTTCGGCAGCTTACGCACACGGTTGTGCTTCCCATCCAGGGCTCCAATACATTGTGGAAACTGGCACGTGGCCTCAAATCCATGGGAGATACGCAACCAGTCTGCCATTTTGGGCTACGGCATTACCACATGATGGAGTCTGGACCAGATTTCGGAGCATGTAGACCGGACAATGCCAGAGATTGTTGATTTCCCAATTAAAAATTCTAAATGCAGACCAGCATATGAAAGGCCAGTTGAAAGGAAGCTAAAAAAAAAAAACATGAGTACACAGCACAAACAACAGATAAAGCTTAAATTGCATTTCAAGTCTAGGAATTCTAAAGTAGGCATGATCAACATTAAATTACATGCCATGGCTTGGTTAAGTAATACACAAGCATATAATGTTTATTTGGAAATGTGCTAGTAAAAATGTGATCAAAAAAGGCAATAATAAGGTTCAAGGTCTGGTAAGGAAATATGCTGCTTCACACATCATCAACATATTGCTTTAAGACATACCGTAAGGTGAGGAGTAGACGCTCCTCTGCAGAAATAGCTTTGCGCATCCTCGTGTCCTGAAACGTGATCCCAGGGCGCACAATCTCGAGCAAAAGATCAAATGTAGCAAGGCTCATACGACAATATTGAAAGAACGTCTCCGGATGGCTACGCAGAGATGTATAGAGATGATGGAAATGGCCTTTAGATATCCTTCTGAGCAAAAGCAGATGGACCCACATTCGTCTACGCCTCCTCAGATCCACAATCACAGGGTATTGCTCCCCAAAACGTCGGGATATAACCCAATAGAAAAGAACACGCTCAGTGGTGTTAAAAGTCAGCCTGTCTGTCATGTTTAGCACAAAGCAGAGATAACAAAATCCAAGCACTGACTGTATGGCAAAGGTAACAGGCTCACACCTGTTGTAGAGCCCATAAATATAGGGCGGGATGAATTTTTAAATTAGTTTCAGGCCTAAAAACCGTTATTTGTCCATTTAGTAAGGCTCCGAATAAAAATCGCAAGACAGATGTCAAACGGATGCTTACATGCGAATAAAATGGGATCAACGATGAAAAATCGGATCACAGACGGATCACTGGTCAAGAAAGCTTGGTGCGATTTCGGAACGTAAAAATCGGACCGATTTTTTAATGGTTGTGTGTGACTCCAGCCTCAGAAAAACGAAAGAGATGGAGGAAAAAAGAGATTTCCATGAATATATTACCGTAACAACAAGTAAATCAGATGTATCTGTTAAATACGAAATATTTAGAGAAATATATCATATAAATCTCTGGGTGCCCTGTCCAAGAAGAATGAGAGGAAGAAGAGAAATATTTCAATGAAAAAGAATAAAAAAGTTAATACATTCACCAGAGCATCCTGAGGAGCAAAATGATAGGAAAAAGTAATATTTGGAAATGCAATAGTTCGTACTGAGGCCGTACAACACCAGAGCATAAGAAATGAGAGCAGCATGGAAAATAATTACCTTTTGTAATGTCAGGCCCTAGAATATGAATAGAAGCACCAGATCTGGCACCCAAGACACAGCATCCTCTGACATATGATTGATGTACACAAACCCATAGGAAAGTGGAAGTTGCTGCCCCATCTGCTGCTCAAGTGAGAAATTCGAGGAAGATGAAATCCCAAATTATCTTCCTCTAATAGGAGACAATGCCTTAAAGTATTCTATCATTACAGCCAAAGGTAACCACAGTCATTTGTGATTTCAGAAAAAAAAGGTGAAAATTTAGAGCCATCTGTCGCTCAGTTGAACAGGAGGATGCAGGTATGGAAATAAGTAGGTTTCTCCGTTTGGTAATGGCGAGAAATTTCTTGGGCAGTGTTTTCCCTCTGAATGGAAATACACCCTCATCACCAGTGCAGTGAAATATTGTTATGAGTGAATATGTGTTCAAGAAAAGTAAGAAGCTGATGCTGCATATGGCTTCACTCCGGTCTCCAAGGTCTACTTCTGGAAGAAAAACACACTTAATGACTCCTTTCCTCCAAAACCTGTTCATCACTTTCGTTAGACACTAGTTCCTGGGGAGACCATGTGCTCCAAACAAAGGGAGAAATATTAAATGGTCTTTCCTTTCTTAGCCATAATTGGATGCTGATTAGTTCAGAGAACTTTGCCAAAGAGGCTTATTAATATTGAATAAATTGTTATTATTTTCTATTCCAGCAACATCTTTGTATGTTTCTAAAGGGCAGATCCAATGAATGAGCTCTCCTCATTATAGCTATAATTTGTCCAAAATTTACATGCATGCAGTCATTAAAAGAAAAAGAAAAAGCAAATCCCAACCAACTGGGAATGGACTGAATACTTAACATATATCCTTTTATTCAACATTGTGGAAGAAGCATAGGACTGAAACAGTACAAAGTTCACAAATGGTGATAATAGACCGATTAGAGATGTGCCCTTTCTTAACTTTCCTGTAGTGTAAAGGGTAATTCCCAAAATAACAGACTATTCCTTATTCATAGGATAGAGGATAACTTGCTGATTTCTGACGTCTGATCACTAGAACACCCAACGATCACAAGATCAGAGTTAGGAACAGGCTGCCACGAGAGGTGGCGAGTTCTCCTTCAATGGAAGTCTTCAAACAGAGGCTGGACAGACATGTGTCTGAGATGGTTTAGTGAATCCTGCATTGAGCAGGGGGTTGGACACGGTGACCCCAGAGGTCCCTTCCAACTCTAACATTCTATGCTTCTATGATACTGCGAACCCCAAGAATTGGACTCTGTCTTGAATGGAGTACAGGTGCTTTTGTTAAGCATGTGCTTTTCTCCCTCATTCAAGATAGGACTGCATAGACCCAAAGTTAGGGTTCCAAAGCCCATATCTTAGGATCGGACCTCCATCGATCAGTTATCCCCATGGATAGAGGATAAATTGTGATTTTGGTTATACCATTTTTAATATATCCTTTGAAGAACGGTGAAAGATAAGTAGCCTGGAAATCAAAACATGTCTATGTGTCTCCCCCCACACACACACACTTCTCACCTAGTGTTTGTGATGTTACTTTTAGCCTCTGATGGGTTTTGCTAATGTGTTTAGATATTCAATTACATTTTCCTAATGGGAAATCAAAGACCTTCATTTAATTAGTGATGTGGTGAAGGAGGGCACAAAAATAAATAAACACCCTCGAAAACAATACTACTATTTAGAAAAGGGTATGGCACTACTATGAGGCTTCTAAGAAATGAGAGGGTGTCGCCACATCCTGTCCCACCCCCCGCTCCACCCATGTTATCAGAGGTGGCTGACACTACTTTGAAAACACCAAGATTTTTTGCGCATGCTTACATTTTGCAACTTTTTAAAGTGCTTTTCACCAGATTTCTATTATAATTAATAGAATATAGTACCCATATTCTTCTACATTTAAAGGGACCGTGTCATGGTGTAAATAGTACGTGATCAGCAGGCAGGGGATGTTATAGAACAGGAGGAGCTGATTACATTGATATACAGTTTTCTCGAAAAAGTTTCATTCATTGAAATTTTGGGTATTTGCATGCATATTACAGTTGTCAGTCCTAGTCAGTGACTTTACAGTCTTCCTTGTATGATAGCTTTCAGTTACTAGTAGGACCGCCCACTGGACTCATCTGCATTCAAACACCAGAGATTTTACTGAATAAAATACAAGTTATACTGAATCTTTACCAAGAAATCTACATATCAATCTTCTCCATCTCTATAAAATGCCGTCTACAGATAGGACTGGTCGTTGAGTACTATGTGTAAGATTCCCTTTAACAGTGCACACAATGTTACAAATGGAAACCAATAAATATTTATCTTCAAGTTCTGCATATTTTTTTGCATTTCATAGTGGGAGAAGATAAAAATGTCACCAATGCCAAAGTAACTTAACTCTTTTTAGTTCTGTGTCAAAAATGTCACATGATGCAGTCTACCTCTCGAAACTGACTCTTCCCATTCCCAATTCACCATGAAATGTACTGAAGGCCATGTCACCGCAAACCTTGAGGCAGACGAGGTTAGTATTTTTCTCGTCTCTAACAGCGAGTTTGTTCCCCAAAACTTCTTACTGCTGCTAATAGCTGCCATGTTGTTTCTCATTAAAAGGTTTATTTCGGAAAGTCACCGTGACCCGTTCCTCTTGTATCGCAAAGACGTAAAGTCAAGTATTTATTATTTGTTTTGGCTTATATTGGGATGCTTGGCTTGTGTAGCAAGTTTTTTTTCTGCGCGTCATTTTCTTATAAAATTAACCATTGGATATGAGAATTATACATTTTTAATGACCCTGAGGGTTTATTTTGGAAGTTATCACTCAGATTATGTGGCTGTTTCCATAACAGACATTTTATATAAGTAAAAAGAGCTCCATATCAATTATATATGAGTTTTAGCATCTTGCATTTCAACTAATATAACATTTAGAAGATTGAGAGAGATGGATAGCAGTAATAATGTAGCACCCAGTAAGACGGAGTTATATAAATATAGGAAACGTATTAGGAAATGTGGGAAGTTTTAGAAAAACATTAAAATCCCAAATTACAAGACGAAATTTCAAAAAGTGTGAACTCTGCAATATTTGACTGATCTAAATAATAAAACAACAAACAGTGGAGAAATTAGCTGCAACCAATGGATGTAGGTGGGGAATCATTGACTTTTCTTTTAATATGTCCTTCTCTTGTTCTATTATAGTTTTTGGTTTTGATTATGGAGGCTGGTGTCTTGGCAGCTCAGAAACAAGCTTTTCAGCAGTTTTGTGGTCAAACGAAACAAGTGTCTGGAGAAAACTTATTGCCCCATTGTGCCCAGAGAGGTGAGCAGTAACCATCACCTATTGTCAACGGTAGATTTTTTGTTTTCTTCCTCTGGCCTTATAATGGAGTTCAACCTTTCATTGTAATCCTGCCTGTGATGATAATGAAATGACTGCTGAGAAGTGATCTCTACAGAACAGTAAGAGTCAGACTATTTTGAAACTCAATGGACAGAGTGAAAACCACAAGACTTTTGAAAATAGATGATAACATGAAGAATTAAAAAAAAACAATCAATACCAGGAGAGCTTTAAACTAGAGCAATATGGGATCAGAAATATGTGGCCAGGAAGAAATATGCAGCTAATGAATTCTTTTGAGAACCCTTCTTTTAGAAGTGGAAATAATGAATAAAGACAGCAAATTCTGAATGAAAATAGAGGAGCAAGAGAAACCGACTACAAATTAAAATGTGTCTATACAAATGCACAGAGCATGGGGAACAAACAAGGAGAATTGGAGCTGCTAACGCATGAAGAGAAATATGATGTCATAGTAATCACTGTAATTTGGTGGGATGATATATATTTTTGGAATGCAAACCTTGAAGGCTACAAGGTGTTGCATTGTATGTTACGAAAGTTTATATCTCCACAGAGATCCAAGCTACAGAGAATGGTAGCTCTGTAGAAACTGTTTGGGTAAGAATACAAGGAGAGAAGAACAGAAAATACACTATTATAGGTTTTTACTATAGACCACCTGGTCATACTGAAGATACAGATGAACTCTTTTTAAACCAGATGTCTTTTCTCTCAAAAAAGCATGACAGTGATCACGGGAGATTTTAACTATCCAGATATTTGTGAATAATCTCTCTTAGGCAAAACTATTAGGTCCAGAAAATTCTTATCTTCCTTTGCTGACAACTTTATCTTTCAAAAGGTAGAAGAAAGAACAAGAGGAATTGACATCTTGAACATTACAAAAAGAGAGGAAATGGTTGAGGAAGTAATAGTGACTAGGAATTTAGGAGGCATATTTGAATGAACTCATAAAGAGGGTAGGATAGGTGCAATGACTGGATGTTCTATAAGACAGAAATATGCAAGAGGGATGGAAGATTTTGCTAAATGGATTTCTCACAGCACAATCAGTAACAAGAAAGAAGAATTGGAAGCATTTAACGAGAACACGCAACTTAAACACTTGCTAAAAAGGAAAAACTAAATGTGTATCAAATGGAATGAGGGGCATATCTAAAGAAGAATATAATGCTGTCTGCAGAGAAAGCAGGGCAAACATTAGAAGAGCTAAAACCAGTAATGAAGTCAGGCTTGCAAGGGAGAACAAAAGCAATAAAAAAGGATGTTGGGATTTTTGCAGGATGAAAAAGGATGAAGTGGTCAAAAATGATGTTGAGAAGGCCGAACTTTCAAATTCCTATTTTACATGTGTGTTCTCTAAGAAAGCAAATCTAACATCTACTGATCTTCACTGTGCTACTGAAGGAATAACAGAATCCACACTATCTATAAATATAGAGATGGAGAAGGAATGCTTAGCTAATTTATATTAATTTAAATTTTCTGATCCAGATAAATTAGATTCTATGGTACTGAAAAAGATAGCAGAGAAAATTGCAAAACCACTACCCTGAATCTTTGAAAAAACCTGTACAGCAGGAGAAGTCCCCGAGGATTGGAGAAAGGCAAATGTTGTCCCTATCTTCAAAGAAGGAAAGAAGATGGAGCCAGGAAATGACAGGGCAGTGAACCTTCTATAGCAGCAAAGATCTTTGAACTTATTATTATATTAAACAGCATCTTTGTAAGTACTTGGATAAGAATTTAGTAATTAACCAGAGCCAGCATGGGTTTGTAACAAACAAGTCATGCCAGACTGAAGTCTCATTGACAGTTACAGGAATCATTTGATTGCAGTGATTGCCTAAAAAGGTTGTGGAACAAAATATAAGTTTAGGGTATCATTATTTCTGTCCAGGCCTATTTCATGAGTTTTATTTTTTTTTAATTCTGTGGAAGCATGGATGAAAAGCAATGTCATTTGTTCATTTTAATGGATTTTTGATTTATTATTACTTTTGTCAGATTCTAGTTATTTCTGTGACCATTGTGGGATTTTCTGTCATTAAACGAGGGGTACCAACAATTTTGACCAAGTGTGTCGACATGGGTTGGCACATATAGACCATAGGCTGTAATGGTTAAAAGAAAAGCTTACTACGTGTTTTTATTGGATGTTTCTGTATAAAATAGAGTAGTTAAAAAAAGGTTTACCAATGGATGTCAAAAAAGCACACTTTTGGCATCAGCGGAGTGATGGCGGTTCAGCTTCATTCTTAGGATTGGCTTGGTGGTTGGGAAGTTTGTATTCCATTGTATCACATTTTCCAGCTCTCTTTCAAATTTTTTCAAAATGTGGTTGTCTTTCATTTAAAGTTAGAATATAACCACATAAACACCTTTTCTGAGTACAAGGAAGGGAACTGGATTGATTTTTGAGCAGAGGCAATGAATTTTTGACATTCTTTCTTTATATTTCCATATTTTGATTACAACCTTCGTATAAGAACATCAGATCCTGCTGTTTTATTCGGTGCAAGTCATACAGTGATGGACGGCACCTGATAAACAGATCAATATTACCTGCTCTGACTAAATATTTTATATGCTACTTCATGCATTCCCTAGAACCATAGAAAAAAGTAATGACTAGCAAATGTCAGGTTTCATAAAACAACACCTATACTCTTAATACTTTTTGTTCCTGGAGATACTATATCACCACTAAATGGAAGATTACCCTTGTGAAATGGAAGTCACAGAACTGGGAAAAAAATTCTTCCCAAGAGTGTTTCAAACAAAGGAAATAAAACAGCAGCAAGTTCTCGCTGAATACAGAGGTCATCGCCAGACTCACTGAATTCTGAAGTTATTTCAAGTCACAATATTGCAATTATTTCCAGCTCTGTGCCCCGTTCATGCGGCAACTTCGACAAGTATATAAAACTTACCTTTCTTTACTATATATCATGGCAAACTTAAAGGGATTGCTTCATCTTATTAAATTAGTAAAATGCAAAGTACTTGTAAAAACAAGCAACTTTGCAATCTACTAGTGATGAGAAAATGTGCTCGGATAACTTCTTATCTGAGCATGCTCGTGTGTTATCAGAGTATCTCGGGAGCGCTCATATATTATGTTTAAGTCCCAGCAGCTGCATGATTTGCAGCTGTTAGACAGTATGAACATATGCGAGGATCGCCTGTTTGTTAGAGAAACTCCACAGAAATGTGTTGAGGCTGTCTAACAACCACAAATCATGCAGCCACAAGGACGTGAACACAATGTACAAGCACGCCCAAGATACTCTGATAACACACGAGCATGCTCAGATAAGACATTGTCTTACATTGTCAATACTTTTCAATCTCAAGAATGGAGGAATTTTAGGTCTTATAGTTTATGTATCTGGCTGGGTGGTGGAATCACTGTGCCGTGGACCAAGAAAAGCCTAGAGGGGCGTAACTAGGAGCTTCATCTAATCTGACCTCACATACACAACAGCATACAATACCGTGATCTGAGGAGAGACCAAAAAGTCGACCAGGTGCTACACCAGGTCTGACCTTGAGTAGATGACAGCTGAACCCATAGGGATGGATAACTGGGACGACCCGAAGGAAGGTACAGTGAATGCAGGCAGGTGCCAAAGAACACGGGAAACCATGTATGCATATGGGAGCAGCTGATGAAGAGATGAACCCTAGCAGATGCAGTAGGACCAGCTGACGTGGAGATGAACACTGGCAGGTGCAACTGGACTGGATGACATAGAGATGAGCACTGTCAGGTGCAGTGGAACCAGCTGATGTAGAGATGAACACTGGCAGGTGCAGTGGGACCGGCTGACTTACAGATGAGCACTGGACGGTACAGTGTATGGGGATATGAGCACTGGGACCTGAGAACTCATAAGAGTGCTAGGAAAGAAACTTACAACATTGCACAGGCACTTCCATGTTGCAGGAGGTACCTTAAATAGTAAGTGTCCTCCAACTACTGGCTGGGGACACTTTTGGGGAATGCGCGAGGTCCCTTTAAGAAAGAGGAAGTGTGCGTGGGCCCTAAGCACAGTGCCCAGGGACCTGAATGTGGTGCACGCATCCCCGGCAGCAGCAGACCCGGAAGAAGGAGACAGAGCCGGATGGGGGCCACGGCAGTAAGTACACTGGCGTCTCTGCAGGAAGAGAGGGACTGCACGGTGAGATGCCGGCGCTACAGTTTACAGCTCAGTGCCAGGATTACTGGCCTCTTCTGTCTATCAGCAGCTGCCAGTCTTGTAGGTCCCTTATGCAAGGAGCGACAGCATGCAAATATTTTTCTATAGAACTTGCAAGTGTTGCTCTGAAGTTGGTCGTATCTGAACTATCAATCATCAGGAACACACTAACCCCTAGCAAGCAGGAAGCTGGAGAACAGTGCGCTGTTCAAGACAGAACATGGGACAAACTCTTCAAAATATCTCAATGAAAAAGAACATTTTATTTTGAATTTCTGCTTAGTTTCTTAAGCAGGATGCAGTAGGATGATGAATTTATTTGGCAGATGGTTCATAGAATTAGAGCATATTAAGCGATTATACATAAATATGACCTTTTCTAAATAAATAAAGGAAGTAAAACAGTGGAAAGGTCTTTCCTGATCTTGACAATCCTATTAGCTAGAAGGGTCTTCTAAGTTGGTCAATGGCTATTCTGCTGCTAGTACCTCAGTGATCTGCTGTGATTTGTTGGGTATCCAGCAGCAAGTGTTTAATGCTTCCGCTTCACAACCATAGGAGATGTGAAAAATGACATTGACTTTGTAACCCAAATGAGGTCCACATTGACCTATGTGGTGGCTTCCTCCAATATGTCAGATTAGAGATCTATTCTCTTCCACAAAATGATGCATACTACTAATCCCTATATGTACACATTTACTTGTAATTTACCAGTTAAATTATTGGTATTTTATGTTACCTGTGCCAGCTTCTGCTTTGAGGTGCTGGAGGCACTGCGGTTTTGTTTCAGGTGATGCTTGATGCCATTTTAGTCCTGACACTTGTGGCTCTGCCAGTTCAGAAGCTGTGTGTTAATGCTCTTTGGGTTTCTTCCTGTTGTCAGCACTGGGTGGGACTGATCTCTAGATAAACCCCTGAGATCTGGTTCCCACTGCCAGTCAATGTTTGTGCTACCTGGCTTTATCTGGGTTCTGTACATCTGGAGTTTCATCCTGATTTGTTTTGTTCTCTGACCTCGGTTAGTTTATTGTCTTTTCTCCTTGACAATTTTAGACCTCCCATACCTCCTGGATCTGACTTGGCTACTTGACCATCCGTCTTGCCAGTTTGCACCACTAAACAGCAGCTGACTTTGTGGCCCTAGCCCACAGACTGTGGGACCCCTGCATACGTCTAGATCCCTAAAGTTAAAGGGTGGGAAACAGAGTAGCTTGTGCCAAGTCTGATTGTGGTAGCCATTTTGAACCTGCCAGCTGATCACTGCCTGTGTGACACATCAATTGCTTAACCTGAGTAGGGGTTGTGCCCTCCTCCACGAAGCAAATGGAGTCTGCTGACAAAATCGTTAAATCTTTGCAAGAATATATTGCCAAAGACCCTAATGCCAAAGGGTGTCAAATGCCTCTCTATCACAAAACAAGACATCAATGTTTTTATCTTTTCAAATTCTGAACAATTCCCTCTAACAATTCAGCATGTCCTCTAAATGCCCATGGAAATATTCTCAAAACAGTAACTTTTGGTAATTGTTTTTTATTTTTTATTAAGTCCTCTCTTTTTTGATCCGGGTGGCAAAATATTGTATTATAGCTACAATTTTTTTATTTATTGTAACAATTCTAAGAAAGTACAGAAGTTACTCCTAAGAGGTAATATAAATAGCTATAGAAAAGTAAAATCAATATAATAGTATGACATATATATTCAATATATTCCAGAAATCTAAAATATTGTCTAACAGATATACAACTATCTTAGCTTTGGTTTTTTATGGCGCCAGCTCTTGCTGAGCCGTCAATTTGAGTTGCAAAATCCTGATAACAGTAAACAAACCTTTCTATGGATTTGCAAAATTTACACTTCTAAATCCCACATTTCACAAACTCTTAATATCCATGAAGCCTTTAAAATAAATAGCTGGGAACACTCCAGAATGTTTCAGATAATACACTGTGGCAATTTTAAACATTTCATATTGCTATTAAATGCCAATTACCCCGTTGTGAGATAAACAAGATTGAACTACTTGCAAATAAGGAATCCATTTCTTCAGTTGCATGAATTGATTTATAATGAATTTTTATGCTTGAAATCATATTACCTCCAACAAAACATGTTTCCCAAGTCTCATTTTCTGTGTACTTGTCGGGGTTAATTACTGGGAGTTGACACTACCATTTTTTTTTAGCTTCTTCATAAAGTCACTATTTACCCATCCATTTAGTTTGATATTGAAGTTATAGATACAGTTCTCAAAGGGCTTTTAAGGACGACACATTGAATCCACACGTCTGCACAAGAGTGTGCGGCCAGGGAACCATTCATAAGGATGATTCAATTGATTTCAAAAGTAATTTAAAAAAAAAAAGTTTTCAAACTTTTTTTAGTTTAAATTTACACTAAAAAAACGATTTGAGACTGAATTTTCTTTACAGCGTTCCAATCAATATAATCGTGTTTACATTAATCAGTTCTATATGTAAATATTTTGCAAACGTAATGTATGTTATTATGGGAAAGTGCAACGTTTATCATCTTTTTGCGACCTGTACATTCTCTTTCCATGATTGGATGGTTTCTTTTTAGAAGCATCCATGGCATATATAAAAAGTGTACATAGGAAGAGCTGTAGCTTCTTTCTGTGATTACGAAAATACATGGTATGAGCGTGCACCGAAGAGTTGGGAGACATCTAATGTGCTCATATTATAAAACCCATCCTGGAGCGGCCATATTAGAACCATAAACTTCATTATTGCATTGTCAGTAATGACAATGCTGCTGGAAGGGCTCACCCGATGCGGTGGATCCTCTAAGCCCCTGGTGCGGGTGAGCACACAGATTCCAGACATTCCAGAGGACAAGTGGAATAGTCGGGATTGGAACTAACTGGAAACTTAGTAGCCGACTGACAGATGAAGTGCAACCCAGCAGGGATGGATGCAAGATGAAGCAAAGTAGCACGGATAACGAAGCAAACCATTCAAGGAACATAAAAGTCTCAATCCCAAGACATAGGTGGGTGCATCAATGGGCCTTAAATAGGTCTAGGTCATTGATCCATGCCGGGCATCCTCTAAAACTTTACATGGAGCACAACCAACGGCAGCGGCCCCCGGAGAAGAGAGTGGAGCGCGGGATTCCCAGGACAGGTATGTAACAGGAGCAGTGCATTATGGCAGCTTTAAAAATAATAATAGCTTTTTTTGTCATACTAATGTATTTTGATTATCACAGTATCAAGGACGTGATGAAATACAACCTTATCTGCAGAGACTAAAGAGGGAGGAGATGCAGAGTTTTACCTGTGTGTGTAGTGTTAGTATCCTGCCTTATATAACCCACCAGCAGTACAGCAGTGGTGACATACGCCATTAAATCCTCTCCCAGTATATATGGCAAAGTTGACAATTTAGCTGCTTAAACCTGGAAGTGTCAGGGTATTGTTTGTTCTCAAGTGGTCGGTGTGGAGACGTGTAGTATTTCGAGATTTATTTTTATATGAGTCACAGAAAAAATATTTTAAATAAAAACATAACAAAAAACTATTGTTTTTATTTCAAATAGCCTATTTTCTTATGAAAGATTCTATTTATTTATAGTAATGGAGATCTTAGCACCTACAGTTGTGGCCAAAAGTATTGACACCCCTGCAATTTTGTCAGATAATACTCAGTTTCTTCCTGAAAATGATTGCAAACACAAATTCTTTGGTATTATTACCTACATTCATTTGATTTGTCTTAAATGAAAAAACACAAAAGAGAATGAAGCAAAAAGCAAAACATTGATCATTTCACACAAAACTCCAAAAATGGGCCAGACAAAAGTATTGGCACCCTCAGCCTAATACTTGGTTGCACAACCTTTAGCCAAAATAACTGCGACCAACCACTTCCAGTAACCATCAATGAGTTTCTTACAATGCTCTGCTGGAATTTTAGACCATTCTTCTTTGGCAAACTGCTCCAGGTCCCTGATATTTGAAGGGTGCCTTCTCCAAACTGCCATTTTTAGATCTCTCCACAGGTGTTCTATGGGATTCAGGTCTGGACTCATTGCTGGCCACCTTAGAAGTCTCCAGTGCTTTCTCTCAAACCATTTTCTAGTGCTTTTTGAAGTGTGTTTTGGGTCATTGTCCTGCTGGAAGACCCATGACCTCTGAGGGAGACCCAGCTTTCTCACACTGGGCCCTATATTATGCTGCAAAATTTGTTGGTAGTCTTCAGACTTCATAATGCCATGCACACGGTCAAGCAGTCCAGTGCCAGAGGCAGCAAAGCAACCCCAAAACATCAGGGAACCTCCGCCATGTTTGACTGTAGGGACCGTGTTTTTTTCTTTCAATGCCTCTTTTTTTCTCCTGTAAACTCTATGTTGATGCCTTTGCCCAAAAAGCTCTACTTTTGTCTCATCTGACCAGAGAACATTCTTCCAAAATGTTTTAGGCTTTTTCAGATAAGTTTTGGCAAGCTCCAGCCTGGCTTTTTTATGTCTCGGAGTAAGAAGTGGGGTCTTCCTAGGTCTCCTACCATACAGTCCCATTTCATTCAAATGCCGATGGATAGTATGGGTTGACACTGTTGTACCCTCGGACTGCAGGGCAGCTTGAACTTGTTTGGATGTTAGTCGAGGTTCTATATCCAACATCCGCACAATCTTGCGTTGAAATCTCTTGTCACTTTTTCTTTTCCGTCCAAATCTAGGGAGGTTAGCCACAGTGCCTTGGGCTTTAAACTTCTTGATGACACTGCACACGGTAGACACAGGAACATTCAGGTCTTTGGAGATGCTTTCTCACAATTTGGTTTCTTAAGTCCTCAGACAGTTCTTTGGTCTTCTTTCTTTTCTCCGTGCTCAATGTGGTACACACAAGGACACAGGACAGAGGTTGAGTCAACTTTAATCTATGTCAACTGGCTGCAAGTGTGATTTAGTTATTGCCAACACCTGTTAGGTGCCACAGGTAAGTTACAGGTGCTGTTAATTACACAAATTAGAGAAGCATCACATGATTTTTTGAACAGTGCCAATACTTTTGTCCACCCTCTTTTTTATGTTTGGTGTGGAATTATATCCAATTTGGCTTTAGGACAATTCTTTTTGTGTTTTTTCATTTAAGACAAATTAAATGAAGATAATAATACCAAAGAATTTGTGTTTGCAATCATTTTCAGGAAGAAACTGAGTATTATCTGACAGAATTGCAGGGGTGTCAATACTTTTGGCCACAACTGTATAAAGAAAGTCACCATGTCAGCTGCTGATGTGTGACCTCAAAAGTTGCCTTTGATGATAAGCGCACTTTAAATACTACAAGAAACTGGAAAAAGGCTGCACTGTGTATATAAATTCAGCACTAGCAGCAACATAAAATATACAGAACATATGCCAGCTGGAAAACATAAATCCAACCAAGTGAAATAATTATTTATGATCAAAGATGTGATTTAGTATCCCTGTCAGAGCCGGGATACATTTTTACTGAAATTCATAGCTATAACTTTCTGCTTGTAGCTTGGTCAATACTAAATTCCACCACGTATTTGTGTTTTAATTAAGATAAAAGAGGCCACTCAGACCCTTTGAAATCGTAATACCTCAAAGCAGCTTTACAGTGGCGTTAACAGTATAAAATTACAATAAAAAATATCCACCACGCATCCTTTGGGACTGATTAAAATCTAGCTATTACCACAAATAAGGGTATTCCATCTCTAAATTTTCTTTTTCTTTAAATATACTTTATATAAAATTAAAATCTCAGGAGCCACATTTTTTTCCTACTTGGTTTTTCAAATAGAGACAGTGTTAGCTACATCATTTCCAAAGAGAGACTGGGAGCCAGTATTATCTGTGCTAGAAAATTTACAAGGGAAACAGAAAGACTGTACTATCTGTGCCAAGGAGAGACAGGGAGGTAGTACTCTCTGTGTCTAGCTCAATTACAGGGAGAAATAGAGTGAAGGTACAATCTGTGCCTAAATTATATACTGACTGAAAAAAGTATGGCCTGGTCCCCTTTCTGCTTTATGTAACACAGCATTGTACCTTAAAGGAAAATAGGAGGTAGTACTATCTGTGCCTTTATTTTTTATGAAAAAAAGAACTCCAAAAATGCATTTAAAGCACTTATTATTAAATCCCTAAGTCTTGCCTAATGAAGTGCCCATAGACACGACTCTATATCAATTGAAAAAACTGGAGAAAAAAAAAGAGTCAAAAACTATATGATGAATATTTTATTAGTCTATTAAAAGACACATGTGTGAGATACAGGACATGAAATATTAGATAAGATGGTCTGAGGGTAAATTAGCCTAGAACCATGAAACAGACCAGCGACAAGGACAATGAAGAGGCCAATTGCATCAATGATATCAAGGTAAATAAGTGCCTATCGAACCCCTGGAGCAACTACTCGCCAGGTCTTCCCACTTCTGTTTTACTGTCAGATCCTCAATAACAAAGGAAGGGAAAACTTGGACTCTAAGTCCATGTGGAATAAGGCCCTTTTCGATATATTTCTGAAGGAATGCACGGTTCCACCATGTTTTTGTGCGTCTATTTAATAAGGATCTCAATTTCCTGCCTGCCTCCCTTAAATCTCTGCTGTTCCCAGCCACAGAAGTTCCAGGTTTATCATTAAAGACCTCATCAATTTGGGTCATCCAAGTCTGTTCTCGTGCCTTATAGCCCATATGAGGCTTGGAGCGTGTAGCTGTGAATAACACAGAAAGAATAAATATAAAAAAAGAAAGCCTAGAACAATGAAACAGACCAGCGACAAGGACAATGAAGAGGCCAATTGTAGCAATGATATCAAGGTAAATAAGTGCATATCGAATAAAGGCCCCGTCACACATAGCAATCTCGCTAGCGAGATCGCTGCTGAGTCACAAGTTTTCTGACACAACAGCGATCTCACCAGCGAGATCGCTGTGTGTGCCAGCGATCAGCGACCGGCCCCCCTGCCGGTATCGCTGATCGCTGCAAGAAACCTCTGGACATTTCTTTCGTCGCTGATCTCCCGCTGGCCAGTACGCATCGCTGCGTGTGACAGGCGGGAGACCAGCGATCTGCTGGTAACTAACGTACACATCGGGTATCCAAGAGACGCGCATCCCTTAGATACCCGATGTGTATGTTAGTTACAAGCTTCCTGCATCAGCGCGCTGGTAACTAACGAACACAGCGACGCCGCATGCTCGGCGTCGCTGGTGCTGATCGCCAGCGATCACATAGTGACTTACCAGCGATCCTGACACGTTGATATCGTTGTCGGGATCGCTAGTAAGTCGCTATGTGTGAGTCCAGCTTAAGTGTCGATAGGCACTTATTTACCTTGATATCATTGCTCATATACAGCAATTATATGCACTTTATGTTGATGGTGACTAACTCATGTCTGCTGCAGCTGCACGCTGCACCACTATGTCAGCAGCTTAATATATATTTTTTTATGGGTAGAGTGCAACAGACTGTGATCAATGTCCTGATATCTTTACTTTTTTTTTTGCATATGACTATTCACTATTTCTATTGCACTTATTTACCTTGATATCATTGCTACAACTGGCCTCTTCATTGTCCTTGTCGCTGGTCTGTTTCATTGTTCTAGGCTAATTTACCCTCAGACCATCTTATCTAATATTACATGTCCTGTATCTCACACATGTGTCTTTTAATAGACTAATAAAATATTCATTATATAGTTTTTTGACTCTTTTTTTCTCCAGTTTTTTCAATTGATATAGAGTCGTCTCTATGGGCACTTCATCAGGCAAGACTTAGGGATTTAATAATATGTGCTTGAAATATATTTTTGGAGTTCTTTTTTTATATTTACTCTTTCTGTGTTATTCACAGCTACACTCTCCAAGCCTCATATGGACTATAAGGCACGAGAACAGACTTGGATGACCCAAATCGATGAGGTCTTTAGTGATAAACCTGGAACTTCTGTGGCTGGGAACAGCAGAGATTTAAGGGAGGCAGGCAGGAAATTGAGATCCTTATTAAATAGACGCACAAAAACATGGTGGAACCGTGCATTCCTTCAGAAATTTATCAAAAAGGGTCTTATTCCACGTGGACTTAGAGTCCAAGTTTTCCCTTCCTTTGTTATTGAGGATCTGACAGTAAAACAGAAATGGGGAGACCTGGCGAGTAGTTGCTCCAGGGGTTTTATGGAACTCCTCATCCAGCTGAATGGGAATACAATAAGGCCTCTTTCACACATCAGGTTTTCGCCATCAGGCGCGATCCGTCGCTTTTGACAGAAACCGGATCCGGCGAAATGCAATGCCGGATCCGGTTTCCCCCCCATTGACTTGCATTTGCGCCGGATCGCGCCGGATGGCCATGCGTTTCATCCGGTTTTCGCCGGATCCGGCAATGTGTCACAATGTGTCGCGATCCGGCGTCTGGAAAAAACGTCTACTGTAACGTTTTTTGTCTCCGGCGAAAAAGCCGGACACGCCGGATCCGGCGCGTCCGGCTTTTTCACACAATGAAAGCCTATGAGCGCCGCAGTGCGCCGGATCCGGCGAAAGCCGGATCCGGTGGCCGGATCCGGTTTTTTTGGTCTGAGCATGCTCAGTAGCTCTGCCCACAGGAGATATATAAAAGCAAGACAATGGGACCCTCAGCCACACCCAACATGCCACCCAAGACAGCAACCAGGCGCAGGAGAAGGCAGCAGACATCTGCAGCAGCAGCACCATCAGCAACACCCCAAATGGAGCAGCATGCTGAACGGGAGGGGAGTCCAGAAGCAGATGAGAGACGGTAATTATCAAATCCCCCATTCCTCCAAACTAGGGCCATGGAATATCAAGATATTCATTGGCCCTTTGTTTCTCTTTATTCAACAGCCGCCAAAGAGATGCAGCAGCAGCACCATCAGCACCACCCCAAATGGAGCAGCATGCTGAACGGGAGGGGAGTCCAGAAGCAGATGAGAGACAGTAATTATCAAATCCCCCATTCCTCCAAACTAGGGCCATGGAATATCAAGATATTCATTGGCCCTTTGTTTCTCTTTATTCAACAGCCGCCAAAGAGATGCAGCAGCAGCAGCAGCAGAAATGGCATCACTGGCAGCAGCAATACCCACAGCCATGGAGTCTGGCCATCAACAGGACAGCACATCTTCTTCTGGGAGCCCTCCCTCGCATCGTCAGCGTTTGACGGTAAGTTTTTATTTCCAAAATCCATCATCTCTGTAATATATGTCTATTCATTGCCTTTTATTTCAAAACAGGAATCACAAGATGAAGAGGAGCTCCCAGAAGAAGAAGGAAGGGGTGGACAGACGCTTGGAGTGGGCTCACAATTCGTAAGTTTTTTGCATCAAACGCAGAAACACAACATCACACTACACACAACACATAGAAAACAATGTTCTGCAGACCACACACAGCAAACAAATGCCTACATCCAAACTCATAACATTTTTTGTTTTCTTCTCTAGTCTTCCCAATCTGGTGCTCGGCCAAGAGGTCCTCGCAGTGCCTCCCAGGGTCGTCGGCGACAGCAACGCGGCGGTCACCAGCGTGTAAGTATAAATATTTTTGCTTTGTTTTTTTGCACTTTTTATTTCATTTCTTTTGTGGAGGCTAATTATGTTATTTTTGTCTTTTTCTTTAACAGCCTTCACAGCTTGCTCCCGACTCTGACGGTGAGGATGGAGGGATTGATGTGGACCACCTCATCGATCTCGTCAGAGAAAGGGAGCCGCTCTGGAATATGGCTGACCGCCGCCACGCTGACCTGATCATTACCCGACGACTCTGGGAGGAAATCTGTTCTCTCCTTGTGGGCCGCTGGGAGGACCTCGAAGCTCGGGACCAGATTAAAGAGCGTAAGTATATACAGTAACGGTTGCTTGATGTAAACCATTGTTTCCCGAACTCCAGTCCTCGTGGTCCCCACGGATCATGTGTTCAGGATTTCTATTTACTATTGAAATCCTGAAAACATGACCCCTGGGGACCATGAGGACTGGAGTTTGTGAAACACTGATGTTGTATACTAACCACTCCTTTCTCGTTTCAGGGAACAGAATTGTGAATCGGTGGCGGTCTGTGAGGGATCGTTTCAAGAAGGAGTTCAATAAAGAGATGCGGGCCCCGAGTGGATCTGGAGGACGCAGGAGCAAGTACAAGTACGCACAAGCCCTGTCGTTCCTCCGGGAAACAATGCTCACCAGAAGGTAAATATTACACACCACATGTGAAAAAGATGTAACTTTTTTTTTTCAGCCAGGGCCATACCATGTCAGTATTTTAATTGTTTTTTTTTCTCTTTATTCCACAGCACGGTGAGCAGCACTCGGGAGCCTGCACGATTGGACCCTTCTGAGGCGATCCCTGAGGAGACCGGCACCGAGGGACACTTCGACCGCCCCGGTACATCTGCACCTTCCCTGCCTTCCCACACATTCGACCCATCTGTCCCATCCACCAGCACAGGAGCATCGTGGCCGCCTACATTACATGAAGCTGCTGGTGAGGAGATCGCTTTCCCTTTACCCCACCCTTCTGCCCCTGCCGCCTCTAGTACACCTGCGGGTACTGGGCGGCAGCGGCAGAGGGGTCAGGAAAAGAGTTATGCGCAAGAGTTATTGCATCTGAATGCATCTTTCCAGAACTGTCTCAAAGTCTTGTCAGAGCAAATCTCCGCAGGCTTTCAGCAGATCAACTCCAGCATTCTGGAGGTGAAGACACTTCTGCAAACCATGCATTCAGAAGCAAGATCTTCGCCAAACCACACCTTTTTCAGGTCTGTTGTGGAGCGCATGGAAACGCTCTCTCCTGCCCAGCAGATGCATGTAATGCATTCGTGCCACGGTGCTCTACAGCAGGTTACCTCCCAACCTCCACCTCCCACCACTGTAGTTCCTCCACCTGCACCCCCTCCAGCCACTTTCCATCCTCCCCCTCCTATTACAACTGCACCCCCTCCAGCCACTTTTCATCCTCCCCCTCCTACTACATACCAGCAACCTGCCCAGTACCAGCAACCTCACCAGTACCAGCAACCTCCCCAGTACCAGTCATCTCCCCACTTCCAGCAACCTGCCCCGTACCAAACTCCTTCCCCGTACCAAACTCCTTCCCCGTACCAAACTCCTTCCCCATACAACTTTCCATCAACATCATCTGCTCCTACAGTCCCTGCCCAACCCTTCACTCCACCACCCACCACCTCTTCTGCTTCCCACATGTCCACCCATTCTGTAGTTTTTTCCACACCTTCACCTCTAACTGTTCCTTCCCCACCACGATCCCAGTCCTCTCTCCACACTCCCAGTGTCGAAGTGTCCCGCAGCCCCTCCAGCAGTATTTCCACCCCACAATACACAGAATTGTAATGTGTGTTTTTTAATAAAAATGCCCATTGGGTTTAAAACCTTTATTAAAAAAGTTTTTTGCACTTTAAAAAATTAAAAAAAAAAAAAAAAATTTTAAATAAAAGTTAAATTATCGTTTCACAATGGTTGTCTGTCTTTTCTTTCTGCGGCGAACTATGTTTAAAAAAAAGGTTAAATACAGGGTATTTCAAAGGTAAAAAGGTATTCAAAACCAGGTATATAACTGTGGGTAAATTTTAGCTTTTTGCCACAGTTGTGTTCCTGGTTGTGTTTGAAGCAAAGTATTTCACCTAAAAAGTTGTGTTTATTGTTGGTGATTTCCTAACAATGTACACAACTTTTGTTAAAAGGTGAAATACTTTGCATAAAACACAACCAGGTACACACCTGTGGCCTAAAGCTAAAAATAGTAAGACCATGACAAGATAGCCAACTTTGGTTGGCAAAGGTATATACTGTTGGTCCAGAAGGTACACAAGTTTGGTTAGGGCACAAATCTTTCACACTCTGTCATCCTGCCAGTGTACTCTGCCTTGAGGGGCCACAAGGGTCAATTTTAAAAACCGGATCCGGCGTAATCCGTCGAAAAAACGGATAGAAAAACGGATGAACCGGATGAGACGGATCCGGTTTTGTCTGTCAAGAACAAGACGGATCCGGCAGAAAACCGGATCCGGCACATCAGGTTTTACAAAACATTTGCCGGATCCGGCATTCCGGCACGACGCCGGATCGCGCCTGACGCCGAAAACCTGATGTGTGAAAGTAGCCTAAGTAATCTTGATACTGAAATTGAAGAGCTGCAAAATTCTATTAAAAAAGAAATGTCTGGTGATGAATTAATCACATTTAATTGTGACCTAGATACTGATTTTACAAAGTGGGAAAAGGAGATTTGCGAGGTTAAAACCAAAAAATTTCAGAGACATTGGTGATCATCAGTCTAATACTGTGTATAGATGGAACCCCAAATCCAAGTTTCCCAAAAATTTCAATCATGGAAGATCAGCTTCTATTACTTCTTATGCCTCTAGTGAAGGATCTATTAGATCTAATTCTAAATCCATGGAAGCAAGGTTTGGCACCAATCGTGATCTACAAACCAATAAATCTAAACCAGCCCCACAAAAGAAGGTTGATAGATCTAAAAATCAAACACTTCAGGTAATTACAGTAATTTGTCTACCCGTGTGCTGACTCCCCACAGATTGAGGTATTGTCTATGGGACTAAGTTTTTCTCCTACTTGTCCTTTTGATTTACTTACAGCAGTAAAGGACTTATATTTATTTTCTCGTAAATTGATCCTAAAAAATTACATAACGGCAACAAACAAGACAATCTCAACAATGATCAGCTGGAGGAGGAGGCTCTATGTGCATTGGAGGAACTATTAAGGGAACAGGATCCTAATCCCACAGGTACGTTTCCCCTGTCTATACGTCCCAAATCCACTAGGTTTCCCCCTTTGTCCTTGTGTCCGGCTGTGGAAATTTTTACCAAATTGGTCATGGAAGATTTTCGTAGAATCTCCACTAGACGGAATTATGATAATTTGACGGTACAGCAATGGACAGTGATACAGGAACTAAGATCATTCTCAGATATCATGATTAAGCCTGCGGACAAAGGGGGGAACATAGTGTTATGGCCACAAAAGATGTACGAGAAGGAGGCCAACAGACAGTTAAGAGACAGGGTGACCTATCGGAAGTTAGATCATAGTCCTCTAAAAACATTTACTGACAGCTTAGAAGAGATCCTCTTTAGGGCCTTTGAACAAGGTATTATCCCAAAACAGGCCTATGAGGGTCTCCTCACAAAATTTCCTAGGATCCCTACAATATATTTTATACCTAAGATCCATAAGGATCCTTTAGACCCACCAGGGCGTCCAATCGTGTCGGGCATTGGGGGGCTGTGCGAACCCATCTGTAAATTTATTGACCATTATCTAAAACCAATAGTGGAGGTGCTGCCCTCCTATGCTCATGACATAATGGACGTCCTGGCCGGGATTGATGGTATGTCATTGGAACCTGATATGTCTCTAGTCGTGGCGGATATTGAGTCCTTATGTACTTGTATCCGCCACCATGATGGTGTTGATGCTTGCAGATTCTTTCTTTTTGGCAGCTGCTGGGATGGCCCTACATGTGATCTGGTGCTGGAACTGCTTGAAGACGTGTTAACACATAATTTCTTTGTGTTTAAGGACAGGTTTTATTTGCAGCTATGCAGCTCTCCCATTGGCTCGGCTTGTGCGCCCTCTTTCGCGGGCCTCTTCCTGGGGTACTGGGAGAGGGAGGTCTTTGCGGAGGGGGCGGGCAGGCCGCGGCCCATGTGCAGTGCTGGCTGCGGTACATTGATGACGTGTTCATGGTGTGGCAGGGGTCCCAACAACAACTGAAGGAATTCATGGAGAATTTGAACTGTAATAGATATAAGATCAAATTGACATACACTTTCAGCAACAGTGAGGTGGACTTTCTGGACATTAAAATACAGGTTGATCAACACATAAACCTACAAACGGATATGTACAGAAAGCCCACCTCTGTCAATTCTCTTCTCCATGCGCGATCCTGCCACCCCCAGACAACCATACGGGCCATCCCGGTTGGCCAATTCTTACGCATCAAACGAATCTGCTCTTCTGAAACCAAATTCCACAATCAGGCGGAAGATCTTAGGGATCGTTTTTTAACTAGAGGCTACAGTAAGAGATGTATAAAAAGGGGTTTTGATAGAGCAAGAAGAGCTAATCGATTATCCTTACTGCATCCTACCCTCGATCATAATAAAAAACAGCAGCAAGGTGTTGTCAGATTCATCTCTACATTCAATGGGGAATGGGATGATATGAGAGGCGTACTCAGCAAACATTGGAATATTTTGAAAACAGAATCTTCTTTAACCATTGTTATATCTGAACGTCCTCTCATGACATATCAAGGAAGTCCAAATCTGGCAGATATGTTAGTACATTCCCATTATGTCCCTTTCAGTAAAAACCATTTCAATTCTCGTGGCCCCCCATTGGGATGTTATCCCTGTGGGGACTGTGTGGCATGCAAAAATATTTTGCGCACCTCATCTTTCCAATCAGCTGATGGTTTGAAAACTTTTTTCATATGTCAGCATATAACTTGCAACACCTCACAGGTGATCTATTATGCAACATGTGGGTGCCCAAAAATTTATGTTGGGCTAACTAGCCGTCAACTTAAAACACCGACTAGAGAGCATGTCCGTGATATTTTGGCAGCCAAGACAGTCACGGACCTGACACAACTCAAAACTATCCCTGGGCACTATAAATCAGTACATAACTGTGACCCGATAACCTTTTTTGTTAGAGGTATCCAACATATAAAGAGTGGAATAAGGGGAGGCGACATCAAACGCCTCCTTGCCCAGAAGGAATGCAGGTGGATCATGGTTTTGGGAACCATGACTCCACATGGGTTAAACGAATCATTAGGATTTGCGCCTTTTTTATAAATTGAGCGTCTGCCAACTCCCTCAAATGGATCTCGCCGCCCTGTTTTCCCTTTATTTCCTTCCCTTTTGTTTTTATTTTCTTTTTTATTGAGTAGTACATGTAGTGTGCACGCATGTGCATGTATATCTATATGTATGCACATGTATGTGCAACCGGTTTTGTTTTTATTTCACATCCTTTTTTTTCATTTTTTGACATGTTTTTTCTTATATCCAGGTTCACATAATGCACATTGTCATCAATATCCATGCCTATGAGAGTGTTGGTAGTCTGCGCCATATATCATGCTTCTGAAGAATCTCTAGGAAAATCAACAAGAAGAAAGAAATTTCTCTATAATATATTATATACTGTCTTTATGTTGACTTATGTTATTATATTGGTCATATCTTGACTTGATGCTTATTATCTGATTGTAATTAATATGTCACCAAGAGAGGTTAATTTTATATTGCCAACAATAGTGCCACGTTATTTGATAGCATCTGTATGTTTGGTCTATTTATTTTTGGAGACAGAAAACATCATTATCTCTTATTATTTCTTCATGTAGTATTGTCTTTACACTGCACTTGGATGTTCCATGCCCCTTGGTAATCCTTGAGTTGCATACTGCGTTGCCCTGGTGACGGCCTGGCGCCGGCCCTCCCGGTGTGACGTCAGCACACTCGGGTTTCTTCCTTTGTGTCTCTGGTGTTGCCTGGGAGACGGCCAGGTGTCGGTCGCCCCTTGGTGACGTCGGCACACTCTGGATTTGCTTATGGGTAGCGGCACCATCCAACCGCAGGACACATGCGCTACCTTCCTCTTTGCATTGGCTTACAGTAGTCATGTGACTTGATGTGACTGGATATAAAGGGGTTGGATTTACTTCTTTAGCCACGCCCCCCCAGGAAGTGGGATCTATACCGCGAAACGCGTGTTGGGGTCTCCCGACCAGCGGCTGGTTCATGACATGATGGATATGTGCTGATTCACTATACTGTTTTTGTGTATGTGCGGGCATTGTGCAATATACCTTTTTATGTGACCACAGTACTTCGATCGACAGCATATTGCGTCTCTCTCTAGTGCTGTACTTTCTGATCTGTGTGGTGACGTCCTGCAGTTACAGCTGACTTTACCACGGGCCATTTTGGCTCATACTGTATACAGCAATTATATGCACTTTATGTTGATGGTGACTAACTCATGTCTGCTGCAGCTGCACGGTTCACCACTATGTCAGCAGCTTAATATATATTTTTTTAGGGGTAGAGTGCAACAGACTGTGATCAATGTCCTGATATCTTTACATTTTTTTGCATATGACCATTCACTATTTCTATTGCACATTTGAAAGGCACTTATTTACCTTGATATCATTGCTACAATTGGCCTCTTCATTGTCCTTGTCGCTGTTCTATTTAATTGTTCTAGGCTAATTTACCATCAGACCATCTTATCTAATATTACATGTCCTGTATCTCACACATTTGTTTTTTAATAGACTAATAAAATATTCATTATATAGTTTTTTGACTCTTTTTGTCTCCAGTCTTTTTTATTTTTTATAAAGAAAGATTGTGAGGCAGTAAAATGTGCACTTACAAACAGGGACTTAAGTACTACAATACATGCATAAATGTCAAAAGTACATAATTTACAGGAGGTCAAGAAGGCAGTATACATCATTTGTAAGCGCTCAAGAAAGCAGTACTATCTGTGCCAAAATCATATAAAGAGAGATTCAGAAAAACGTTGCTTTCTCTGCTTGCATCGTTTACAAAGAGAGTTAGAGAGTAAGTACTATCTGTGCCCATATTATTTTTATGGCGACATAGGGAAACAGTATTAACTGTGCCCGTGCCTACAGTATACCAATATGCAGAAAGATGCAGATAGGTATTGCTTTATGTTTAGGATATAGAGGAGATCCAGCTCAAGATGGAGTAAAAATTCCAGACTTTAATGAAGTGTGTTAAAATTGTGATAAAATCACAAAAAATACACCTATGTGTTACCGGTGCACTATCACTATTTCCAAGCACTTTGTTAAAGTCTGTAATTTTTTCTCCAAATTGGATTTCCATTATATCCTTAACTGTTAAGTCTTAGTCAATAAGAAGCTAAATTGGAGTGCCCAGTGTCAGGCAGCTGCCACCAAAGCAAATAGGGTCATGGGATGCATTAGAAGAGGTCTGAGGACACAAGATGAAAACATAATTCTCCCTCTGTACAAATCACTCATCAGACCACACTTGGAGTATTGTGTGCAATTTTTGGACGCCGGTGCTCAAGAAAGACATTACTGAACTTGAAAGGGTTCAAAGGCGGGCTACTAAAATGATAAACGGAGTTGGTTCACTACAATACCCAGAAAGGTTATCAAAATTAGGTCTATTTACTCTAGAAAAGAGAAGACTTAGGGGAGACCTAATATATATGTACAAGCATATCAGAGGGCAATACAGAGATCTCTCCAATGAACTGTTTGTACCAAGGACTGTGACAAGAACAAGGGGGCATTCTCTTCGTTTGGAGGAAAGACAATTTCTGCACCACCATAGAAGAGGGTTCTTCACGGTAAGAGCAGTGAGGCTCTGGAATTCTCTACCTGAGGAAGTGGAGATGGCCAACTCACGAAAGGAATGGATGCTTTTCTTGTGAGTAAGAGTATAGAAGGTTACGAATAACAGAATATTATAGGTAGATGGTTGACCCAGCTTAGGAGAAGGAATTTTTTTCCCTATGGAGAAAATTGGCTTCTACTGTGTGGGTTTTTTGCCTTCCCCAGGATCAACAATGCAGAACAGCTGCACTAAAAATAGGCTGAACTAGATGGACATAAGGTCTTCCTTCAGCCTTCAAAACTATGTTACTATGTTACTATGTTGATGGCAGTGGCTGTGCTCCGTGCGTCGGAGGACGTTGCACTTTATTGGTGAGCTGGCTTTTTAACTTTTTTTGGTACCATTGCTTTCTGTGCTTTTCTCACATACAGGGATAGCTGGGAGTCAGCACTGTCTGTGCCTATGTTATTTTATGGAAAAAACAAGGAAGCAGTACTATCTGTGCTTTATTATGTTTAAAAAAAAAAAACCCATGGAGTAAAATAATAGCCAATCTCAAGAAAACAAACGAAAACATTAAATAAATTAATTGATTAATGAATAAATCATGGATATTCTAATATGCAAGACAGCAAGAAAAATCCCAATTGCTGAAGTTCTATAGACTCGTTCCATATCTGCACTGATTCCCATCCCGCAACCTATCACCTATTCTAATGTGCCAACCGGTAGAGTAGTAACTTGGCGAAAATGCAACTCACTCCCATACCACAGTATCAGAATAATTTGATCAACGAACAAAAGCTTATTGGCTCCACCAAAGACCAAGTATCATGCCTTCAGCTCCTCCTAGACCCCCTGGTCAAGGTTGTGACTACCACCTCTGCCCCTATAGTCTTGCCAAAATTCATAATTACGGTAATATATTTTATTTTAACTAAGACAGATTGTCTCCCGAAATTGCTGTTACTGTAAGCAAAGCTACAAGTTGTTGACCTATAATTAATTATATTTATATAAGATGAAAGTCTACAATTATTTTGCTCGGCTGAAAATGTAATATGTGATGACCTTTACGTTAGGTCTGAATGCCAGTTAAGGTAATGACGGTAAAATGTGAAAAAGCTTAACGTAAATGCTAATAATCGTTCCCTTGAGAGCTAAACTTTTATTGTCTGTGTCTCTAAACTGGAATCTTAGTCTCTGATAACTAATCTGTTTGCAGTACACATGTTATTATACCATTATTTCATCACTTAAAGGGGCTGTTTTCTATAATTCCTAACACTCCTCACAATGTGTTATGATAACTTATAGGGTAAAGGTACTGTCACACTTAGCGATGTACCAGCGATCCCGACCAGCAATATGACGCGGTCAGGATCGCTGGTACATCGCTAAGTGGTCTGTTGTGAATGAGTCACTGGAGGAGAAAACAAAAATACAAGCTAAGTCCAGAAAACCGGAGAGGTTGGTAGCTATCAGATTGCAGACCCCTGATCCTATTCACCACAACTAACAGTAGCCGTGGGGGGGGTTCCTATGGTGCCCTCAGTGGCGGATTATAATGAGGTCAATTTGGGCAGTTGCCCCGGGCCCAGTGGGGTTAAGGGGCCCACAGCCCAGGCCAGTAAATTGCCCCATTATAATCCGCCACCGCGCAGGGCCGGATTAAAGGCAGGGCAGGCGGGGCTTCAGCCCCGGGGCCCCCACCACAAGAGCTTCTAAGGGGGCCCCCCATCACATTCCTGCAGGCTGCTGCAATGGCACTCCATCTTCTCCCCACCTAAAAGTGAGTGACCGTGGGGGCGGCATTATGTGCTCTGCTACCAGCAGCATCTACAAGTAGCGTGAACGCTGATGCTGCTGGTAGCGTGCAAAGGCTTGTGATGAGATCACAGGAGGTAAGGTGTCAGGGCCCCCGATCATGTGACCCCATCACAGGTCCTGTGCGCACAGCACAGAACACTGAGAGCAGCCATGTATGTGGAGTGCGGCTCTGCGGGTGGAGGTTGGTGCCGGAGGCTCCATTATTCTCTATGTGGAGTGCGGCTCTGCGGGTGGAGGTCGGTGCTGGAGGCCCCATTATTCTCTATGTGGAGTGCGGCTCTGCGGGTGGAGGTCGGTGCCGGAGGCTCCATTATTCTCTATGTGGAGTGCGGGTGGAGGTAGGTGCTGGAGGCCCCATTATTCTCTATGTGGAGTGCGGCTCTGCGGATGGAGGTCGGTGTCGGAGGCCCCATTATTCTCTATGTGGAGTGCGGCTCTGCGGGTGGAGGTCGGTGCCGGAGGCTCCATTATTCTCTATGTGGAGTGCGGGTGGAGGTAGGTGCTGGAGGCCCCATTATTCTCTATGTGGAGTGCGGCTCTGCGGGTGGAGGTCGGTGCCGGAGGCTCCATTATTCTCTATGTGGAGTGCGGGTGGAGGTAGGTGCTGGAGGCCCCATTATTCTCTATGTGGAGTGCGGCTCTGCGGGTGGAGGTCGGTGCCGGAGGCTCCATTATTCTCTATGTGGAGTGCGGGTGGAGGTAGGTGCTGGAGGCCCCATTATTCTCTATGTGGAGTGCGGCTCTGCGGGTGGAGGTCGGTGTCGGAGGCCCCATTATTCTCTATGTGGAGTGCAGCTCTGCGGGTGGAGGTAGGTGCTGGAGGCCCCATTATTCTCTATGTGGAGTGCGGCTCTGCGGGTGGAGGTCGGTGTCGGAGGCCCCATTGTTCTCTATGTGGAGTGCGGCTCTGTGGGTGGAGGTCGGTGCTGGAGGCCCCATTATTCTCTATGTGGAGTGCGGCTCTGCGGGTGGAGGTCGGTGCTGGAGGCTCCATTATTCTCTATGTGGAGTGTGGCTCTGCGGGTGGAGGTAGGTGCCGGAGGCCCCATTATTCTCTATGTGGAGTGTGGCTCTGCGGGTGGAGGTAGGTGCTGGAGGCCCCATTATTCTCTATGTGGAGTGCGGCACTGCGGGTGGAGGTAGGTGCTGGAGGCCCCATTATTCTCTATGTGGAGTGCGGCTCTGCGGATGGAGGTAGGTGCTGGAGGCCCCATTATTCTCTATGTGGAGTGCGGCTCTGCGGGTGGAGGTAGGTGCTGGAGGCCCCATTATTCTCTATGTGGAGTGCGGCTCTGCGGGTGGAGGTCGGTGTTGGAGGCCCCATTATTCTCTATGTGGAGTGCGGCTCTGCGGGTGGAGGTCGGTGCTGGAGGCCCCATTATTCTCTATGTGGAGTGCGGCTCTGCGGGTGGAGGTCGGTGTCGGAGGCCCCATTATTCTCTATGTAGAGTGTGGCTCTACGATTCGTGACCCCCGTCACGTGACGAGGGGGGCCCACAGAGTCTGAACTGCCCCGGGCCCTGGCTACCCTTAATCCACCCCTGGGTGCCCTAGACTCCTCGTCACAGCCGGAGAACTACATAAGCCTAAAGAAAGAAAGGGGAAATCTAAACTGCCTCAGAGCAGACCCCAAAACAATAGACAACCCCCAACATGTATTGTCGGTGAAAAACAGATGAAAACACAAACACAGACAGAAAGACAGGCTGAGTAAACAATGGGGCCCAACTATCTAGATAGGACAGGACAGAAAAGATGCTGGCTGCAATCCTCAAAAAAACCTACAAAAATGTCCCAACCGTCTGATAGGAAAAAAGGCCCTGAAGTCGCTAGACTTCAAAATCACTATATCAGCACTCAGGTATATTCTGAAAACAGAGCAAAGAGATCAACTGATGAGAGACAAAAATGGCTGAATACAAACACTAAGGAAACCAGACAAAATCTCATGGAATAATAGCAGGGCAAAACTTAGCTTTTAGTAGACAGGAACTAAACCTGGATGCCAGAGCTCAGAGCAGAAAGGATCACCAGCAAACCCTGCAGGGCGTCGGCTGCCTTATATCCACTCAGAAATTCCAGATGTCCAATCACACTCCGCCTGTTCAGATGACAGGTTCTTCCCATCCCAATCAATTTCACTACCTCTCTTCACCAGCAGAGGGAGTTCATCAGACATCAAAGGTGAAGGGGAAAATGAACTCACAACAGTGGTCGCTAGTGAGCTGCCACACAGGCAGATCTCACCAGTGACATCGCTGGGGGCGGGGGTCGCTACTTACCTGTCACACTAGGCAATCCTGTGTCCTCCCGCCCGGCTCCACGCTCGTCGCTCGTCTCTCCACAGGAAGCGCCGCAGGAAGCTGACAACGAGAAATGGTCCAGGACGTTCTCACGCGACCAGCGATAACCAGCGGTGGGAGCGGGTCAGAGGTAAGTGTCACACACAGCGATATCGCTAGCAATATCGCTATAACTTCACATGTTATAGCGATATTGCTAGCGATATCACTTAGTGTGACAGTACCTTTAGTCAGAACTTTTAGCTTCAGGAGCACATGACTAACCTGCCTCCAGGCTTCTTGTTTGCCCGGGGTGGTGGTGTGTTCCTGAAGACTGATAGTTCGGACCAGTGCATTCTCCGATGCAGCTTTGCCTCTACAGCATCCACTTCTGGTGGACGATTAACATGTAAGCCACAAGCTGGCTGTCACCCCTGCTGGACACAGATGTGAGTGAGAGTGTTCTCAGCACCCAACTGGCAGCTACATGCCAACAGCCTACTTGCAGGGCACCAGTCCAACTCAGACATTCTCCTCCTGCTCAAAGCAGGAGGCGACAGGAAAACATTTGAATAGATCTATTAGGGTAGTTAGAGTGATCAATGAGTGGAACAGGCTGCCACAAGAGGTGATGAGTTCTCCTTCAATAGAAGTCTTCAAACAGAGGCTGGACAGACATCTGTCTGGGATGATTTAGCGAATCCTGCTTTGGACCAGATGGCCCAGGAGGTCACTTATAACTCTACCATGCTAGAATTCCATGATTCTTTGTATGAGCTGTAGCTGAGCAGCCTGTTCACTTTAGGGCAGGAAGATCAAAGATTTCTATCGCCAGGTCTCAGCCAGTGACAGGAATTGCTTTACAGCACAGTCTGAACTCTTGCAGCAGAACTACAGACAACTCAGTGTTCAGCCTCTCCTACCTCCTCCTCCTCCTCCTCCTGTGCCCCAACTACTGAGCTCTTCTGTCAGACTCCATTTGTAGTTCAGCACAAATAGCACTAGCGCCACCTATTGGCCAAAGTTCACTAGCACATGCTATGCTATGAGAAATTATAATTCTCTTGCACACTTTAAGGGGTATTCCCATCTCCAAGATCCTGTCCCAATATGTAGTATGTGTATTAATAATAATATTAGCAAATACCTCCAATTAGAAATGTAGTATAGTTCTGATTCACTATGTCTCTTTCCTCATGTGCAGGCATTGCAGGACCACTAGTGGTCGTAATCATGGATACCCAAGGTACTGCAATGCCTGCACATAAGGAAAAATTAGGAAAGAAGGGGTGTCCATGTGGTCAAGCAACTGCCAGGGGGCTCCTCCTTCATGTGTGGGATTTGTCTGATGTAAAAAATTGTTTAGTTTTTTTTTTTTTAAAAAAGGTTTGAAAAAAAAGAAATACAATGAACTGATACAACGGTTAGGCCTGACTTTAGAACAAGTGTGTGAATCCTGTATGAGATTCCTTTGTTTAAACGTACCTATTATTATTTTTCTGACAATATCTCGTTCTCAACCCGTCAATCTCTTGGCAGATGACTTTAGTGGTGATGCAAATTCAAGAGTCTAAAACTGACATATACGATAGGGGCTCATGGCTGACTGGCGGTGGAGGTTTTTAGAAATGATCAAATTCTTTGCCCTTCCCTTTTATCACAATCTGGATGGTTTGCTGGTTACAAAGTACCAATTCAATGCATTTTTTCAGGCCTGCTTATCACCCGTGGTGTTGACCCCAAAAGTATTTGGTACCCACTCTTTTTGCATTGGTGCAGCAATGGTAACCTATGCAGTTAGTTTGTCTCCAGAAAAAGTAAAGTGCATAAAGTGTTGTGAAACCTGATTGTTAAAACTTTATTTTTGCCCAAACTTGTTGACTCATTGAATTTTCTTCTACAGGCCACAGACTGACTGCTAGGCCATTCACAAATAATAGGATGTTTCATCGCTGGGAATAAGAGGTCTAAAATGGTTGCAAATGCTGCCAGAGGTCATCTCTCAATTAGAAAACTAGTGTCGAGGCCAACATTTTTAGTTATACATGCAGGTTTGCTATATTGGAAGCAAATTAGGATTTCTTTTTCTTTTTTTTTCTTTCTTTGTCATTTTCTATACTTTGGCAACGTTTTTATTGTTAACATTGTGCTTGGTGATGTAAGGCTGCATGCAGTGACATGGCTATGGAAACCCATGCCATGAAGCTCCCAGCACAGTGATTGTGCTGATGTTAATTCCAGAGGAGGTCTGGACTCTGCAGTTATGGTGTCAGCAGAGTGTGGGTGACTTTTTCTGCCCTCTGCTCCTCAGCACTCAGTGACCCCACTGTATAACATCACGGGGTCTCCACTTCGTGGCTGAGCTGCTGCGGTTTCCTCCACTTCTCGATAATATCACTCACAGATGATAACTGAAGAATTAGTAGGGAAGAAATGTCATGAATGGGCTTATTACCCTGGTGGCTCTAAGCTGGTATCAGTGAGCTCTGTACGACCAGCCATTCTGTCACATGTGAATAAAGGCAGGCAGCATGCTGGGGGGCCCAGATGTTATACCCCTGGGGTGAGCGGCCGGATGTTTTATACTGAGGGCAAAGGGCCTAATGTTATAAACTGCGGCAAAGGGCCAGATGTTATAAAGTGGGGAGCACTTTTCTCCATATAGTGTGTGTATGTATATACTGTATATATAGTGACAAAGTCACTGGCATAGTACTGGACGGGAGATATGTATCACTGAGGTTGTTAGCGTCAATGATATGAACCCAGAAAAATTATTCAGTACACTAAAGGGGGTTTTACACATAGCGATATCACTAGCAATATCGCTAAAGCATCACCGATTTGGTGACGCAGCAGCGATATCGCTATGTGTGATACTTACCTCCGACCGGCTTCCCCACTGCCTGTCGCTGAAAGCACAAGATCGATCGCGCAGCTCCATTTCTCGTCGGGCTTCCTGCTGGCGCCGACGAGCGACGCGTGGACGCGGACGGGAGGACGTCAGGATCGCCGCATCTGAAAGGTAAGTAACGACCGCTGTATCGCTGCTGCATCACTGTGAGATCTGCCTGTGTGGCAGCTCACTAGCGACCATTTAGCGATGCACCAGCGATCCTGACCGGGTCGTATCATGGTCGGGATCGCTGGTGCATCGCTAAATGTAAAGGGGCCTTAAGTGCTGAGAGGGTTTAATCGGCCATGTTAAGGGCTAGGTTTAGTGAGCAATGTAGAGTGAGTGGGAGACTGTTTGCCATATCTCCACCCCAGGGTGTAGTTTAGGAGGTAAATAATCAGCCTTCTGAGTCATTCATTGTTTGGTGTGTCTGGAGATGTGAATGCCAGAGCTGTGTGTGAAGATAAAAAAAAGTTGGACCCTTTTTTTTCCCTATGTTTGTTTCCTGAGCGGACAGATCCTCACAGCAATGCGGACTGTGCCATTTGTTTTTGTTTTGTTTTCCCTTTAGGCAAGAAAGACCGTGTTTATGTATCAAACCTTTTCTGGGTTTATGCTGTACCTCAATAAACCAGTGGAAACATTTAAAGATACAGTGTTCCTCTGTCTACCTCCATTAGCAGTTGAATGAGCTGATCCATCACTGTATATAAAGAACCCTGAGACTATAGTGGTGTTTGCAGGTACGCAGGATGCAGTGACGAGTCGCGAGACAATTTGGTGCTTTCTATAATAACGTTTATAAGGCTTGAGGGAACTTTCCTCTGTCACGGCCTGATCAACAAAAGGGGTAACACGGGTTGTCCTCGCAGGGGCTCTACACAAGCAAACACAAACGGGTAGAACACGACTACTTCCGGCAATAGCCAGTCACTATAGGGCCGCGGTATGGCCGACTACGGGTCCTTAATTATATAGTCAACTTAGCCGTCCAGACGGCCCTCGCCGTTCAGGATGGTGGTCTTTCGGCGCAGTAGTCGCTGGGCCCAGTTGCTGAGGCGTTGACGAAGTCTTCGCACGCTCAGGTGTGCTGATGACATTGGAGCCCCACAGTCCCCGGCGGAGTCCTTGCACGGATGGGCCGCAGCCCCCGGACTGGGGCAAGCGGCAGTGATGTGGGGTGGCGAATGACAGGTCACCTACACAGCTAACGGCTGTGACGGGGAGTCCACGGCCAGCAGAGGCTCAGCCCCTGCTGTGGACCGGAGCGGGACAGTGGTTGCCGCCGACAGCACTGTACTTGCCGCGGCCACTGGTGAGAGCAGGGCGGCTGCGGGTGGCGGGGAACAGGCCGCAGCCGCGGGCTGAAGCGAGATGGCAACGGCCACGGGCGACCGCGGGCAGGTCGACGCTGCGGGCTGAAGGGAGGCGGCAGCGGCCGCGGGTCGAACTAGGGCCGCAGTGGCCGCAGGCTGGAGCGGGGCAGCAAATCTCGGATGACCGCCTTGGCGCCGTCCCTCTGGAGTCCTCAGTGAGCGTCTTCCCTGGCACTGGTAAGTCGCTCTAGCTTTCAATCGCTCCCATGGTCTCCTGCTGCCTCTGTCCTGGTCTGCTGACTTATCCCCCTGGGAATTCCCCGCCTCCTTTATACTGGTCCCTCCCCCAGCCCATCTGTCTATCACAACGGTCCGTTCCCAAACTCTTTCCCCCGGGGACAGTTTCCTCCGGAACCCAGATGACAGCTCCCTTGGTTCCGGTTCGGACACTTGACGGGGGCCGTTCCTCCCACACTCCCCCGCCCTGTATGCTCGCCAGTCCTCGGGCGAGGGTTTTCATAGACTCGGGATAGTTTTTTGGGACGACAGTCCTTGTCGCCATACGAACTGGTCCTGTTCGTAACGTTCAGGGGGTTTGCCAGCTGTTGACCGCTCAGAGCATTGAAGCTCGGGTGTAGTGGAGTCTTCTGGGGTGGTGGAGGGTTGTCGAATAGTTGGTTCTGGTGGGATTCCCGGGTCTACTGTAGTGCCACTACTGGGGCGACCCACAGGTGCGACGGGGACGTCCTCTTCGTCATCCAGGTCCCAGACCATGGGCAGGGGGTTGGGGACCTGGAGGGTCGGTTCGAGCCCTGGTCGATCAGTAGACGTACAAGGCCGTAACATGTTACGGTGCACAACCCGAGTGAGAGGCGTGTTGTTTCTTTCAGATTGTATTTCGTACACAGGCCCGTCGGGGCTTATTCGGCGCAACACTCGGTACGGGTTCACCTCCCACCGTGGTTCTAACTTGTTGGCTTGCCACAGTGGCTTTGCCTTCCTCCAGGGGAGGGTAATGCCAGGCTTGGAGGCAATGATGGGTCTCTCTCGCAGTCAATCCATGCATGCAACACCGTTCCACTCCAGGCTACCAGGGGGAACTCTGAACCAGGATGGAGGGGAGGGGTGCCCTCTGAGGGCCAAGAGGAAGGAGTGGTCAGATAGTCTGCGGAGGGTGAAGTGTGCAGACGCGTAGAAGGAAGCTGGAGGTTGAGCTAGGAAGGAGAGCTCCCTCAGCTTGAGAGCGCACGAGATGGAGCCTGGTGTCCACGGCTGTACGGAGGTAAAAGTAAGGGAGAAAACAAGGGGAACTGCTACCTTGGATCTAATCCTTATAAACAGGGAGGAAATGGTTGAGGAGGTAAAAGTGGCTGGGACCCTAGGAGGTAGCGACCATGCTATTTTAGAATTTTGGATAACTAGAGGCGGAAGACCTGTGAAGACTCAGACGTCAAGGTTAGATTTCAGAAAGGCAGATTTTAAGGGATTCAGAAAGAGAATTGGAGGGATCCAATGGCTGGATATCCTTAAAGACAAAAATGTCCAGGAAGGATGGGAAATCTTGAAAAATGAAATTCTCAAAGCACAGTTGTTAACAATTCCGAGAAGAGGGAAGAATAGGAAGCAGTTAAGGAAACCAGGATGGATGAACACAGAACTTAAGCACATGCTAAAAAGGAAGAAAAAAATGTTTATAAAATGGAAAGAGGGAGGCATATCTAAAGAAGAATATAATGCTGTCTGCAGAACCTGCAGGGCACAAATCAGATTACTAAAGCTGAAAATGAATTGAGGCTTGCAAGAGATGTCAAAAGCAATAATAAAGGATTTTGGGGATATGTCAAAAGTAAAAGAAAAGTCAAAGATGCTATAGGATTTTTACAGGATGAAAATGATGAAATGGTAAGACAGGATGTTGAGAAGGCTGAACTTTTAAATTCCTATTTTGCATCTGTTTTCTCTCAGAAAGGAAATGTAACATCAACTGTTATTCACTGTCCTATTAAGGGAATAGAAGAATCCAGGATATCTATAAACAGAAAGATAGTGAGGAAACACTTAGCTAGCCTAAATTAATTCAAGTCTCCAGGTCCAGATGAATTACACCCCAGAGTACTGAAGGAGATAGCAGAAGAAATTTTTGAACCCCTCTCTATAATCTTTGAAAATTCTTGGAGAACAGGAGAAGTGCCAGAAGACTGGAGAAGAGCAAATGTTGTTCCTATCTTCAAAAAGGGAAAGAAGGTGGACCCAGGTAACTATAGGCCGGTGAGTCTGACTTCTATACCAGGAAAGATCTTTGAACAAATTATTAAACAACATGTATGTCAATACCTGGATAAGAATGAAGTGATTAAACAGAGTCAGCATGGGTTTGTAACTAATAAGTCATGTCAGACTAACTTAATTTCCTTCTATGACGGTATCACTGATTGGTTGGATCAAGGAAATGCTGTAGATATAGTATATCTTGACTTCAGCAAAGCATTTGACAAAGTCTCTCATACAATCCTTATTGAAAAAATGATTAAGTATGGAATGGACAAGGCAACTGTTAGGTGGATTCATAACTGGCTTAGTGATCGGACCCAAAGAGTGGTCGTAAATGGCTGCACATCCAGTTGGAAGAATGTCTCAAGTGGGGTACCACAGGGCTCTGTCCTGGGCCCTGTATTGTTCAACATCTTTATCAACGATTTAGATGAAGGAATTGAGGGTAAACTGATTAAATTTGCTGATGACACAAAGCTAGGAGGGATAGCTAATACTAGAGAAGAGAGAGAGAGGATTCAAAAAGATTTAAATAAACTGGAGAAGTGGGCAGCAACTAACAGAATGGTTTTTAACAGGGAGAAATGCAAAGTACTACATCTGGGCAATAAAAATGGAAAAAGCATATATAGAATGGGAGGAATAGGGCTAAGTGACAGCACATGTGAAAAAGACTTGGGTATACTAATAGATCACAGACTGAATATGAGTCAACAGTGTGATGCAGCAGCAAAAAAGGCAAATGCAATTCTAGGATGTATTAACAGAAGCATACAGTCTAGATCACGTGAAGTCATTATTTCCCTCTACTCCTCTTTGGTCAGACCTCATCTGGAATATTGTGTCCAGTTTTGGGCACCACATTTTAAAAAAGACATCAACAAACTGGAGCAAGTTCAGAAAAGAGCGACCAGAATGGTGACCGGTCTGCAAACCCTGTCTTATGAGGAAAGGTTGCAGGATTTGGGAATGTTTAGTTTGCAAAAGAGAAGACTGAGAGGAGACTTAATAGCTGTCTACAAATATCTAAAGGGCTGTCACATTGTAGTAGGATCAACTTTATTCTCATTTGCACAAGGAAAGACTAGAAGCAATGGGATGAAACTGAATGGGAGGAGACACAGATTAGATATTAGAAAAAACTTTTTGACAGTTAGAGTGATCAATGAGTGGAACAGGCTGCCACGAGAAGTGGTGAGTTCTCCTTCAATGGAAGTCTTCAAACAGAGGCTGGACAGACATCTGACTGGGATGATTTAGCGAATCCTGCTTTGAGCAGGGGGTTGGACCAGATGGCCCAGGAGGTCCCTTCCAACTCTACGATTCTATGATTCTATGATTCTATGATTCTATGATACTAAAAATCCTACAGCAGATACCAGAGGAGTAGGAGGCTGTAAATGCCCTACTCCCATCTAAGACTTGAGGCACAACAGCAGCTTGAATAGAGAGCCAGGACTAAAGAGGAGTTCCCGAGAGAGGCTACAGCTGTCTGCTGTGCAAGTGAGGTTCTTGGGAACATCTGACAGGAGGAACTCTAGAGTAACTAAGTACTGGAGTGCTTCACACCACAAGGCGCTAGGAAGGAGACTGCACAGCCCGTCTGTGAGAGAGAATCCCTGAGTTACTTCCAGGCTAGCCTGCTCCAATACCATCTGTAATCAGGACCCTGGACTGCAGTTATCAAGTAAAGGTACAGAAGTTGCACCCCGCTGTGTCTTGTCTGCTTCCTACCCTACATCACCGTGCCAACCACCGCTACACTGCCCTGGGACATTAGCCCTGCCTGTAGAGGGCTATACCATCGCTGCTGCACCACACCATCAGTCCCGGCGGATCTGTCTGCAGCGTCGGCTTAACATCTCCCTTGCCGAACACCACAGGTGGCGTCACGAACTATTCTATTTCATTAATTACAAACCACCATTGATTTGGGTGCCCAGGGCCATGGACCGGGTCACAGCTGCCATGATCGTTTCCCCCTGACCCCGGCCCGGGACCGAGTACCCCACAGCCCTGGGAGGGCGACTCAACAGTGCTCCCCCTTGGTGTTCTAGATCCTGGAGCTTCGTATGGACGATACGGTGGAGGGTCTGCAGCCGGTGCTGGTGGTTTCGGACCCACGAAGATACCCCGGTCCAGGGTTGGGGTTCTTCCGGGTTCAATTCCACCTCCGTAACTCCTTTGCCTTCCCGTCCAAACAGCAATGAGTAGGGGGTGTAACCAGTCACTCGATGCACCCAATTGTTATATACCCATACCAGCTCGGGGACATATTCAGGCCAGCGGGCCTTGAGGTCGCTCTCCAGGGTGGGCAGCATTTGGATTAGCGTACGATTGAATCGTTCGCAGGCTCCGTTTCCCTGCGGGTCGTACGGCGTAGTCCGCGATTTATCGATACCGTAAAGATGGTGTAGCTCTTCCATGACTTTTCCTAAGAAGCACGCTCCTTGGTCCGAATGAATTCATTGTGGACAGCCGTACACTTAAATAAAGTTCTTACAAATCGCATAGGCGGCCAATTCCGCTGTTTGGTCTCGGGTGGGGGTGACCACGGCGAACTTGGTGAAATGGTCCACCATAACGAGACAATGTTCATACCCCTGATAGGCAGGACCTATTGTCAGTTAGTCCACCGTAAGAAGCTCCAGAGGTGCTGATGTTACAATAGTTTGCACCGGGGCTCGTTGCGCGGGGGGTTTAGCGAACTCGCACGGGTGGCAGGTTCGACAAGCTTCTTCTAAAGCAGCGTGCAAGAGTGGGTGGTACACTATCTGCTGCAACCATTGTAAAGTCTTTTGAGCACCAATATGAGCCCCCTTCTCATGGGCTTCCCGGATCAGTTGGTTGAGATGGGCTCCGGGCACGATCACCTGCCATATCGTAGCTGACGTGGTTCGTGACATGGCTTTTCGATATAAAAGTCCTTTTTTGATAACTAGTTTTTCCCACTGGCGCAACATCAGCAACATATCTTGGGTCAAAGTCTACCTCTGTGAGCCCGTGGGCATTTTACCGGTGGCCACCCATCGGCGCAAGAGTTCAACTTCTGTATCTTCCTGTTGCTGCTGAATCCACTTGTCGCAGGGCTGTTCCAGTATCCCTTCTAGGAGTCCCGGAGGAGGCGCTTCTTGCGTGTTGACTGTAAGCACGGCAGTGGTTAGGGAGAACGGCATCTCGTCTGCTTCTAAATTGTCGTCTCGACTTCTTCCTGGGGTGGTGAGTCGGATTCTGGAGAGCGCGTCGGTGTGCACGTTTTCAGCTCCCCATTTGTAGATGATCTTGTAACTGAATTTGGCCATCCGAGCCACCCACCGCTGCTCTAGGGCCCCCAGTTTGGCATTCTCCAAATGGGCTAATGGGTTGTTATCGGTCTGCACTACTACTTTGGAGCCCGCCAGGTACTCTGCGAATCGCTCCGTCATTGCCCACACTACCACGAGGAGTTCGAGCTTAAAGGAGCTGTAATTGTCCGGGTTGCGTTCCGAGTCATGCAGCGACCGGCTACCGTAGGTGATCACTTTCTCCCGGCCGTCCTGCACCTGTGACAACAGAGCTCCTAGTCCCTGGAGGCTCCCGTCAGTATGTAGGATGAACAGTTGCGAGAAATCCGCATATGCCAATACCGGGGCGTCCGAGAGAGCAGCTTTGAGATCTTGAAACGCATCCTCTTATGGTTGCTACCACTGGATCTTCTGACCATTCGCCCTGGCGGGAGCCCCCTTCAGCAGGTCTTGCAGGGCTCGAGCTCGGCGTGCAAAATTCTTCACAAACTGATGGTAGTAGCCGGCCAACCCCATGAATGCCCGCACGTCCTTCACCGTCTCGGGGGTAGGCCACCCCTGGATGGCAACGACCTTTTCCAGGGATGGTCAGACGCCCTCTGCCGAGACGGTATGCCCCAGGTATTCGATCTGGGTGCGGAACAGGTGGCATTTCTGGGGCTTTACCTTTAACCTGTACTTCTGCAGCCGGCCGAGCATCTGCCCCAACAGCCTCAGGTGGTCCTCGAACGTTGTGGAATAGATGATAATATCGTCTGTTAGGAGTGGCGGAAGGCACTAAATAAAAATATAAATAAAGTACCTTCGCCACTCGGGGTCCACCGTGCAGAAGATGTAATAATTGCTGCTAGGTGATGGCAGAGCAATCTGGCGGTAATGTGCACAGGGTTTAATGGCACCCAATGTGCGCTGCTCAGACTCTGTTGAACTCACAGAGTCACAGAAAAAAAAAAAAAAAACACAAAAACCGCTGAGTCTGTTTAGGACACAGAACTACAGCAGTGCACCCGCGGTATCTGGTCACAGGAGTAGCACTAGATGGCGGTACTTACTCCATCTAGACCTACCGACAAGGATCGGATGTAGAGCGTCGCAACCGCGGACACACGAAGAGCTGCAACTGCAGCGTGGCAATGGAGCAATAGCGGCGCTAATACTAGAAATAACTCAGGCACTCTCACAAACGTAGTATCAGAGGGTAGGGGTTTCCAATGAGTCATTCACCAGTCCATGCATCCATCAAACAAACATACAGCAGCAGTATGGCTATCCTAGCGCATGGCAGAACAGCCATGCGCACTTTTTATAGCGAACGGGACCTTCCGGAAATCTCCAGGTCTCCAAGAGGAGCCAATGGGATCCGACACAGGACCTGAACACCTGACTCCCGAACTCCAATGGGAGTTCGTCCCATGAGCATGCTCAAATGCAGGAGTAGAGGACTTAGCCTCTGGAGAGAGTTGCAGCAAGGCAATCTCCTCTGCAGTCTCCTCTACAGCAGATGAGGAGCAGGAGACTGCAGAATGTGAGGATCTAGATTTCAGCAAAGGAGAGGCAGAAATCTGACTCCTAACATCGTCCAGGTATATCAACATGGCTTCAAAGTTGAGGTCTCCTAGACACCGCTCCATCAACCGCTGAAAAGTTCCTGGGGCGTTGGCCAGCCCAAACGGCATCCGATTGGACTCGAACAGTCCCATGGGAAGGATGAATGCCGTCTTGGCTCTGTCTTCCTCCAACATCGGCACCTGCCAGTACCCACTGGCCAGGTCTAGGGTTGAAAAGTACGTCGCGTTCCCCAGGGCGGACAGAGACTCTTCTATGCGGGGCAATGAATACGAATCCTTGATGGTGCAGGCGTTCAACTTCCGATAATCCACGCAAAAATGCAGAATGCCATCTTTTTTCCGAACCAGGACAATAGGGGCCACCCAAGGGCTCAGGCTTTCTCATATGACCCTCTTCCGGAACATTTGGGTTAATAGAGTTTTCACTTCCTGGTATAGCTGCGGTGGTATTTGCCGATATCGCTCCCGGATGGGGGCCGCCCCTGCCGTGGGGATCCCATGCGTGATGGCCGTGGTACATCCAAAGTCGTCCTCGTGGCTGGCGAAGACACTGTAAAATTGTCCAAGAAGTGTCTCTACCTGGAGAAGCTGGGCTGGTGCTAGGCCGGAAAGTTCAGCCCACATTCTCTCCAGGATGACTCAACCTTTTTCTGGGGCCGAGGATGCTGCAGTCTGTTGGGTTCGTACCGGTACTGCCCAAGGATCTTCGGGTTGCACCTTCAACTGGACTGCGGGGTCCGGCAGCATCTCCTCCAATGGCCTTACTAGTTTGGCCATTTCGGCCCGGGGCTTCAGGGCGATATCCTGATCTTCTAGGTTGGCACAATTTACCAAGACGGTCCCTTCCCGCACTGTGGCCAGGGAGCGGGCCACCAGGATGCCAGGGTGCAGGCGCTCTGAGTAACATGGTTCCACCTGCACCTCCATGCCCTCCAGTAGCATCGGAGCACAGATCAGCAGAGCCACCACCGTCTGCCCCAGAGGAAGCACGAGTGGGGGGGCCGCCGGCGCGATGACCTTGCCCAGCGCCTCTCCCTCCTGACACTCCTGGAGCACTCGCGCCTCCCACACCAACCACTGGAAGACTTGCCCCTGGGCCGTGCGAGAACCCCACTGACTTAGGGTCTCCTGCGTGGAATCGTTGAGGAGTAGATTGCCGAACTCCCATAGTATGTTCATGCCCAATATGATCGGATGACGGTCGTTAGTCTCTCCTTGGGTTAGGACCACTCCCTGACGGCCGAGGGATTTACTACACGATGTCATCTGAAGCTACACCACTCCGGCGACAGGTACCGGCCACCAGTCGTATCATGGGCCCCCACTGGGGCCTTGCCGCTTCCGGGAAATGCTGCCAGAAGTTCGTTGCCGGCAAGGTCATTACCTGCGACCCTGTATCCACTAGACACCGCACAGCATGACCCTCGACTTCGGCCCACACTATTGGGCACTTAGCGACCAGTTCTTTGGGACTTCCATCACCCCTTGTTGTGGCTTCCGGCTCTGAGCAGCATCCCCCATGCCCGGAGTCCTCTTGTTTAATGTCCGCCGGGGTGAATATTTCCCACGCCGTGGACACTCCCGTGCGATGTGGCCCAGTTCTCCACACTCACAACACCGGGGCGGTGAGGCTTGGCCACCCCGGGTGTTGCGAGGCCCCCAGGGCCCAGAATTGTAGCCAGGTCGGCCGGGCACGGGCTCCGTTCTCTTCTTCACTTCAGCCAGCTCGCGCTGGATACTCTTCAGTTCTTGTCTCATTTCCTCAATCCATTGGGGTTCTTCGACAATGCTTATGGAGGACTCCATGCTTCGGGCCTTCCCCACAGGAGCCGTTATCCCCTGCTCTTGCTCTCGCACCCAGGCCTGACTCCCCACTTTGGAGAAAGCTAAACGTGGGTTCACTCGAACCTGTTCCCGCAATGCCTGCTTGATTAGCGGGTCCCGGAGTCCAGTCACTAGCAGGTCATGCAGGGTAATGTCGATGGGCCCTACCCCTATTCCGTCCTTCCTTTGTATGGCGGTATATAGCTCCTGGAGGGCGTTAATATACTGGGTGATGGTCTCCCCCTTCCCCTGCATCCGACTGAACAACCGGGTTCTCAACTCCCCCACGTCTGTTGGATCCCCGTGGGTCTCTTCCAGGATCTGCATGAGCCGGGCGAAGGTGTTGCGACGCCGCGGGGGTCTCAACTTTACCGACTTCCGGGCTTCCACATCTAGCACCATAAGGGCCACCTCAGCCTCTAAATTGGGGGTCATGGGGTGCATGCGGAAAAGGCCCCGCATGCATTCTGTCCAGCTCCACAACAGCGTATTGGAGCCAGAAAACCGGGGCAAGTTACTTAGCATAGCCCCCAGGGAGATGCTGGAGCGGGGGCCCTCATCATCAGCAGCGCCTGCAGCCCCACTCTGATCAGGCGCACCGTTTCTGCACTCGGAGACTGCATCCTGCCGACTACGCCAAATGTGGTGTTTGCAGGTACGCAGGATGCAGTGACGAGTCGCGAGACAATTTGGTGCTTTCTATAATAACGTTTATAAGGCTAGAGGGAACTTTCCTCTGTCACGGCCTGATCAACAAAAGGGGTAACACGGTTTGCCCTTGCAGGGGCTCTACACAAGCAAACACAAATGGGTAGAACACGACTACTTCCGGCAATAGCCGGTCACTATAGGAACGCGGTATGGCCGACTACGAGTCCTTAATTATATAGTCAACTTAGCCATCCAGACGTCCCTCGCCATTCAGGATGGTGGTCTTTCGGCGTAGTAGTCGCTGGGCTCAGTTGCTGAGGCGTTGACGAAGTCTTCGCGCGCTCCGGCGCGCTGATAACACTGGAGCCCCACAGGCTCCGGCGGAGTCCTTGGACGGATGGGCCGCAGCCCCCGGACTTGGGCAAGCAGCAGCGATGTGGGGTGGTGAATGACAGGCCACCTGCGCAGCTAACGGCTGTGACAGGGAGTCCACGGCCAGCAGAGGCTCGGCCCCTGCTGCGGACCGGAGCGGGACAGTGGTGGCCGGTCGACGGCACTGTACTTGCCATGGCCACTGGTGAGAGCAGGGCGGCTGCGGGTGGCGGGGAACAGGCCGCAGGCTGGAGCGAGACGGCAGCGGCCGTAGGCGACCGCTGACAGGTCGCCACCGCGAGCTGAGGTGAGGCGGCATCGGCCGCGGATCGAACTGGGGCCGCAGTGGCTGCGGGCTGGAGCGGGGGAGCAAGTCTCGGATGACCGCCTTGGCGCTGTCCCTCTGGAGTCCTCAGTGAGCGTCTTCCCTGGCACTGGTAAGTCGCTCTAACTTACAGTCGCTCCCACGGTCTCCTGCTGCCTTTGTCCCGGTCTGCTGACTCATCCCCCCGGGAATTCCCAGCCTCCTTTATACTGGTCCCTCCCCCAGCCCATCTGTCTGTCACAACGGTCCATCCCCAAACTCTGTCCCTCCGGGGACAGTTTCCTCCGGAACCCAGATGACGGCTCCCTTGGTTCCGGCCCGGACACTTGACGGGGGCCGTTCCTCCCACACTATCACAGAGCAGGTGCATTTTTACGGAGACTTGATTACACACAGGTGGATTATATTTATCATCATTAGTCATTTAGGACAATATTCAGAGATCCACAATGAACTTCTGGAGCGAGTTTGCTGCACTGAAAGTTAAGGGGCCGAATAATATTGCACGCCCAACTTTTCAGTTTTTGAATTTCCACAAAAAAGTAAAATAACCAATAAATTTCATTCAACTTCACAACTGTGTCCCATTTGTTCTTTATTCTTCACCAAAAATTTACATTTGGTATCTTTATGTTTGAAGCATGATGTGTGGGAAAAGGTTGAAAAGTTCCAGGGGTCTGAATACTTTCATAAGGCACTGTATATATATATATATATATATATATATATATATAGCCTAAAATGCAAACAAATGTGTCATTTAACTTTTAACCTTTTAGAGATCATTTCATCTAAACTGTTCACAATAGCAGTGATTTTGACCAGGGTGTCTAAACTTTTATATGCCACTGTATATACGGTACAGTTCAATGTATTGTATCATTTTCAGCCAGTGGAAAATAAAACTACTTGGCATCAATGACTATGCAGGAATACAAAGCAGCTCGATAATGCAAAGGGGCACAGATGGATAGAAATAGAGATATAAAATTGTAGATCAGCACAATGTAAGCGTGAAAATGTAGCGGAGTCCTAGAGACAAGAGTCCATCTGCAGTAAATTACTTGCATACCGCAGGGTTGCTGGAAGTTTGCCTCACAACATATGGACCACTGAGCCTTCCAAGTATCAAGTTCCACGTTAGCTGTGAATTTGTTTTTATTCCACATCCTCATGTGGTTATTCCCATTGTTATTTATATGAGCCAGCATAATACAGAACAAAGCACACCATGTACATCCTGCGATCTGCACAAAGCAAAAACATCAGCAATTCATTTTTGGTATTAGAACTTTCAAGGAAATTCTCCAGAATTAAAAAGCATAAATAACTGCAACAAATATGGCTGCCATAACACCTTCTACCAGGGCGATAACCAACATCCTTGTCCCTGCCATCAAAGTTCACCACCTGTCTCTGCTGTAGTGATCATGTGGGAAAACACCAGAAATGTTGCCAAAGAGTGAAGAGGAGACTGGCACAAGAGCGGAGCTTAGGCAACGACTCGGGTGAGGGGCTAGGGGAGAATTTATTTTTATTTTATTTTTGTTTGATAACTTTTTTCCGGCCCATTAGTTTATTTTTCTTTAGGGTCCGGAGACCTACTATACAAGCATTATAAATAGATTTTTTAATGGCAAGTGCATCTCATTCAATTTGCGTAGAATAAATTGGAGGCAAATCGAATATCCTGGGCTATTGTGAGCGAATCTGACGAACTTGAATTTTGGAAGATGTAATACTGAATACTGTAACTTTTTTCCCTTTATCGATTTACATACTGTAATTTTTCATGCTGAATATACAATTTCCTTATTTTGTTTGATTCTTTTCTATATTTTGTAAGATTCCTCTTTTACCCAAAATGCCAAATTCAAACAAGCTTTTGCGATCTGAGGAAATTTTTGTTTTCTTACCATTTGGTTCTACACTTACTGACAATTTTAACGCAGAAATTGAATTGAAGGTGATGTTCATGCTTTCAACCTTTATTTTTTTCACTTCACAAATTCTTCAAACAAATTGCTAAATGTTTACTATTTCTTCTCCACTTTCTACTGGTGGTTGAATGTTAGATTTGTTGCATTTTTGACAAATTTGACAAAAGTTTTTTGTACTTTGCTTTTTCTAGTGACTTTTTTCAAAATGGGCTCAAAGTAAAATGTACCAACCTTAGAACCTGGTGGCGGACAGAGTTGGGCCTTCAGAACTCTTACCGATCATTCAAAAGACTGTTCAGGAGCACCGAGCTCCTGCATTAGTGTTCACAAAGTAGTATATGGAACTAGTATGCACACCCGTCCCTGGTCTGGTCTCTGCTCCATCTGTCCCGGTCCGTTGAACTTTCTTGTGCTCCATGTTGTGCTGTGCAGGTGTCCTTTTGTGCTTCCATGTGATGAACTGCCAGGCCTATTTAAGGATATCTAAAATACATACCTGGGCTTTGGTATTTAATCTGAGACTGACTTACTGTTTTTGTTTACACAGCAATCTGACTGTGGGCTGCAGAATGTCTCTTGTAGACCAGCAGCTTGTAATGCTTCTTCCTACTTGTCTGCCTCTTCTAGTGACTCCGGAGTTCTTTCAGCTACCTGTTCCCGAGTCTCCTGGAACTCTACTCTGGGTCCATCTGCAGCTTTAAGGATGTCTTCCTGGCTGTGTTTGGCTTCCATGGTTGTTGACCTTCCCACTACTCCAGAGTGTTATCTGCTACCTGCCTGCGGTTTCCTGCACTCCATCTGTCTGTCTGTGGTTTCCTGACATCCTCCACCTGCCTGTGATTTCCTACTCTCCACCTGACTGCCTGTGGTTTCCTAATGTCCTCGTACTGCTTCAGTTACCTGCACTCCAGCTGCTTGATTGCAATTTCTTGACGTCCTCCGCCTGCCAGCGGTTTCCTGCACTCCATCTATTTGCCTGTGGTTTCCTGATACCCTCTGCCTGCAGTTTCCTGCACTCCATCTGCTTGCCAGTGGTTTCCTAACATCCTCCGCCTGCCTGCGGTTTCCTGCACTCCACCTGTCTACCTACAGCTTTCCAGTCCTTCTACGCACCAACCTGTTGCACCGACGCCCATGACTCATATGCTACCTAGACCTTGTGCTTCGAGGATCCACCTCACCCAGTGAGCCCCTTGAACTTCTCGCAACAAGAGAACACAGGTGGTGTACCCTAAGTTTTGATAAAGTGTTGCCAATTGCTCACATTCCTTGCCTGTCCTGGCACTTTAGTTTAAAGAACAGTTTCCCTTTTTAAGAAAACTTCTGATTTACTAAAAGTTTGCAGTAATGAATCAGAAAAATGTAAAGAATTTACGTAAATGATGTGAAGATCTTGTTTACAAAAAATGAAAATGTTTCCGTTGAAACTGATGAGAGATGTAGAAGATGCAGCAAACATTCCCCACTGCAGATGAACAGAACAGATCTCATATGTTATGATGTGGCCTGCAGACATGCTAACTGCACACAGCACAACATTTCATAATTAATTTACAAAAAAAGTCATCTGTATGCAAATGACATGCTAATTGAATTTCATGCAATTTTCAATTATAGGATAATTCTTTTTTTTCTTCCTAAAAATGGAGAATGTTTTGCAGGGAGTCGGTTTATAGACAGGAGTCGCATATTTAATTTTTAATTAGAAAATAATGTGCCAAAAACTAATAGGCCATGATGCCCCTAGCAATTATTATATAAGGACAGCCAAATATAAATGTTTGTGGTGAGGAAATTCAAGGAAATTTTGAAAATTTTTTCATTAAAGTGTTAATGGGAAAATGTATAAACTTTATGCAAATTCAAAGCCAAATTTCCTATCCCAATATCATGAAAATGTATAATTATATTATTCTATATAAACTATTTCCTTATTTGCTTACTTCTAATTAGGATGCAAAATATTTGTACATTTTTTTTAATATGAACTTGCTCTTTGTGTTCTTGCTTTTTTGCTTTTTTGATTTCCAGGGTAAATGTTTTATATGATGTTGGCGCATAACATTTAGTGGCTAATATTTATTACATCTTTTTTTTAGCAAAATGTGTTTATGTTCATCTGTACAACCGAATATCTTTAATTCACCATGTAAAATAGGGATCTACGGGGTAAGGTTTTTCCTTGTGGAGAATGACATGCCAGGTCTGGCATGCCAGTAAAATAGACTTAAATGCATTGCGTGCTCCTCTGGGAAATTAAATATGCAAATTGTCTCTTCAGAGAGGAAAAGGACTTGAACTCTATTGCCACCTACTCGAATATTTCAATAATTCCCTTTTGCCACAATGCGGATTTTGTGCAATTTGCTTCCACATGGATTCGGTAAAACAGCGCTTTGTTGGTTGCCATTTTGTTTAACCGTTAGGGGCCAAGAAAAGGTAAAAAAATTTAAAAAACTATACTCACCTTATCGCTCACCCATCTAGACCCTCCCTTCTGCACCTTTCCCTGTCACGTCCCTGGTGCATCTTATTACTGCCACCAAGCACTAAATTCTTGGGCCTCATCATGTTAAGCCAGGTCTTCCGACTCTGATGGGCAAGGAACGTTTTCGTACATGCACACACAAGGTGACGACGCACGTCATGATGCACTTGCTTCATCAGAGCCTAGTGTGGAGAGGTCCTGGATATCAGCGCTTGCGGCAGTGATAAGAAGATGTGGCAAGAACCGGACGGGGTGCCGTGAGGAGCGACGGGTCGGTGAGCTGAGCAGTGAGGAATAAAGATTTTTTTATTTTCTACATTTCACATTTATTATGCTTTGCGGTCTGCAGAGAGAACATAATAAAGGACATTCAATTTGCAGATATTAACTTTGCTGGAAATTAAATTTTACAAGAAAATCTGCGTAATTTGGCAAATTAGAATTTTGACAACACTGAACTACCAGTACACAAAGTCTTGTTATGCGTACATTGGCAAAAATACAATCATCAGAGCTGTGAATGTAATCATTATCTCACATTTGGATAGTTCGCCTTTAAAAAGTTTTCACTCTTACACTTCTCTGTGGTATTCCGAAATATGAGGGTCATAAAAGAGAACAAGAGAGCAACATATTTACACATGAGATGATTTCTAATCTGAAACTGAAGAGACATACATGTTCCTATAATTAGATTTCCTGCCGCATAAGAAATTATTAGACTCGGCGCCAATTAGAGAGATAATGATCTCATTTCTATCAGTGCAGTGAGTGATAGGTAGCGGAAGCTTTCCTTCATATGTGCATCCGGCTGTGATAGAATTAGCGCAACGCCATCTACTGCAACTGTAAAGAGAGACAATAATAAGTATACACTTTTTATACAATCATGTATCAACCTTTCCTTTTTGTGGGAACCAATGGGAATTACTAAGTTGTTGGTAGTTATATTCGTCTCCCATTCAACTGAAACTTTTTAAAAATTTGCAAAATTTGATGCAACTCTACTTCAGCTCTTCCCCCTTCCTACATCAGCACACATACTCTCTTTGTCTGGTTTTATGTATGTTTTTCAAAAATAACATTTTGAAATAGATGCGACTTGTTGCTCAAAAAGTTGCAAAAATAGCCAATGGCAGGAAAAAAGACCATTTTTAACTGTGTGCCAAATTCAAGAGCCGCATACGCCATTTTGATGAATTTGCAGATTGTTGATTTGGGAACATGCGGATCCAGGAAATATTTTTGAGCTGGAGTCAGCAGGAGGTAGAAAGGGCTTGGATATTTGGTTTGAAGGTGAGCAGAGTCAAGGATTACCCCGAGAAAGCAAGATTGAGGGAAGGAGAGTGAGCAGCTATTGACTGATGGATGGGATGCTTGGGGGTCTTGAGTGAGATGGAGGAAAGATGATGAATTCTGGTTTGTTCATTTTCTTGGTGAGTACCCTGGTTCTTCCGTTTCCTTTCAGCCGTCCCTCTGGCACTAGCTATCATGGCATATCGTCCCCCTGGGTCTGCCCCTAACAGTCCCTGTATAAGGGTCAGTTCCATCTGGTCAGCTCGTCTGGGATCAGTCGGCGCCACGATCCAGTGGGTCCATGCCAGGATTCGTAACAGTATCACTGAGAGTTCACGCTCTCACTTTACGGCAGTACTGCTGTGTGAAAATTTTCTCACGCAGCGGCGCTGCAAGTGACAGCATGAACTCTGGTGACCTCTGATGGCAGCGCAGTGATACACTGCGGGAGGATACCTCATGTCAGTGTGTCACCGGAGCCCTGTAGAGTGGTCACATCTCCCGATGTGATAGTTCTACACATGAGATCGTCGTGGGACACTCCTTATTAAATGGACTACGGTGGAAAGGTAAGTATATGTTGGTTTATTATTTTATTTTTGTTGCAGGAGATTGGGGGCGCCAGGGATTAGCTGTGAGCATTGAGACCTGAAGGAATGGAGTTAATACAAGTATGGTTTCAAAATAGATTATAACATTATTGTTACACCCAGTCCCCATCCTGGTGCTGCGCCCAGGTCTGCAGCTGTTACACCTGGCCCCCGTCCTGGCGCTGCGTCCAGGCCTGCCTGTTATGATGAGTCACCGAAGGAGGAAAAAACAAAATACCAGCTAAGTCCAGTGGGCACCACATTTTAAAAAAAGACATCAACAAACTGGAGCAAGTTCAGAAAAGAGCGACCAGAATGGTGACCCGTCTGCAAACCCTGTCTTATGAGGAAAGGTTGCAGGATTTGGGAATGTTTAGTTTGCAAAAGAGAAGACTGAGAGGAGACTTAATAGCTGTCTACAAATATCTAAAGGGCTGTCACATTGTAGAAGGATCAACTTTATTCTCATTTGCACAAGGAAAGACTAGAAGCAATGGGATGAAACTGAATGGCAGGAGACACAGATTAGATATTAGAAAAAACTTTTTGACAGTTAGAGTGATCAATGAGTGGAACAGGCTGCCACGAGAAGTGGTGAGTTCTCCTTCAATGGAAGTCTTCAAACAGAGGCTGGACAGACATCTGACTGGGATGATTTATCGAATCCTGCTTTGAGCAGGGGGTTGGACCAGATGGCCCAGGAGGTCCCTTCCAACTCTACGATTCTATGATTCTATGATTCTATGAAACCAGAGAGGTTGGCAGCTATCGGATTGCAGACCCCTGAACCTATCCACAACAAGTAGCAGTAGCCGTGGGGGGTTCCTACGGTACCCTAGACCCCTCGATCACAGCCGGAGAGCTACATAGCCTAAAGACAGAAAGGGGAAAAACTAAACTGCCCCAGAGCAGACCCCAAAGCAATAGGCAGCCCCCAACATATAATGACGGTGACGCAAGATGAAAACACTAACACAGATAGAAAGATAGGTTGAGCAAATGATGGGGCCCAAGCTAACTACATAGGACAGGATAGGAAAGCTGCTGTCTGCCATCCGCAAAAACCCTATCAAAATGAGCCAACCGACTGATAGGAAGAACAGGCCCTGAAGTCGCTAGGCTTCAAAAGACTATATCAGCACTCAGGTATATTCTGAAGACAGAGCAAAAGATCAACAGATCAGAGACAAAAATGGAATTCAGCTCACCCCCGGCCAGAATGGATGGCAGAACTCCCAAAAAACAAGGCAAAACAAAAACAAAACTGAAGAGTACAAAGCAGAGCAGAAAAACTTAGCTTTGAGACGCAGGAATCAGACTGGTCTCCAAGAATCCAGCAGGAAAATCACCAGCCAGGAAGAAGGGCGTCGGCAGCCTTATATCCAGTCCTCAATTCCAGCCACCCAGTTATCATCTAGCTGCCCAGGTGTTTGGTAATCAGTCTCACTACCTTCCTTCACCAGAGGAGGGAGTTCCTCAGACTTCAATGATGAAGGGAAAAATGAACTCACAACAGCACCTCCCCCTTGAGGAGGGGGTCACCGAACCCTCATCCATGCCACCAGGGCGATCCGGGTGAGCCCGATGAAAGGCACGCACCAATCTTTCGGCATGAGTATCAGAGGCAGAGACCCAGGAATTATCCTCCTCACCATAACCCTTCCACTTAACCAAATACTGGAGTCTCCGTCTAGCCAGACGGGAATCCAATATCTTCTCTACCTCATATTCCATGTTACCTTCAACCAATATAGGGTCAGGAGGTGCCACCACAGGAACTACTGGTTCAACAAACCTCTTCAACAAGGACTTACGAAACACATTATGAATTTTAAATGTGACAGGAAGAGCCAACCGAAAAGAGACCGGATTAATAATCTCCAAAATCTTGTAAGGTCCAATAAATCTAGGCTTAAACTTAGGAGAAGCCACCTTCATAGCGATATTTTTTGATGACAACCAAACCATATCACCCACCTTAAACTGGGGACCAACGGTCCTACGCCGGTTGGAAAACCGCTGGGCCTTTTCCTGGGAGAGAGACAACTTATCCACTACTTGGTCCCAGATCTGGTGCATTCTCTCCACCACAGTGTCAACACCTGGGCAGGCAGAAGGCTCCACCTGCCCTGAAGAAAATCGAGGGTGAAAACCAAAGTTACAAAAAAAAGGTGACATCAAAGTGGCAGAACTAGCTCTATTATTTAAAGCAAATTCGGCCAAGGGCAAAAATGAAACCCAATCATCCTGATCGGCAGAAATAAAACATCTCAAATACGACTCCAAAGTCTGGTTTGTTCTCTCCGTCTGCCCATTGGTCTGAGGGTGAAACGCAGAGGAGAAGGACAACTGAATTCCCAGCTTGGAACAGAAAGTCCTCCAAAATCTAGACACAAACTGAACTCCTCTGTCAGATACAATGTTCTCAGGAATCCTGTGCAAGCGAACCACCTGTTGCAAAAACAAGGGCACCAACTCAGAGGAAGATGGCAACTTAGGGAGTGGTACAAGATGGACCATCTTAGAGAATCTATCACAAATCACCCAAATAACAGTCATTCTCTGAGAGACAGGCATATCAGAGATAAAATCCATTGAAATATGGGTCCATGGCCTCCTGGGCACCGGCAAAGGCATCAACAAGCCACTAGAGCGAGAACAAGGTTTAGACCGGGAGCAAGTCCCACAGGACTGCACAAAATTCCTGACATCATGAGACAAGGCGGGCCACCAAAAAGACCGACTCACCAGATCTCTAGTACCAAAAATACCTGGATGACCAGCCAATGCAGAGCAATGAACTTCAGACATCACTCTCTTCCTCCACTGGTCAGGAACATACAACTTTCCACTGGGACAATGCTCAGGTTTGTCCTCCTGAAACTCTTTCAGAGCACGTCTCAAATCGGGCGAGATGGCAGAAAGAACTACCCCCTCGCCTAAGATGGTAGCAGGCTTAGTCACAACAGGAGAATCAGCAAGGAAGCTCCTAGAGAGGGCGTCTGCTTTGACATTCTTAGTGCCCGGAAGAAAAGAGACCACAAAATCAAAACGTGTGAAAAACAAGGCCCACCTAGCCTGTCTATGATTCAAGCGCTTGGCCGACTCCAGGTAAATCAAATTCTTGTGGTCAGTAAGGACCACGACTTGGTGTTTGGCTCCCTCCAACCAATGTCTCCACTCCTCAAATGCCCATTTCATGGCCAACAGTTCCCGATTCCCCACATCATAGTTACGTTCAGATGGGGAGAACTTTCGGGAAAAGAAAGCACAAGGATTCATTTTAGATGTCACAGGATCTTTTTGGGACAACACCGCTCCTGCACCAATCTCAGAAGCGTCCACTTCCACCTGAAACGGGAGTGAGACATCAGGTTGCCGCAAAACCGGAGCAGAAGTGAATCTTCGCTTCAGCTCCTGAAAGGAAGAAACAGCCTCCGGAGACCAGTTCAGCACATCAGCACCCTTCCTAGTCAAATCCGTCAATGGCTTGGCAATACCAGAAAAATTAGCTATAAATTTCCGATAAAAATTAGCAAAACCCAAAAACTTCTGGAGGGCCTTCAAAGAAGTGGGCTGAACCCAATCATAAATGGCCTGTACCTTGGCCGGGTCCATTTCAATAGTTGACGGAGACAAAATAAATCCCAAAAATGAAACCCTCTGTACCCCAAAAAGGCATTTCGATCCCTTGACATAAAGGGAATTCTCCCTCAAAATCCGGAACACAGTCCGAACATGTTCCACATGAGAGTCCCAATTCTTGGAGAAGATCAAAATATCATCCAGATAGATAATCAAAAATGTATCCACAAAGTCTCGGAATATATCGTTCATGAAGCACTGGAAGACAGAAGGGGCATTAGTGAGCCCAAAAGGCATCACCAGGTACTCAAAATGTCCCTCCGGAGTATTAAACGCCGTCTTCCATTCATCCCCATGCTTAATGCGAATAAGATTATACGCCCCCCTGAGGTCAAGCTTGGTAAACCAGCAAGCACCTTTAACTCTGGAGAATAGATCAGAAATCAGGGGTAACGGATACTGATATTTAACAGTAATTTTGTTGAGGGCACGATAGTCAATACAAGGCCTTAATGGACCATCCTTTTTAGCCATGAAAAAAAAACCAGCACCTAAGGGTGAAGAGGATGGTCTAATATGACCCTTCTCCAATGCCTCCTTAATATAGGATCGCATAGCCTCGTGCTCGGGTACAGATAAATTGAAAAGCCGACCCTTGGGGAATTTACACCCCGGGTTCAGCTCAATTGCACAGTCATAACTCCTATGAGGAGGCAAAGACGCAGACTCATTCTCACTAAATACATAATAAAAGTCAGCCAAATAGTCAGGAACATCATGCAACTGGGGAGAGGTGGAGAAAACAGGAGCATCACTAAGGGCACACCGACAACTCCAACTCACCACAGACAAAGATTTCCAATCCAGAACTGGATTATGGATTTGCAACCAGGGAAACCCCAGAACAGTGGTATCATGCAAATTATGCAACACCAAAAATCTGCAATTTTCTTGATGATCTGGGGCGACCCCCATTACCACCTGGGTCCAAAACTGAGGTTTATTCTTCGCCAAAGGAGTAGCATCAATACCCCTCAAAGGGATAGGCGTCCGCAGAGGTGTCATAGGAAATCCACAACGTTTAGCAAAATCCAAGTCCATCAGGTTCAGAGCTGCTCCTGAATCCACAAAAGCCTTGGTGGAAAATGTGGACAGGGAGCAGATCAGAGTAATTGCCAGAAGAAACTTAGGTTGAACACCACCCACAGAAAACGTGTGTACATAACGTTTCTCTCGTTTAGGGCAGACAGAAATAATATGCGAGGCATCTCCACACAAAAAAACACAGCTTATTACGCCTTCTAAACTCCTGACGTTGCACCCTACACAAAACTCTATCACATTGCATAGGTTCAGACATTTGTTCAACAGGTGGCAACATCTCTCGTGTAGTTTTGCGTTCACGTAAACGCTGATCCACCTCAATGGCTAATGACATAGAATCGTCAAGACCAGAGAGAACAGAAAATCCCACCATAGTATCTTTTACAGTTTCTGACAAACCCTTCCTAAAGAGGGCTGCCAAGGCAGCATCATTCCAGGTAGTAAGGACCGCCCACTTTCGGAATTTGACAGTACAACTCTGCCGAATCCCGACCCTGGCTTAATGCCAACAGGGTCTTTTCAGCCTGATCAATAGCATTAGGTTCATCATACAACAACCCCAAGGCTTGAAAAAATGTGTTCACATTATTCAGAATAGGATCATCAGGTTTCAAAGAAAACGCCCAATCCTGGGGATCGCCGTGCAGCAAAGAGATGACAATTTTAACCTGCTGCGCGGAGTTCCCCGACGAGTTAGGCTTCAAGGCAAAAATAATTTACAATTATTCTTAAAATTCAAGAATTTAGACCGATCCCCAAAAAACACATCTGGAGTAGGAATCTTTGGTTCAGCAGCATGTGAATGAGCAAGATAGGCGGAAATTCCCCGCACTTCAGCAGCGAGCTGCTCCACACGATCAGACAATTGCTTCATCTCCATTGAGAGAAAAATTCCCCCTACGGCCTCAGAGATATAGAGGAAAAAATATGCAGACAAAAGAAAAAAAAAAAAATTCTGACACTTTTTCCTTTTTTTTTTTTTACAATTCTCTCCTGCTATTGAGTACCCTAGGATCTGCGGTATGGCTGGTGATTCTGTTATGATGAGTCACCGAAGGAGGAAAAAAACAAAATACCAGCTAAGTCCAGAAAAACCAGAGAGGTTGGCAGCTATCGGATTGCAGACCCCTGAACCTATCCACAACAACTAGCAGTAGCCGTGGGGGGTTCCTACGGTGCCCTAGACCCCTCGATCACAGCCGGAGAGCTACATAGCCTAAAGACAGAAAGGGGAAAAACTAAACTGCCCCAGAGCAGACCCCAAAGCAATAGGCAGCCCCCAACATATAATGACGGTGAAGCAAGATGAAAACACTAACACAGATAGAAAGATAGGTTGAGCAAATGATGGGGCCCAAGCTAACTACATAGGACAGGATAGGAAAGCTGCTGTCTGCCATCCGCAAAAACCCTATCAAAATGAGCCAACCGACTGATAGGAAAAACAGGCCCTGAAGTCGCTAGGCTTCAAAAGACTATATCAGCACTCAGGTATATTCTGAAGACAGAGCAAAAGATCAACAGATCAGAGACAAAAATGGAATTCAGCTCACCCCCGGCCGGGGATGGCAGAACTCCCAAAAAACAAGGCAAAACAAAAACAAAACTGAAGAGTACAAAGCAGAGCAGAAAAACTTAGCTTTGAGACGCAGGAATCAGACTGGTCTCCAAGAATCCAGCAGGAAAATCACCAGCCAGGAAGAAGGGCGTCGGCAGCCTTATATCCAGTCCTCAATTCCAGCCACCCAGTTATCATCTAGCTGCCCAGGTGTTTGGTAATCAGTCTCACTACCTTCCTTCACCAGAGGAGGGAGTTCCTCAGACTTCAATGATGAAGGGAAAAATGAACTCACAACACCTGCCGCTGCTCTCCATTCTGGGCACTCACCTTGAGCCTCTCATGCTGCTGCTCAGCGTTCTGTCCTCCCTCCTGCCTCCTCCTCCTGGCATCCTGTGAGGAGATCTGTAGCTAAGGCTATTAGGGCACGCCCGCCCGCTCTCTTGCCTTCTTAAAAGGGCGGCGTGCATTATTCAAAAAATGCAATTAACCAATGGCAGCGCACTGGCTGCTATTTCTGGCCTCTCCTTCATATGGAGAGCACCGGAGCAACGAGTATCAATCATTGCTACATCCGGTTCTCATGCTTACCTGTCTGCGCTGCATCTGCAGTCTCTGTGCATTGTCTAATGCTCTCTGTTTCCACAGCATCTCAGTATCCTGTGTTACCTGGTTACATCAGCAACCATCTGGGCCTAAGCCATCCCGTTCTGCCTACAGCCATCTGAGTCCAAGGACTGTGTGAACTAACGGATCCAGGACCCAGCTCATTACGGACTCTGCTGTAACTTTTGTTATCCCTTTTGGTCCCGCTGGGACAGCTGCCACGTGTTCGGGGTCTAACTGGATGTAGCACCTGTGTCCTCCAGGTATTCCATTCTGGCCCTGCCTGAGGGGCTTTACTGCGGGTACTCGGGGCTCACTAGTCACGACCCCTTCGGAGCCCCCCAGACCGTGGTCTCGAGGTTCCACTTAAAAAATAAAAACGAATGTGAACTTCACCATCTCTGCCTCCTCTTCCATTCGTTACAATTATTAGCATTTCCTAAGCTACAAAATCAGATAATCCTTTGAATTTTACAGAACTGCAAACTCATGTGGAATTTCCAAAGATCAAAAACAGTAAATTTAGTATATAGAACTAATTAGGAATTTCCACTTATTAAAAAACAATTAAGATTCATCAAGTAGTGTTCAGCAGTTTTCTGGCTCATAAAACGGCTTAATATTTTGCATAATGTTTTTCCAACTCATAATTGTGCGTTCTTGGAGTTTCTATGCCAGTACCGGCCAGACCCTGCAACTTGGGAGAAGTTGAAGCAACTTAACTAAGGGAGGATGGGGTATAGCGTGGCTGACAAATTAGTCTTAAAAAAAGAATTAGAAATTCAGATGTACATTCTGGCAGCGTTGCATGGCTTATGAAAGATGTGCCAAATTTATTGAGAGGTGAACACCTCTATATGAATTCGGCACATCTTGCTCCAGCATATTCTTTGCCAAAACTGGCATAGGAAGCATTAGTCTTGATAAATCAGGGCCATAGAATTTATTATAGAAAGGTTACCAAATTACTGCATTTATCTCAACATTTTATCCTGGGCTTTCTTTCTAATGTTTCTCTACGCTTTCAAGTAAGTTTTGCTTATTTTTCAATAAATGTTCTAAAATTTAGAGCTTCTAATCTTGTCATTTCCCTTGTGCAGTCAAAACATCTCTGCCTGGTAAAGCCTGGACTCCAGAAGGCCTCTGACTATCAGCAGCCTATACTTTATGTTCTGTTGTGAGGTGCGTCCGTCATGGCTTGGACTTATATTTCCAGTACATCACATAGTTGATCTGTTTGAGGTCTGGGAAGTTTGGAGGCCAAGTCATCATCTTAAACGCCTCTTCATGTTCTTTCAAGAATTCTTGAAAAATTCTGCAGTATTGGGAGGAAAAATATCCCCCTGAAAGAGGTCACTGTCCATAGAGAATAACTCTTCCAGAAAGGGTGGCCCTTGGCCTGTACAATGTTAGGTAGGTGGTATGTGTCACAGCCACATGAGTGCCAAGGTCCCAAGCGTTTCAAGTAGAACATTGCTCTCCACATCATACATTGACTCCATCATCTTGTCTTGTTCTCAGGGTGCATGTTTTTCTTGGAAAAACTGATACACATACACCCAGCCATAAACATTATCCAAAGACCCATGTTTCCTAGCAGAACATTGCCTTATCTCACTGCTTCTTCTGGTTTGTCTTTTCCCATCCTTTTCCTGAGTAACTGACACACATGCACCCGGCCATCCATGTTGTGAAACTAAGGATGATTTACAGGACCAGACTGCCTTCTTCCAGTTCTCCATATTCCAAAACTAGAGCTCACATGCCCTTTGGTGGTGCTTTCAGCAGTGAATAAAGGGGGCCCATTGGCCATCAACAGTTAGTCATATGGGAGCTCACCTTTAGATCAGAGTAGATGGGTTAATCTTTACATACCATGAACATCAATGAAACTTGAGTGTCGATGACTCAGTCATCTGTTCATAAGTTGCCCTTTCTTCAACAACTTATGGTAGGTACTAACCAGTTCACATTGGGAACCCTCACAAGACCTGCCAATCTGGAGAATTTTGGGCCCTGTCGTCTACATCTAAATATGGCTCTTGCCAGAGTCGCTCACGCTCAGCACATCAACATCAAGACCTATCATTCCTCTTGCTCCCTAAATTATCCCACCCAATGACAGGCACCATCGTAACGATATAATAAATGTTAATCATTTCACTTGTCAGTGGTTTTAATGTTACACATACATTATAAAGTTCGAGCGTCATTATTGCTTTGTTATTTGAACTTTAAGACTGATAAAATATGGATCAAACACGATCGCGGTGTACCGGGGGTTAAAGGGAAGCATCGGCAGGGAGGGGGCTCCCTCCATGCTTCCCTGAGCCCCCCACAGCAGTGCAATGTGCAGCGCTGCTGCAGGGGGCTCTTTCCCTGCAGGTCCCCGGATCCAAGATGGCGACGGGGACCTTCGGTGGCCTGCAGGGAGCTGACTTCCTCAGTGCCTGCGAAGCGCAGGCATGAGGAAGTCTGCGTCTATGCCAGTGACAGATCGCTGATCTGTCACAGTGATCTGTCACAGGACAGTTATGTCCCCCCTGGGACAATGTAATAAAGTTAAAAAAAAAGCGTAAAAATAATTTTAAAAAAAATCGCTAAATATATTAAAAATAAATGAAATATTCCCTAATAAAATCATTTTTTGGAGATAAAAAAAAAAAAAAAACCAATAAAAGACACATATTTGGTATCGCCACGTCCGTAACGACCCGCCCTGTAAAACTGTCCCATTAGTTAACCCCTTTAGCAAACCCCTTATAAAATAAAAATAAAAAACGAAGCAAAAAAGAATGATTTATTATCATACTGCCGAACAAAAAGTGAAATAACGCGCGATCAAAAAGACGCATATAAATATCCATGGTACCGCTGAAAACGTCATCTTGTCCCACAAAAAATGAGCTGCCATACAGCACCATCAGCAAAAAAATAAAAAAGTTATAGCTCGCAGAATAAAGCGATGCAAAAATAATTATCTTTTATACAAAATTGTTTTCATTGCATAAAAGCGCCAAAACATAACAAAATGACCTAAATGAGGTATCGCTGTAACCGTACTGACCCGAAGAATAAAACCGCTTTATCAATTTTACTGCACGTGGAACGGTGTAAGCGCACCCCCCAAAAGAAATTCATGAAAAGCTGGTTTTTGCTCATTCTGCGTCTCAAAAACCGGAATAGAAATCGGAATAAAAAGCGATCAAAAGATGTCACGTACCCGAAAATGATACCAATAAAAACGTCAACTCATCCCGCAACAAATAAGACCTCACATGACTCGGTGGGTCAAAATATGGAAAAATTATAGCTCTCAATATGTGGCGATGTAAAAACTATTTTTACAATAAAAAGCGTCTTTTAGCGTGACAGTTGCCAAAAATAAAAACTGCCATAAATAGTAAATCAAACCCCCCGTTATCACCCCCTTAGTTAGGGAAAAATAACAACATTAAAAGAAAATGTATTTATTTCCATTTTCCCATTAGGGTTAGGGTTAGGGCTAGGGTTAGGGTTAGGGCTAGAGTTAGGGATGAGATTAGGGTTAGGGCTGAGATTAGGGTTAGGGGTGTGTTGGGGTTAGGGTTGGAGTTATAATTGGGGGGTTTCCACTGTTTGGGCACATCAGGTGCTCTCCAAATGCAACATGGCATCTGATCTCAATTCCAGCCAATTCTGCGTTGAAAAAGTCAAATGGTGCTCCTTCCTTTCCAAGCTCTACCATGCGCCCAAACAGTGTTTTACCCCCACATATAGGGTATCAGCCTGCTCAGGACAAATTGCAAAACAACTTTTGGGGTCCAATTTCTTCTGTTACCCTTAGGAAAATAAAAAATTGGGGGCAAAAATATCATTTTTGTGGAAAAAAAGGATTTTTTTATTTTCACGCCCGGGCGTTATAAACTTCTGTGAAGCACTTGGGGGTTCAAAGTGCTCACCACACATCTAGATAAGTTCCGTGGGGGGGTCTAGTTTTCAAAATGGAGTCATTTGTGGGGAGTTTCAATAGTTTAGGTACATCAGGGGCTCTCCAAACGCACATGACACCCGCAGACCATTCTATCAAAGTCTGCATTCCAAAACGTCACTACTTCCCTTTCGAGCCCCGGCGTGTGCCCATACAGTAGTTTTCTCCCACATATGAGGTATCAGCGTACTCAGGACAAATTGGACAACAACTTTTGGGGTCCAATTTCTCCTGTTACCATTGGGAAAATGAAAAATATGGGGACTAAAAGATCATGTTTGTTGAAAAAATACATTTTTTTTTATTTTCACACCCGGTCGTTATAAACTTCTGTGAAGCACTGGTGGGTTCAAAGTGCTCACCACACATCTAGATAAGTTCCTTAGGGGGTCTAGTTTCCAAAATAGGGTCACTTGTGGGGAGTTTCCACTGTTTAGGTACATCAGGGTCTCTCCAAAAGCAACATGACACCCGCAGACCATTCCATCAAAGTCGGCATTCCAAAACGTCACTACTTCCCTTCCGAGCCACGACGTGTACCCATACAGTAGTTTTCTCCCACGTATGAGGTATCAGTGTACTCAGGACAAATTGGACAACAACTTTTGAGGTCCAATTTCTCCGGGTACCCTTGGGAAAATAAAAAAATTGGTGACTAAATGATCATGATTGTGGAAAAAGTAAGATTTTTTTATTTTCACGCCCAGGCGTTATAAACTTCTGTGAAGCACTGGGGGGTTCAAAGTGCTCACCACACATCTAGATAAGTTCCTTGGGGGGTCTAGTTTCCAAAATGGTGTCTTTTGTGGGGGGTTTTCACTGTTTTGGTACATCAGGGGCTTTCCAAACGCGACATGGTGTCCAATCTCAATTCCAGCCAAAAACGTCAAATGGTGCTGCTTCCCTTCCGAGCTCTGCCATGCGCACAAATAGTGGTTTACCCCCACATGTGGGGTATCAGCGTACTCAGGACAAATTGCACAATAACTTTTAGGGTCCTGTTACCCTTGGGAAAATAAAAATTGAGGGTGAAAAGATCATTTTTGTGGAAAAAATATGATTTTTTAATTGTACGGCTGTACGTTATAAACTTCTGTGAAGACCTTGGGGGTTCAAAGTTCTCACCACACATCTAGATAAGTTCCTTGGGGGGTCTAGTTTCCAAAATGGTGTTATTTGTGGGGGATTTTCACTGTTTTGGTACATCAGGGGTTTTCCAATTGCGACATGGTGTCCGATCTCAATTCCAGCCAAAAAAGTCAAATGGCGATGCTTCCCTTCTGAGCTCTGCCATGCGCCCAAATAGTTGTTTACACCCACATATGGGGTATTAGTGTACTCAGGACAAATTGCACAATAACTTTTAGGGTCCTGTTACCCTTGGAAAATAAAAATTGGGGTGAAAAGATCATTTTTGTGGAAAAAATATGATTTTTTAATTGTACCGCTGTACGTTATAAACTTCTGTGAAGCCCTTGTGGGTTAAAAGTTCTCACCACATATCTAGATAAGTTCCATGGGGGGTCTAGTTTCCAAAATGGGGTCACAGTGGGGGTAGCTTCCACTGTTTAGGTACATCAGGGGCTCTCCAAACGTGACATGGCGTCCGATCTGAATTCCAGCCAATTTTGCAGTGAAAAAGTGAAACGGCGCTCCTTCCATTCTGAGCTCTGCCATGCGCCGAAACAGTGGTTCCCCCCCACATATCAGGTATCAGCGTACTCAGGACAAATTGCACAATAACTTTTCCAGTCCAATTTCTCCTGTTACTCTTAGTAAAATAAAAAAAATTGAAGTATTTTTTTTCTAACACCCAGCGATTCCGAGGTAGACTTTAGATGGATTCCTGTATTGAGCCGAGGTGCGCACGTCCAACATGATATCATATCTCCTTTAAATCTGCAAATTGTCTCTTCAGAGAGGAAGGGGAATTTAACTCAAGTGATACCTATTGGAAGTAGCAATCCTCCAAGTCATTATCAATCCTTTAACGAGTCTTGGAAGGCAAATCAGAATCTCAGTATGAAGGCAAGATGTTTAAGTCTCCTTATACTGGCATGTCAGACCTGGCATGTCACTCTCCACAAGGAGAAACCGTAACCCTCATATCTTAATTAGGCACTTAGAAGAAGAATTTAATTTTCTATATTGGGGATGCATTCATTTGAATTGCTCCCCAAAATTTGTGGTGGTTTTTAATTAGTTTTAAATGTCAGTCACCTCTAGCAGGATGAATCATGAAGATGAGGAAGTACAGAGACTTTATGCTACAGCAAAACATATTTTTCACACCTTACTTTACCGCATGTCCTAAAACTGCTGAGATAATAATGTGGAGTCATTTATTATTCAGACTGGAATAGAAAGTACATTTCTGCTGAAGTCATTGAAACTCCATTCAGTGGGCTGATTTACATAATTACTTAGGATAAACTGTTGCAGAATTCACTCCTGCATTATTGATAGTACTTTCTAGAGCTTCCCCATGAAATAGAAGTGATAGCAAAAGCCCAGGGCTTAATCCAATAATAAAAGTACAAGTCCTGATGTGGATGATGGCTTACAGAGAGATGCATTGACTTTACAGACCTCAAAAATAAAGACTTCCCTGGGGCCCTGTGCTGTAAATCCAGGCTTGGTACTCTGGTAATGAAGTGCAGTTTAGAAATGGAAAAAAAAATCTCTGGCACTGAATATCAGATGATTTAGGCAAAGTACATCAAAATATATCTGAAATATAAGTATAGAAAAGTTATTTTGGCTAATAGAAATAGATTTTTAGATTAAGACAAAAAGTAGCCAATGCAAAATTCAAGAGGACAAATGCTATTTATCTAGAAGAGTAAAAAAAAAAAAAATGTGATGGGCGTCGGGTTTCTGTGTTTACTCCGCAGGGATCCAGACCCTCACATTCTGCAGTCTCCTGCTATTTATCTACTGCAGAGGAGATTGCAGAGGAGATTGCCTTGCAACAAATCTCTCCTGAGGCTAAGGGTACCGCTACACTAAGCGATGCACCAGCGATCCCGACAACGATATGGATCGCTGGTGCATCGTTAAGTGGTCGCTAGTGCGCTGCCACACAGGAAGATCTCACCAGCGACATAGCAGGGGTCGGGGGTCGCTACTTACCTGTCAGACGCGGCGATCCTGACGTCCTCCCGCCCGCGTCCACGCGTCGCTCGTCAGCGCCACAGGAAGCCCAGCAGGAAGCGCCCGACGAGAAATGGTCCAGGACCTTCTCGCGCGATCAGCGATAACCAGCGGGGGAGCCGGTCGGAGGTAAGTATCAGTCACAGCGATATCGCTAGTGAGATCGCTGCTGCGTCCCAAAACCTGTGACGTTTCAGCGATATTGCTAGCGATCTCGCTGTGTGTAACGGGGGCTTAAGTCCTTCTGTCCTCCTACTGAGCATGCTCATGGGTCGATCTCCCATTGGAGATTGGGAGTCATGTGCTCAGGTCCCGCTCCAGATCTCATTGGTCCATCTCAGAGATCTGGAAGCTTGCGGAAGGTCCCGGCTGCTATAAAAGGCGTTCATGGCTGTTCCGCCATGTGCTAGTATAGACTTACTTGCTGCTGTGTGTATGAGGACGGATGTATGATTCTGGTGAATGACTCATTAAAAAACCCCATCCCTCTGATATTACGTATGTGGTTAGGGACTGAGGTAGAATCAGCGCCAGTGCTCCTCTGCTGCAACATCCACAGCTGCTAGCGTCCGACATTGCGCTTGCGTCATAGCTTTGTCGTTTAGCGGCAGTGTCCACGCCGCGCTGCAGTAGCAGCCCCTTTGCGTCCGCAGTTGCGACGCTCCGCACACGGTAGGTCTAGACGGACGTAGTGCCACCGTCATGGGCTACTCCTGTGACCTGATACCGTGTGTGCGTTTTTACTGAGTACTGTGACCTCAACAGGCTCAGTCATTTGTGTTAGTACTTATTTGGCATCTCTGTGAATTAACTGAGATTGCTCTGCGCACTTGGGTGAAGTTTAACCCTGTGCGCATTTCCACCATATTGCTCCTGCCACCACTTAGCAGCGGTTATATCACCTACTGCACGGTGGACCCTGAGCGGCGAACGCACTTTATTATTTATTTTTATTTCGTGTGTTCCGCCGTTCCTAACAAAATGGACTTGAGATAAATAAATTTAAAGTTTATGGACATCTTTGACATAGAAATGTTATTTTAGAACGTGTGTTTGGTTGGTTTCACTAAATTTCAGTCTGCAGTCTTCATTCCTTCATTCATTTCTGACCTACTGATATGCAGTTTGAAGTCTAGTCCAAGTTTCAGATTTTTTTTCTTGTGGATGTGTCTCTCCCAGTAATACAGGCTGGATGACTTTTCTGTGTGTATTCAGGGTAGCAGCAAGAGAAAGATAGGAAGAGAACATGTGAAGAGAACAATAAGTGCAGGATAGAAGCTGTGCTGATATATGAGTAACTGAAGACAGCAGCGTCTTCAGTTGCTCACGTATGAGCACAGCTTCTATCCTGCACTTATTATTCTCTTCATGCTTTCTCCTCATATCTATATCCCGTTTTATCTGCCCTACCTGAGACTGTAAAGACTGTCAAGAATTATTCTTAAATTCTATGTATAACACTCTCTCCCACCCACCTGTTGTCTGTAGCATTAAGAGAAGGGGTCAGGTTTGCCAACTCCACTCCACAAAAATAGAGGCTCTTTTTTGCCTTGTCCATAAAATAGAAAATTGAGGCATACATTATTTTTTGAGCCTGAAGAAACTTATACAGATTTTACTATAATTATCATTATTTTACAAGTAACAGGAGAAAGTAGCAGATGTCTGCATATCAGAATTCTGGGCTATAGAAATGTATCATAGACTACTGGTTACAGTGGCATGTAAATGTTTGCGCACCCCTAGTCAAAATTACTATTATTGTGAACAGTTAAGCAACTTGAAGATGTAATGATCTCTAAAAGGCCTAAAGGAAAAGATGAGGAATTTCTTTTGTATTTTAGGTCTATATATATATATTTATTTATTTTTTTTTTTTATTTTTTTTTTTTCTTCATCTTTTACATTTTAAAAATTACAAAAAGGAAAATTTACCAATGCAAAGGTTTGGGCCCCCTACATGGTCAGTACCTAGTAGCACCCACTTTAGAAAACATTTCAGCTTGTAAACACTTTTTGCAGCCAGACAAGTGTCATTCAATTCTTGTTTGGGATAGTTTCATCCATTCTTCCTTGGAGAATTCTTCCGGTTCTGTGAGATTCCTGGGTTGTCTTCTGCTATTTTGAGGTCTAGCCACAGATTTTCAATGATGTTCAGATCAGAGGACTATGTAGGCCATTGCAAAACCTTCAGCTTGCGACTTTTTTTTCACCAAAATCTATTCTAAAAAAACGCAATCACACGTTTGTGAATACATCACGCAAAAGCCAAGTGACTTTTTCTTCCTCTGATTGTGAATCTTCGGATATTTCCGTGGATCATTCTTGTGATTTTTCTAATTCTATTGAGAACGAACCTAAATCACAATCCAGACACTATAAAAAAGCACGAAAATTAAATTTTTGAAAAAACGGATCAGGAGGGGTGGAAGAAAACATCATCGATACACCGGCCTTTTAAAAAAATTGTCTGAGGAGTGCCAGCAGAATGAACCATTAGATGTAATTAATCTTTCCTCTGCAACATTATCTCAAGCTGAGATTAAACTCCTCTCAAAAGGCTTAAATTTTGCACCTACTAACTAGAAAGTGGACATTTTTTCAACGTTGAAGGACATCAATAAATTCATAAGGGATCTTACCGTCAAAAGACATTTTTTTCCACTGATACAACTGAATTTTCTTCGGAAATTTCCTCAACAAACCAATTTTTTGGAAAGAGTTTCATAGAACAGGATAGCCTATTATGTCTTATGGACTTGGATTCTTCTGATATCTCTTCTAACATGCTTACTTCTTATTTTCCATTTAGAACAAAAAATTCTTTATTTTATCCTGTCCAAACTAGAACAGAGGGAATGGATAGATTCCAGGAGAATGTTGAAAGAGATATCAGAAAACTTTTTGATAATCATGAAAAAAATTCTTGGCATTTCAATTTATCATTTGCTGAAAGAGAGGCTTTAAAGTCTTGGGAATCACATACTGATTTAATTGTGAAAATGTCAGACAAAGGGGGTTCAGTGGTGGTAATGAATGTACATCTGATTATGTTTCTTCTGTTCACAATTTGCTTTCTGATGACAAGGTTTATACTCCTTTGCAATATTATCCTACTAATAATTTTGTGGATGAATGTAAATCAATTGTTAATGAGGGTTTAACTATGGGTTTTTTCTCTAAAAAACAGTCTGAATTTTTATGCGTTGATTCTCCCATGATTCCAATCCTGCACGTGTTACCTAAAATGCATAAAAATCTCTTCCCACCTCCCATGCGCCCCATAGTATCGGGCATAGGTTCTTTCAGTGAACGATTAGGTCAATGGCTAGACTCTGTACTCCAACCCCTGGTTCAATGTATACCAGGGTATTTAAAGGATACTAGAGATGTTTTGCAATTGTTTCATGATATAATTTGGTAGCCTGATTGGACATGGCTTTCATGTGATGTCATATCTTTGTACACTTCTATACCTCATCAGATTGCTATTTTAGCAGTCAAATTTCATTTTAAAAAATATAGTATTTTCAGCCCAGATTTATAAAATTTCATAATATTGGTTTTGGAATTTCTACGTTCTCAATGGCGTCTCGATGGGGGCTAAATTTTCCCCTTCAGTCGCCAACTTGGTCATGGCGTGGTGGGAGGAGATTTTCATATTTAATCTTGATAATCCTTTTTTCACTAATATTCAGTGGTACTATAGATATATAGACAATTTATTGTTAATTTGGAAAGGAGATGTTAATCTAATTTCTTCTTTTGTTGATTACCTCAATTCAAATCAATTCAATTTGAGTCTTACTCATTTTTTTCATTCCCAGGAATTTTGGTTTCTGGATTTGCGCCAAACCATCATATTTCTAGTGCCTCTTTTCGTAAAAAAATAGCAGGTAACACCATTCTACACGCTCATAGTTTCTTCCAGCCCATACCATCAAATATATCCCTGTAGGTTAATTAACCCGTGCCAAACATAATTATAGCAGTACATCTTCCTTTAATAATGAAGTCAAAATTATTAAAAATCATCTTAACAAATGTGGTTACCCCACTTGGACTATAGATCGAGCAATAAAAATCACTGAAAACAAATCCAGAGATTCCCTTATTGATGTATATTCACGTCCTCAAAAAAAAACAATATTTCTGATTGTCCTACTTTAGTTTTGACCTATAGTACCTACTTCAGGTCTATTTCTAATATTATCAACCAAAATTTGCATATATTAAGGATCGATAATATTATTGATAATTTGTTGGGTGATGGTATAAAAATTGTTTCTAGAAAGGCACCTACTTTAGGGAATTTTTTATCTCCTAGTTTTCTTGATTCAAATAAAAATTCTCATACCAATAATTGGTTATCTACTACTGGCTACCACAAATGTGGCCACTCATATTGTAAAACTTGTCCATTATCCTATAAAACTTCCAGCTTTCATAATACAATGGGTACTAAGCACAAGATTCAGGAATTTTTGAATTGTAATTCTAATTATGTTGTTTATATCAGTGGTCCCCAACCGTTTTTGCACCAGAGACCGGTTTCAAGCAAGACCATTCTTCCATGGCCCGGCAGGGCGGGGATGGAAGTGTGGCAGGGACGGGGCTTTGGTCATAAGGGGGCGGGGCTATTGACGTGGTTGTAGTTTAGCAGTGCATACTTATCTGTTATGAATGAGTCACCGAGGAGGAAAAAACAAAAAGCAAGCTAAGCCCAGAAAACCGGAGAGGTTGGTAACTAACAGATTGCAGACCCTTGATCCTATCCACACAACTAGCAGTAGCCATGGAGCGCGCCCAGGGTGGTCCCAGATGCCTCGTCACGGCCGGAGAACTAAAAAAGCCTAAAGAAAGAAAGGGAAAATCTAAACTGCCCCAGAGCAGACCCCAAAGCAATAGACAGCCCCCAACATGTATTGTCGGTGAAACAAGATGAAAACACAAACACAGATAGAAAGATAGGCTGAGCAAATGATGGGGCCCTCACTAACTAGAAAGGACAGGAAAGAAAAGCTGCTGTCTGCAATCACGCAAAAAACCCTGCCAAAAAATGTCCAACATGTCTGATAGAAAAAGACCCTGAAGTCGCTAGACTTCAAATCCCTGTATCAGCACTCAGGTATATTCTGAAGGCAGAGCAAAAGAGATCAACTGATCAGAGACTAAATGGGGATTCAGCCCAGTCCTAGCCAGGGCTGGCTGAACACAAAAACGAAGTAAACCAGACGAAAACTCATATGAACAATAGCAGAGAAAACTTAGCTTTAAGAAGGCAGGAGCCAAACTGGAAACCAGAAGCCAAAGTCAGGAGAAATTACCAGCAAGAAACTTGGGAGTCGGCTGCCTTAAATCCAATCAGAAATTCCTGATGTCCAATCACAGTCCTCTTCCTCAGGTAGCCGGTCTCTGCCATTTAGATCAGCTTCATTACCTCCCTTCACCAACAGAGGGAGTCCAGATAGAGAACTCACTACTCCTCTGTCAGCACAGCCAGCTCCATAACCCTCACCAGAAGCCAGAGGCAAACCTGAAAATGAGCTCACAACACTTATCATTTAATTATAACATTTATAATGTGACTCAACTCACCATAGGTTTTGAATGAGTGGGAGCACCTGGCTTGTTTCTCTGTTTCAATGGGAGCACTGGGCTACTTCTACTGATGACCGTCACTGCTAAAGATGATTGGAACCTACAAGGAAATGGAGCATTGAGCACTTAGAAAAAAATTGTACTGGAGTACTGTACATGCTGATTATTTTCTAATCATCAGAAAATGTATGTGTGGTTCCCCCCGTCCTGTCAAGCTCTGTGTGGCTCCCCCTGTCCCATCCCGTATGCATGGCTCCCCTGTCCGATCCTTGTATACATGGCTCTGCTCGCATGCTTCCATTCTTGTATACATGGCTCCGCTCCCACTCTCCCATCCTGTATACATGGCTCCACTCTCCCATCCTGTATACATGGCTCCACTCTCCCATCCTGTATACATGGCTTCACTCTCCCATCCTGTATACATGGCTCCGCTCCCACTCTCCATCCCATGTATTTATGGCTCCGCTCCCACTCTCCCTCCCTTATTTATGACTCCACTCCCACTCTCCATCCCATGTATTTATGGCTCCGCTCCCACTCTCCATCCCATGTATTTATGGCTCCGCTCCCACTCTCCCTCACATGTATTTATGGCTCCGCTCCCACTCTCCCTCCCTTATTTATGGCTCCACTCCCACTCTCCATCCCATGTATTTATGGCTCCGCTCCCACTCTCCCTCCCTTATTTATGGCTCCGCTCCCACTCTCCATCCCATGTATATATGGCTCCGCTCGGCTCCCCCATCCTCACCCATCATACTTACCCCTCACGTCGCTGTCGCTGAACTTCCTTCCCGTCGCTGCACGTCCCTGCATCTCGCGGCACTTCAGCTTCTTCCTGTGTGGAGCGGTCACGTGCTACCGCTCATTAAGGTCCATGAATATGGACGCCACGCCTATAGGAGAGCAGTGGTGTCAATATTCAGGACCTTAAATGAGCACGTTACCACTCAGCGCTGGATGAAGCCGACGACGATGACGACAGGGACCGTGGCCAGTGGCGTAGCAACTGTTTGTGGTGCCCAGGCGGTCGAAAAATTTGCTGCCCCTTTGGTCGTTGATAATCCGGAAGCATCGGAAGAGCACCCATCATTGCCTGCTTCGTCACCCCATGACTCCCATCATTGCCTGCTCCATCACCCCATCACTGCCTTCTCCCCATCACTGCATGTTCCATCACCCCATCACTGCCTTCTCCCCATCACTCCCATCATTGCCTGCTCCATCACCCCATCACTCCCATCATTGCCTTCTCCCCATCACTCCCATCATTGCCTGCTCCATCACCCCCATCCTTGCCTGCTCCATCACCCTGTTGGGTCGGTGGGCCGAGCTGGGGGGGTGGTCCCTCTCTTTACCGCGCAGAGATGAAACAGAGACAAGATGAAGGCAGGTTCTGGGTGCAACAAGTCCAAGTTTATTTCTCACTTGCCGTCCGCCTGACGGCCTCAGAAGCACACCGCACTTCTTTCACCTCACTGCCCTCCGTTTCCAAGGCCGCTTTCCACACACCGCACTTTACACTAGGGACGTGTATGCGTACACCTTCCCCTCTTCACTCGTTGACACTCCTGTCAGGTCCGTCACTGTGGCCGCCTTAGGCCTGTAACCAACAGTACTCTCACTGAACAGTAGTCTCTTTCAGTACGGTATGCTTTACCTCGTCGCCTCGTCTATTCTGCAGTACTTTCCTGTCAGGACCACTCCCCTGACGTTCTCTCTCCTCAGTCCCCTTGGTTTGGTTTTCCTCAGCGTGCACAAACTGTCGCAGTTCTCCTGTCACTTCAGCTCCCCCTGGGTACTGGAACCTTCTGGAACCCTCCCTCAGTATTTATAGCTCTCCCGGTCCCCTGTCACTGTAACCCCGCTCCCCATGACCAACGGTTTCTAAAGCCCTAAGCTGATGTCAAGTCCTTTGCTCACACTCCTCCCTGCCATCTAATGGTCAACCCAAGGTACTGCACGTCCACTGCACTTTCCTAGCTGTTTCCCCACTGTAATAACTGACACCTACCTACACTGTGCAAACCTTTCCTTCTTCACTCTGACTAGTCCGTCCGTCCGGTCACCTTCCCTACAACCCCATCATTGCCTTCACCCCATCACTCCCTTCTCCCCATCATTGCCTTCTCCATCACTCCATCACTGCCGTCTCTCCATCACTCCCATCATTGCCTTCTCCCCATCACTCCCATGATCCCATCAATGCCTTCTCTCCATCACCCCCATCATGGCCTTCTCCCATTACCCTCTCATGACCTTCTCCCATCACCCCCTCATGGCCTTTCCCATCACCCCAGGCATCATGGCCTTCTCTCCCCATCACGGTCTTCTCCTCATGTCCCCATCTCCTCCAGGGCCAGGCTAATCTACACAAACACAGACAACCACACATACATACATACATACATACACACACACAGACATACATATACACACAAAGACAGACATATATACACACACACACAGACATACATACACACATTATATATACACACACAGACACCACCTCTCTCCTCTCACCTGTCCGCAGCATTGCCCGTGCTTCCTCGCTCTGACACAGTAGCGGCCGCTGAATGACGTCATTCAGCGGCGCGCTCCTCTCTGTGTCAGTCAGAGACAGGAAGGGCGGGTGGCGGGCAGGAAGCTGGACGGGTCCTTGCAGCTCCGCTCCTGCTATTCCCTCTTGCAGGCAACGGAGCTGCTTGGATCGCTCCCTGGCCGCCGCTACACATGAGGGCAATCTAGGAGTTGCTGCGCGACGCCCCCACACACGTGCCGCCTGGGGCGGACCGCCCCCCCCACGCTACGCCACTGACTGCGGCTAGGAGAATCAGCTGCTGCACCGCCCCTGGCTCCCCTTGTGTCCGTGGACCCGCAGGGGCACTGCATCGGCCCAATGCTGGGCCGCGGACCGACAGTTGGGGACCCCTGGTTTATATTATTGAATGCACTAAGTGCAAATTAAAATATGTAGGATCTACTATCCGCAAACTAAAGGAAAGATTTCAGGAGCATTTATATGATATTTTGCATTGTTCCTCTAGACATATATCTAATGTTTCTAAACACTTTGTTGCTACACACAACAGGAGTGTTTCTTTTTGCAGAGTTTATGCAATCGAACGCATTAAAAAACATCCCAGAGGAGGTGATCAGGAACAAGCCTTACAGAACAAAGAAGCGCTTTGGATTTTCTTCTTGGACACATGCGCGCCTTTGGATCTCAATCTAAGAAAAGAATTCATGTTACATAATTGATTTTATTTATTGTTTTCTGTTTTATATGGGTATTTTCTGTTTTTCATTTATTTTGGTATGTTCAAAATTAAGTGTATTTTTTCTAAATTAATTATGTTAGCTGTGCAATAATTATTTTCACCTGTCTACTTGTTTCATAAGATGCAGTGTAAAGGTCCCTTTACATTTAGCGATGCACCAGCAATCCCGACAGCGATACGACCCGGTCAGAATCGCTGGTGCATCGTTAAATGGTCGCTAGTGAGCTGCCAAACAGGCAGATATCACCAGCGATGCAGCAGTGGTCAGCGGTCGTTACTTACCTGTCAGACGGCAGCTCTGCTGACGACTTCCTCCCGCGTCCATGGAGTCGCTCGTCTGCACCAGCAGGAAGCCGATGACGACAATTGGACAATCTCGCGCGATCAACGATAGCCAACGGGGGTGCCGGTCGGAGGTAAGTGTCACATGTAGCGATATCGCTACCAATATCGCTGTTGCGTCACAAAATCGGTGACACTTTAGCGATATCGCTATGTGTAAAAGGCCCTTTACTCTCAGAGCTTAACCTGAGTTTAAGAACACCAGCTGTTCGAAACGCACCTAGGTGCTCTGCAGACCAGTCCAAGGTAATCCCTTTCGGGGGTATATCTTCTATACCTTCTATGAACATAGCAGCCTTCTTAACCTTTTTACTGAATTTGCAATAAAGCTTTACTGATTTTATTCCAGGAGTTGGACCTCAATTTTTTTGGATACTTTCTACATTTAGTGGAGATGATTCCGTGCTCGGATTGAATGCACTTTAAGGAAAAACAGATATGGTGAGCTGAAATAATTTTTACATGATATGGGGTGGACTTACCATTAGTGCAACCTGTGCAGCCATACAGGGGCCCAAGAGTTAAGGGGGCCCACTTATACCTCCAAAGCTGCAAGCATCTTTGATCACAAACACATTATTAGAAAGCAAAGGACCCATAAACTCTTTTTGCACATGGTCCATCTACTGTCTGTGTCTGCCACTGGTATGATGACTATTCATTTCAATGGAACATGAAATACCTAGCCATATAAGCCCAGTGGTAAATAATGGTACAGTGGCCTAATTCATACAAGAGACATACAAACAGAATGAACTCCTTCCAATAAGGAATTAAAAAATTAACTGATAACTGATAGTACTCACAGATCTTTATTAGTAAAAGCTGCTCTTTCCAAATCTTTCCGACAAGAAATTAGAAAACTCACACAAAAAACCACAAATATCTGTTAGTAGAACTGACTCCTTCCAATAAGCAATTATAAAAAATACACAAATGGCAAATATGGAGAAACCATCTCTTTCCAATGAGGAATTAGAGAATATAGAGTTGAAACAGAGTAATTTATTCCGATAATCACCTAGATCTCAGACCTTAGCCTAGTCCTTTTTGTAATTTTTAAAATGTAAAAAATGACAATATATTTTTTTTTTTGCCTAAAATACAAAGTAAATCTTTTACTTTATCCCTTTTAGAGATCATTTCTTCTTCAAAGTTATTAACTGTTACAGTAATTTTCACCAGGGGTGCCCAAACATTTATATGCTACCCTCCGGCCATGGCTTTCCAACACTGGAACAATGAATGCGACATGTTTTCTTTTTCAAGTCTTCTTTCCTCCCACTTCCAACATCTACAATCAGGGAATAGTGGGAAATTATCTATTTACATTACATAATTTATCAAAAATGAAAAGGTTCTGTTTGGGTCAATAGCTACCTCCCACAGTAGACGCTTAATGCCCATATTGACCCCTAGGCTTCCTCTTGCCTATTGGCTATCATGCAAAACTGGTATACTACATTTTGTTGGGCTACTGCGGCATTTTATGTTTTATTAAGGGAATATCTTTGCATAAGACATTTCTTATTTCCACGAAAATGTACTAATGTTCTTTATAGCAGGAGACAGCAACAAACATATTACGATGAATTGGGAAATGATTACAGAAGTTGTCGGGCTGATATTCGGCGTAACACTGAGACGCCCTTCAGCAAACCAATATTTCCTAAATCGTGACCTCTCTACACAAAATCCAGAACCGCTGAGAACTTATGTCCTGCAGGAATCACAGAACTACATTACACTTTGCTTTATGAACTACCTAACACGATTTGAAGGCAAGAACGAGAACAAAAGTCTGCAGACAAATCTGCCTCAGACTAATAAAACGATAGAATGAAAGAAAAATAAAATTTGTTCCTGCTCGTATTTAATTTTCTACGTTCAGCTCAGTCAAGGGTACAAATAGATTTTTTCCTTAAAACAGAAGAAAATGTTTTGTAAATTTATACAATTATCATGCTGCAACATTTGCTTACAATGTACTACTAATTTTCTATTACTATAACGGTGGGTTTAGAAGCTTGCAACAATTGGGATTTATTACCTGTATAAGGGACAATAATATAATGACAGGGAAAGGGGCACTTGCATACAGGCTGCTATGAAAAAAGATTGGGGCTTCAATGAGGGGCAGCCTGGAGCATAATTACAGCCCCTCTATTGTAAGGGGGTAGAAGAAGACTGTCACGGGGGTTACCAGAACAGAGAGGAGCCAGAAGACCGCAGTGTTTGATTGCTCCTACTCCTGCGCTGAGAAGAAGCACTTTTCCTTTATTTTAATTTTGTTTATATCTTTTAGCAGAACAGAGGTTAATTGGCCATGTTGGAAACTCTGAACTCTCAGCTCAGTTAGCCACTTCCATGTCCTTTATAATCTGGGTCCTAATGTAAATCCATGCCAGAGCTAGCATTTGCTGCTTGGCTTAGGAGGAGAGGTGTTCATATGAGGAGTTTTGGAGGCGTTATCTGTGGCTGTTGCGTGGATTGTAAGTGTGGAAATTCTCTTCCCTCCTCTTACTTTGGTTTTTCCAAAACCTCCACTCCCCTGTGCATTCTTCTGTTATATGTGAGGGAATATTTGTATGCTTGCTATTTTCAGTTACTCCCTCGTTTGTTGGGTTGGTGCACTATGGTGTACAGTAGCGCCCCTCTTCTCTGGGTGGGGGAAGAGAACTGATGGATGGCTAACTCAGGAGATAGGGCAAGGGTGGCGGCCAGAATTCATCACCTTCAGAAGTAACTCGGGGTATAGGGTGAGCTAAGGCGACCCCTAGTGGTAGGGACAGTGAAGGAGCCCCTAGTCCCTGGTCACCCGACAGCTGAGTTGTGACAAAGATGCAGAGTTAAGAAGAAGCTGAATGGTATGATATGAATAATAATGTTTTATAGTTATATGTTTTTATAAAAGAATTAGCATTTTACCCTTATGACCGTTTTGTTTCTCGGTTTTCCTGGAAGTTTTACCTCAAGACCATTCCCGGGGATTGAGGAGGTCTATCCATAGGGGAACCAAAACAAGACATAGGGATATAGTTGCAGCAGTTTGGGTAAGGTATAGTTAACAGCTGGGGATTAGCCCACATGTGGGGAGGGGTTAGATCTGATAAAAAGGGGAGGCAATTCCTAGTTCAAAAGTGAGCAGAGAGGGAACGTAGGAAGTGTCTGACATTGTGAAGTGCTACAGGTTCAAATTCAGCCGACGCAAAGGTGGCAAAGTGTCCTGTCAGTGTCATCTCCTTTAAAGCATGAGGACACATCTGAAGTTTTGCACAGACTATGGGGCAGTCTAGAAAATAGGATTCAGGAGAGGAATTGGTATCTATGGCTCTTTTTACCCTTGGTGGAAAAGGTCAGTCAGGCCCTGTGCTCTCCTTCACTATCACCAGATATCCCAATACACACAAGCCCAGAGTCTGACTAATATGTGAACTTTATTAGGCACTAGCTGAAGAGCCCGGCGCTGCCCGGGCATAGTAACTAACTGTGGTTAGTTATAACAAATTATAATTATCCTCCATCCCATAGTCCCGTGCCCATATACCCATCATACATATCCACCATCCCATAGGCCCGTGCCCATATACCCATCATACATATCCTCCATCCCATAGTCAAGTGCCCATATACCCATCACACATGCTTCATCTCATAGTCCCATGCCCATATACCCATCATACATATCCTCCATCCAATAGTCCCGTGCCCATATACCCGTCATCAAGAATTGTGGAAACCACAGTAAAAATTGCGACCATAGATCCATTATAATAAAAAAATTACTTCTCTTTATTGAATTATAAATAGGACAGGACAAAAAATGGGGAACTGTGCAAGGAACAAACAAAAAGTGCAATAGTATAAGTGCTCATACAAGCAGAACCCGCCCCAATCAGCCTGAACCATCATATACCAAGATAGATGCATAAATTTCCTGTGTTAATGTTCCATATGAGGAGCATTATATATCTTGCATAAAGAGGGAAACACTGCCCATCAACTATCACACAGGATAATTCTGTGCACTATCACAAAAAAAGGTAACTAGAGGGGTTAACAAATAAACAATACTACCCTCGGGCCATATAAACCATGTCTTACATCTATGGAAAGACGGAGGATGGTGCAGCAAACATTGCCCGAATTGCACCGGCAGGCAATTACCCGCCCTAAGAAAATAAGGACCCAAACCGTTACCTTAATGAGGCTCAAGGATGACCGGGCGGACCGCTCGTACCCCGACGCGCGTTTCGGAGCAATAAGCTCCTTCCTCAGGGGGCATAAATGTCAGCCACAAAGGCATCTTTATTTAAATGCGCCTGCCGGAAGTGCCGCAGCACGCGCCGTCCATCCCTCCCCCCTGCGGACACATCCCCCACCGGTGACGAGGCCGGAAGCACGTGGGCCCACGTGATCCGGCACCCGACGTCGGCAGGATACGTCACACCAGGGGTGGAGAGTGCGCGCATGCGCAGTATAATTGAAGCTCCGGCGGCCATATTGCAAGAGGGCTGATAAATGGATTCTACCCACGACAATACACCAATGCAAAACCATGTGAGCGGAGAAAAAAACAAACAAAGAAAAAACAACATGACATTATAAAATCATTATATATAAGGTCATTCAACATACTGAGATCCAATCCTCGGTTATTATGGTAACCTTAATAAGAACCATGATTATTAAGGAGGGGGAGACAGAAGGAGGAAGGAGGGGAAGAAGAGGAAAAGAAAGGAAGGAAGGGGGGAAAGAAGGAAGAAGGTAAGAAAAGGTAAATAAGGAAAAAAAGGGGATAGAAAAGGGGGCGGGGGGGGGGGGGGGGGGGGAGGGGGGGGGGTGTTATGAGACAGTATACAAAACTATAAAAAAGTTTACCTGTCTAAATATTCCCTAATATTAAATATATTATTACCTCCAAAACAGGATTATCTATAATGTATAACATGTCCCATATAACCCCACAAATACTAAAGAACCACAATAATAAGACCAAATAATCTCATATGTATAATAATCATATTCACAGACTCAATACCCAGATAAGGGGGCCCAATACTATCCCCCAATTAACGCAAAATGTCCCATATAGATGTGTTACACTGCAAGGTATCAAAACATAATATCTGCATACAAATATGGATAAAAGATCAAAATGTCTCAATAGATGTGCCAAAATTCACATCACTTCAATCATGAAGAAAGCTGTATGCCACGATGTCCAAGGTAAAGAGATCTGGATCTTCTCCATATGGTTCCATAAGAATTACCAGGTAGCCGAAATTCTGTTCTTCTTCACCGAGAGAAATATTTAAAGATATCCCCAGACCATCACCTTTAAACGACCTTAATAATAAACCAATAAAAACTAATGTTAAAAACAATTAAAACCAAAAACTACTGCACCATTATATGACCCCACACAGTCCCAAAACGAAGAACTGTCATCACAGGAAAGGGGCATAAGATAAACTTTCATTTAGTCCCCTAGGATGCACCGTATTAAGCATCCAGATCCAACGTGATTCTTTTTGAGCTAATCGTTGGGAGATATTCCCCCCTCGAATACCCATATCCACTATATCTATACCCTTAAATTTGAGGCCACTACTATCACAGTTATGATATAATTTAAAATGTTTGGGTAACGTTTTTAGTAGTTGCACCTCTTCCTCATTGGCCGCAGCCTGTATGCCCAGCACATGCTCCCTAACCCTAACTTTCAGTTGCCTAGTGGTAAGCCCTATATAGATCAGGGAGCATGGGCATGTGGCATAATAAATGACATTTCGGGACAAACAATTGATTTTTTTCTTAATAGCAAATTGTTTCTGTCCTGTGGAATCCGTAAATGTATCATCTGTAACCATGTTAACACATGCCACACAGTGTCCACACGCCACACTACCACCTTTCTTATCACGAGTGAAATTATCCAGAAAGGTTCTGGGAGGGTCTCCAACATAGTGGCTACGTACAAGATGATCACGTAGGTTCCTTGCTCTCCTAAAAGTGATTTGTGGTTTCTCCGGAATAATCTTACCCAAAATAGGATCAGTTTGCAGGATACTCCAAAATTTATTTAGAATACCCCGCACCTGACCAGACCGGGCATTAAAACTCGTGATAAACCTAACTATATCAGGTTTCATAGACTCATCCTTCTTTTTGTATAGAAGGGCATCCCTATTGTTATGTTTGGCACGTATATAGGCCCTTTTTATTGATCGGTTACTATATCCCCTATCTGCAAAACGGCCCCTCATGTCCTTAGCCTGAATTTCAAATTCTTCCTCTGTAGAACATAAACGTCTAAGACGTAAAAATTGACCTATCGGTACAGCACGTACCATGTGTCTCGGATGTGAGGAGGATGCGTGTAGGAGCATATTTGTGGCCGTTGGTTTCCTAAAGATCGTAGTCTGTATAATCCCTTCCTGGCCCTTACTAATTAGGACATCCAAAAATTCAATCCTTTCCCTGTCGTAATTGGCAGTAAGATGGACATTCAGACAATTATTATTTAATTCCAAAATGAATCCATCCAATTGATTCATATCCCCCTGCCAGAACAATAAAATGTCGTCTATGTAGCGCGTCCAAAGGGGGACGCGCTCCATAGACGACAGTTGATCTGACATCAGGAGGTCTCTCTCCCACAGCCCCAGGAACAGGTTAGCATAGGAGGGCGCGAAGGCTGCCCCCATCGCTGTCCCCTGGAGCTGTAGGAAGAAGGACCCCCTGAACGTGAAAAAATTATGCGTGAGGGCAAATTCCAAAACTTCCAAAACCAAGATCCTCAAACTCGGGGAAAGACTGGATGTCGATAGAAAGAACTTAACTGCTCGTAATCCATCGTCATGTCGAATATTCGTATATAACGATTCGACATCCATAGTGACGAGGATAGTATCAGCATCTAACGTCAAACCATCCATTTTACACAGCAATTGATTAGTATCCTTAAGATAAGATGGTAGATCTTCCACCAGTGGCTGAAGGAGAGAATCCAGCCACCTATTGACACGCTCCAAATAGCCACCACTCCCCGAAACTATAGGCCTACCCGGAGGGCATTGAATATTCTTATGAGTCTTGGGGAGGAGGTAAAACGTTGGCACCATAGGTTCCACTACTAGCAACGCCTTAAATAATTCTCCAGAAATAATATCAGCGTCCCTAGCTTTTATAAGGATCTTTTTCAACTGTGTACAAAAGGCGGACAAGGGGTTGAAAGTCAATCTCTTATAACATGTTGTATTCGAGAGCTGACGCATGGCTTCCTTTTCATACATATGTTTAGGCCACAAGACAACGTTCCCCCCCTTGTCCGCCGGCTTGATCACAATATCAGGGAGGCTTTTCAGGTGTCCCAAACGCTTCCTCTCCTCCCCTGTCAAATTGTCCCCTCGTATATGTTGTGGTATCTTAGCAAACTCATTACCAACAACTTTCACAAAGAGATCAATAGCACTACAGTTCGAGAGAGGGGGAAACTTCCTAGAGCGTACCCTCAAAGCCGGAGGAATCTTACCTCCCTCGGTGGCTGAATGCTCCTCCGCCAATTCCTCAAGGATCATCAAGGCTGATTGTTCCTCCTCTGTAGGAAACAATATACTCTTATTATCATCATAGAAGAAACGTTTAAATAATAGTGACCTCGCAAAGATATGTAGATCTTTAATAGCCGTGAATCTGTCAAAGCCCGCCATTGGTGAAAATGACAGGCCTTTATACAGTAAATCACAGTCAGCTCTGGTGAGCAAATGATCACTGAGGTTAATTACCTTATTCTCCCTACTTTGATTTTCCGGTGTTCGATTTTTCTTCCTCTTTTGTGTATGAAAGTTGGAATTCCTCATACGTCCATAATTAACTCGAGAACGAGTGATCATGGAAGCAGTAGAGGTCTCAGACGAGGCACTAAGTGATGATATAGAAGTATTGGAAACACTGCGATGTCCCACTGATAATTTATCAGTATATTTTCTCCATTGATAGACCGTTTTATCTTGATAGTCTTTACTATCCCGATTAAATTTTGAGACCTGCGTCTCATTGATTTTTTTCACCATGGTATCTACCGTTTTTTCCAAATTATCCTCATATACTTTCAATTGTTCCACAGAACAGCCAGCTTGAAGATCTAATAAAGTCTGATCAATATCTTTATCCAAAGCACTGAGGGATTTTGTATTATAATCAATCAATAGTTTCATTAATGCCACTGAACATGCCCCACACGCATCCTCCCAAACAGATATAAACTCAGCATCCTCCATGGGAAAATTTGGTAGGACCCGGACCCGTAGGCCTCTGGGTATCATATCCTTAACAATATATTTTTCCAGGAATATCCTACTCCACCAAATCTTTGTACGCTTAATGAGCAATTTTTTAAGAGACTCAAACAGCCCATCATTCCTGTGACCAACAGACAACGTTCCACCTGTCCCATCCCGTCCAAAAACTTCGTCAGCTTGTCCCAGCCAGGATTTTTCCCTGGCCTTATAATCCATTATACCAGTGCAAAAACCTGTGCAAAACACAGAAAATATTAGATAATTTATATTAGCAACGGTACAGAGCCGCATCCTAAATATATTATATATCATTACTCATAGGTGTCACTCTGTTTGGAAAAAATAGAATCAATCGCTGATGTATACACCAAGAATTGTGGAAACCACAGTAAAAATTGCGACCATAGATCCATTATAATAAAAAAATTACTTCTCTTTATTGAATTATAAATAGGACAGGACAAAAAATGGGGAACTGTGCAAGGAACAAACAAAAAGTGCAATAGTATAAGTGCACCATCCTCCGTCTTTCCATAGATGTAAGACATGGTTTATATGGCCCGAGGGTAGTATTGTTTATTTGTTAACCCCTCTAGTTACCTTTTTTTGTGATAGTGCACAGAATTATCCTGTGTGATAGTTGATGGGCAGTGTTTCCCTCTTTATGCAAGATATATAATGCTCCTCATATGGAACATTAACACAGGAAATTTATGCATCTATCTTGGTATATGATGGTTCAGGCTGATTGGGGCGGGTTCTGCTTGTATGAGCACTTATACTATTGCACTTTTTGTTTGTTCCTTGCACAGTTCCCCATTTTTTGTCCTGTCCTATTTATAATTCAATAAAGAGAAGTAATTTTTTTATTATAATGGATCTATGGTCGCAATTTTTACTGTGGTTTCCACAATTCTTGGTGTATACATCAGCGATTGATTCTATTTTTTCCAAACAGAGTGACACCTATGAGTAATGATATATAATATATTTAGGATGCGGCTCTGTACCGTTGCTAATATAAATTATCTAATATTTTCTGTGTTTTGCACAGGTTTTTGCACTGGTATAATGGATTATAAGGCCAGGGAAAAATCCTGGCTGGGACAAGCTGACGAAGTTTTTGGACGGGATGGGACAGGTGGAACGTTGTCTGTTGGTCACAGGAATGATGGGCTGTTTGAGTCTCTTAAAAAATTGCTCATTAAGCGTACAAAGATTTGGTGGAGTAGGATATTCCTGGAAAAATATATTGTTAAGGATATGATACCCAGAGGCCTACGGGTCCGGGTCCTACCAAATTTTCCCATGGAGGATGCTGAGTTTATATCTGTTTGGGAGGATGCGTGTGGGGCATGTTCAGTGGCATTAATGAAACTATTGATTGATTATAATACAAAATCCCTCAGTGCTTTGGATAAAGATATTGATCAGACTTTATTAGATCTTCAAGCTGGCTGTTCTGTGGAACAATTGAAAGTATATGAGGATAATTTGGAAAAAACGGTAGATACCATGGTGAAAAAAATCAATGAGACGCAGGTCTCAAAATTTAATCGGGATAGTAAAGACTATCAAGATAAAACGGTCTATCAATGGAGAAAATATACTGATAAATTATCAGTGGGACATCGCAGTGTTTCCAATACTTCTATATCATCACTTAGTGCCTCGTCTGAGACCTCTACTGCTTCCATGATCACTCGTTCTCGAGTTAATTATGGACGTATGAGGAATTCCAACTTTCATACACAAAAGAGGAAGAAAAATCGAACACCGGAAAATCAAAGTAGGGAGAATAAGGTAATTAACCTCAGTGATCATTTGCTCACCAGAGCTGACTGTGATTTACTGTATAAAGGCCTGTCATTTTCACCAATGGCGGGCTTTGACAGATTCACGGCTATTAAAGATCTACATATCTTTGCGAGGTCACTATTATTTAAACGTTTCTTCTATGATGATAATAAGAGTATATTGTTTCCTACAGAGGAGGAACAATCAGCCTTGATGATCCTTGAGGAATTGGCGGAGGAGCATTCAGCCACCGAGGGAGGTAAGATTCCTCCGGCTTTGAGGGTACGCTCTAGGAAGTTTCCCCCTCTCTCGAACTGTAGTGCTATTGATCTCTTTGTGAAAGTTGTTGGTAATGAGTTTGCTAAGATACCACAACATATACGAGGGGACAATTTGACAGGGGAGGAGAGGAAGCGTTTGGGACACCTGAAAAGCCTCCCTGATATTGTGATCAAGCCGGCGGACAAGGGGGGGAACGTTGTCTTGTGGCCTAAACATATGTATGAAAAGGAAGCCATGCGTCAGCTCTCGAATACAACATGTTATAAGAGATTGACTTTCAACCCCTTGTCCGCCTTTTGTACACAGTTGAAAAAGATCCTTATAAAAGCTAGGGACGCTGATATTATTTCTGGAGAATTATTTAAGGCGTTGCTAGTAGTGGAACCTATGGTGCCAACGTTTTACCTCCTCCCCAAGACTCATAAGAATATTCAATGCCCTCCGGGTAGGCCTATAGTTTCGGGGAGTGGTGGCTATTTGGAGCGTGTCAATAGGTGGCTGGATTCTCTCCTTCAGCCACTGGTGGAAGATCTACCATCTTATCTTAAGGATACTAATCAATTGCTGTGTAAAATGGATGGTTTGACGTTAGATGCTGATACTATCCTCGTCACTATGGATGTCGAATCGTTATATACGAATATTCGACATGACGATGGATTACGAGCAGTTAAGTTCTTTCTATCGACATCCAGTCTTTCCCCGAGTTTGAGGATCTTGGTTTTGGAAGTTTTGGAATTTGCCCTCACGCATAATTTTTTCACGTTCAGGGGGTCCTTCTTCCTACAGCTCCAGGGGACAGCGATGGGGGCAGCCTTCGCGCCCTCCTATGCTAACCTGTTCCTGGGGCTGTGGGAGAGAGACCTCCTGATGTCAGATCAACTGTCGTCTATGGAGCGCGTCCCCCTTTGGACGCGCTACATAGACGACATTTTATTGTTCTGGCAGGGGGATATGAATCAATTGGATGGATTCATTTTGGAATTAAATAATAATTGTCTGAATGTCCATCTTACTGCCAATTACGACAGGGAAAGGATTGAATTTTTGGATGTCCTAATTAGTAAGGGCCAGGAAGGGATTATACAGACTACGATCTTTAGGAAACCAACGGCCACAAATATGCTCCTACACGCATCCTCCTCACATCCGAGACACATGGTACGTGCTGTACCGATAGGTCAATTTTTACGTCTTAGACGTTTATGTTCTACAGAGGAAGAATTTGAAATTCAGGCTAAGGACATGAGGGGCCGTTTTGCAGATAGGGGATATAGTAACCGATCAATAAAAAGGGCCTATATACGTGCCAAACATAACAATAGGGATGCCCTTCTATACAAAAAGAAGGATGAGTCTATGAAACCTGATATAGTTAGGTTTATCACGAGTTTTAATGCCCGGTCTGGTCAGGTGCGGGGTATTCTAAATAAATTTTGGAGTATCCTGCAAACTGATCCTATTTTGGGTAAGATTATTCCGGAGAAACCACAAATCACTTTTAGGAGAGCAAGGAACCTACGTGATCATCTTGTACGTAGCCACTATGTTGGAGACCCTCCCAGAACCTTTCTGGATAATTTCACTCGTGATAAGAAAGGTGGTAGTGTGGCGTGTGGACACTGTGTGGCATGTGTTAACATGGTTACAGATGATACATTTACGGATTCCACAGGACAGAAACAATTTGCTATTAAGAAAAAAATCAATTGTTTGTCCCGAAATGTCATTTATTATGCCACATGCCCATGCTCCCTGATCTATATAGGGCTTACCACTAGGCAACTGAAAGTTAGGGTTAGGGAGCATGTGCTGGGCATACAGGCTGCGGCCAATGAGGAAGAGGTGCAACTACTAAAAACGTTACCCAAACATTTTAAATTATATCATAACTGTGATAGTAGTGGCCTCAAATTTAAGGGTATAGATATAGTGGATATGGGTATTCGAGGGGGGAATATCTCCCAACGATTAGCTCAAAAAGAATCACGTTGGATCTGGATGCTTAATACGGTGCATCCTAGGGGACTAAATGAAAGTTTATCTTATGCCCCTTTCCTGTGATGACAGTTCTTCGTTTTGGGACTGTGTGGGGTCATATAATGGTGCAGTAGTTTTTGGTTTTAATTGTTTTTAACATTAGTTTTTATTGGTTTATTATTAAGGTCGTTTAAAGGTGATGGTCTGGGGATATCTTTAAATATTTCTCTCGGTGAAGAAGAACAGAATTTCGGCTACCTGGTAATTCTTATGGAACCATATGGAGAAGATCCAGATCTCTTTACCTTGGACATCGTGGCATACAGCTTTCTTCATGATTGAAGTGATGTGAATTTTGGCACATCTATTGAGACATTTTGATCTTTTATCCATATTTGTATGCAGATATTATGTTTTGATACCTTGCAGTGTAACACATCTATATGGGACATTTTGCGTTAATTGGGGGATAGTATTGGGCCCCCTTATCTGGGTATTGAGTCTGTGAATATGATTATTATACATATGAGATTATTTGGTCTTATTATTGTGGTTCTTTAGTATTTGTGGGGTTATATGGGACATGTTATACATTATAGATAATCCTGTTTTGGAGGTAATAATATATTTAATATTAGGGAATATTTAGACAGGTAAACTTTTTTATAGTTTTGTATACTGTCTCATAACACCCCCCCCCCTCCCCCCCCCCCCCCCCGCCCCCTTTTCTATCCCCTTTTTTTCCTTATTTACCTTTTCTTACCTTCTTCCTTCTTTCCCCCCTTCCTTCCTTTCTTTTCCTCTTCTTCCCCTCCTTCCTCCTTCTGTCTCCCCCTCCTTAATAATCATGGTTCTTATTAAGGTTACCATAATAACCGAGGATTGGATCTCAGTATGTTGAATGACCTTATATATAATGATTTTATAATGTCATGTTGTTTTTTCTTTGTTTGTTTTTTTCTCCGCTCACATGGTTTTGCATTGGTGTATTGTCGTGGGTAGAATCCATTTATCAGCCCTCTTGCAATATGGCCGCCGGAGCTTCAATTATACTGCGCATGCGCGCACTCTCCACCCCTGGTGTGACGTATCCTGCCGACGTCGGGTGCCGGATCACGTGGGCCCACGTGCTTCCGGCCTCGTCACCGGTGGGGGATGTGTCCGCAGGGGGGAGGGATGGACGGCGCGTGCTGCGGCACTTCCGGCAGGCGCATTTAAATAAAGATGCCTTTGTGGCTGACATTTATGCCCCCTGAGGAAGGAGCTTATTGCTCCGAAACGCGCGTCGGGGTACGAGCGGTCCGCCCGGTCATCCTTGAGCCTCATTAAGGTAACGGTTTGGGTCCTTATTTTCTTAGGGCGGGTAATTGCCTGCCGGTGCAATTCGGGCAATGTTTGCTGCACCATCCTCCGTCTTTCCATAGATGTAAGACATGGTTTATATGGCCCGAGGGTAGTATTGTTTATTTGTTAACCCCTCTAGTTACCTTTTTTTGTGATAGTGCACAGAATTATCCTGTGTGATAGTTGATGGGCAGTGTTTCCCTCTTTATGCAAGATATATAATGCTCCTCATATGGAACATTAACACAGGAAATTTATGCATCTATCTTGGTATATGATGGTTCAGGCTGATTGGGGCGGGTTCTGCTTGTATGAGCACTTATACTATTGCACTTTTTGTTTGTTCCTTGCACAGTTCCCCATTTTTTGTCCTGTCCTATTTATAATTCAATAAAGAGAAGTAATTTTTTTATTATAATGGATCTATGGTCGCAATTTTTACTGTGGTTTCCACAATTCTTGGTGTATACATCAGCGATTGATTCTATTTTTTCCAAACAGAGTGACACCTATGAGTAATGATATATAATATATTTAGGATGCGGCTCTGTACCGTTGCTAATATAAATTACCATATACCCGTCATACATATCCTCCATCCCATAGTCCAGTGCCCATATACCCATCACACAACCTCCATCCCATAGTCCCATGCCCATATACCTGTCATACATATCCTCCATCCCATAGTCCAGTGCCCATATACCCATCACACATCCTCCATCCCATAGTCCCATGCCCATATACCTGTCATACATATCCTCCATCCCATAGTCCAGTGCCCATATACCATCACACATCCTCCATCCCATAGTCAACCATTATGACATCATAATGAGCAGCGGGGCTTGCAACCTATGATGGCATCAGTGTCGCCATGGCAACCATTATGACATCATAATGAGGGGCGGGGCTTGATGCACACACACTTTTTCCCCATTATGTAGATAGGGGCAAAATTGTTTGGTGAATTGGAACACGCGGGGTTAAAATTTCACCTCACAACATAGCCTAGGACGCTCTCGGGGTCCAGACGTGTGACTGTGCCAAATTTTGTGGCTGTAGCTGCGACGGTGTGGATGCCAATCCCAGACATACACACACACATACACACACACACATACATACATACACACACTTGAGCTTCTGCACTCCCTCTGTGGTTCCTGTTAGATACTGCTGTAGTTTCACTGTGCTCCCTCTGTTGTTTCTATTAGATACTGCTGTAGTTTTGCTGCACTCCCTCTGTGAGTCCTGTTAGATACTGCTGTTGTTTCGCTGCACTCCCTCTGTGGTTTCTGTTAGATACTGCTGTAGTTTCACTGTGCTCCATCTGTGGTTTCTGTTAGATACTGCTGTAGTTTCACTGTGCTCCATCTGTGGTTTCTGTTAGATACTGCTGTAGTTTCACTGTGCTCCCTCTGTGGTTCCTGTTAGATACTGCAGTAGTTTCACTGTGCTCCATCTGTGGTTTCTGTTAGATACTGCTGTAGTTTCACTGTGCTCCATCTGTGGTTTCTGTTAGATACTGCTGTAGTTTCACTGTGCTCCCTCTGTGGTTCCTGTTAGATACTGCTGTAGTTTCACTGTGCTCCATCTGTGGTTTCTGTTAGATACTGCTGTAGTTTCACTGTGCTCCCTCTGTGGTTCCTGTTAGATACTGCAGTAGTTTCACTGTGCTCCCTCTGTGAGTCCTGTTAGATACTGCTGTTGTTTCGCTGCACTCCGTCTGTGGTTTCTGTTAGATACTGCTGTAGTTTCGCTGCACTCCGTCTGTGGTTTCTGTTAGATACTGCTGTAGTTTCGCTGCACTCCCTCTGTGAGTCCTGTTAGATACTGCTGTTGTTTCGCTGCACTCCCTCTGTGAGTCCTGTTAGATACTGCTGTTGTTTTGCTGCACTCCCTCTGTGATTCCTGTTAGATACTGCTGTTGTTTCGCTGCACTCCCTCTGTGGTTCCTGTTAGATACTGCTGTTGTTTCGCTGCACTCCCTCTGTGGTTCCTGTTAGATACTGCTGGAGTTTCTCTGCGCTCCCTCTGTGATTCCTGGTATATCTCAGTTGGCACACAGAAGCAGATGAAGAGGATGGTATATGTCAGGAGACCCACTGAAGCTGATGAGCAAAGTTTTACTTGTCAGGAGACTCATTGAAGCTGATCAGCAGAGCTGTAGATGTCAGGAGGCACCCAGATGCAAAAGAGCGATAATGTACAGTATTTCCATGGTGGCACACCAAAGTTGTAAAACAGGGCTGAATGAGACTGGCAGCTCACAGTGATTAAGATCCAGTAACGGTAGCTGGTGGCAACTTCCTGAATGTTTGGGATGTATCTCACCACCAAAACTGATCTACATAGTCTGGGGGAGTGTGGACACAAGAGCCAGGTTGACATTGCAACCTGGGGTGCAGAGGAGTAGTGAGAGCTGCTACAGTAGAAACACGGTCCTTGATACGAAATATCAGACTGTATAGTATATATTCACTTCTGGCCAAACTGATAAGAAAAAATAGGGACATGGGATATATTCCATTGTCAAAAGCAGATAGTCTTTGTCCAGTAAAATGGTAATGCTTCACAAAGCACTATACTACCTGTTTAACAGTCCAGTTTGAGGTGAAAGAAAAACATTAAATATTGGTATCTATGTATAATAAGGATGTGGAGTAATAAAACACCACTTATTGATGTTATGCAAATAGCCTGTTCAGAAATGAAGTGGACTGTAACTCTACTGCCACCTGTTGGAAGGAAGTAACATTAATAAAAAGTCAATTTTCAGTCACATTACGTAGGGAAAAAAGCCAAAACGGAAACTCTTTTGGGATACCGGTGTTTTACCAGTGCAAAAGTGAGAATCGATATAGCTGAGTGAGAGGCCTCTAGCAGGAAATCTAAAGGGTACAGCTTCTCCCTGTAGAGAGCACTAAGTCGTCATAAGTTTACATATTTGTACTATGTATAATATAGCGTGGCAGTACTGCAGGGTGCGCAAGTAGGTTACCCAAACTAAAGCTCAATAGTGAAAAGTAACTTGGCACTCAACTTAAGGGTCCATAGAAGAAAATTTTATTATGCAGTCTGCAAAACGTTTCGGCCTACATGGCCTTCATCAGTCCAACTGCTTAAAAGTATTGTTTAGAAATGGGGAACAAGCGTGAGTTCCTACTGTAATGGAAAACTTGTAGGTGAGCTGTCCGGCTCCCTAGTATCGTATATTAATTCAGAATAGTTGTAGGAAGGTCCTTATGAGGCATGGGAGGTCAGTGGTGATGGGCGTCAGGCTAGACCCAGTTTCCGCCGTTTGTCTCGTCACAGCCTGACGCCCATCACCACTGACCTCCCATGCCTCATAAGGACCGGCTATACTACCGCACAGCAACTAATATATCTACAGAGAAACTGGTAACAAGCCTCCTTTTCAACGTAACAGGTTCTTCCTACAACTATTCTGAATTAATATACGATACTAGGGAGCCGGACAGCTCACCTACAAGTTTTCCATTACAGTAGGAACTAACACTTGTTCCCTATTTCTCCACAATACTTTAAAGCAAGTGGACTGATGAAGGCCATGTAGGTCGAAACGTTTTGCAGACTGCATAATAAAATTTTCTTCTATGGACCCTTAAGTTAAGTGCCAAGTTACTTTTCACTACATATTTGTACTAGGCACTTATCTGTTAAAGGAAGCTGATATGTCGCCACCACATGTTGGGGTATATTTATTTATTAGCAATTTATATGTAATATGAATGGGAAGCAGATAAATGTGATTAAACCTGATTTTAGGCCTGGTGTCATAAGAACTTGAGAAGCATGTATCAGTGTGTAAATTTCTGTAAATTTATGTTTAAAGGGGTTATCCGGTACTTTAGCATTGATGGCCTATCCTTAGGATAAGTCACCAATGTCTGATTGGTGGGAGTGCAGTACTCAGTCTTGGCCACAATAGAGTTGACAAAGTTGTGCTGTGCAGCTCCGTAACTGAGCAGTTCCGATCGCCGCTGACACCAGGAACAGCTGATCGGCAGGGGTGTTTGATGTTGTACCCCCTTTGATCAGACAATGAGGACCTATCGTAAGGACAGGGCTTCAATGGTAAAGTGGTGGACATCTTTAAGGCCACATTCACAACACGTTCAGTATTTCGTAAGTATTTTACATCAGAATTTGTAAGCCAAAATCAGGACTGGAAAAATCAGAGGAAAAGTATAATAGAAACACGTCACCAGTTCTGTATTTATCACCTATTCCTGGTTTTGGCTTACAAATACCGATGTAAAATATTGAACAAATACTGAACGTGTGAACGTGGTCTAAGGGGCCCGCTACACATAGCGACGCTCCAGCGATCCCGACAATGATACGACCTGGTAAGGATCGCTGGTACGTCGCTACATGGTCGCTAGTAAGCTGTCAAACAGGCAGATCTACTCAACGACGCAGCAATGATACGGCAATCCGTATAACGACCTTGGTGGTCGTTGGGACCTTGTCACACAGCAGCTATTCTGACAACTCACGTCTGCGTCCCTGAGTTCTGAGTCGCCAACGAGGTCGCTCGTCGCTGCTATGGCGTCAAACACAGCGATGCATGCTGGCCAGCGGGACACCAACGATCAAAAAATGGCCCAGGACATTCGAGCACGATCAGTGATATCGCAGCGGGGGACTGGTTGCTGCTATGTGTCACACGTAGCGAGATCGCTGTTGCGTCACAAAACCAGTGACGTTTCAGTGCTCTCGCTAACGATCTCGCTATGTGTGAAGTACCCTTAAGATTTATAATTTATAAAGAGTAGAAAGACTGAACACGTACGTATCAAGCCAATATGGAAAAAAAATGGTAGCTAGTGCAAAATTGTAAATATTGCAAAATGTAATTTGGGTTAACTAGAATGGTTTAAAAAACAATGTAGGAAAAAAGTGAAATTACCACTCTAAGGAAATGTTCACAAATGGTGTTTTTGCTACATAAATTACATGTGTTTTTGCAGCATTTTTTGCATTTGTTCCTCTTTATAATAAAGTGTCAAAAAACACTGCAATAATGCTAAAAGAATTGTCGTTAAAAAAAGAAACTCCCAGGACCTCATGAAATGCAAGAAACAAAACAATCGAGTGCATGTGATTTTTGATTCTGTAAAAACCAATGTTTTTGCCGTAAAAACAAATGCAGCATAAACAACACATTAAACATATCCTAATAGTTCACACATTAAGAATTAAGGTCATTATGATAAAAAAAAAACAAAATAATGAAATGGCACATAGAATGCTGAAAAATGGTGCACTGACACATGAGATATATATATATATATATATAGTAAGTTAGTCTTTGTTATAGTTATATAAATATATTTATATATATTTAGACCATGCACACAAAATGGGATTTTATTATGAACTCAATGAAAAAGTGGCAAACGACTAGACAGGGTCATAATATCTGAATCTGTACATAAGTCCAAAGATACAAAGGTATGGGGTAACAGGCTAGAAAAGATTAATTGAAAATTTAAAGGAAAGAAACAAAAATTAGGTATTCCCCTTTCTTATATGGGGATAATTGTAGGGTTAAAGGATGTGTAAACAGGAAGAAATATACAAAGGAATTTTATTGCACATAGGGGGAAAAGGGACTAAGCAATCACAGCCCATGCACAGTACTTAGGAATACATCAGCACTAAATATGTAATTAGATCTAAATAAATAAATGGACCAATATTGAAATTTTGTAAAAAAAAAAAAAAAAAGTTAAAATATGCAACTAAACCCCTAATTAGTTTTAATCAGTGTTTTCTATGAAGTTAAACATGTAGCTCCATTTCCTGGAAAAAAAACCTTTCACTATTACACTAGAAATGCGTAGCTGCAAATTAGCGAAGAACATTTACTTTTACGATTAATGTTCATCTTCGCGGACCTGAGTGAAATGTTTTCTTTACTCTGGCTAATTTCATGTTTGCATCCTTAGTTTACTTGTGTCTTTGAATTAGTTAATGGCAATATTTGCTGAATTCCACTAAAATAATATTATCCCAGCTGTTTGCTCCTCTTTTCTCCCAGTTAATATTTATTTTGCTTTTCTTTTGTTCGTCTCTTCTTTTCCCTATAGTGTGTGTTGTCAGACCTGTTAGCTCTTTTGTTCTGATGTTAGCATGCCAGATCAATTACAATCCAACAGATGCGAGTAAACAGAAAGCCAGAACCAAATAACTTTATTTTATATAAGGCAAAAAAAAGGAAATGGTATTTTGTAAGGCACAGCTGTTTAGGATCTTAGTAAAGAAAGTTTATCTTGAATTAAAGATTGGTGGAGCTGTAAAGCTTATATAAGTTAGGTTAAGACCAGATGTCCAGTTGGCCACACACCCAAAACTCCAGTCTCCCACAGTGGCTAATGGTCGTGAAAGCAAATTTGAGCATTTGGTCTCATTCAAAGTTCTGTTTGTACATCTATCTATCTATCTATCAATCATATAATATTATTGATGACAGTCAACATCAGTTAAGTGCCACACGGTACGGTGACCAAATAGTTCTATTCTGTTGCCGAAATATTAATGATAGAATCAATCCACCACAAATCTATTTCGAGTCCAATTTCCTGAAATTCGCAGGTCCCGGCAGATTAGAACAATTTCCAGTTTGATTGATCGAGTGCCTATTTATCAACATAACTTTTTAGGCTTATGTAATTTTTGTCAAATAGGGTGGAGATGTAAATATATACAGTACATAATTCAAGAAAAGTTTTCATTTTGTATAACTGTTTTTTTTTTTTGCCCAATTTGGCAACCATACACCCCACAACTATACTGTGGGCTGGTGTTGCATTTGGAAGCTTCCTGGCATTTGTTGTTATGTCATCCTTTTTGGGCAGGGGAAATTATTCTGCTTAGCTAAAAATCTAAAAAGAAAGTATTAGACTAAATCGAAACATTTAACTATGCAGATCTGTTTTGGTACACCTATGTAGATAGTCGAATCAGAGACATGTACACATCACACTGATACATAATATACTCAGTAGTAGTACCCAGTGCCGGTCACAATAGACATCCTTTGCCTCTAGCAAGCGTATTAGAAAGGAGGAAGGGGAAAGACTAATGGTATATAGGTCCCATCACTCATCTCAATCCCAGCAGGATGATGTAACCTCTGACAGCAACATCATCAGCTCAAGTGTTCTGCCCAGTCCACATCCTTTGAATCAATAGCACTTAATGCTGTACATTTCTGTTATACACGTTAGTTCCCTAACTCAAAGCATACCGAATACGTTACCATAACAACTTCTTCCAGCTGTGAAGAACAGTCAGCCTTTGTAGTCAGATAACATGGGGCCAGTGGAGATGAAGAAGATGCTCCAAATGCCTAGCTGTATTGCTAGCTCTTTGAGCTGTGGTGGTAGGAGCTTTTACAGGGGTAGTAGCACTTTGAACCAGGACAAATCTGGGGGAATCAAGAAGGTGTGTGGGGGTAAGCAAGGCCATTTCCCAGACAGAGACAACTGTCAATTGGGTCAGGGATAACGATGATGATTCTGTAGTGGAAAAAAACCTGAAAACCAGACAGGGTTGCTGAGGAGGTGAAGTCATCAGAGAAGATGGGTGAGCATCTCATCGATACACAACAGAGGCTATGTGCACCTAAAAGATACTCTGGGGTTGGCTTTGGATCAGGTGATGCCACATGTGCTGTTGGTGGAGGAGACTCAACAGCAACTGAAAGCTCTGGTTGTGGTTGTGGTGAATTGTACCTGTGGGCATCTTGTCTGTGGGAGTTCTTTCGCCTGTTGCCACTAGATTGTTCTGTGGCTATTCAAGAGAAAAATAAGCCATAGATGGCCCGGCCCACTTAGGCTAGGAACTACGGCTCTCCATTAGCACATTAAGAGACAACATCTGCTCATTTGAGAAATGAAAGCCTGCCAGCAATCGGTGTAAGCCTAAGGTTTTCTTCCTACCCCTTCTTCTTGCTCATCTTTCTGTCAGCCATCTCAAGTAGTACCTGCTTGGCATCATCATAGTAATCCACCACTATTGCTTGTCGTAATCCAAGTATGCCTCCTCCTCTGTCACTCCAGCAGATATCCATCCATGATTGTGTGTCAAGGAAACAGTCATCTGCTTGTGAGGCAACTATACTCTCACCTCTTTAATTTGCTGGTGCTGGTGGTGCAGTAACTGTGGAGTAATATATGAGTTTAATGGCCCACTGGTCGAATGTTTTGAGTTGCAGCAATGCTCCATCACAACCGAGTGAGGTGGTGAAGCTTATGCAAAATTGGTAGCTAGGTCTGTTCCCACCAATTGGTAGCAATTATCTGTCTCCTACGTCACCTCTTTATCCAACTCAATTTGCATGACCCCATCCCCAACAGCAACAAAGCACAATATTGAGTCCACACGCTGCCCTCATTCTTGTTATTTAAGCAAGGTAAAGAACTTCCAAGAGGTTTTACAAGTTGAATGCAAAGTCCCTTCCCCTTTGTAACAAAACAAACAGGCAATCCCTGCATGTATTCAGGCTGTCTAGCAGCCGCAAATCATGCAGCTATGGGGACTCAGACATAATTTACTAGCACGCCCAAAATACTCGGAGAACACCCGAGCATACTCGGAAAACTCAAGTAACAAGCACACTCGCTCATCACTAATAGAGACCATTAACCCCTTTCCTACATTGGACATAATATTCCATCCATGTGACCTGGGCCCTAAGTCCCATGGACGGAATATTACATCTAATGCGATCAGTGGCGCCCACGTGGTGAGCGCCGCTGTTCGCGGCCGGGTGTCAGCTGATTATCACAGCTGACACCCGACACAATGTGTCAGGGGCGGTCACAGACCACCCCCGACACGTTAACCCCTTGCACACCGCGATCAAACACAATCGCGGTGTACCGGGGGTTAAAGGGAAGCATCGTCAGAGAGGGGGCTCCCTCCGTGCTTCCCTTAGCCCCCCACAGCAGCGCAATGTGCAGCGCTGCTGCGGGGGTTTCTTTCCCTACAGATCCCCGGATCCAAGATGGCGACGGGGACCTTCGGGGGCCTGTAGGGAGCTGACTTCCTCAGTGCCTGCAAAGCACAGGCAAGGAGGAAACCTGCACACTGCCTGTGACAGATTGCTGATCTGTCACAGTGATCTGTGATGTGATAGATCAGCAATCTGTCACAGGACAGTGATGTCCCCCCTGGGACAACCTAATAAAGTTAAAAAAATTAAAAAAAAGTGTAAAAATAATTTTTAAAAAAATCGCTAAATAAATTAGAAAAAAAATATATACAGTCATATGTAAAAGTTTGGGCACCCCTATTAATGTTAACCTTTTTTCTTTATAACAGTTTTGGTTTTTGCAACAGGTATTTCAGTTTCATATATCTAATAACTGATGGACTCAGTTATATTTCTGGACTCAAATGAGGTTTATTGTACTAACAGAAAATGTGCAATCTGCATTTAAACAAAATTTCACCGGTGCAAAAGTATGGGCACCCTTATCATTTTCTTGATTTGAACACTCCTAACTACTTTTTACTGACTTTCTGAAGCACTAAATTGGTTTTGTAACCTCATTGAGCTTTGATCTTCATAGCCAGGTGTATCAAATCATGAGAAAAGGTATTTAAGGTGGCCACTTGCAAGTAGTTCTCCTATTTGATTCTCCTATGAAGAGTGGCATCATGGGCTCCTCAAAACAACTCTCAAATGATCTGAAAACAAAGATTATTCAACATAGCTTTTCAGGGGAAGGATACAAAAAGTTGTCTCAGAGATTTAACCTGTCAGTTTCCACTGTGAGGAACATAGTAAGGAAATGGAAGAAGACAGGTACAGTTCTTGTTAAGCTCAGAAGTGGCAGGCCAAGAAAACTATCAGAAAGGCAGAGAAGAAGAATGGTGAGAACAGTCAAGGACAATCCACAGACCACCTCCAAAGACCTGCAGCATCATCTTGCTGCAGATGGTGTCACTGTGCATCGGTCAACAATACAGCGCACTTTGCACAAGGAGAAGCTGTATGGGAGAGTGATGCGAAAGAAGCCGTTTCTGCAAGCACGCCACAAACAGAGTCGCCTGAGGTATGCAAAAGCACATTTGGACAAGCCAGTTACATTTTGGAAGAAGGTCCTGTGGACTGATGAAACAAAGATTGAGTTGTTTGGTCATACAAAAAGGCGTTATGCATGCGCTGTATTGTTGACCGATGCACAGTGACACCATCTGCAGCAAGATGATGCTGCAGGTCTTTGGAGGTGGTCTGTGGATTGTCCTTGACTGTTCTCACCATTCTTCTTCTCTGCCTTTCTGATATTTTTCTTGGCCTGCCACTTCTGGGCTTAACAAGAACTGTACCTGTGTTCTTCCATTTCCTTACTATGTTCCTCACAGTGGAAACTGACAGGTTAAATCTCTGAGACAACTTTTTGTATCCTTCCCCTGAAAAGCTATGTTGAATAATCTTGGTTTTCAGATCATTTGAGAGTTGTTTTGAGGAGCCCATGATGCCACTCTTCATAGGAGAATCAAATAGGAGAACTACTTGCAAGTGGTCACTTTAAATACCTTTTCTCATGATTTGATACACCTGGCTATGAAGTTCAAAGCTCAATGAGGTTACAAAACCAATTTAGTGCTTCAGGAAGTCAGTAAAAAGTAGTTAGGAGTGTTCAAATCAAGAAAATGATAAGGGTGCCCATACTTTTGCACCGGCCAAATTTTGTTTAAATGCAGATTGCACATTTTCTGTTAGTACAATAAACCTCATTTGAATCCAGAAATATAACTGAGTCCATCAGTTATTAGATATATGAAACTGAAATAGCTGTTGCAAAAAACAAAATTGTTATAAAGAAAAAAGGTTAACATAAATAGGGGTGCCCAAACTTTTACATATGACTGTATATTCCCAAATAAATTCATTTTTTGGAAATAAAAAAAAAACAATAAAAGTACACATATTTGGTATCGCCGCGTCCGTAACGACCTGCCCTATAAAACTGTCCCATTAGTTAACCCCTTTAGTGAACCCCTTAAAAATTAAAAATAAAAAACGAAGCAAAAAATAATGATTTATTATCATACCGCCAAACAAAAAGTGCAATAACGCACGATCAAAAAGACGCATATAAATATCCATGGTACCGCTGAAAACATCATCTTGTCCCGCAAAAAACGAGCCACCATACAGCATCATCAGCAAAAAATTAAAAAAGTTATAGCTCGCAGAATAAAGCGATGCAAAAATAATTATTTTTTATGTAAAATAATTTTCATTGCATAAAACCGCCAAAACATAAAAAAAAAATAAATGAGGTATCACTGTAACCGTACCGATCCGAAGAATAAAACCACTTTATCAATTTTACCGCACGCGGAGCGGTGGAAACGCACCCCCCAAAAGAAATTCATGAAACGCTGGTTTTTGTTCATTCTGCGTCCCAAAAATCGGAATAAAAAGCGATCAAAAAGTGTCACGTGCCCGAAAATGATACCAATAAAAACATCAACTCGTCCCGCAAAAAATAAGACCTCACATGACTCAGTGGGTCAAAATACGGAAAAATTATAGCTCTCAATATGTGGTGATGCAAAAACTATTTTTACAATGAAAAGCATCTTTAAGCGTGTGACAGCTGCCAAACATAAAAGCCGCCATAAATAGTAAATCAAACCCCCCGTTATCACCCCCTTAGTTAGGGAAAAATAATAAAATTAAAAGAAAATGTATTTATTTCTATTTTCCCTTTAGGGTTAGGGCTAGGGCTAGGGTTAGGGCTATGGTTAGGGCTAGGGTTAGGGCTGAGATTAGGATTAGGGGTGTGTTGGGGTTAGGATTGGAGTTAGAATTGGGGGTTTCCACTGTTTGGGCACATTAGGTGCTCTCCAAATGCAACATGGCGTCGGATCTCAATTCCTGCCAATTCTGCGTTGAAAAAGTCAAATGGTGCTCCTTCCCTTCCAAGCTCTGCCTTGCGCCCAAACAGTGTTTTACCCCCACATATAGGGTATCAGCCTATTCAGGACAAATTGCAAAACAACTTTTGTGGTCCAATTTCTCCTGTTACCCTTAGGAAAATAAAAAAATTGGGGGCAAAAATATCATTTTTGTGGAAAAAATGATTTTTTTATTTTCACGCCCGGGCGTTATATACTTCTGTGAATCACTTGGGGGTTCAAAGTGCTCACCACACATCTAGATAAGTTCCGTGGGGTCATTTGTGAGGAGTTTCAATAGTTTAGGCACATCAGGGGCTCTCCAAACGTACATGACACCCGCAGTCCATTCCATCAAAGTCTGCATTCCAAAACGTCACTACTTCCCTTCCGAGCCCCAACGTGTGCCCATACAGTATTTTTCTTCCACATATGGGGTGTCGGCGTACTCAGGACAAATTGGACAACAACTTTTGGGGTCTAATTTCTCCTGGTACCCTTGGGAAAATAAAAAAATTGGTGACTAAAAGATCATGTTTGTGGAAAAAATACAATTTTTTTATTTTCACTCCCAGGCATTATAAACTTCTGTGAAGCACTGGGGGGTTCAACGTTCTCACCACACATCTAGATAAGTTCCTTGGGGGGGTCTAATTTCCAAAATGGTGTCATTTGTGGGGGGTTTCCACTGTTTTGGTACATCAGGGGTTTTCCAATCGTGACATGGTGTCCGATCTCAATTCCAGCCAAAAACGTCAAATGGTGCTGCTTCCCTTCCGAGCTCTGCCATGCGCCCAAATAGTGGTTTACCCCCACATGTGGGGTATCAGCGTACTCAGGAAAAATTGCACAATAACTTTTAGGGTCCTGTTACCCTTGGAAAAATAAGAGTTGGGGGTGAAAAGATTATTGTGGAACAAATATGATTTTTTTAATTGTATCGCTGTACGTTATAAACTTCTGTGAAGCCCTTGTGGGTTCAAAGTTCTCACCACATATCTAGATAAGTTCCATGGGGGGTCTAGTTTCCAAAATGGGGTCACTTGTGGGGGGTTTCCACTGTTTAGGTACATCAGGGGCTCTCCAAATGCGACATGGCGTCCGATCTGAATTCCAGCCAATTTTGCATTGAAAAAGTCAAACGGCGCTCCTTCCCTTCTGAGCTCTGCCATGCGCCGAAACAGTGGTTCCCCCCACATATCAGGTATCAGTGTACTCAGGACAAATTGCACAATAACTTTTGCAGTCCAATTTCTCCTGTTACCCTTGGTAAAATAAAAAAAATTGAACCTGAATTATTTTTTTTGTGAAAAAAAGTTAAATGTTCATTTTTTTTAAATATTCAAAAAATTCCTGTGACTCACCTAAAGGGTTAATAAACCTCTTTAATGTGGTTTTGAGCACCTTAAGGGGTGCAGTTTTTAGAATGGTGTCACTTTTGGGTATTTTCTATCATATAGACCCCGCAAAGTGGCTTCAAATGTGATGTGGTCCATAAAAATAAAATGGTGTTGCAAAAATGAGAAATCGCTGGTCAATTTTTAACCCTTATAACTTCCTAACAAAAAAAAATTTTGGTTCCAAAATTGTGCTGATGTAAAGTAAACATGTGGGAAATGTTAGTTATCAAGTTTTCTGTGTGCCACATCTCTGTGATTTAAGGGCAAAAAAATTCAAATTTGGAAAATTGCAAAATTTTAAAAATTTTAGCCAAATTTCCATTTTTTCACAAATAAACGCAAGTTATTTGAATGAAATTTTACCACTAACATGAAGTACGATATGTCATGAGAAAACTATGTCAGAATCACTGGGATCCATATGAGCGTTTCAGAGTTATTACCTCATAAAGGGACAGTGGTCAGAATTGTAAAAATTGGCCCGGGAGTTAACGTGCAAACCACCCTTGGTAGTGAAGGGGTTAAAGACAATTTGCAAAGTTGCTTCATTTTAATTTTAAATGCAATAGAGCAATAAAAATGTTTAGTAAAAGTGTAATTACCATATAAGAAGTAAATGACATATAAGGTATTACTCTTTAAATTTACATTCCAGCATATCGTATAATCAATACATCATCTGATGCTAAAAATCTCCATTATCTTAAATGGGCTTTAAATTGTTTTATAATTGTAAATTAAAATTATTATTCTAATTGTGTATTTGAGATGTGAACGTCACCTCGGACCTTGCACATAAACCCTATGTCATGCCATGCAGCACTTCAGCTTTATCATTACTCATGTCGTAGGAGGGTGAATAGACTTGCACAACCTTCTACCTCTGAATTTCTTAATTAATGATTCACTGGTACAGAGAAACTTGCAGCGAGAGTCTATCCGAATTTTTAGGTCACAGCAAAAAGTAGTTAAGAATTTATTTCTAACGCTTTCCTCTGTCATTTTCCATAAACTGTAAATGTTCCAATATTTGGCAAGAATAGATGCTGCCCTTAATGGGCACTTATGGCATTCAGCAAATGAAGGATTTTAGCATTGCAGCATACATAAAGCATATTAATTGCTCGCTACAGTTTTTTTTCTTAAAGAGCGGCAATGTTTCATGATGCTTTTGTGTTGACGATATCAGTACATTGACACGTAAAGTCAGAGAGGTTACCGGCATTGAATGTCTGTGTTATTACTTAACCCCTTCATCATTTTGTTCCTTTGTGACCAGCATATTTAGGGGTTTGGATCGATGCAAACTGTTGGTGCCAATGAAGATGTGACAACTCCCTCAACACCCTGATATACATATGTTTCTGTAACAAGGAGACACGGGGTGGTAGTCGTGGGTGAGTTGACTAAGTTACAGTCAGTGGGAACCCTGGCACCTTGCACATAAAACAACAGGTGAAGTCCCAGTCCTGCGATACAGTCAGTTACCTTCATCACACTCTCACTTCAGCCGCTGGGGATGAGTACTCAGGAAAACACCACAGGCCACAATTCTGTTCCAATGGGAAAACTTTACTGTAAACAACACAATGCTTCCTGCTCTGTCCCTGCAACGTCATGAGGCTGCACAGCATCAATTGCTCCCATCCTGCTTTGGAAACCCATGCTCCTTCAGGGGGCGTTCCCACAGTACCAGGGCCCATCCGCACTGCCCGACTGTCCGTGGCAGTTTTTATCCCCTCGACCAGGGTATACTCTGTTCTGGGTTGTGGAGAGCGTCCTGCTCTGGGCAAGCCTGCCCGGGCTCTACCCCAAAAACAGGAAATCCTTCTTTTGTAAGCCTGTTGGACCGTCCCCCTTCTTAACTCCTTCTGTCCCTAAACTAACTATGTACAAATTCAGTCACTTAACATATACAGTACATTACATATTACACATTAATATACAACATCACAATATAAAACATGAAGGAACCATTGGGATGTCGCATGTGACACATGGACTCGGTGTGTAGGAGGGAGAAGGCAATTGAGGGTCCCCGCCACCTCCTTACACTTCTGCCCATGGTCATTGTAAATGACTTCCTTCCCCTAAAGAACGACAGTATATCTGGTCTTCATTGTTTTGCCAGGGAAATTATTTAGAGATGAACGAATCAAATTTGTTTCAAATTTTAGGAAATTCACAGGAGCAAGCAAATTTGAACAACATGCAATTTATTTCACGTTAATCACCAAAAAAATACTCGCCTCCATTGTAGACATTGCAGAAGATTGCATCAGCCACAGAAGTATCACTTGACCTCAGGTGTGGTTGTACAGCCTTCGAAACACTGAATAAACATTACAGATAGTGTGTAACAGCCCAGCTGTGAAGAACAGTTACCTTCTGTTTCCCTATTACTACAGTTGTGGCCAAAAGTATTGACACCCCTGCAATTTTGTCAGATAATACTCAGTTTCTTCCTGAAAATTATTGCAAACACAAATTCTTTGTTATTATTATCTTCATTTAATTTGTCTTAAATGAAAAAACACAAAAAGAATTGTCCTAAAGCCAAATTGGATATAATTCCACACCAAACATAAAAAAGAGGGTGGACAAAAGTATTGGCACTGTTCGAAAAATCATGTGATGCTTCTCTAATTTGTGTAATTAACAGCACCTGTAACTTAGCTGTGGCACCTAACATGTGTTGGCAATAACTAAATCACACTTGAAGCCAGTTGACATGGATTAAAGTTGACTCAACCTCTGTCCTGTGTCCTTGTGTGTACCACATTGAGCATGGAGAAAAGAAAGAAGACCAAAGAACTGTCTGAGGACTTGAGAAACCAAATTGTGAGGAAGCATGAGCAATCTCAAGGCTACAAGTCCATCTCCATAGACCTGGATGTTCCTGTGTCTACCGTGCGCAGTGTCATCAAGAAGTTTAAAGCCCATGGCACTGTGGCTAACCTCCCTAGATGTGGACAGAAAAGAAAAATTGACAAGAGATTTCAACACAAGATTGTGCGGATGTTGGATAAAGAACCTCGACTAACATCCAAACAAGTTCAAGCTGCCCTGCAGTCCAAGAGTACAACAGTGTCAACCCATACTATCCGTCGGCGTCTGAATGAAAAGGGACTGTATGGTAGGAGACCCAGAAAGACCCCACTTCTTACCTCGAGGCATAAAAAAGCCAGGCTGGAGTTTGCCAAAACTTACCTGAAAATGCCTAAAACGTTTTGGAAGAATGTTCTCTGGTCAGATGAGACAAAAGTAGAGCTTTTTGGGCAAAGGCATCAACATAGAGTTTACAGGAGAAAAAAAAGAGGCATTCAAAGAAAAAAAACACGGTCCCTACAGTCAAACATGGCGGAGGTTCCCTGATGTTTTGGGGTTGCTTTGCTGCCTCTGGCACTGGACTGCTTGACCTTGTGCATGGCATTATGAAGTCTGAAGACTACCAACAAATTTTGCAGCATAATGTAGGGCCCAGTGTGAGAAAGCTGGGTCTCCCTCAGAGGTCATGGGTCTTCCAGCAGGACAATGACCCAAAACACACTTCAAAAAGCACTAGAAAATGGTTTGAGAGAAAGCACTGGAGACTTCTAAGGTGGCCAGCAATTAGTCCAGACCTGAATCCCATAGAACACCTGTGGAGAGAGCTAAAAATGGCAGTTTGGAGAAGGCACCCTTCTAATATCAGGGACCTGGAGTAGTTTGCCAAAGAAGAATGGTCTAAAATTCCAGCAGAGCATTGTAAGAAACTCATTGATGGTTACCGGAAACGGTTGGTCGCAGTTATTTTGGCTAAAGGTTGTGCAACTAAGTATTAGGCTGAGGGTGCCAATACTTTTGTCTGGCCCATTTTTGGAGTTTTGTGTGAAATGATCAATGTTTTGCTTTTTGCTTCATTCTCTTTTGTGTTTTTTCATTTAAGACAAATTAAATGAAGATAATAATACCAAAGAATTTGTGTTTGCAATCATTTTCAGGAAGAAACTGAGTATTATCTGACAGAATTGCAGGGGTGTCAATACTTTTGGCCACAACTGTATATACTGTATGTTGAGGTTACTGTAACTTACTAATGCTTGAAATTGTTTGGATGCCGTCTTAGAGAATTTTGCAAGTATTTTTAAAGGACAATTAAAGTACATGGGAATCAACGTAAATCAATTTTATGCAAAAATTATAATTGTTTCAGTGCCCTGAGCCCATAATATGGATTTAGGCTCCAGTTAAATTTCTTGACATTCACAAATCCGAGTAAATTTAAAAAGTTTCCATTTCAGTTTTGGTTGCGGATCAACCCCCCCCAAAAAATACCCAGCAGCGTTTCACGTACTGCTCAATAGTCACAGAGTGGGCTAATAATGCCTTGCAGTTATCACATCATATCCAATCAGGGGGAGTGTCGTAGCTAGTATGGAAGATCGGGGCCTGGCAAGCAGCGCTATTTTATGCTTTTACAGGGTAGGCAGACTGGCTCACAGGGGAACAGTTGAATTCCCCTGTGGGCCCCTCTGCAAAAGTGGATCTACCACATCCCTATATGAGCAGTAGTTAACACAATAAACTAGATTACCTATGTACAGACCAAGCCAGCATATCATGTTTTACTCTCATCCTCTCTCCTTCCAATAAGGCTATACTAACAAAAATATATATTGATTGTACTACTAGGGGACTGCAAAATGTTATAGACACCTTTTGAAGGCAACTGGACTACTTGAGATTTTTCTCAAATCACATTTTTGGAAACAATTTGTCAAACCCAGCAAACTCGAATTTAAGAAGGTTTAATTATCTCTATTTATAATTCTAAAAAATGAAAATTTGAACACAATAGAGCATATTTATCAAAAAATGCAAACATAGAAAAGACAGTACTAACATGTACCTCAATTATCAAGGTGGTTTATGCTATTTAATAAAAATTATGGATGAGTGACCCCTATCACTCGAGTATCTGGGTGCTTGGATGTTCTCAGCGCTCGACGAGTGCTCGGAGACTGTGCATACATTAGTAACCTTCCCACCTCCTCCTCCCCTGACGCAAAGAAAACCAAACCAAACCCATTTTTTAAAAGAAAAACACCACTTTATTATCGGGTAATGAATGACAAAATCACCAACTCTTTAACACCCACATTTGGAGGGTTATGGTCGCAGCTTATCATGTTAATCATCCAGTAAAACCTTGTGGGGATATGTCACCGGACTCCCGGCACATGTTACCCATCCTTGTTTTTTCTTCCTGCCAACACTGCGACTTTAATTTCTTCGAAGCAACAATTTCCACACTAAAATAACAAAATTAATAAACAAAAAGGGTGGGAAGGGTGGGCCGCTCTCGACACCTTGTCAAAGAGGGCGGGATCAAACAGAGCTCACCATGAAATACCCCTATCAAGGGGAGGATCCATTTCCATGGCAGCCCCGCTCTCCTCCAATGGCAAATAACCACCGTTAAGATCCCAGCTGAAATTTAACCCATTCCTTTGCGCCCTCCGGGGAAGAGGAAGGTAGTAGAAAAATTAACCCTAACAACAACTTGATGGCCAGTCAGGAGTACCCGACAAATAAAGCTAGGCCCTATCATTTGAAGCTTGAGTCCCCACCCCGCTTGTTTGGCACCTGTTACACAGTCAGTAAGCATTTGGGGATTGTCTGCGAGTCACTGTAATGCCGTAGCCACCTTGGTAGCGGCATTATTCTGATTCGCTGGCCGTATTACCTCCATAGACAGCAACTAAAAGAGGACTCAAATCCTCCAAAAATACAAAAGACAGCAGAAAAAAAGGCAGCAATGTATTTACCTGCCTAGGCCTCCAGCCAAATGCACTTCAGGGTGCAGCAGGCCCATGTAGTTAAGATGGCAGTATCACAGGTGCAAAAATACTGATGAGACAGCCACTCACTACCTACCAATCCATGGAGGGGGTGGCTGCTTAGTATATGATTGCACAATGAGGACTTGTATGTAGCACTGTTCACACAGTGGAGATGCACAGCATTCAGATTGCCAGCCTATTAGTGACGCCCTTCTATTAGATCAGGCGGGCTGCCCAACGTTATCAAGATGCATCCCATGTGAACAGGCACCATAGTTTACAAGACAAAGGGCCTAGCTGCACCCTGATATAAAAGTGCAAAAAAAATACATATGAAATATGTGAGGTATTATTCAATATTTTGGCCAAAGTATACAAGCTCACAATCCAACGTCAAGGATCCCCACACTTGCGAGTCCCTAACACTAATCCATATCAATAGACAGCAACTAAAAGAGGACTCAAATCCTCCAAAAATACAATAGACAGCAGAAAAAAAGGCAGCAATGTATTTACCTGCCACCATATTGCACATAGCAGAAGACTGCATCTGTGAGACAAGAATCAGATGACCTAAGGTGTGTTCAGGAGATATATGCTACATGATATATTACAGCCAATAAGTAGAAAATATTATAGCCCCTATAAAAGCAGAAGCAAGAAATGCAGCAGCAGTTTAGTAGTGAATCAGTCAGAGATAGGGAAAGAAAGCTATAAAACAGTGAAGAAACTGTACAGATAGTGTGTTAGGAAAAGAGAATGCTACAGATTTAGTTGGGTGAGAAAGATTGATAGGAGAATCAATGTGTCTGTGAGGCAGGATCTGGGAGGAACAAACACTTGGCAGCAGCTGCTTGATAGTGCTGCCACAATTTAATCACACATGCACGTATCTTAAAGGGAATTCAAAGCTTTGGGGTACTTTTTATTTGCAGCTAATTGATTATTTAGTAATCAAATTTCTAAGTTTGGCTAAACTGGTGAATTCAAATGTTATAAGATTTACTTATCTCTAATACTGATAGGTAAATGTGCTTCTAATTCAATTGTACCAGTGTATAGGACTCCATCAAAGAGTCAGAAACCTTGTGAGTAGGAACAAAATTTCACTTTAAAACAACAGCAAAAAAGCTAAATGCCCCCAGAGAGAAGGGAAAAGGGCAGAGGGTTTATCATGAATGATTCCAAATTTCATACAAGGCTTTGGAATATGTTGGCGCTCTCTAGATACAGGGTAAAGAAACCCGATGTCTACATCTATTATGTCGCTGTGGCTAGAAATTAACTTTATGCTTTTCTTTCAGAGTCAAGCAGCTTAAATAACTTTCCATACTGATTGCTGCTTTCTGCTGCTGATGGGACCGTAATCAGGGAAGCTATTAAATTACATCGCCTGTCATTGTAGGCAAATTATCAGTTCATTAAGGCATTCACTTTTTATATGTAATGACGGAAAAAGCAGCTTATGTTATATCTATGTCCTATTCTCACGACGTAATATTAAAATATAGATTTTACTGAAAAGTAAAATCTTAATATTTTGGCAATTATATATATATATATATATATTGTGAGGTAGCGCTGTCATGTAAGTAGGGGGTTCTCGCTTGCAGCGATCAAAAAACACATCCGGCACAGGATTTTCAAGAAATCATAGTCCATGAGGTGTATTCATCCTTCATAAACCTCCAGCAGTAACATGCAACAGTCTTATAGCAGACAGCAGGGTATCGTCACACTGGAGCTCTGCTCCCCTATAGCCCTCCTAGTCACACAGGCTGTGCTTCATCCAGCCAGCAGGCTATACAGTCTCTCAGTAGCAGTCCCGTCTCCGGGTTACCTTGCATGCTGCTTTACACTGCAAACGTTCCTTCCCTCTCCCTGGGAACGGTCAGGCACACATCGCCATTAGTCACAGCGTCCACACGTGCTGTTAGTGAGGAGATCCTTCTCCTCACGGGACCTTCCAAACTGGACCAATCAGGTCCCAGCATTCACCCCCTGTGACCAGACCTCAGGTACCTTATATGGTCCATAACCACACCCACAGGTGATCACATGACTATGACCTCACACAAGGTCCTATTGCACACAACCACACATAGGCTTCCCTGACACATTGTAACGGAACGTGCTACTCAGCAGTACCTCTGCTGATCATTATGATCTTTCAGTATCCTACACCTATCAGGGTAATGGAAATGCTTATACTGCTGTCCTGGGACACCCACACAGCGCCCCCTAGCGGACACAGCGGTCACTGCACCACAATATACAGTATATATGCTGAATATATATATATACTAGCTGAAGAGCCTGGCGTTGCCCGAGCATAGTACTTAACTGTGGGTCCCACTGTCTTCCTTAACAGCCCCGCTCTTCGCCCACCATCATGCTCTCTCCTTCTACAGCCCCGCTCTCCACCCACCATCCCGTTCTATCCCTCTGCAGCCGCGCTCTACATCCGTGTCCCGGTGTCCCTCCACAGCCCCGCTCTCTTCGTCCACAGCCCTGCTCTCCCGCTCTCTCCCTCTACAGCCCCGCTGTCTTCCTTCCTCCACAGCCCCGCTCTCCATGCACCACACGTGGTGACGCCGGGACCAGGAGAGAGAGGTGCGCAGATTGCTAGTTTGGCCGGAGTGGACAGAGCTGGTCGGAGTGGGCGGAGCTAGAGCGGAGCTGCAGAGCATGTGATTGGGCGGCCTGCGGGGGGCGTAGCCTAGTGCAGTCGGCCGGAGCAGGCGGAGCTTGCTGGAGTGTGTGGAGCTAGAGCTGAGCTGCAGCGCATGTGATTGAGCAGCCTGCGGGGGCGTGGCATAGCACTGTAGAAGGCCGCAGTAGAAGCCGGGGACTAAATTTAGGCCAGGAAGCTGCAGGGGAGAGGGGGGATAGCGCAGTTGGTGACGGGGAGCGCCGACTGAGCCGGGACAGGGTTGGGAGGGTGCCGACACTATTCGGCCCCTGTCCTGAAGACTGCCTTCCTCCACAGCCCCGCTCTACATGCACTGTCCTGCTGTATCCGTCCTCAGCCCCGTTCTGCTGCTTCGTGACTGGCTGGTGTCCCACTCTGCTGCTTCGTGATCGGTTGGTGATACACACACACACACAAACATTCAGATTTACATATAGAGATACATACAGTCATGGCCAAAAGTATTGACATCCCTGCAATTCTGTCAGATAATATTCAGTTTCTTCCTGAAAATGATTGCAAACACAAATTCTTTGGTATTATTATCTTCATTTAATTTGTCTTAAATGAAAAAACACAAAAGAGAATGAAGCAAAAAGCAAAACATTGATCATTTCACACAAAACTCCAAAAATGGGCCGGACAAAAGTATTGGCACCCTCAGCCTAATACTTGGTTGCACAACCTTTAGCCAAAATAACTGCGACCAACCGCTTCCGGTAACCATCAATGAGTTTCTTACAATGCTCTGCTGGAATTTTAGACAATTCTTTTTTGGCAAACTACTCCAGGTCCCTGATATTTGAAGGGTGCCTTCTCCAAACTGCCATTTTTAGATCTCTCCACAGGTGTTCTATGGGATTCAGGTCTGGACTCATTGCTGGCCACCTTAGAAGTCTCCAGTGCTTTCTCTCAAACCATTTTCTAGTGCTTTTTGAAGTGTGTTTTGGGTTATTGTCCTGCTGGAAGACCCATGACCTCTGAGGTAGACCCAGCTTTCTCACACTGGGCCCTACATTATGCTGCAAAATTTGTTGGTAGTCTTCTGACTTCATAATGCCATGCACACGGTCAAGCAGTCCAGTGCCAGAGGCAGCAAAGCAACCCCAAAACATCAGGGAACCTCCGCCATGTTTGACTGTAGGGACCGTGTACTTTTCTTTGAATGCCTCTTTTTTCTCCTGTAAACTCTATGTTGATGCTTTTGCCCTAAAAGCTCTACTTTTGTCTCATCTGACCAGAGAACATTCTTCCAAAATGTTTTAGGCTTTTTCAGGTAAGTTTTGGCAAACTCCAGCCTGGCTTTTTTATGTCTCGGGGTAAGAAGTGGAGTCTTCCTGTGTCTCCTACCATACAGTCCCTTTTCATTCAGATGCCGACGGATAGTACGGATTGACACTGTTGTACCCTCGGACTGCAGGGCAGCTTGAACTTGTTTGGATGTTAGTGGAGGTTCTTTATCCAACATCCGCACAATCTTGCGTTGAAATCTCTTGTCAATTTTTCTTTTCCGGCCACATCTAGGGAGGTTAGCCACAGTGCCATGGGCTTTAAACTTCTTGATGACACAGCGCACGGTAGACACAGGAACATTCAGATCTTTGGAGATGGACTTGTAGCCTTGAGATTGCTCATGCTTCCTCACAATTTGGTTTCTCAAGTCCTCAGACAGTTCTTTGGTCTTCTTTCTTTTCTCCGTGCTCAATGTGGTACACACAAGGACACAGGACAGAGGTTGAGTCAACTTTAATCCATGTCAGCTGGCTGCAAGTGTGATTTAGTTATTGCCAACACCTGTTAGGTGCCACAGGTAAGTTATAGGTGCTGTTAATTACACAAATTAGAGAAGCATCACATGATTTTTCGAACAGTGCCAATACTTTTGTCCACCCTCTTTGTTATGTTTGGTGTGGAATTATATCCAATGTGGCTTTAGGACAATTCTTTTTGTGTTTTTTCATTTAAGACAAATTAAATGAAGATAATAATACCAAAGAATTTGTGTTTGCAATCATTTTCAGGAAGAAACTGAGTATTATCTGACAGAATTGCAGGGGTGTCAATACTTTTGGCCATGACTGTATATATATATATATATACACTGTATATGCTAGAGGCTATAACATAATAAAGTTGTGTGAGCCAAGAAATATGCAGTAACTGAGTATATGAGTATAGGAATTATTTTAAACAGCATCGATGCCAAATAGAATATACTTATATATACAGACATAGCAGCTTGCACCTGTTCACATTTGCTTCATATTGTTAGAAGGTGTTGTTGAGTTATTCATCCATCTTTCCTTTTATAAGTAATAAATGGAGGCGGCACACCGTAAAATATGAAAAATAATTAAGCTTTAATGGCCTGTTGTGACAATGTTTTGGTTCATAATGTGAACCTTTTTCAAGCTAACACTAAGAACTGAAACGACGCCACCATGGACCCTTAAAATTAATTATTTTTCTAATTGTTTTGGTGTGCTGCCTCTATTTATTACTTTAGATAGATAGATAGATGGATGGATAATAGATAGATAGATGGATGGATGGATGGATGGATGGATGGATAATAGATAGATAGATAGATGGATGGATAATAGATAGATGGATGGATGGATGGATGGATGGATGGATAATAGATAGATAGATAGATAGACAGACTAAAAAAAATGAGTACAGTAGTTCTGTCAGCATGTCCACAGCAAACAATCCTGCTAGGTGGTAATCCTACTGACAGATTCCCTTTAATAGGAGGGTACTATTATTGGCTGGGCTAATAGGGGGCATTAATACTGATTGTAGAACGATAAATGTTGTGCCGAGATGGGAGAATTTCAATGTGCTGGGAAATCAGTGTGCATGAAAAATGCCTGTATGTTATATTCTGCAGAGACGAGTTAACGATGGAAGACGTGTTCATGGCGGTCTGGGCAAAATGGAAAAGAAAAGTGAAAATTAATGACTACGATTATCGAGAACGTCACCTGTGAATCAGTGGATTTATCTGTACTGTATACATTTATATTGTCTGCAAAGCACTGGTGTGGAGCTGGGAACTACCATTTTATGGTCATAGTATGGTGGTAATATCCGTTTTAGTACAGTAGTTTTGATTAATGCTTAGTATGGCGGTATTATCACTACTGCATGCTGGTAATATGTGGTTATGACCAAGCAGTATTGTTTATGTCTTACGTTGCAGTAATGATTATAATATTGGTTGTGTTTGGTAATAATGATGGATATGGTAGTAGTCTTCTGTCACTATGTGGAGGTATTATATGGTCATTTCTTGGCGGTATTTTTACCCTTTCTTATTTACTCTAATATCAAGCGGGCTCATGTTTGTAAAAGAGACTCCCATTTTGGGGAGTGAATTTAGGGGAGTCGCATGGGCCTATGTGCTTGGATATGCCTGGGGGTGAATTTCAGGCTGGTTACACACGATATAGTACAGCTTGGTTACACACAGCAGCCACAGTACCCAGGGGCCCTACCCTTCTATCGGATGTGTCTGTTTTAATATGGAGCTGCACAGAAGTTTGGTGTGCCAGGTTTATTTATATCGGTCATATCGTCCATTGAATACTATATCACAAAGGTATTTTACCCTAGTAGCAGCCATAGTTTCTGCATTTTTCTGCAGCTTCCTGATTCAACAACCGGACCGATCAATAACCTGCCTTCTGTAAGTGCTATTATAAGTGTGAGCACCTAGCCGTTACAACAGCTCAGCCGTCAAGGTATAGATCACTCAAACTCACAAAGCGCTGAAGCGTGTGGTGCATAAATATCACACATTCCGCTACAGAATTCCAAGCTGCCACCAAAAGTGTTTTTGGACATTCACTGATGGACAAAGGTGATAAATTTTAACCTCAACACTTTTGGGTTTAATTAAAATGCCATTATCCAACCAAACATTCTCTTTCAGCATCAATATCTAACCTCACAAATACTCTTTGGACCGAATGGGCAAAAAGTTTATAGAGACAGCATCTAAAATCTTGGGTAAAGCCTTCCTAAATGACTAGAAACACCAAAGGATGTCCAACTCCTTATTATTTAATTTCCCAAAGGAGCATTGCGCGGCCTATAAGTCTCCTTACGCAATCATGCCACTCTTCATGAAGAGAAACGTTACCCCTTAGACCTCATTCAGAGGTTTCTCATACAGCCAAATTAGATCTCTTGCTTTTCACTAAGGAGGAGCAACAGCCAGAAACACGTGTCTGCAAATTAAGATTATGGTTTGGCCTTTTTTATAAGTCATGTGGCAAGGCTCTTTAAAGGCTCGATATTGACTTTTCTTTTAAATATTTCTTATTAGTTTTAAAATTTAAAGGGAACAGAAGGGGAATAACAAGGGAAATAGGGGAAAATTAAAAATGGAGAGCTCCGCTCTAGTGCAAAGACATTTGCAAACAAATACAGGTAATAACATTTCCTTCCAGACTTAGAACATGTGTAACTAATATTAAATGTAGCCCATGAGTAGCAACAGAGTTTTACAAAAATTTGGAATTCCATACTTCCCATATAAGATGATATTTAATCAGTGAATTATTGTTAAAAGCTATCCTCTCCTCCATGAGACTGTGTGAACGCAAAGTCTCAATGATATCTGAGAACAAAGGCGCATTCGATTTTTTCCACCAGTAGGCGATGGAGTTCTTGACAACCAGGAAAATGTGAATTATTATATCTTATTGAGGGACTAATGGATTCCAGGTCCAGAGACAAGAGTGCCATCTTAGGAGTAACTTCTATTTTAACTGAAGATATAGAATTTATGTGATTTCCCACCTCTGTCCATAGAGTTCTTAAACTCGGACAACTCCAGAAAATGTGGTAGAGATTACCCGGCAATTTACAGTCTCTCCATCATAACAGAGATATGTCTTTGCAAATGTGAGAAAGCCTAGTCGATGTATAGTACCACCGTACCATAAGCTTCAAGTAAGCTCCATGCAAAGCCATAGATGTAGTAGAGCCATAAGAATATTTTATTGCCGATTCCCATTTATGTTCCTGAAATGTCATCTTAAGATCTGCTTCCCACTTTGTGATATAGCAATTTTTAGAGAATATATTATCCCCGATAATTTGTAAGTAAATATTTCTAAGGCTCCATTTATTCCTATGTGTTGGATTGCCCACTAAAGAGAAAATATTTTCCAAATTTAGAGATCTATTATTCAATAATAGTTGAAGGTGGTCTTTCAGAATCATATATGACATAAACTCCGTTGATGGCAGATGGAACATATCTCTAATCCTGGAAAAGGAAGCGATGCAAGTACCATTCCAGATATCTCCAACCTTTTTTATATTTGAATCAAACCATATATTGGGAAAAGAAAGCTTATATATCCCTGTAAGCAACTTAAGGGGAAAGTTTTGTACAATAGAGAGTTTATCTTTCTTTTTCTTTAATTTGGTAAATTAAAGAAAGAAAGAAATTTATTGTCGAATCCGAATTTAATTAAAACGTTTTTAAGATATAACCAATTTAATCTGTCAAACGCCTTCTCTGCGTCTAGAGACAGGAACAGAGAAGGAACGCTTGAAGTCTTGATCAAGTGGAGTAAATTCAGAATTCTCCTGGTTCCATCAGGTGCCTGCCTACCTGTTATGAACCCGACTTGGTCATTTGTTATTAATTGTGGTAGGGCATTTTTGAGACGATCCGCCATAATTTTAGAATAAATTTTTATGTCCCCATTGAGAAGGGAGATGGGCCTATAGTTATGAATTTTTTCTGACTCACTTTTCTCCTTGGGAAGCATTATTATGGTGGTCTCTAGCATGTCTTTTGGGAAGGAGCCAGTAGTGGATACATGGTCGAATAGATTTTTTAATTGCGGGGAAATAGTAAATAACTAGAGAATGTTTTGAAATATTCATTAGTGAAACTGTCAGGACCAGGGGATTTTAGTGGTTTCAGCTTATTGATAGTGTTGGTAATCTCCTCAATGCTAATAGGATGGTTTAGTATTCTTAAATCTGACTGGTCTATTTGCGGGAGATTTAAACCAGCCAAAAAGGAATCAATCGCTAATTGGTCAGGAATTGGAGTTGAGGGGTCTTTTTTTAAGTTATACAGCTCACTGAAATATGCCGCAAAAACATCCGCAATGTCTTGCGGGTGAGATTTAACAATCCCTGATGGAGATTGAATCTTGTGTATTCGTCTGATTGCGCGTTCTCTTTTTAACTTGTCCATCATATGTTTCGTTGGCTTGTTTGATGACGAATACGAAATAAATTTAGAAGCCCTAAGAGCTGAATCGCATTTGGTCAGGATCTGTGAGCTAAGCTCTTGTCGTCATTTTAATATTTCTAGATGAAGGGCGTGGGATGGGGTAGCTAGACTGTTCTGTTGCTCTTCTTTGGATTTTATTTGTAATTGTAGCGTGATTATTTTTTCTCTCCTTTCCTTTTTGTATCTTGAAGAGAGCCGCATTAAACATCCACGAACAACAGCCTTATGCGCCTGCCATAAGGTAAATGGAGTAATTTCCCCTAAAGAGTTTTCAATAAAATAGTCACTAATGTTTTTTTCTATAATTTGTCTATATTTGGGAATTTTGAGCAGAGTTTGATTAACTTCCAAAGAAAAGTATTCTGTGTTGAGGGCCTTACATTAAATTTTGCCATGGGCGGGGTGTGATTGGAGAAGGACTTGTTCAAAATTTCCACCTTTCTGAATCTGGACAATGAAAAGATATTAGTAAGAAAAAGGTCAATTCTTGATACGGAATTGTGAACGTCGGAGTAATGTGTGTACTCCCGAGATGACGAATTGAGGCACCTGAAGACGTCAAATAGCTCATTTTTCATTAGCCAATTATTCAAGAAGGAAGATGATAGTCATGCTAGGGAGGACGAGTCCATATTTCTATCAGGCACAATATTGAAATCACCAACCAGCATCAATTCCCCTTTCTTAACTTTGTCAATTTTTTTAATTAATTTACTAAAAAAAGGGAATTGCTTTTTATTAGGGGCATAAATGTTGACGATTGTAAACAATTTGCCATTGATCGTACACGTAAGAATGTGGTATCGACCTCTAGTATTGGCCTCCTCACTAATCAGTTGGAACGATATTCTGTTGCTGATAATGGTTATGACACCAGCTCTTTTTTTCTCACCCAATGCTTTAAAAATGTGATGGTATTGTTTGTGCATGAAAGTTGGGTGGTTGTCTATCGCCAACTTTACCTCTTGTAGACATGCCACGTCGGCTTGATATAGCTTGATTTCTTTCCATTTTGTGTATCTTTTATAATGGCTATTAAGGCCTCTGACGTTATATGAGAGGATATTAATATCCATCTGTTCCCACCCTAGGGCACAAACCAAGGTACGTAGTCTGGGGAAATATGTAATACAAGAAAAACGAACAAAGAAAGAACAAAAGAGAAAAAATGATTACAAATAAATGGAGTGCTCTTGAAGGAAACCAACACTTGTGGTTTCTCTTCTGAGTTCGGGGATAAAAAAAAATGCGGCAAAGGTCCTACATGACCAGCCAAGGTCTATAAAAATACGCTGTAATATTACAATACGTTAGAACCAGTAACTCTAAGGAAGGAACCAGAATTAGAATTATTAATATGTATATTCAACCCTTATCCCTAAGGTCTTTGTGAAGGAAGGCAATGAAATCCCGACCTTCATCTATATTTAGTAGTGGGATGTTCTTACCCTTGTACCAAACAATGAGTTTGGTCGGAAACTCCCATCTATATGATATCTCCAAGTCCCTTAGCTTAGTAGTAACTTCCCGAAATACTTTCCTCGCCTCCTCTGTATTTCTGGAGAAGTCGGAAAAAATTTTTATGTGCTCATAAGGAGCCGGGAAAACACCACGTTCTCTTATAAATCTCAGAACCTTGTCTTTGGTTTCAAAGAAGAGCAAACGCAAGATAGTGTCCCTCGGTTTATCTGGCGGTATACCCCGTGGGCGTGGCAACCTATGGACTCTATCAATTGTCAGCTGTAAATCTGATAAAGAGGGGACTGCCTTTTTGAACAGGGCCTTTGTGTAATTAGAGATATCATCTTGCAGGACTGTCTCTGGTATTCCTCTGATTTTCAGGTTATTGCGTCGACTCCTATCTTCTAGATCTGTGATTTTGGATTTCAGAGATGTATTTTCCTCCCTCAGATCTAAGTCTTTTTTGTAAGAGTGACTCTGTTTTTGTTTCCACTTTCCCAATTCTCTCCTCATTGATCTTGAATCTATTTGTAAACTTATCACAGATCTCCTGCATGAAGCTTCTCTGTGACTCAAAACCCATTGTAATGGAGTCTTTTAAGGATTTGCAAAAGTTGGCCAGGATTCCCTCTGAGACTTGTTTATCTGAGGCCAAAAAAGCCTCATAATTGACCATATCAAGCGAGGGGATAGTTTGGTGGAAGGATCCTGGGCAACCCTTTTTTGGAAGGGGTTTAGTCGGGCTACCATTAATCAAAGATTCCTCTGAGGTACTGTCAGAATCCAAGGTTGTAGCCCCCATCCCCTGAGCCCCCTTTCCTAAGCTGAATGTGTCATATCCATACCATCCTCTCTTTTGTTGCCTGTCTCGATATTTGTACCCTCTCTTATAGTAGGTTTGTGTGTATTACTCTGGAAGTCAGGGAGTAAATCTCTGTGTGTTTGAGGTGTTCGATGAGGGGCTCTCATGTCCCTCATGTCGTTTAATAGGCGATCTAGATTTAGTTGGGCTCAACAGATTAAATGGGTCACCAGATAACTTTGTTTTTGCAGTATTCCATGTCCTTTGTGTTCTGTTAGTTTGTCCTTTCAATTTCAAGCCACCAGTCGCCATTCTGTCAAGCGCTGGTGGTGTTATGGCAGGAAATTCAATATAACTTACAAATATAAATTGTTAATGAGGTCTCTGTGTAGTGGTGGGTAGAACAGAAAGGCAATGCCAATCTTTGTGTTGGGAGTGAAAACTTATAGGCAGAGACACTCCACTTTGCACAACAGATTTCCAGCACTCTAATCCTGTGTATTATTATAAGCAGTATATAAAGGCATATAAAGCAAGTGATGCCATTTAAAGATCCAAAGATAGACTTATAAACCATTAATGAGAACTGTTATAAATAACTGAGCAATATGTAATATATACCAGTCAATATGTGTCCCACAAGTGATATCGATGAACTAGGAGCTGGCAGGCTGGATTCTTCCCTTCACAATAGATTGTGAGGATATTAGTTGGAGTTTCAGTCTCACAGAAATGTGCAAGAAGGCCGCGACAGTATAATGCACCAGTTTATTTGTATGCTGCCTCCTAAGGGATTCCTCTCCCCTTGTAGAATAAGTCTGCACACCCCTGACACCAGTTGTGGCTTGTATTGTTAAGATGCACTGTCTCCAGGCACCCTTTATGTTCCAATGCCCTCCCTACTCCTCTTTATGTGCTTACCACCACTTTTATGCAGGATTCACTAGGCCTCTCTCTGCTGACAGGAACCTCCACCCCACAATGTAGCCACAAGATTTAATATATATCTCCTGCAGCGCAGAGTTTTTTAACTCTTTTGCGTCCCACAGCAACAGCAGGGCTATTATTTAGGTTTAATATAGCTACTTATGCCTTTCCTCCTTGCCGCGATGTGTACCAGACGTCTTGCAGCTTTTCCCAGAGTCTCCGCTTCTTCTTGTAGCAGCTCCGGTATCTTACTGCTTTCCTCTGTTTCTTTCAGGACTCACGGCTTTATTATCTGCTTCTTCTCTCTCTCGCTCCTTTCTGACTCTTCTTTCTTCCTCCTGCTTTTGTTCTATCAGACGTCTTCCTCCTCCGGCTCTGTTGCTGCTTCTCCTTTCCTCCGCTTCCTGTTTACCTCAGCGCGGTGATTTTCCCGCCTTTTTTTCTTCACAGCGGCGCCTCACTTTCCCTCTCTTTTAATGGCGGCGCCGGCTCAACTTATCTCATAGCGACGCTGGACTTCTCTATCTCCTCAGGCTCAGGTGCAGCGGCGGCAGACTCCACAGCTCCTGACTCCTCTGGAACAGCCACTGAAGCTTCACTAAGGAGGGACTCCCAGTCTTCTGCGACCAGTTTCCCTCCAATACCGCAGCTTCACTCACTGCAACACCGCTTAACTCCTTGGGCTCCCCGGTCTCACAGGTAAAATGGTGGCAGTCCTTTTTTTTCCTTCACAGCTTCTGACTACCCCAGAAAGACCAGTGATACCTCACCGAGGGGGGACTCCCGGACTCTTGACGCTGGCTTCCCGCCAATATCCCGGCTTCACTCACCGCTTATTTCAGTCAGCTGTAGCAGGTGAAAAACAAGTCCCACACTTTAGAAAATTATATCAAACGATTTCAGGAAGGTTGTGAACAACTTCAGGGATTAATTTAATCCATGTTCTTCCTTTTTTCCTATATTTTTTGTTGCTTGTCTGACTGGTCACGCAGGAGCTCTGAGCTCACACGTCCACCATCCAGCTGAGCTCAGGCCATGCCCCCCGATATTGACTTTTAGTATTACTACTTCCAAAAGGTGACACTTGAGTTCAAGCCATTTTCCACTCTGGAGAGACAATTTGCATAAAACTCCTTACTAACACCCATGGTTATGGATTGTGATGCCCAGGTAGCTCATATAGGTTTAGTATGCACATTTCTTATGCCTAGACTAGAGGTCCCCAAACTTTCTGTCCTTGAGAGCCACATTCAGCTATGAAAAAGGGTCGCGAGCCACAATCAGCTCTGAGAGAGGGTGGCGAGCCAAATCCAGCTCCTGCTCCACTCACAGTAGAGACACCCAGAGCCCTCATTACCGGTATCCTGACAGCCAAAACTTTTCCACTGAAATCACACCAAGGTAGTGTGCCAAGCTCTAGGATTTCCTATCTTACCCCCATTCAGATCTCCTCTTCTGTGCAGGGCTACACACAAAAGTCACCATTTAGAGATCTACTCTTAGTATCTGTTTGCTACACCTGGTGCTAATGCCCCAAGCTGGTAGACACATGTGGCTTTCGAGTTACAAGTCGAGGACCCCTGCCCTATAGTATAGCTTGCAGCTTGTAGCTATTTCCCTGGCTACAAATGTACTTTGTGAGAATTTTGTCTTTGATAGTCAAAGTCTTGTGAAAGGTTCTCACAAATTAACCGAAACGTCACCATGTTGGGCCATTAAACAGAAGACGTTTTCACTTTGGCTGGTGTCCCGCCTCCAATCTCTGGATATCTAATTAAGGTTTGGTGGATACCTGGGAGGCTCTGTACCCAGCTGGCGGTTGCTAGTGCTGCTCTTATTTTTCCAATTTTGATAGTCAAAGTAGTTCAATAGATTCTAAATTCAAAAACTTTGACAAAAAATATTTCTAGAATCTAATTGTGCATCTTTCTTCATGGCTAGAAATCTACATAATCAAGTTACAATATATAAGAATGAAAAAGAATCCAATTTATTTGACTAAATTCACTTTTTCATGATGAGGTATACCTGATCCTTTCTAAAGACTTATTGCACGTTCCTTCATTCTGGCTTGACTTCAGCGTGGCATTAATATTTATCGTCCATGAGATCTTAAAGTCAGATTGAACATTAGGACATTTACCAAGACTATTACGAGAGTAATATGTGATGTAAGCTTTACATATGGCTACAAAATAGGAATTCAAAATGCTCCATAATAATATAATATAATCTCAATTACAAAGACTTCAAAATCATAGACAATAGAAGCTGGCGGAAAGTGCATTGTCTCGTCACATTCTGACATTAATCTTATTAAACTGTAATTTGCTTCAAGACAGGAATGCTGATTTATATTATCCCTCATTGGAGATAGTTCTCGCCATAGATTATTTCAATAATGGTCTTTGTCTTAACAGGCTACCCATCATAAAGGTGGAAAAGAGTTGGGTCAGAGCCAATACAGGGAAACCTATAGTCAAAATGTAATGAGAATAAATGAGAAACTAATGAAAAATTTACAAGGCAGGAAATAAATGAAAGAAGAAAGCGAGACACGGAAAACAAAGGGCAGTAAATAAGATCTGTATCGAGTCATTGATAATTATTCTGTGCCGTCCTGTCAGAAGCAACAATATGAATGTTTGTCTTCTGTTGGAATATGCAGGAGCTTCTAACCTCGATTCACACAAAAATCCCATGGAACAGTTCTTTTGGACATTATAATTTTGTGAAGTATTTTTAGAAGGTTTGTTCTAATTTTTGAACATCACTTAACATTTACACTCAAAAAGTAAATGATTAAATAATAACTGCAGACTTGGATCTTAAGACTGGACAACCCCCTCATTAGTCCAGTGGGAGGTCCTACTAGTGACAGCTTAGTCCAGTGGGCAGTCCTACTAGTGACAGCTCAGTCCAGTGGGCAGTCCTACAGTGACAGCTCAGTCCAGAGGGCAGTCCAACTAGTGACAGCTCAGTCCACAGGGCAGTCCTACCAGTGACAGCTCAGTCCAGAGGGCAGTCCTACTAGTGACAGCTCAGTCCAGCGGTCAGTCCTACAGTGACAGCTCAGTCCAGTGGGCAGTTCAACAGTGACAGCTCAGTCCAGAGGGCAGTCCTACTAGTGACAGCTCAGTCCAGAGGGCAGTCCTACCAGTGACAGCTCAGTCCAGTGGGCAGTCCTACCAGTGACAGCTCAGTCCGGTGGGCAGTCACACTAGTGACAGCTCAGTCCAGTGGGCAGTCCTACTAGTGATAGACTAGTAGCTATCTCTTCATGCAGTCATAAAAGGAAGACTGTCAATCACTGAATAGGACTGCCCACTGAAATCATATGCAAACATCAGATATTTCAATTAATAAATTGTAAGAGTTACTAAAACTTTTCACACAAACATGAATATTGATCTGATCAGTCCCTCCTGTTCTATAACATACTAACTGCAGATCAGATACCATTCTCAGCAGGTTGCCTTAAGATTGGATGTATTCAAGTTAATTCTGTCCTTTCACAGGTGCAGGTCCATTCACAAATGGACGGCTGGGAGGGCAGGGAAAACTATCATGGAGAAGCATCTCTGAAATTAGCAAGGTGTTCTCTTCAGTCACAAGATCGGTAGACAAGCCCACAGGTTGAACCACCAGACATCATGTTATTTTTATAAATGAAAGTTTAATAAAAAGAGTTGCACATGAACAATAAAATTGCAAAGCTTACATACAGCTTGCAAAAATCAGAGGAATGAGTTGTACATAGTATGTAAGCAATGTGACAATAAAGGCATACATTATTCATAACCACCACTGCGTATATCTCGTCTGATAAGAAACCACATCTCGGGCAAATACTGCACTTACAACAGTCTTGTGTTAAATTACCCCAACCAAGGACAACAAAATGTAACCAAGGAATTAAAAAAGAGGGAAAGACAAGGGGGAAACTACAGTTCAGTGTGACCACATGGTATTCAGAGGTGTAAATATACCTGCTATTCTCTCCCACATTAATTTGTTTCCTATCGAATCAATAATATGTTTATGGGGTTATTCAGATGAGCGTATTATATGGACGTATCCTGTCATTGTGTGCCACGTACCGCACACAGAGAGCACCCGCACACATTATAGATAGCCAGTGTGCTAGTGCACATTGTTGCCTTTCCACACTTTCCACCAACGTTCTGCTTGGAAAAAATCACAGCATGCACTACTTTGTCCCAATTTGCTACATCTTATGAAATTTATCCGGATACCACATTGCTGCATATATAAGCTTATAATTCAAAACAATCTGGAGTATAGTTACTTCAGAAACAAGAAGAGATATATTATGATAAAGTATATATTATATATTTATTTCATTTAAAACCATAAATGTAAATACAGGAAGGTAAAAAAGCAGATTGCCTCATGAGGAGAATGCCACAAATTCCCAATAATACATACGGAATATTAAAAAAAGATGCCCCCAGAAGAAGGCAGTGGTGAAACGCGCATCGGGGTGGGGAGACACAATCCTATCTGCTTGATGTAACTACTTGGGCTTGTTTATTTTTGCTATGTGCTTTTTTGTCTGTAAACTCTCCTCACAGTGGGGTAATAGCCTATGGGCAATGGAGATACAGTGACACTTGTGCATGCACTGGCTATTTTTTGGCAAGGACATCTTGGATTACTGATTCTGCTGGTTACTGTTCTATTTTGAGCGGAGGTATAACTTTATGCAACTCTTACTATCCAATTACTAATTGGTATTATATAATGCATTTCTTGTCCACCTCTTTATATCTGTCTATATACTTACCTACCTCTCTATATATTATTATTTAGGAGTTTATCTCATTTTTTGTATATGTATTATTGGGAATTTATGGCGTTTTCCTTATGAGGCACTCTGCTTTTTTACGTTCCTGTTGTTACATTTATGGTTTTAAATTAAATAAATAAATAATATATGTTTTATTATAATGTATCTCTTCTTGTTTCTGGAGTAACTACCGTATTTTTCGGACTATAAGACGTACCGGACCATAAGACGCACCCCAAATTGTGGGGTGGAAAGTAGCAGAAAAAAGATTTTTATGAGATGGGGGTCCGTCTTATTGTCTGAATTTAAGGTTTCTTACCTGGGGGCCAGTGGTGGTACAGCGGGGTCACAGGAGGCATGGTCCCTTCCTCAGGAAGCCAGCAGCGGCAGAAGTGGGGCAATGATACAGTCCCGAGGTGCGATGCTGCGGGTCCGGTGTTGGCGGTGAGGCAGAGCACCGGAGCAGGGTCCCTTCCTCAGAATGCCGGCGGCAGGAATGTGTCCACGCTGATGTCCGGTGTCCACGCTGCTCTCCAGTGTCCACAGCGAGCGCATCACCAGTTTCCCTGCTGCCATCTTCCTGAAGCCATGGGCCATCGGAGGCTTGACGTGCGGAGATTGAAATCTCACTGGCCTTTTTTCTGAAGCCGATTGCCGTTGAGATTTTAATCTGAGCACGCTCGGCCTCCGGCCTCTCTAATTCTGATCTAGCATCAATCTACCATAGTTTACTTAACAACTAGAGTTGAGCGAAACGGGTCGAAAAATTTCAAAAGTCGCCGACTTTTGGCAAAGTCGGGTTTCATGAAACGAAACCCGACCCTAGGATGAGGTCGGCCACGAGGTCGGCGACTTACGCGCCAAAGTCACGTTTCAAAAGTTTATTTTGCGCTCTTTTTCAGCCAATCAGGATCCACGGACACTGTGGGCAACGTGATGACATAGGCAGGGGTCACCACCATCTTTCAGAAGGGCATGCGAGTGATTGGCTTGCTTTGGTGGGCGTCACAGGGGTTATAAAAGGGCGTGCACGCCGACCGCCATCTTACTTCTGCCGATCTTAGCATAGGGAGAGGTTGCTGATTCTGTAGGGAGAGCGTTAGGCAGGGAAGAAGAAAAAAAAACTGCTTCTGCTGCTAGCGATTTTGCCTGCACAGCACACCAGTCACTGTGTGTGCAGTGCAAGGGGAGGCTATATTGTGGTGGATCAGCGGTGTTGGTTGTTAGGCTGCCTTCTAAGGCTTCCTGACAGCTGCATTGCTGTTTACCCACTGCTCTGCAAACTGCTTTTTTAAAAGCAATCCCAATTTTTTTTTTTGTCCTGCTGAGGTACTGAGCGTGCATTTTTTCACACCATACAGCGGTGTACGCTCCTCACACAGTACCATGTAACGGCTGTTATCACAGCCACAGTGAAGCTATCTGTGTGTCACTGTGGAAGGATAAGTGGAGGACTTGTTCCGTTCTTACAGACCTACACTCTAGGGAGATTCCTATTCTGCCCAATTCTACATACACCTTGTAGTTTGTGATACACTAGCCAATTTCTGCCTGTGACATAGCGCTCTGATATTCAGTGGGTCTCACACAATCCAAAAGTGTCCAGTGTCCACTAGTGTGTGCAGAAATTCAAAATCTCCCTTATCCTGTAGTCACTTTTTTCACACCTGTGTCATCGAGCCTGTGACATAGCACTCTGATATTCAGTGGGCCTCACACAATCCAAAAGTGTCCAGTTTCCACTAGTGTGTGCAGAAATTCAAAATCTCCCTTATCCTGTAGTCACTTTTTTCACACCTGTGCCATCGAGCCTGTGACATAGCGCTCTGATATTCAGTGGGCCTCACACAATCCAAAAGTGTCCAGTGTCCACTAGTGTGTGCAGAAATTCAAAATCTCCCTTATCCTGTAGTCACTTTTTTCACACCTGCGACATCGAGCCAGTGACATAGCGCTGTGATATTCAGTGGGCCTCACACAATCCAAAAGTGTCCAGTGTCCACAAGTGTCTGCAGAAATTCAAAATCTCCCCTGTCCTATAGACACCTTGTACCTTGTTTTACATTACTATATAGTTTGTTGGATTTTGTCTACATTTCTACCAAAAATGAGGAAGGCTGGTGGAAGAGGCCGTGGAATTGGGCAGGGGTTGGCAGCTGGTAATGATGGTGTTGGTGGTGGATCTGATGGTAGTGGCAAAAGCAAAATAGGACCGAATGCAGGAGGTGTTGAGCCTGCGTCATCGTCTGGCTCCACAAGGCCTCGAAGGCTTAGTTTTCTAGGAGTTGGCAAACCGCTTTTAAAGCCAGAGCTTCAGGAAAAAGTTTTGTCTTACATTGCTGACTCAGCCTCCAGCTCTATCGCCTCCTCTTCTGAAGTTGTAAAAAATAAAAGCACTGAGTCGTCATTGGAGGCTCATGTTCATGAACCACACCTTTCCTTGTGTCCTTCACCCCAACCAAGATTGAAGGATGACGCAGGCCATACTACTGATTACTCCATGGAGCTGTTTTCACATACCATGCCTGGATTATCAAGTCAAATGGTGAATTACCCAGGCCAAGATGAATCTGACATGGAGTGCACTGATGCACAGCCGCTGATAGATGATTCTGCTGGTACATTCACTCAGAGCACTACATTGTCCTCGCAGTGTACAGAGCCAGATTCTGACCCTGATGAGACTCAGGTGCCCCTTCCCGCACACTATACCACCATACACAGTGACACAGAGGAAGGTGCACATGACATTGAAGAGGAGGTGATGGATGACCCAGTTGTTGACCCAGATTGGCATCCATTGGGGGAAGAGGGTGCTGCTTCCAATAGCTCAGATGAGGAGGAGCATCCACAGTAGACATCGACATCGCAACAGCTGTTATCTGGCAGGCCCGGAGCACTCCAAAGACAGGTTCCAAAAATCAAAAGAGTTGCTGGACAGCTTGTCCAGAGGGTCAAAAGATCACAGCGTGCTAGGCCGCAAAATGTCTACCAAAGTAGGAAGAGTGCAGTGTGGCACTTTTTTGAACAAAATCCTCATGATCAGGCCAAGGTTATCTGTAAGAAGTACGCAAAGACCTTTAGCCGAGGAAAAATCTGAAAAATTTGAATACCAGTTGCACGCTTAGACATTTAACCAGCATGCACTTGCAAGCGTGGACACAACACCAAACCTCAAGTGCCACATGTGCAACTGATCACAAAGAAGGTAGTCAACAACGCTACATTGTTTCCCCCACTGTAAGCCCACCGGTTAGCACAGCAGCAAATGTTGAGGTGTCGTTGCAAGGCCACAGCAGTCAGGGAATCCCACTGTTATATCAACGAAATACTGAATCTAGGCCATCAGAAAGAACACCAACTCCATCACCATCATCAACCCTCTCTCAGTCCGCCCTGTCCACCGCTACTCCCACCATATGCAGCTCTCAAGTCCAGCTCACCCTCCCAGACACTATGAGTAGGTCAAGAAAGTACTCAGTCTCTCATCCGCGTACACTGGGTTTGAACGCCCACATTGCCAAACTAATCTCGTTTGAGATGATGCCCTATCGGTTGGTGGAAAGCGCAGCTTTCCGCGAACTCATGGCCTATGCAGTACCACGCTATGACCTACCCAGTCGCCACTTCTTCTCTCGCAAAGCCATCCCAGCCCTCCACCATCATGTAAAAGACCGCATTGTCCATGCACTCAAGCAGTCAGTGAGTGGAAAGGTGCACCTCACAACTGATGCATGGTCCAGTCGGCATGGCCAGGGCCGTTACGTGTCCATCACTGCGCACTGGGTTAATGTGGTGGATGCAGGGTTCACAGGGGACAGCGGTGGTGGGACAGTGCTGCCTAGCCCACGGTATAGGAAACAGTTGGCTGTAGGCGTTCGACCCTCCTCCTCCTCCAGAAGCGAAAGCTCGTCCACAGAGCGCAGTCGTACGAGCACTCCATCTGCAGCTGCCACTGTTGCACACGAGGTGTCCCCCTATCGAGCAGCTAGTGGAAAGCGTCAGCAGACTGTGTTGCAGATGATGTGTTTGGGCGACAGACACACCGCCGAGGTGCTGGCCGAGTACTTGAAGCGACAAACTGAGTCATGGCTGGGCAGTGTACATCTTGAGGCAGGCAAGGTAGTTAGTGATAACGGCCGTAATTTTGTGGCAGCCATAGCCCTTTCAAAACTCAGCCACATACCTTGCTTGGCTCACACCTTGAACCTGGTGGTGCAGTGCTTCCTCAAAAATTATCCGGAGTTAACAGCCCTGCTCCAGAAGGTGCGAAGACTGTGCGCGCACATCCGCCGGTCGCCTGTACACTCCGTTCGTATGCAGAAGCTGCAGCGATTGCTCCATCTTCCCAACCACCGCCTCATTATCGACATTGCAACAAGGTGGAACTCCACCCTGCACATGGTGGAGCGGCTGTGCGAGCAGAGGCAGGCCATAATGCATTTGTGGGAGGATACACGGCCAGGCACTTTGAGAGCAGACATGGAGTTGACAGGTGTGCAGTGGTCGAAGCTGAAAGACCTCTGTAAAGTCCTTCAGTGTTTTGAGGAATGCACACGGCTGGTAAGCGCAGACGACGCCATCCTAAGCATGAGCATCCCACTTATGCGTCTGCTCATGCAAACTTTGACGCACCTTAAGGAGCAGGCGTCTGCAGCCAATGTTGATGAGGAGGAAGAGGAGGAGGGAATCCTTGATGACGTTCAGCCATTGTCTGCTCAGGGACCTCTCCTGGACGAGGTGGAGGAAGAAGAGGAGGAGGAGGATGATGATGGGGATGATTACTTAGGGGAGGAGGATGCATCTCGTGGGGCAAGTGAAAATGTTGGCGTAGCAAGGTCTGGTACAGGGTTTGTGCGTGACTGGAGGGATGTGGATTTGCCAGAAAGTGCTCCTCCACCCAGCACTCGCAGTGCATCATTGACACCGGGAACATTGGCCCACATGTCAGATTATGCCTTGCAGATCCTAAAAAGGGACCCCCGCATTGCCAAAATGATGAACGATGACGACTACTGGTTGGCCAGCATCCTAGATCCACGCTATAAAGGCAAATTACAAAACATCATGCCACAGGAGAACCTTGACCTAATATTGGCTAATAAACAAGCAACTCTGGTAAATCGGTTGCTTGAGGCATTCCCAGCACACAGCAGCAGTGATGGTTCTCACACGAGCCATACGGGCCGGGGGCAGCTTGGCAGAGGTGTTCATGGTGCACACAGCAGAAGTGGCATTGGAGACAGGGGTTTCATGACAATGTTGTGGACTGATTTTTCAAGTACCGCTCACACAACTGGTAATACTGCATCGATGGAAAGTGACAGGAGACAGCAGTTGTCAACTATGGTTACAAACTACTTTTCCTCCCATATCGATGTTCTCCCACACAGGTCATTCCCCTTTGACTATTGGGCCGCTAAACTGGACACCTGGCCTGAATTGGCACAATATGCCTTACAGGAGCTCGCTTGCCCAGCTGCAAGTGTGCTATCGGAAAGAGTCTTCAGTGCAGCTGGATCAATCCTGACAGAAAAAAGGACCCGTCTGTCAACCCAAAATGTGGATGATCTAACCTTCATTAAAATGAACCATGCATGGGTTTCCAAGGTTTTTGTCCCACCTTCCCCTGATGACACATAGGGTGACAGAAAAATGGCTTGCTTTGGTCCACCTCTTCCTGGGACTTGACCTATTTCGCCTTTTGCATCAGCTGAATGTCCAACATCAACATATGCCACTTTCTAAAACTCCCTAACTGTGCTGCCTCCCCCCCATGGCCGGGGTCACCACCTAGCGCACGACACCGTGCGAGTGCCGTTGTCCTGGACAGGTGGGTAGGCTGACTCTTGGGCGCGGGCACTGGCACAGGGTCCCTCATAGTGCAATCAAGTGTCTCTGACGGTGGTGGTGCACACCCACCGTCAGACAGACCGCCGTACTATGAGGGGCCCAGTGCCAGTGCCGACGCCCACGAGTGGGCCCCCCTTGCTTGGGCAGGGCCCCAGCATTTGCAATCTTTACCTCTCCCTGCTCCTCCGCTGTGTAGTCTGGGCCGTCAAATCCATACTGTGCCTGACACCGTCTGAGCCTGCCTCCTGATGTATAGACATATATTTTTAATGTGTACGCTATCCATACATGTTATCCGGGGATACGGTACCCTTTCTCACCTTTGTGCAATCACGTGAAATCCATACTGGGCCTAACACCGTCTGAGCCTGCCTCCTGATGTATAGACATATATTTTGAATGTGTACGCTATCCATACATGTTATCCTGGGATACGGTACCCTCTCTCACCTTTGTGCAGTCACGTGCAAGCCATACTGGGCCTAACACTGTCTGAGCCTGCCTCCTGATGTATAGACATATATTTTGAATGTGTACGCTATCCATACATGTTATCCTGTGATACGGTACCCTTTCTCACCTTTGTGCAATCACGTGCAATCCATACTGGGCCTAACACCATCTGAGCCTGCCTCCTGATGTATAGACATATATTTTGAATGTGTACGCTATCCATACATGTTATCCGGGGATACGGTACCCTTTCTCACCGTTGTGCAATCACGTGCAAGCCATACTGGGCCTAACACCGTCTGAGCCTGCCTCCTGATGTATAGACATATATTTTGAATGTGTACGCTATCCATACATGTTATCCGGGGATACGGTACCCTTTCTCACCTTTGTGCAATCACGTGCAAGCCATACTGGGCCTAACACCGTCTGAGCCTGCCTCCTGATGTATAGACATATATTTTGAATGTGTACGCTATCCATACATGTTATCCTGGGATTCGGTACCCTTTCTCACCTTTGTGCAATCACGTGCAATCCATACTGGGCCTAACACCGTCTGAGCCTGCCTCCTGATGTATAGACATATATTTTGAATGTGTACGCTATCCATACATGTTATCCGGGGATACGGTACCCTTTCTCACCTTTGTGCAATCACGTGTAATCCATACTGGGCGTGAGAACGGCTGGCGAGCTGTTAAGCAAGCTACAGCACCTGTGGTTTGCACACGTAAGGTTTTCATTTTTTCAGGAATGACGGTTAGGCCTAATTCCGGAACTGCGGTTGACCTGCACTTACTGGGAAATCATCGTTCGCGGGTAATAATTGTAATCAGTGATCCCCATCACTAACGTTGTTCAGCGGGTTATCTGCACCTGTAAGCGACAAACGCTGGCCTTTTCAGTGTAGCGCACATGCAGCCACGGACATGTAAGGGCATGACACACCAGTTATTGGCCAATCTCATGTGCCAGAGCCTCACGTGTCCCTCTAGTAAGCCGGACTCGGACCGTGGGGCATGACGGAGTCTCGTTCGTTAACGGAATTAAGCTTGCAATGTGTGCATCTGTTCTGTAGCTGGCATGGTTGAGGTTTCCCAGGTGGAGTCGAATTTAACCGTAGGCTCCACTCCTGGTGGTGCCCTTCTGGACATTCCTTTAAGGTTCAGCTTTGCAACCATACTGCCCATGTAAAACAAACACTTTGCCTTCATGAACGCTGTTTGGAGGGTCATGACTCGTGGGAATAAAGCCGCCAAATCAGTTAACCTGCTAGAGAGATCCTTCGTTGCTCCCAAGCATGACATCACACTCCCTAGGAGGAAGGTAATGCCACTGTGGCGACCGTACTCCTGGGGGCGACACAAGTGCACTGATGCCCAGCCACTGCTCGATGAATCTGCTGGTACATTGACCCAGACCACTACATTCCCCTCGCACGCTACACGGCCTAAATCTGACCCTGATGAAACTCAGGTTACCCTTCCCATATACAGTTCCATCTTACACGGTGACAAAGAGGAAGCTGCAGATGAAAGTGCAGGTTCGGCCCACCCGCCATCAGACACACCACCGTACTATCAGGGGCCCTGTGCCAGTGCCGTCGCCAACGAGTGGGCCCCCCCTGCTTGCTCAGGATCACAGCACTTGCAAGGTTGAAATACTGTGCAGTGAGATGGAAGATGGGGACGACGAGGAGTCCAGACTAGTACAGGGATTCCCTAGCGAGGAGACTTATTTGATTGTTTTCAATGTTGGGACAGCAATTTTTGGGGAGCACTATACTCTGGAGAATGATAGATGGGGCCCACCATACACTGGAACATTCCAAAGGTGGACGTCAGACACTGGAGCAGCATTTACAGGGCCCATTATACTCTAGAGCATTAGAAATGGGGCCCATTATGTTTGGAGCATTATTTGGGCCCATAAGACAGTGGAGCTTCATCCATGGGGACCAACATATACTGTAGCATTATGTGGAGCTCATCATATACTGTTTCAAACATTATATGGGACCAATGATTCTGTATGGAGAAATAGATGGGCCTCGTCATGAGATGTAAAAAGTGAAGTATTTTTCATTGTACTATACCGCTATTTCTCTGCCGTATCGGAGCATGATGAGTTGTGGTATGTGTTAAAGGGGCGCTCTTTCGCCCAGGGCACATGAAAACCTGGAGCCAGCCCTACCCCCCACAACTTTAGCCAAATAACCCCCATTTTTCAGTGTGTAACTTGTATTATTAAGTTAATTAAGGTTGACAAGCTTAAGTAAGAAGAATTGATGCTTTTGGCATTCAAATGAGCACTGTAGGTGTGTTTCCTGTCCTCCTCTCACTGCCGACTTTTATTCCCCATTGACTTACATTGGGTTTCGTGTTTCGGGACGACCCCGACTTTTCCCTATAATCGGCCGATCTTGCTCGACCCGACTTTTGGAAAAGTCGGGTTTCACGAGACGAAACTCGACCCTAAAAAAACAAAAGTCGCTCAACTCTATTAACAACATCTCGGTTGGCAAAATAGGGACATTTAAGTTCTACCCACATTACCACCCCAGGGACACCCAAGACTAGGAAAGAGTGTCCATTTTCGGTTGATGTTTACCTAAACTTTACACCTTCCTCGGATTTTGTTATTAAAGACCCCAATTTTTCACAATGCATTGTTATGACATGCCAGCATAACCCTTGACACGATGCAGCTCATGTCACAACTACTTAGTGGTCACATGTAGATACATGTAGAATTAATGTCTTCTGACCGAGCATCACAAAATCATATTTATGTAACAATGGTATCATATTTTTCTCTCTTTATTCAATCATAGTGTGGTTATGCAAAGTATAGTAATTGGAACCTATATATGGGGGGTCACTATGTATCATCAAACCCCTTTGTGATGTCCAAGATGATGTTATGCTATAATTATTAAATATTAGATTACAGTGCAGAACCCATTCTAATGGCATTCAGAGTGCCTAGAAGTTAGGAAATTGGCGTGAGTTCTTCAGCTTTACTTCGCTCCCTCTGTTCTCTGCTGTGAAGATTTGCTTGTCATCAATATTTATTACCTACTATTGCAATGGTAAATCAGTAAATATAGAGTGTGCTACAAATACACCAGGGAATATAATCTCTTTATTTTTAAGAATCACGTTTTCGACATCATGTTGAGCTGCTTTTCCCGGTCCTGAAAGATTCTAACAAATCAGCTGAGCTCGGGAACATTGCACGCACCAGTACTTTCCAGTTAACTCTATAGATTTCTTGATTAGACCTATTTATTTTATTGATTAAAATTCCATTCCAGGGGCCCATAGTTAATCCTCCGAACATGCACCTTTCAAACTCCAGCAAAAATTAAGAGGATCTTATCTAAGAGGTCACAAGTTCAACGCTGTTTACTGCTTATCGTCACGGTGCAGCATTTTGTAAGAAGCTGCACACACGCTCACAGAGTGCACACTTATATATTCGCACACTTATATATTCGCACTGCCGTTTACTTCAAACTGGTTGTTTGCACACAAAAAAACAAAAAATTGGAATAAAGAGCGTTGGCCGATCTGCAATACTGTATAACAAATACCTTACAATGTGCCAAAAAAGACCAAACACTGAAAAAATGGAGTCGCTATACACCACCAATAAACTTAAAAAAAAAAATTATTGAAACAATTCATAAAAATAGATACCATTACATACACATGTGTTACATTAGGAGGAATAAAAAGTGGAGAGCAACAACAAGATCCAAAATATCAAACAGCACATAATGTGTGGAGCACCTGTACAACCAGTCTCAAAACACCATATATAATAGCAAAGCACAGATGGCTATAGATATAGGGTGAGACAGAGAAGAAAGGTTATCCATGATGTTGCTTACCCATAATAGGGGAGGATCAGATTGGCCCACCAACACAGCCCCGACGCGCGTTTCATGTATAGCTTTCTCAAGGGGAGATGTCAGAGTGGTACTGCCCCATCTGCTATTTGTACCAAATCCACAAGTGTCAAATTAAAGCGGCGCATGAGTGCTGCTGCTCCCACCATAGGTATTTGCTGTAGCTATTTATTTTTTTAAGCAAGTGACAAATTCTCAGGCCCTAATCTATCCAAACATGTCTAATGATAGTGCTGGTAAACCATCTAATGTACATGGACTTCTCCTGAATCTCAATTGATAGACAATGTTAAGGGAAAAAATAACACTTTCATGCTCAGCTGAACTACACATACTCGTGTATGTGGGGTGGGGTCAGGACTAATGATGAGCGAAAGTGCTTGGATAATGTTTTATCCAAGCATGCTCCGATGTTATCTTAGCATCTGGGTGTGCTAATATGCTATGTTCAAGTCCCTGCGGCTGCATGATTTGTGGCTGTTAGCCAGCCTGAACACATGTGGGGTTTGCCTGTTTGCTAGTGAATCCCCACATGTGCCTCAAATTATGTATGCAGCCTCAGAAAATCGAACATAATATATACAAGCACGCCCAGATGCTCGGATAACACCTGAGCATGCTCAGATAGGACCTTATCCGTGCACGTTCGCTCATCACTAGTCCTGATCCTACATACACAAGTTTGTGCAGTCCAGCTGAGCATGTAGGTGTTATTTTTTTCCTTAAATCATCTGTCAATTGAGAATCAGGAGGGGTCCATGTACATTAGATGGTTGACTAGCACTATCATAAAACGTGTTTGGATAGCTTAGGGCCTGAAAATCTGTCACTTGCTAAAAAAAAAAAAAAAATGGCTATCGCCGATACCTATGGCGGGAGTGGCAGCAGTCAAGCACCACTAATTTGGCACCTGTGGAATCGGAACAAATAGCAGATGGGACAGTACCACTATGACACCTACCCTTGAGAAAGCTATATGCTGTCACTTGCTAAATAAATAAATAAAATAAATAACATTGTAAAAATCCCCGAAGTCCCCTGAATCTGCTACTCTTTTCCATTCTGTGCTATGTCGCTCCATTGCAGAGATTTTCACATTTGTTGCTTGTGAAGTGCAGTATGTGAAATCTCTGCTGACAGTCCAGCTGGGGCGTTCCTTAAGAGCTTGGCAGATGACCTACCAGTCAATGAGTCTCAGACACTGCTGGGCTGTGATTGACGACATCTATGAGGGAGAGGTTAAAGTGCACACCCCATAGAAGACTGAAGAAAGGCTTAGCTGAAGTACAAGAAAAGATTTTACCTACTGTGCTTCAAAATAAATAAATGTGAATATTTGTGAAATGGAAAGACGCAGCGCAAAATGGAAAAAAAAAATCAAAATCATGGAAGCACAGGGATTTTTTAAAGGCTTTTTTCTCATTTTTTTGAGAAAGTGACAGGTCTTATTTAAAGCCTGCCACCAAACTTGATAAACTGCATGCAATATGAACTAGCTCTCTAAGACCTGATTGCATAATCCATATATTAAAATGAATATTTTAGGAGTGCAATCAAAGTTTGAGAGATATCAGAAATCCACTTGTAGATAGCCTCCACCCATGTAGCCTATCTGACAGCTGCAACTTGCACTAAGCTGTGTGAAATCACAGCAGGGAGGAGGGACATTGAGGAGCTGTCAATTATGGTATGTGGGTGGAAACTACAGTATGTTAAACTTTCAAAAGGTATTATACATCCATTCCTGCATCATAGTGGCATGTAAAGGTTTGGACACCCCTGGTCCAAATTACTGTTATTGTGAACAGTTAAGCAAATTGAAGATTAAATGATCTCTAAAGGGACTAAAATTAAAGGTAACACATTTTCTTTGTATTTTAGGGAAAAATATATATGTATTTTTTTTATTCAAAAAGGAAAATTGGCCAATGCAAAAGTTTAGGCACTCTTGGAAATTTGTGTGCTCAGATAACTTTGACCAAGGTAGAAATGTAATTTAAAAATGGCAGTAAACAGGAACAGTGGAGGTCAAGATAAAGTCTGGAAGACCAAGCAACATTTTATTGAGAGCTGCTTGTAGGATTGCTAGAAAGGCAAATGCTTGACTGCAAAAGACCTTCAGAAAGATTTTGCAGACTCTGAAGTTGTGATACATTGCTCTACTGAGCACAACTGCACAAATATGGGGCATCAGACGAAAATCTTTCCTGCATCCTCACCATATAAATAAGCATCAAAAGTATATAAAAGAACAACTAAACAAGCCTGTTGCATCTTTGAAACAAGTCCATTGGACCAATGAGGTTAAAATAGCACTCTTTGTCCACAATGATCAAAGGTATGTGTGGGAAAAAGAATGCTCTCAGTGGGAAAACTTCCTCATGATTCCTAACTACAAGATTATCCTGTTTTTCCCATTGAGAGTATTCTTTTTACAACTGGCTAGCAAGGTACCAAACCTTTTTTTCTTTGGAGAAAAAAGGCCACAGAATTTCAGGTATTGAACATCTTGACAACCATTAAGCATGGGGGTGGGTCAATCGTGTTTTGTGGTTGTGTTGTAGCCAATGGCACGGCGAACATTTCATGGGTAGAGGGAAGAATGGATTCAATGAAATTTCAACAATATTCTGATGCAAAAATAACACCATCTGTAAAGAAAGCAAAAGTTGAAAAGAGGAAGGCTTCAACAAATCCACAATAGACAACCTCAAAAAGTGCAAGCTGAAGGTTTTGCAATGGCCCTCACAGTAACCTGATCTGACCATCATTGAAAATCTGTAGCTAGACGTCAAAATAGCAAAGGATGCAAGACGACCCAGGAATCTCACAGAACTGGAAGAATTTGACAAGAAAGAATGGATGAAAATCCCTCAAATAAGAATTGAAAGATTCTTGTCTGACTATAAAAAGCATTTTTTCCTTTTTTTTTTATTTTTAAATTGTAGAAGATGAAAATATATATATTTTTTGCCTGAAATACAAAGGAAATGTGTCATCTTTAACTTTAGCTATTTTATAGATCATTTCATCTTCAACTTGCTTAATTGTTCACAATTACAGTAATTTTGACCAGGCGTGTCAAATGCCCAAACTTTTACATGCCACTGTGTTCCATCCCCACCTGCCTCATCATATCTATTACACTGGTCAACAGCATTTTTGGTGCCAAAGATATTTCATCGAATTTAGGGTATTTTTGGGGTGCTGATTCTGAATATGTCATCAGTTTTGCCAGATTGGCTCAAGTTTTTGAGATTTTTGGTATCTTATTTATAGCACTTGTTGGTAAATGCGACGCATCATCTCATTAATTTCTTTGGATTAGTACTTGAACTGAGCAGTTCTCAATATAGTTTTGTGTTAATTAGTGTTCTAAAAGTTTGTTCATAGCTTGATTTTTGCACTAACTTTATGTTGTTGTCTGTTTTCCAGTGAAAAGCATGAACTCATCAAGAAGAAGTTGTCTTAACGATCCAGACTCATTCTGTTACATTTGTGGTGAATACACACTGCCAAAACATAGAAGAAACATAACAGACTTCGTAAAAAAAGTGTATTTTGCCTATTTTGGGGTTATGCTTGGGGACCAAGACAAGTTTTGGGCACCACACATAGTGTGCAAAGCATGTATCGAATTATTACGAAAATGGAGCAAAGGACAAAGAAAAAGCTTCAAATTTGGTGTTCCAATGGTGTGGAGAGAGCCAAAAAATCATCATGATGACTGTTATTTATGGTAAACACAGGTACAGGCACATCTTCACAATGAGGGACAGGCCTTCTTGCAGATTCCATGTTACTCCCATTTTCGTTTCTTATGCTTATTGAATCCTTGCACTTGCACTGCACAGAAATAACAGTCATCATGATGATTTTTTGGCTCTCTCCACACCATTGGAACACCAAATTTGAAGCTTTTTCTTTGTCCTTTGCTCCATTTTCGTAATAATTCGATACATGCTTTGCACACTATGTGTGGTGCCCAAAACTTGTCTTGGTCCCCAAGCATAACCCCAAAATAGGCAAAATACACTTTTTTTACGAAGTCTGTTATGTTTCTTCTATGTTTTGGCAGTGTATATTCACCACAAATGTAACAGAATGAGTCTGGATCGTTAAGACAACTTCTTCATGATGAGTTCATGCTTTTCACTGGAAAACAGACAACAACATAAAGTTAGTGCAAAAATCAAGCTATGAACAAACTTTTAGAACACTAATTAACACAAAACTATATTGAGAACTGCTCAGTTCAAGTACTAATCCAAAGAAATTAATGAGATGATGCGTCGCATTTACCAACAAGTGCTATAAATAAGATACCAAAAATCTCAAAAACTTGAGCCAATCTGGCAAAACTGATGACATATTCAGAATCAGCACCCCAAAAATACCCCAAATTCATTAAAATATTTTGGACACCAGAAAAAAAAATTTTTTTCGTTGACCTGTGTTATTTATGCAATAATGTATGCAATTTAACATAGCATGCATTTTTTACATATTTATTCTTAAAGCGGGACAGCATTCTGTGCAACACATTATTTGTACTTTTTAGCTTTTCTAACCCTCTTTATTTTTGTCTCAATAAACACATTGTCCCAGCACTTCATGTATTAAGTGGCTGCAGAAAAGTTGTATAAAATGCCCGTGGCACATCTTTACGAATAAGAGCACATTGCTGACAAAGTACAATCCCACAGATCACATTTTCACATTTTTCATTTCCTAAAGAAAAAATGTACATACAAGATGTTCCTGCAAATTGATTACAGCTCTTAAATAAATTTGTTATTATTCAGTGAAGAAATACAAGAGGGAGGAATTATATCAACTTGTCTGGTGGGAGGAAAGCAACATGTCTGTTACCACAAAAAATTTGAGACAACTGCAATGGGAATTAATCGAAAATATAAAAGAGAATTTTAGTGATCTTACTCAAAGTTGTTTCAGTGCATAAATATTAAAGCAAACCTGTCACCAGGTTTGGCAAACACTGTATGAGTTATGGCCACCACTTGTAAAGTCTGATATATAACATTCCATAATGCTGTATATCTAACCCCAACCAGACGTGTGAGAGAAAAATAACTGTTATTATACTCACCTGCGGGGCGGTCCAGTCCGAGGGGTGTCTCCCTTCTTGGTCCAGTGCCTCTCTGGTTCTCTCTTATTCAAGCCAAGTCAGAGGGCAGAGATATACAATGGGCTAAATGGACCTCAGTGGATAGAGCCATAAAGGAAGGCATTCTCCTCTTCAAATTGGTCTTCTCTAGGGATGAATCGACCTGTGGAAGTTTGGGTTCTGACAAACTTAGTCCAAAGTTCCGTACGGGTACCCAGGATTGACCCGAACTTGACCACGGACCCCATAGACCCACTTTGGCACTGTAACATGGGAGTAGTAAGGGTTAGGGGACTGAAAAGGAAGCAAAATGGAGGTAAGAGCAGGACAATAGTCTTGCAAACAAATGTAAAAAGGGGAATGATGATGGATAGATAGATAGATAGATAGATAGATAGATAGATAGAATAGATATCCTGTGGACATTTAATGTTACAAGCCACCTACATATAATAGACTAGAATGCTTTAGTGCCTTTCACTTGGAATGTTTTAGCCTTACTTAACCTATGAAATAAATAAATAAACTGCCAGGGTTCCCCCCTGTTTTTAATAACCAGCTAAGGGAAAGCAGACAGCTGTAGGCTTGTATTTTTAAGCTGAGAAGGACAAGATAACCATGGACCTTCCCAGCCTATTAATATCAGTCTACGCCTGTCTGCTTTCCCTTTGCTAGTTATTAAAAATGGGAGACCTTAAATAAATGACGTGGAGTCTCCCTATTTAATAATCAGCTAAGGCAATACAGACAGTCGCGGGCTGATATTAATTGGCTGGGAAGGTCCTTTGATACTGGATCTTTCCCAGCCTAAAAACACCAGCCCTCATCCACCCCAGAAATAGTGCATTCATTAGATGCGCCAATTCTAGGGCTTAGCCTCGGCTTTTCCGATTGCCCTGGTACATAGGCTATAGGGGTAATTGCCTTTCAACAAGCTTTATTAGGCTGGCAAAGCCAAACAGTAAGATGGACTTCCATTTAGAGAATGTGTTCGGGGTTCAGCACAGGTACAAATCCCAAACTTTACCATTCAGGTTCACTCATCCTTAGTCTCCTCGTAAGTGACTTGGCTTAGGGTCAGGAAAGATGTATATCTTTGTACCGTGTTAGCCAGTAGATAGGAAAATATTTGCATCAAGAAAGTCTAGGATATCTGATTACCACCGATTTCTATATTGAGAAGCCTCTACAGATGGTTTGATCTCTTTTCAAAACTCTATCATTGTTTAAATTATTAGTCAAGGAGACTATTCAGTTTTAACAACATTTCTCTCTCATAAAAAAACGAGAATATAGCTGTGATACACCTGTGCCAGATCCCGGATTTGCTCACCTCACCCCACGTTAGGTTCTGCTCCTATGTGAGGCCTGTCAGACACAGACCTGCGACTATGTATTAAGACTTTTAGTGTTCCTTATTCCTGTCTACCTGCAGCCTTCAATACCTCTGCCTCCTTTCTGTCTGCGGCCTCCAGTGCCTCTGTTACCTGCTTTCCAGACTTCTGTCTGCCTGCAGCCTTCAGTACCTCTGCTAAGCGCATCCCCATCTCCTGCTTGTCTGTGGACTCCTGTGCCTCTGCTACCTGCTTTCCAGACTTCTGTCTGACTGGAGTCTTCAGCACCTCTGCTACCTGCTTCCCAGTCGCCTGTCTGCCTGCGGCCTCGGTACCTCTTCTAACTGCTTCCTGGTCTCTTGTCTGCCTGAGGCCTCCGGTGCTTCTAGTCCCTGTATAGGGTCGGTGGGCCGAGCTGGGGGTGGTCCCTCTGTATACCGCGCAGAGACAAAACAGCGACAAGATGGTGGCAGGTTCCGGGTCCAACAGGTCCAAGTTTATTCGTACTCTCGCCGTCCGACTGACGCTCCTCACAATGTGACACAGTACCTTTCTCACTGCCCTCTGTGTTCAGGGCCGTTTCACACACCGTACTTTTCACCTGAGACGTATATGTACGTCCTGTACCTTTTCACTCTTCGACGCTCCTGTCAGCTCCGTCACTGTGGCTGCCGTAGGCCTGTACACCAACAGTAGTTTCACTGGTCAGACGTCGTGCCAAATACGGTGTCCCACACCCGGTGTCTCGTCTATACTGCGGTTCTTCCTGTCAGGACCACCCCCCTGACTTTCTCTCTCCTCAGTCCCCCTGATACGGTTTTCCTCACAGTGCACAAACTGTCATAGTCCTCCTGTCACTGGAGCTCCCCCTGGGGACTGGAACTTTCTGGAACCCTCCTGTCAAATTTATATCATTCCCGGTTCCCTGTAACTCCGCCCCCCATGACCAACGGTTTCCTAAGCCCTAAGCTGATGTCAAGTTCTTTGCTCACACTCCTCCCTCCCCTCTAATGGTCAACCCAAGGTACTGCACGTCTACTACACTTTCTCAGCTGTTTCCCCACTGTAGTAACTGACACCTGTCTAAACTGTGCAAACCTTCCTTTCTCTATTCTGACAAGTCTGTCCGTCCGTCAGGTCACCTTCCCTACACCTGCTCCATTCCTACTTCCCAATCTCATGTCTGCCTTTGGTCTATAGTGCTTCTACTACCTGCTTCCCGCGTACCTTAACTGCCTGCTGCACCAACACCCGCTCAGGCTCAGGTCAGGCAAGCCAACACAATAGCTATTCAATAAATCATAAAAAATAATTTTTATGAAAAGGGGTTTTCGCACTTTAAGTCTTCAGGAGCACATTGCTCCCAGAAAACAGGAGGCTGAAAGGTAGGGGAGTTGTGCACTCCTGAGGACCGAATGTGAGAAAATCCCTTTTCACAAAAATAATTTTATGCAAAAAAAGCTGAGGAGAAAAATTAAACTGATTGATAAATATCATGAATTGTATCGCTATATGCTGACCTGATCCAGGGTTGATAGGCTGTTGCAGATCCACGGATGATTTCACCAAAAGAGCAAATAAAACATGGAAAATTTGTGGTCCACATCTGCGCTGCCAGTTTGTGAAGAAGCGTCAGACTCCAGAACTATTCTAAAATAACAGTGTCTTTTATTTTTCTATGCATTTCAAAATGGAACCCATTTTCTTATTCAGCAAATAAAAATCATCGATATTTTTTTATTTCCGTGTTTTATTTTAAAATAATTTTATGTTATTCATTGGTTAGGTATATTTGCATATATTGTTTATGAGAGAGCAATGTTGTTAATACAAAATTATCTCCTTGACCAATAATTCCCACAATGAAAGAGCTTTGTAGAGAACTATGTGCTCCTGATGATTGACAGTTCGGCCCAGTGGCAAGACTCAGAGTAGCTGCCCGGATCAGCAGCAGCTCTTACAAACTGTGTAGCAACCTCTGAGGTGGCTGATAACCTTGGCAGTGAGCAGTAACCTATATAAATAATAATCCCTCTGTTCTTTTTAAACATGGATGGAATTTTAAATACAAGGTAAATTGCAAACTTCTTTTTACTATCACTTTGCAATTTTACCAATTGTAAAGAGATGAGGCAACCCCTTTAACTTAGTTCAATAAAAACTGTCCATTCATAAAAGATATTATTGTGTTTCAGTCTGGTTTTCTGCTGAGATTCTTCACATAATAAATTCAATAGTTCTACATTAGGCACAGAATTATGTACTTAGTGTATTGTTTTTATATTATTTTAACACAAGCCAAACGTTTATTCCCCAAGATTGAGGAAATATATAAAGATGAGGTTATAGGTACGAAACGATTGACTATTAAGGTCACTCAGATCACGTAACAATAAAAGATGTGTACATTGTGTTTATATCACCCAGCGATGGATAAAGCATAATTCGAAAAGCCTTAAAGGTGTTTTCCCACAAATAAAAGTTAATTTTAAACAATAGATCTTGGAATAATAATAATCTCCACAATTGGATGTGTTTAAATAAAATGTTCCTGTGCTGAGATAATCTTATAAATGTGTCCCTGCTGCGTATTGTGTAATGGCTGTGTCTGACCGTGCAGGAACATGGTCTGATCATACCACCATTATCATTATCCTATTATACCTGGGGATCCTACTTATTAAAGATGAGCGAGAATAAGGCAATATTTAAATTAGTCTGTGCATTTTTTCCTGCCGATTTGCAGAGAAGTTATTCTCCTCAAATTTAATGTTCCTTATGATGCTCTGGGCTCTCTGTAGACCCCAGACCATAATAAACATGTGAAATACGTGAACAATAAAAAAAAATCCTTATACTTCCCTCATCGCTCACTTCTCCAGCCCCTCAGCTCTTCACTGTCACGCGTCTGGTCTTCACCACATCTTCAGATCATCACTGGTAATGAGCCAGTATGTGCGTTGCTCGGGTTTTCCCGAGCATGCTCGGGTGATCTCCGAGTATTTGGTGATCAGGTGATCTCCCTCATCAAATCATCTAAGTCTTTGATGTGGCCTACATCTCCGGGGGTTCCTGAAGACTGAAGAGGGGACACCCAGGATTCAGCAGCTGGTAAGCAACATGAAGGGTCTGGAGTGGAAGGAAGAGAGGAGCGGATGGGCCAGAACCCAGGCCAGAGATATGTTAGCGGATCCGCTAGCTGAAAAGTATCAGGGACTGGATTCCCAAGGAGAGTTCATCACCTATGACCCGCAGCATTGGCAGGGGCTCATAGAGGAATTTGGGACCCACCACAATATACTTTTTAACCAGAGAGAGATCAATACGGAGTACCTGCTCCGAAGACTGCAGAAGCTTACGGCTGGCACAAGGGTTACCTTCCTGAAAATGGAGGGTCACCATTGGTAGTTTGCCATTGGTCTAATCCGTGAAGGCAAAGAGCAGGATGAGCTCTTTTGCAAAATGAGAGTGCCTTAGAGAGGGACTTGGAGGCGTCCCAAACTGGAGCTACCATCTCCGGTGTTTCAGAATACTCCTGGTGGCCCTTTCATCCCACACACAAGCCTGGCCAGAGGTGGTTCAGGTGATGCAAGGTTCAGTGGTTCACTTCTATATGTCAAAAACCGAGCTCCAGGGAACAGGTGGAGGTGGCCTTCAAGAAAAAAAAGAGAGTGAAATGTCAAGTGGGCCCAGTTGTGTCTATGGCAGATGTGTTGTGTGTGTTCCCCCATGTTGACGGTCGAAAATGGCCAACAAGTTATAAGAACTTGGATTCTATGTTCCGGTGTCCCAACCTAGTAGGACCAGGGTCATGCTGATCCATTAAGGAGAGAGATTTTGCTTGCCTCATAGGAGAAACTGTTTTACGTGCATTACGTTGGCATCTTCCAGATGTACGGATGTTCGACCATAATTAAAGAGGGGAGGAAGGTAAGGATGTGACCTGTGCTGTCGTGTTCCTACCCCTGATGACGCCAATCACGTTGTGTTGTATTGTAATGTGTATTGTGTCATACTTATTTTGTATATATTGTTTAGTGTGAATTGTGTAATGTATAGAGTGTGATAAGTATTGTTAAGTGATGTAAAGTGTAAGATGTGATAATGTAAGGCATAGTGTATAAGATAGGTAGTGTAAGATGTAGATAGTTGACTGTATCAAAGGTAGTGACATTAAAGTAAGATATAGTTTATGTTTGGGATTTTACCACAGTGGGAGGGTATTGGTGTTGGGGCAAGTGACTGCCTCCTGTAAGTTGGTGTCTGAGTCATGAACTCCCAACTTGCAAAGCCAAAGGTAACGGACCTATAAAATGACTGAGTTTGTGGGACTTGTGGGGGTCCTGAGTGTTAGGTCAAGGGTTCCAATGATGAAATAAACAGGACATGGAACTGCTGCGTTCAGGCTGGGTTGTGGTGACATAGGACAAAAGACTTTGTGCCTGGTATCCCTTGCATAAAACCTTTGCCAAGCTGCCAAGTTATCATTCAGTAAAGACCGTTTGAACAACAGTCTCCTTTATTGAACTGTGGAAACTATGGTCCTTGCCCACCCACACCACAGGCTATCCGCATTCTGCATGGGTGTAAGACCCTCACAGCACAAGTCCACACATCCAGCCAGGACTCACACATTCATGAAGAACGCCAGGGCATAAAAGGAGATGAGTGCCTCAGTCGCACTACCGCCCCACATCACTCTACAACGGTGTAAAAGGTTTGAGTATTTCATATCGAGAAAGAACATTGAGAAGATGAGGCAGGAACTGGATGGGTGAAACAGAGGGGCAGGAGAGGTGAGTATAAGCATTTTTGTTTTTTACATTTTACAGTTCAGAGAAATGGCGAATGCGATTTTGTAAAATTGGAGTAGAATTCAATTCCACTTAAATCATTGCACTCATCTCAACTACCTTTGCCTTAAAGGGATTTACCACACTTGGGGTTCAAGTGTGCAATCACTCTATGTGACTGCACATTTGTGAATCCTCACAATGTGCAATGTGCTTACTGTCAGGATTCTCTGGCAACTGGAACGGGCAGGCACGTGACCGCAAGTATACAATTTGCATGCATGAAGTCACGTGCCAACTGGACATGCACAGCCTCACTCAACACAAGTGAATTGAACGACGCTGGACATGTCTAGTTGAAATGTTTCAATAAGTATGCTAATAGCATACTTGCGGTCACGTGACCGCCCGCTCCTGGACAAGTCTGGGCAACACTTTTAAGTTTACCATACAGATTAGATGTTCAGCCTAGAGCTATATCCCAACACAGCCATACACAGGAATGCTCAGGCTCGGCCAAGAGTTCCTTTGTTCTCTATGAGAGAGTCGCAGCCAGATTCCTCTTGTCGCAGCTTATTTCCTGGAGAACAGGAGAACAGAATCGGCTATTGGAAATCCAACAAGCCATATCCTTCTCTTGACCAATATCATATGTCCGGGTAGGGAATATCCAACTACATACTAGATTGTAAATTGGTCTCACTGATATTGGCAGGTTCAGGCAGCTTTAGTCTGGTGTATATGGGAGCCTTGGGCCCACCAGATAAAAATCATTCTTGGGGCCCACTATAGTAGCTACATAGAAATAAATACAAGACCACCATTTGTCAAGGTATAATATAAGGTAGTGCATGTCTTACTTATGTAGCAGTGGTTGTGGAAGCCCCCTCATAGAATATAATGTAGTCTTACTCATGGAATACAATACAGCCCCCCTCATGGAATATAATGCAGCCTCCATCATAGAACATAATTCAGCCCCCCTCATAGGGTATAATGCAGCCCACTACGAAATATAATGCAACCCCCTCATAAGGTATAATGCAGCCCCCCCATAGAATATACTGTAGCTCCCTCATAGGGCATAATGCAGCACCTCTCATATAGTATAATGTAGCCCCCCAGAATATAATGTAGCCCCCTGAGAGAATAATGCAGCCCCCACAGAATATAATGTAGCCACCTCAAAAAGTATAACGCAGCCCCCTCATATAGTATAATGCAGCCCCCCATAGGGTATAATGCTGCCCCCCTCATAGAGTATAATGCTGCCCCTTCATAGGGTATAATGTAACCCCCTCATAGGGTGTAATGCAGCCCCCCACCTCCGTCATTGTTCTCTGCTCCACCCCCATCATTGTCCTCATCACCACCTCCATCATTGCCTTCTCATCCGCAACCCCTATCATTGCCCTTTCCACCACCTCATCATTGCTTTCTCCCCACCACCCCATCATTGCCCATCCACCACCTCCATCATTGCCTCCCCCACGACCACCATCATTATCCTTTCCACCACTACTATCATTGTCCTTTCCACCACTACTGTCATTGCCTTCTCCCCATCATCCCATCATTGCCCTTTCCTCCACCTATATCATTACTTTCTCCCCCACCACTCCTATCATTGCCCTCTCCATCTCCATCATTGCCTTCCCCACGACCCCATCATTGTCCATCCCAACACCTTCAGCATTGCCTCCCCCATCACTATCATTGTCCTTTCCACCACAACCCTCATTGCCTTCTCCCACACCACACCATCATTGACCATTCCACCACCTCTATCATTGCCTCCTCCCCCACCACCCTCATCATCCTTTCCACCACTACCATCATTGCCTTCTCCCCCACCACCCCATCAATGCTCTCTCCATCACCCACATCATTGCCCTCTCCAATACACAGACACAGCACCACACACACACTGCACCACACACACACACAGCACCGCAACGCACCACATACACACACACACGCATGCATGCAGGCAGACACACACACAGCACCACTCACCTCTCCGCACATACCCTGTAGTCGCAGCACATCCCGGAAGCATCTTCGTCGCCGGAAGCTTTCTCTCTGAAACAGCCGCGTTCTGAATTATGTCATCCACCTGCGCTGCTTTGTCACACAGGAAGCGCCTGGCAGCAAGCAGGACGGCATCAGAAACCTGCAGCTCTGCTCCACGCCCATGGGGACGTGGGGAAGTGTGAATATTCATTTCTCTTTAGCAGTGGGGACAGGCTCCTGACTCAGGGGCCCCATAGCAGCTGGGTGTGCCGCTATTAGTGAAACGCCACTGGCTGGGGGTCCCTGGAGCAGTGGGGGCCCTAGGCAGCTACTAGCCCTGTATGCCAGCAGGTGTAAGTGCCTGGGCCCTTCGGAAAATCCTACGGTTCCCCGGTTGGCCAGTCTGACCCTGCTCCTGGTGACTCATTGGCTCAGTTATATTTATATCTTGCATAAACATCTCGGTAGGGCATCACACACGCACACCTCTTCTGTTTATGGTTACAATAGACGATCAGTTGAGATTCAGGTTGCAGAATTAGCATAGTGGCCCCCACCAAAATTTATCCAGATTGTCTACAGAATATAAAGCAATAGAAAAGTTATAACATGACATCTAATGAATATTTTTTGACATTTTTCCTACGAAATTTCAGCTTGTAGCTAATCATTTTTTGGGGGGTTCTTCTACCACTGTTCTTATTTGAGCACATTTTATACAGGAGCACCAATGTATATAAAAGATGGCTTTCGAGCATGTCTTTCTAGTTTCACCGTGTCGTCATATAATAGATGCCACCTAAATATATAAAAAAAAATTTGGATCATTTATCTAATCAACGTTTAATGGATTCCAGTCTCCATGAAGATGTATCTCTCCTGCAGATCCATTTCAAGCACTTTGATATCACAATTATTCTGCAAAGTGCCTAAAATAAAATATTTTATAATCCAATTTTATGGATGGCATAAAGGATATATTTAGTTTAATGTCGGGTCACCTCCATTTTGAATCCATTTTCATTTTTCAGACTGAGATTTCATATAAAAATCTGTACAGTCTCTGGAACTATTAAGGCACCTTTGACCTAAAAAAGTATGATGTGCTTTCATGTAGTCTGCAGTGTCATTACATATTCGATAGTAGCTATTTTGATAACGATTACGTTTTATTTATATTTGGTTCACCAGAAGGGAGATGTTAATTTTCTCTTCTTTCTGCAAAGAATGTACAGATATTTGTTAAAGGGGACCTTACAGGGAAAATGTACTACCTAAATTATGAGCCCTACTGGGAGACTGGTGGGAAAGATCAATCTCCGCCCACTGCCAATGACTGACAGGTCTCTCCCTTTACATGCAAGCAGGGAAAGACCTGTCAGTCAAGGGGAATGGACAAGAAGAAGCCTCTGGAGACTGACCTTTTCAACTAGTCTTGGTCCCCGTTGGCTTTTAAAGTATGTATTTTTCTACCTCTTTCTGCACTGTCTGATTTCTCACTGTGCTGTGTTCCTCACTCCTCTTCCCGTCTTCTTAGAGTTTAATACAATGTATAACCTGGTCCCACACTTAATTTATTGTCCATAATACTTTGACTAATACGAGATGGGTTTTTATCCAGAGTGGATGATAAGTTCAGGATACAGGGCAGAGGGGATGAAGTGGCTCATTAGTGGAGAAAAGAAGATTTCTCTGATAACATACAGTATGTAACAAAAGAATCTTCCCATTTTTTTAGGCTTATAGAATATACATTAAATCACTGCGGTTATAATTTACTATATATCTTATCTGGTATTTACAATATATTATAGTGTATTTGTCTGTATATTCACCTATGGGGATAGAGGGAAGTGAAACATTAATTTTAAAGGTTTTATTTTTTGTCAGTTGGTATTGATTACCCTTTTGAACCACTATTATGAGCCTAACCCAATTCCCCATTTTGCTTATTGTCCATCTTGCTTCGACTATGATGGATTTGAGTTGGGGTGGGTTCAGAGTGAATTATGAGATCAGGATGAAGGGTGAAGGGGAAGATGTGGCTCATAAGTGGAGAAAAGAAGCTGATTTCTCTATGTTACAAAACTTCTGATATTCATTTGTACTATTGATTTATGCAAACCTTGTTGAAATAAAAGTATGTTATATTTGAACTATCATTTTATTTTGCTGCCCAGTGCTAGGGTAATATTATACTTACAGGTTTGGACTTCTTGCTGCCAAAATGGCACAAAAAATGTTGTGCCATTTGACATCTAAGAATACACCAGTCACATGTTTTATGGGACTAATATGTTTATGAGGAGACCATCAAATATTTTCTTCTTTAAGGCTTTGTTCACATTACCATCATGGTTTGTTTCAATTCTTAATGAAGCCATAAATGCTGTTAAAGAGTCTTTTGAGCTCCAAACTAAATTCTCAACCTTTTGAACGCTTTTATAATACTGGTATATTGTTACGTGGCAGAGGGGCATTTGTTTTTTTCAGGCAGTAGGGTTCATATGTGACTACCTCTGCACACATACATCCATGCTCCAGTATATTAGATGCATTTTTACAAATCCTTTAGGATCCCTTTGATTAACACTCGCATGTTTCAAGTTTCCGGTAGGCAGGGCCAGCCCAAGAGATTACGGAGCCTAGGCGAAACTAATTTGTTGCGCTCCTACTATTCTTGGCAGTAGATGAAAACTTGGGATATAAATTTAGGAGCAAAATAAACCACAACAACAATGATTAATTAACTCTCTCCTAACTCTTTAATCTTCTGAGAAGTTGAACAGGACAAATATATACAAAGTAATCAATAACACAAAACAAGAACGACCATAGGTAATAAAAAATTTTGTTTCCTTGCCTTTTTTTTGAAAAGGATGACACTAAGTCACCGAGATTAATTTGTTTAGCAACTTCAGATTCTATCGAAATTGTTGCCAACCCAACCAACCTCTCTTGCGTCATATTTACCCTTAAATATGTACACTTTTCTTTCCATCCCTAAAACTTTTTGCCTTTTGAAAAGATTTTTTATAATTTTTTCTATTTTTTCTTTGGCGCCCCCTTTGGGTCGGCGCCCTAGGCGGCTGCCTAGTTCGCCTATACGTTCGGGCCGGCCCTGCCGGTAGGGTTTCTATGTTTTTGACGACAAGAAAGCACTGAAAATAATAATTTCTGGTCGAGTAAAAATATTTTTTGTCTTTACTACAAAGGTTTATACGTTTGAAGTTGACAAAAAAAAAATGTGGCCAAAAAAGTCAACTTTTTCTTCTATTTACTCCCTCTATGAAAACTATAACATCTTTACGTGTGACAAAAATAAGTACCGCTATGAAACAGCCTGAGTTATTAATATTTGCAACCTGAGCCAAAAAAGCATAACTTTATGAATGATGTCTCGAAAAATGACTTAGGACAGAGGGAGAAGAAGCTCTGAATTATGATTTATAAGACGGGGGTAAGATTGCTTATGTATGAGGGTAAAGTTGATTTTTCTGACAGATGTTGTGGTAGCAGATTTGCCAATAAATACAAAACTCGTGTCAGCGTTTTTGACATTGACAGAAATTGATGCTGTCACTTCGAACGTAAGGAATCGTAAAAATTGTGTCTAACGTCTTATCTGTTATTAACTATGTGCTTCAGAGCAGATGATCCAACGCCTTTGTGTCCAAATCTCATCACAGTCAAATAATCAAAATAAGCAAAAGAACACAACAATGCGATACTATTACGATAGATGAAGTGATCCATACGCCTACTTGCCCAGAGATATCCCAAGAAATTTGATATGGGGAAAAATGTATGCCTAAAGAGTGCCCTTCTGTCATATGGGTCATCAGTGCATGTGTGAAACCACTTACCAAAAAGGAAATAAACTCAAGGGGGAAATTATTTAAAAAAAAAAAAAAACACAATGACCAAAAAAGAAAGAACACTAAAAACAATACCTTTATTTCATTATTATTAAAACTATTTTTTATAGCATAAACACCACAATGGAACATGGAAAGGAAATGGTCTAATGAAAAGCACCGCTGACAAATAAACAGCAAGAGCACAAATAATAAGGGGCATAAATAGGAATACTCAGATAGATGTGACCAGGTACATTGGGTCCCCAGTATATTCCCCAGATATATTTAGTTCCCCAGAAAGGAATCCAAATATTTTAGGTATTATTAGTTTATTAATAGTGATGAGCAAGCAAACTCGGATAAGGTGTTATCTGAGCATTCTCATGTCCTAATCGAGAATTTTCGTTGTGCTCAAAAAAAATGGTTGAGTCATACACTGATTGTCTGTTTGTTGAACAATCCCTTCATATATTGCGGCTGTCGAACAGTAGCGAGAAATGCAGCCGAGGGGACTTCAGCATATTTTTCGGGCACAGCAAAAATGCTCGATTAGGACACGAGCATGCTCAAATAACACCTTATCCGAGCACTCTCGCTCATCACTATTTATTAACAGTTTTCTATTAGAAAGTGATGGTCAGTATTTGATATTTGTACACTAGGTACATAGGCCCTCTGACTGAGCACTTCACCCATTAGCCTGTGGCGGTTTTAACCACAGCAGGTCCTTGAGAGGAGTCACATTAAATTAGGTTCCCAGCAATGAAAATCGCCTTGCCTCGGCTGCTGGGTGTCAATTTATCCACAAAGTGTCTTCATTTTTTCCTATTTTCTAGAGCAGTAGTGCAATTCCAATTTCATGTTTGCATGTTATAGCGTTACAGAGTGCAGCTTTATTTGTTCGATATATATATGGAGATGGCTACTTTTAGAAAGCACCTGTGCACACCAATTCTGTTTGGAAGTGACAGTCAGTCTTTGATATTAGTATACCCAGATAGATGTGACCAGTGTAGGGTTTTGTGCTCGCTCAACTGCAGTTAAGGTAGGCACAGGAAGCAGTTTCATTAAAATGTCCAGGCAGGTTTATTAAAACTGCATAAAACGCAGCATGAGCAAACAAAAGACAGGCTTTTCTGGCCCAAAGTGAAAAAATGATAAAATAAACAGTCCATTTAGTACTGCAGGTCTGCCCACTCAGGTCAGTGTCTTTCGGAATACACATTGGAGGCCTCCCCACCACCAGTCACAGAAACTGAATGAGACCCTTGGTCTCCATTTTATCTCCCAAACCATGCCCCAGGAGTAGGGATATGTGAGCAGTCATTCCCACCCATCTCTTTTGACTTCTCGAAAAACCTGGCCATTATATGCCCTATTAACTCTATCAGCACGATACGTGCTGAAGCATGCTTTCCTGGGCTTACATCACCAAAGCTACCAACCTCGACGATACATATCTCCCATGAAGGACCTGTCCAGTGGCCATCTTTCACCAGGTACAGGGGTTCCCTATATAATTCCCGGATATATTTAGTTCCTCTGAAACAAATCCAAATATATCAGATATTATTAACTCAATAGGTGTTAGGCTTATCTGGTTAGGTGGATCCTTCAAGCCCAAGGTCCAAGTGGGCTCACGGGCCACTGGTGTCAGCTAGGAGAAGTGCTGGAGACCACAGGCAGGCAGAAGACATGATGGAAACTGCAGACAGATAGAAGAGGTACTTTAGACAGGTAGCAAATTTCATGGAGACTGAAGACAGATAGCAGTTGTCCTGGAGACTGCAGACTGGTAGCAGGGGTCTTGGAGACCACAGACAGTGCTCAGGAACACTAAAATCTTAATACCATGGCAGAGGGTGTGTCTTGGTAGGCCTTATATAGGCACGGGCAGATGATCACATGGGATCATGCCAGGGCATCTGCAAAGCCTGATGTGGCACACAACAGAGTTTAGCAGACAGGGGTGAGGGAAGCAAAGCCCGAAACCGGAATAGGTGCATAACGATAGTTGAATATGCAGAGAATTCTGACGTCTGCTCATGGGTGAAAATTTCAAAAACCTGACCGTCACATCCAAACATAAGCTAGGTGTGAACAGGTGCTTACCTAGAGTCACCAACTCATATACACTCAAACAAATAAGGCAGCACTCTGTAGCGCCATAACATGCAAATATGAAATATGAAAATTGAATTGCATTACTGCATTAGAAATATGAAAAATTGAGAAAGCTTAGCCCATATAATGGCCGATTCATGTGTACCTGGAAGCCACGTTAAGGCGATTCTCGTTTCCAGGACCTAACCTAATGCCAATCCTCTCTTAGACTAAAGTCTTCATTTGTATGGGAACCTAATGTGAATCCTCTCTTAAACTGAAATCTATATCTCTGTGGAGGGGTAGTGGTCCTGCTGTGATTAAAAACGCCTGTGGCTAAGAGGCGGAGTGCTGTCAGAAGGCTAATGAATACAAATTTCAAAAACTGATCGCCACATCCAAACATAAACTAGGTGTGAACAGGTGCTTACCTAGAGTCACCAACTCATATACACGCAAACAAATAAGACAGCACTCTGGAAGCCCCGGTCAAGAATACTGGGCCAGAAATGCAGCATGACAAAGGACCAGACACAGCAGAGACAGGTGAGCGGCAAGGTATGAGTTTTATATTTCTTTTTACAAAGACCCCAGACCACAATAAGGGAAATTCTTTGCAGTGAATCGATTTTTCCAGGAGAAGTTGTGTGATTTAGCAAATTCAAATTTTGTCACATCCGCTCATCTTTAGACCTGTTATTTCTCCAGGGATGACTGTTACGATAAATAATTGTATTTCCCGTGAAATAACAATTCTAGAACACCTTGTCATATATTTCTACATTGTGTTGCTCCCCTGTTATTCTTCCTAGACATTTATGAAAAAAATTACAACTGTGTGTAAACAGTTGGGGTGGGTTCTCTACACGCTTATGCTGTCCAAACATTGTTCCCAGTGTCATATTGTGGAGGGACACCCTCCCTTAGAATGGTAACACCCAATTATCACCTGATAAAGTTCTAGGCAGAGTAACAAAGGACTGGCACAAGATAAAGTTTAAAAAAGAAATGTTTATGAAAAAAAGAATTATTTACTGAAATAAGGTGTTAAACAATGATAATGGGTGAATTTTAATACAGGCTTGTTTTATTTATTTTTATTTTTTTTCCAATTGATCCAACTATATAATATTAAATTATATCAGCTTGATGGATTCTGCTTTATTGTTAGATTTGGGAACAGGAATAAACAAGTTCTGCAGAATGTGAATCACTCTCAGTTATTGCTAATCTCATATTTAAAGTATTTAAAGAGGTCTTCTAATGGTGGCCGTGGTCGGGTCCTGCACATCCGCCTCCTATTGATTTGAATAGTAGGCGGATGTGCAGTACTTAGCCATGGGCACTATCAGATGATGGAGCAGCTCCGTAATTGAGCACCGCCGACACCGAGAACAGCTCATCGGCAGTGGTGCCGGGTGTCGGGCTTCGAATGATCTGACATTGATAACCTATCCTAAGGCAGTGAAGAGATTGTCAATCATTCCTAGGGAGGTTTGTTAAAAGACAAAAATCCCCTCAGGTAGTATCTAAAATCTGATCATTTGATAATGAATCATGTATGTAGAAGGAAGAAACTATTCTTAAAAAAACAAGGAAAGGTGCATCTTACTGGCCGTCAAGCTGACTTTCTGCAAATATACAATATTACAAAAAAATTGATGTAGTATAAAACAGTAAATAAAAAAGGACAAGGGGAGGAGGAGGATGGAGCTGCAGTCTGTCCACCTCACCCTGTGATTAAACAATGCAATGAGAAACGAGGAGGAGCACCAGAGTTTAGTGAATATGATTAATCATTTTTTTATTAATTTCATTTTTATTCATTTCATTACTTATTTTTGTTTTCCTTTTTCACCTTTTTACCGCCATATTTTTTTTATGTTTTATTTTTATATTTCATTTATTTTTATTTATTTTTTATTATATGTCACTATTTTTTCATAAAAATGCTGATCATTGTTGTTCAATCTCTCATCTATTCTTTTTGTTATCTCATTATCTCAATACCTCTTTTTCTACTATCTTGGTCTACTTTCCTACTTGTCTTATATTCACGCATATCCCCCTTTTTTCACAGGCCTACATAGACCTTAGCCCAATGATCCTTCCCACATACCTAGTTCTACAGTATGTTCCCATCTCTGAATCTCTGTAAAAAGTTACAAGCATTACATTTATCTCTTTATCTTTCTCTAAAATGTTGTCCTATGCATATTAATGTAAATGTAATAAGGGATGTGTGTGAGAACTTTTCATAGAAATTTATCAATGTAAATATTTTATTTGATATTATATTTGGTCACCATTTTATGACTATATTGCATTACATGCACCTAGATAAACCTTGAGAAAGATGACTTAAGGTCGAAACATGTTATCAAATATTGTTTTTTTTTTCACTTACCGGATCAATAAACCGCCAAGTATTTCAATAGATTATACTTTGTGCCAAAGTTGATTACATTACTTCTTGACTAGGGATAGACGGAACCCATAGAAGTTCGGGTGCTGGTACCCGACCCAAACTTTATTCCAAAGTTCAGTTTGGGTACCAGAACTGAACCCGAACTTGAGCCAAAACCCGAACCCAATTGAAATCAATTGGGACCAGAACTTTTCAGCTTGAAAAATTCCCTCTCTCCCTGCAACAGACTTTCCCCGGAAGTCCGAACATTGCATTTAAGTAACTGTCCGGTACGAACCCCGAACTTTTAAATTTGGGTTTGCTTATCTCCATTGTTGACACTAGGTCGAGCATGAACCATTTTTGCTCACTTTTTATTCCCACAGCTCCTCTGAGTATTCAGGGTCTTTTTTTGTTTTTTGTTTTTTAGAAGTCCACTGTACAGTTCCAGAAATTTGAATCTTTTTATTTACTGCTAAATGTATGGTCTTAGCCAAAGGGGCGTTACCAACAGGATAATTTTGCAGAACAGCCTCAAGACTTGCCCCGAAAGAGATCTGTAAGCAACGCTCCCTTGGCAAAGGCCACAGAGTAGTAAACACTCTCGAGCCATTTGGTAGATTTACAAAAAAAAATTGAAAAATCAGGAGAGAAGTGGGAATAAAATAGAAGCAAAAACTGGTCTCTTTTAACCTCGTGACAGGTCCTCTATAAGAGCGTTTTCCAATATAAATTTTCTCAGCCCATATTTTTTTATGGAATGTTACAAAGAACAACATTCTGCCCTTGCTGGATTTGAACAATTTAGGAGCACAAATACGGATATGGACATATGTAACTTAGATTGTTTATTACTCCAATATATTGGATTTCTTCTGCCCAAGGTAAAAACTCTATTTCATGAAATGTTCCGAAGTTTCAGCTGATTACGTTCTTCACCAGTTTTGTTTTTTTTTTCCCAGAAGGTGCAAAGTCCAAGGCTACAACATAGACTTTTCATTTCTGTGATCTATAATAAACTCTACACGGTTACACTGCTGCACTTTCTACCATACTGAAACAAAATCTTTTACTGTTTTCTTTCTTTTTTTGCTTTGTTTTAGTTATATTGCACTGATGTTCCCTCGGCACATGAATATGTGCTTTATAAATCTGTCAAAATTTATGAAAAATATGTGCTAAATAATCGGGTTAAGAAGTAACTTTAAGTTCAGTCATATGTCACACTTATGTTGCCATTTTTGCCGTGATGTTCACAAAATTAACTTTAAACATATGGTTTTTGCCTCAATTATGTAATCTCGGCCATGATGTTTAAATAAAAGACTCGGGGTAACAAACTGAATTTTTTGCCTTGTTTAAAGGAAAGTCATATTAGTACATTGCTTTTTTTTCTTGTCTAGCACCTGTTTTTTTCTGCTCTACATAAAACTCTAGATAATTCTCACTGCAGATCACTCTTCAACTACAGTACAGACCAAAAGTTTGGACACACCTTCTCATTCAAAGAGTTTTCTTTATTTTCATGACTATGAAAATTGCAGATTTACTCTGAAGGCATCAAAACTATGAATTAACACATGTGGAATTATATAATTAACAAAAAAGTGTGAAAAAACTGAAAATATGTCTTATATTCTAGGTTCTTCAAAGTAGCCACCTTTTGCTTTGATTACTGCTTTGCACGCTCTTGGCATTCTCTTGATGAGCTTCAAGAGGTAGTCACCTGAAATGGTCTTCCAACAGTCTTCAAGGAGTTCCCAGAGATGCTTAGCACTTGTTGGCCCTTTTGCCTTCACTCTGCGGTCCAGCTCACCCCAAACCATCTCGATTGAGTTCAGGTCTGGTGACTGTGGAGGCCAGGTCATCTGGCGTAGCACCCCATCACTGTCCTTCTTGGTCAAATAGCCCTTACACAGCCTGGAGGTGTGATTGGGGTCATTGTCCTGTTGAAAAATAAATGATGGTCCAACTAAACACAAACCGGATGGAATAGCATGCGGCTGCAAGATGCTGTGGTAGCCATGCTGGTTCAGTATGCCTTCAATTTTGAATAAATCCCAAACAGTGTCACCAGCAAAGTACCCCCACACCATCATACCTCCTCCTCCATGCTTGACGGTGACAACCAGGCATGTAGAGTCCATCTGTTCACCTTTTCTGCGTCGCACAAAGACACGGTGGTTGAAACCAAAGATCTCAAATTTGGACTCCTCATACCAAAGCACAGATTTCCACTGGTCTAATGTCCATTCCTTGTGTTCTTTAGCCCAAACAAGTCTCTTCTGCTTGTTGCCTGTCCTTAGCAGTGGTTTCCTAGCAGCTATTTTACCATGAAGGCCTGCTGCACAAAGTCTCCTCTTAACAGCTGTTGTAGAGATGTGTCTGCTGCTAGAACTCTGTGTGGCATTGACCTGGTCTCTATTCTGAGCTGCTGTTAACCTGCGATTTCTGAGGCTGGTGACTCGGATGAGCTTATCCTCCGCAGCAGAGGTGACTCTTGGTCTTCCTTTCCTGGGGCAGTCCTCATGTGAGCCAGTTTCTTTGTAGCGCTTGATGGTTTTTGCCAATGCACTTGGGGACACTTTCAAAATTTTCCCAATTTTTCGGACTGACTGACCTTCATTTCTTAAAGTAATGATGGCCACTTGTTTTTCTTTGCTTAGCTGCTTTTTTTCTTGCCATAATACAAATTCTAACAGTCTATTCAGTACGACTATCAGCTGTGTATCCACCAGACTTCTGCACAACACAACTGATGGTCCCAACCCCATTTATAAGGCAAGAAATCCCACTTATTAACCCTGACAGGGCACACCTGTGAAGTGAAAACCATTCCCGGTGACTACCTCTCATCAAGAGAATGCCAAGAGTGTGCAAAGCAGTAATCAAAGCAAAAGATGGCTACTTTGAAGAACCTAGAATATAAGACATATTTTCAGTTGTTTCACACTTTTTTGCTAATTACATAATACCACATGTGTTAATTCATAGTTTTGATGCCTTCAGAGAGAATCTGCAATTTTCATAGTCATGAAAATAAAGAAAACTCTTTGAAAGAGAAGGTGTGTGCAAACTTTTGTTCTGTACTGTATTTCACATAAAGAGAGGTGGTTTATTCAGCACGTTTCAAACTCTCAGTGACTTCTTCATTAGGAAATACCACACGAATACCTTGGTGGTATTTCCTGATGAATAAGTTACTGAGACTTTTAAATGCATTGAATAAACCACCTCTCTTAGGCTATGTGCACACTTTGCGGATTGTAGGCATTTTTTCCGCGTTTTTTCGCCGCGAAAACGCTGCAAAAACTCATACAAAACGCAACCCATTGAATTCAATGGCATTCCGCACATGCTGTGCTAATGTTGCATATTTTTCCACGGCGGAATCGCATCACAGAAAAATACACAGCATGCTCATTCTTTGTGTGGAATCTCGGGAAATCCGCACACATCGGAATGCATTGATCCGCTCACTTTCTGTTAGGGCTGGCGTAACGCACCAAATAATAAAGATGGTAATAAGGTGCGTTCGCAGCCCGGGGTCCACCGTGCAGGGGTGGTAAACTGCTGCTCAGTAATGGCGGACGCTATATGGCGGTATAATAGAGGAACACATGTGGGTTAACGTCACCCTGTGTGTACAGGGGCGGACTCTGTTGCTTCACAGAGCCGCACTACCACTGAACATAAATGTCGGAGCCTGTTAAAGCTCACAGAGCTCGGCAAGGTAAATGCTCAGTATCAGGTCACAGAACTCAGCCCCAAGGACACAGGGTCATAGTCCCTGTAGACCTACTAAGCTTTCGGCGTCGCAACTGCGGACGCCACTAAGTGACGCTGACGACCGTGGAGTGTCGACCAAGTGAACCGTGGCATACAGACCAAGCCACCACTTGGCGTTCATGCCAGTCTCTAACTATGCCTCCTACTTGCTCCTCAACCTGGGCGCTAACAGGCTAGGCTACACAACACATGCGTACCAAGGGTAGGGGTTTCCAATGAGTCATTCACCAGAGACATTCATACATGCATACAACTCTCATTCCACATGGTCTAAATCTTTCTCTATATTAGGGCATGGCCGAGCGGCCATGTGAACCTTTTATAGCCGTGTTCTTCCGGGACCTTCCTGACCTTCCTGGTGGTCCAATCCAAGCTGTAGAAGGACCTGAGCATGTGACCTCCGATCTCCAATGAGAGATCGTCCCACGGGCATTCTCAGTGGACCAAAAGGAGGATTTAGTCCCTGGAGTAGCTCTCTGCTGACCAGCATGCGTTGCTATAGCTGGACCAGAGGTGGCAGCAGCAACCAAACCTGCAGAGCTGGTCTGAGCAGAGCGCCTGGATTGATGAGTCTGCTGAGCAGCCTCCTCTGAGGCCGGAGAGGAATGGGAGACTGCCAAATGCAAGGCTCGGGATTCCTGCAGTGCAGCGGCAGGAACCCGACGCCTAACATTACCCCCCTCCTAGGGCCCCCTCCACTCTGAGCTTTGCTACGCTCAAATGCCGCAATGAGAAGCAGAGAGCGGATGTTCTCCACTGGCTCCCAGGTCTGAGCTTCTGGATCATGACCCTTCCAGTCCACCAAATAAAACTTTTTTCCACGTACCACCCTGCATCCCACGATGGCATTAACCTCAAACTTGTCTGAGGACAGGTCTGATGTTCCGGCAGATGACTCGGAGAACTGAGACATGTGGACCGGCTTAAGAAGGGACACGTGGAAGGTGTCAGAGATAGCCAAGTGTGGTGGAAGAGCCAGCCAATAGACCACAGAACTGATCTGCTCGAGGACCTTAAAGGGACAAATGTAGGAGCGAACTTAGTGGACTCAACTCGCAGCCTGATGTTACGGGCGGAGAGCCACACTAAGTTGCAGGGGGAGAAGGTTGGAGCAGGACGCCAGTGTGGGTCCGCTGAGGCCCTCATCCTCTCCTTAGAGGCCCAAATAGCATCCTGGGTGCGGTCCCAAATATTGCGTGCCTCCACTGCCCAGTCTGCCACCCTAGAGTCGGTGGAAGACACGGGCATGGGCACCGGGACACGAGGATGTTGGCCGTAGTTAAGGAGGAATGGGGTTTGGCCAATGTTGTTCAAGGCGAACTATGCCCACGCTAAAGATTGTTTGGAAAAAGCTAGCATTCTGCAAGCTAATTACGCTTGCAAAACGCTAGTTTTTCACGGGAATTTCGCATGCGTATTTCCCATGTATTTCCCGCGGCAGAGAGTTGTGGAATTCAGCACGTGTGCACATAGCCGTAATGTGAAATATGTCTGGACATATGATTATTCAGCAGCGCAAGGTGGTTCTCAGCAATAAGGTGAAGGGAGGAGAATTCAGCAAATAGAATGATTGGTTTGTTTTGATTTTTCTCTGTATGTTCGAACACAAGTACAGTCTTTTCATGCACAGTCAATCTATACTGTTGATCCTTTTGATTAGAAATACCATTGAAACGTGGCCTCCGAGGATTGGGGTCAGCATGTGTTTGATTGCCTTACTATGTTTTATGAAAATATTCAGAAACCTAAATCTGCAAGCCGTAAATTAACCTCAGCTTGACTTAGTATATCCAATATGTTCTACAGACAGTCGAAGGCAATGAGGAGCCGCTGGAGAAGACTGTAAAAATGCAATTTACACAGTTGTCAGTGTTCCCTCTTAAAGACAGGTTATCTGAAGTGGCCGTCATTAAACCTATTTGTCTACAGCTAAAACATTTTAAAAGGCATACTGCCGAGGAAAGAAAAGAGCTGTCAGGTCGTCCAACGTACATATTCTGCCATCAATCATTCCCCAGCTCTTCAATTCAAAATCACAGTTAGCGTCAATGGCAAATTGCAGAAAATGTATACCTCTGTCTAGTCAGATATCTGATTAGATTAAAGGGAGTGTTTTACACTAAGTTAAATATTTCTGTGCTTTATTGTAAGTTTTACAAGTTTAATAAGCAAAACTGACATCAAGGTCCAGACAAAAGCTTCAAGTCTTAGGCTAAATGCATAATAAATAATAATTAAAACTAATGGATATAAAATTACAGATAAACGCATACTTTATCTACTAAAGTGAGTGATATTTTTTAAATCAAATTCTCCAGTATTATCAAATTGTTCCTAAAAATTTGAGTTGTAGCTCATAGATTTGCAGCAAATAGCAAGTAATGCAAAGCCTCCAAATGCCCTGAAAACAAGTGTGTGACACTCCCAGGGCTTTCTAGAGCACATTTCAATATTTTTAACCCAGATATCGCCTTAGGAATTGCAACAGATATGAATATGGGTCAACCGATAGTAGCTGTTTTTTACTCCACTGCTGTTACACACTAGTCACTAAAAAATGGCCGCTGCATTAACTGTCTCTGCTTTTATACAGTCTATGATCATCCTTCCTGATCAATAGTGCTGGAAAGTATAATGTGATAGATGCAAGGCATTATGGAGAAGCCTGCATGACCACATGAAAGGTCATGTGAACCTTTTCCGGCTCATGCAAAATCTTCTGATTCGTGTAAAATAATGGTGGGCATTTTTTGAGCCAGTTGCGCAAATCAAATTGCAAATTGTTCGAATTAACCAGGTCCAATGAAATTCCTAAGATTAATTTTTTTAAAATGTATGTAGATTTATAATAATGTTTTTTCAAGTTTTCATGTCTAAGTTACTCCTTTCACCTGTGAGCAATGGTGACATATAGTGGTATTGTCATGGTTAGGACATGGTTAATGTCCTGTTCTCACAGGGTTAACTTTTAACAGCCTCTCTTTGGATCTGGGAGGGGTATTTATACTCACTCCAGACTAGGATTCCCTGTCAGCTATACTGTTATTCTGGCTGTGTGTCTGACCCCTGGTGTGCGTGTATACTGCATTGCTTGTTTGATTCCCGTGTATGACCCGGTCTGTCCCCTCACTCTGAACTCTGTCTCTCGTTTTGGTACCATTGTCTTTTCCGGTTCTGACCTCCCGGCTTGGCTATCGTTACTCTGTTACAGTTTGTCCCTATTGTACCGTCTATTGCCCTTTCTGGTTTTCTAATCTATTGCTACATCCTGACTATCCATTCTGTCTAACCCTTTGGTACTGTCCTGCTATCTCATGCTTTGACCCGGCTTGATCTGGTTTCTGTCTCTGTCTATGCCCCTTGGTAACTTGTCCTGTAGTTACCTTTCTAGGAGTTTCCCTGCAGCTCCTAGCTCTGTGGAGCTTAGGTCATGCCCCCAGCAGTCACGTGCTTCAGGTCCTGATAGTCTGAAGCACGTATCGTCACCGCTGCTGTCCCGCTCCACAGGTATCTTTGAGCACTGTTTTTGTATTCAGGACACGCGCACTGGCTCAGTGAGCAAGTGCAGTGCGGTGTTCCTGACAGGTATTAAGTGGAAAAGTTAAAAAAGTACTTGTTATATGTATTCTTAAAGTATATTGTATGTCCTGGTCAATGATGTTAAGGAGCGCAGCTGTCTCCGCCACCTATATAGTGAAATGGAATTTGAAAAAAAAGGAAGAAGCAGCTGCAGAAAAAAACAAAGGTAGAGACCCGAGACACGCAGAGAGGATGTTGCTACTTTCTTTTTTGTGTTTTATCTCACCACTGTATTACACAGTACATTGCTGCTGTATAATGTCCTCCATGCTGCTCCTGCTGCTTCTAAGGGTGTGCTAGAAAGGAATAATGGAGCAAGAAACCATCATGTCTGTGTGTGCTGTGAGTGGGAGACAACATAGAGAGTCTCCACCCTCTAGCTTAGAGACAACTGAAATTTTAGATATAGACTGCAAAGGGGAAAACTGGTGGAAATGCAGGATGCCAGGCAAATAATAATTTAGGCTACCCGTTTCAAGCCCTTGTGACATGATCAATAATAATAATAATAATAATCTTTATTTATATAGCGCCAACATATTCCGCAGCGCTTTACAGTTTAACAGTTTCAAAACACAAGTCATAAGTAACAACTAGTGTTGAGCATTCCGATACCGCAAGTATCGGGTATCGGCCGATACTTGCTGTATCGGAATTCCGATACAGACTTACGATATTTTTTCAATATCGGAAGTCGGCATCGGAATCGGAAGTTCAAAGTTGATTGACAGCCTGACGTCATCATGATGCGCGGTGTGTGCGCATCATGATGCGCCGTCATTTCCGGCCTTCCGGGGGTCTCTGCCGGCCTGCCGGGGGGCTGTGTGGACTGCCCGGGGTCTGTACCGGCCTGCCGGGGGGCTGTGCCGGCCTGCCGGTGGTCTGTGCACCCTGTGGGGGTCTGTACCGGCCTGCCGGGGGGCTGTGCCGGCCTGCCGGGGGGCTGTGCTGATGTCCGGGGGTCTGTGCAAGCATCGTCCGATGGGACTATAAGTCCCATCTGGCGATGCCTGCTACCATGACAGTGATTGACACATTAGCCAATGATGGGACAGTAGTAGTCCCATCATCCGGCTAATGTGTTAAATGTTAAAAAAAAAAAAAAAAAAAACTACATACATGCTACATACATACTACATGCTACATACATACTACATATATACTACATGCATGCTACATACATACTGCATGCTACATACATACTACATACATACCACATATATACTACATACATACTACATGCATGCTACATACATACTACATACATACTACATGCATGCTACATACATAACATATATACTACATGCATGCTACATACATACTACATGCTACATACATACTACATACATGCTACATACATACTACATACATACTACATATATACTACATGCTACATACATACTACATACATACTACATGCTACATACATACTACATATATACTACATACATACTACATACATACTACATGCATGCTACATACAGACTACATGCATGCTACATACATACTACATGCATGCTACATACATACTACATACATACTACATATATACTACATGCATGCTACATACATACTGCATGCTACATACATACTACATAACACATATATACTACATACATACTACATACATACTACATACATACTACATGCATGCTACATACATACTACATGCTACATACATACTACATATATACTACATGCATGCTACATACATACTACATGCTACATATATACTACATGCTACATACATACTACATGCATGCTACATACATACTACATACATACTACATGCATGCTACATACATACTACATGCTACATACATACCACATACATACTACATATATACTACATGCATGCTACATACATACTGCATGCTACATGCATGCTACATACATACTACATACATACTACATGCTACATACATACCACATATATACTACATACATACTACATACAATACATTCATACAATACATACATAGACATACAGTACATATAACATAGAGTAACATACTTACCAATACTTGTCACATTGTTCCCCGAAGCCATGGTCTTTTAAAGGAATAAATATTAACATAACAAACCACAAAAATACTCACCCACGATCCGAAGCAGTCCACGAGTGTGTCCCATGACGATCTTGGGTAGAGAACTGCAGCATCAGCTGATGCCGCCGTTCTCTACGGGCTGCAGGAATCCAATGACGGAAGGTAGGTATCCTTCCGCACTGTATTCCTCCGCCACTTAAAAAAAAAAAAAGTCCCTAGTCTCACTTTATGCCATTGCTGCGTGGGAAATTCCCACACAGCAATGGCATAAAGTGAGACTAGGGACTTTTTTTTTTTAAGTGGCGGAGGAATACAGTGCGGAAGGATACCTACCTTCCGTCATTGGATTCCTGCAGCCCGTAGAGAACGGCGGCATCAGCTGATGCTGCAGTTCTCTACCCAAGATCGTCGTGGGACACACTCGTGGACTGCTTCGGATCGTGGGTGAGTATTTTTTGTGGTTTGTTATGTTAATATTTATTCCTTTAAAAGACAATGGCTTCGGGGAACAATGTGACAAGTATTGGTAAGTATGTTACTCTATGTTATATGTACTGTATGTCTATGTATGTATTGTATGAATGTATTGTATGTAGTATGTATGTAGTATATATGTGGTATGTATGTAGCATGTAGTATGTATGTAGTATGTATGTAGCATGCAGTATGTATGTAGCATGCATGTAGTATATATGTAGTATGTATGTGGTATGTATGTAGCATGTAGTATGTATGTAGCATGCATGTAGTATGTATGTAGTATGTATGTAGCATGTAGTATATATGTAGCATGTAGTATGTATGTAGCATGCATGTAGTATATATGTAGTATGTATGTAGCATGTAGTATGTATGTAGCATGCATGTAGTATATATGTAGTATGTATGTGGTATGTATGTAGCATGTAGTATGTATGTAGCATGCATGTAGTATGTATGTAGTATGTATGTAGCATGCATGTAGTATGTATGTAGCATGTAGTATATATGTAGCATGTAGTATGTATGTAGCATGCATGTAGTATATATGTAGTATGTATGTAGCATGTAGTATGTATGTAGCATGCATGTAGTATATATGTAGTATGTATGTGGTATGTATGTAGCATGTAGTATGTATGTAGCATGCATGTAGTATGTATGTAGCATGTATGTAGCATGCATGTAGTATGTATGTAGCATGTAGTATATATGTAGCATGTAGTATGTATGTAGCATGCATGTAGTATATATGTAGTATGTATGTAGCATGTAGTATGTATGTAGTATGTATGTAGTATGTATGTGGTATGTATGTAGCATGTAGCATGCATGTAGTATGTATGTAGTATATATGTAGTATGTATGTAGCATGCATGTAGTATATATGTAGTATGTATGTAGCATGCAGTATGTATGTAGCATGCATGTAGTATATATGTAGCATATATGTAGTATGTATGTAGCGTGTAGTATATATGTAGTATGCATGTTGCATGCATGTAGTATATATGTAGTATGCATGTTGCATGCATGTAGTATATATGTAGTATGTATGTTGCATGTAGTATATATGTAGTATGAATGTAGCATGTATGTAGTATGAATGTAGCATGTATGTAGCATGTAATTTTTTTTTTTTATTTTTTTTTTACATTCAACACATTAGCCGGATGATGGGACTACTACTGTCCCATCATTGGCTAATGTGTCAATCACTGTCATGGTAGCAGGCATCGCCCGATGGGACTTGTAGTCCCATCGGACGATGCCTGCACAGCCCCCCGAAGCCTGCACAGCCCCCCGGCAGGCCGGCACAGCCCCCCGGCAGGCCGGCACAGCCCACCGGAGCCTGCACAGACCACCGGCAGGCCGGCACAGCCCCCCCGGCAGGCCGGCACAGCCCACCGGAGCCTGCACAGCCCCCCGGCAGGCCGGCACAGCCCACCGGAGCCTGCACAGCCCCCCCGGCAGGCCGGCACAGCCCCCCCCGGCAGGCCGGCACAGACCACCGGAGCCTGCACAGACCCCCTGGCAGGCCGGCACAGCCCCCCGAAAGGCCCGTACAGACCCCAGAGAGGCTGTACAAGGCAAAAACAGGGTTTTTCTTATTCCGATACCGATACTTTTTTTTAAGATTGGCCGATCCATTCCGATCCGATACTTTGAAGTATCGGACGGTATCGCTCAACTCTAGTAACAACGCTAACAATACAATAATTAAAGCAAAATAAGACGAAATAAGACGACCCTGCTCGTGAGAGCGTACAATCTACAATGAGGTGAGGGAGATACAGAGTACAGGTGTGTATTTACAATGGTGTATTTACAATGAAGGTCCAGCCATCTTGCAGGAGTGAAGGATGGATGGAGATAGTGAATGGGCTACGCACGCACACTTACACAGAGAATGACTTTGATTAGTGAATGTGATAGGCCGCTCTGAACAGGTGTGTTTTGAGGGAGCGCCTAAAACTATGCAAATTGTGGATAGTCCTGATTTCTTGGGGTAGAGCATTCCAGAGGATAGGAGCAGCACGGGAGAAGTCTTGAAGTCGGGAGTGGGAGGTACGGATTAGTGCAGAGGTTAGTCGAAAGTCGTTTGTCTACAATCAGTCATTGTACTAGCTACATAATTGTATCACTATTGAGCAGCTCAAAGGCAAGAGCACGAGGGGCAGCCAAAAACCAAAACAGGCAGAGATGCTTACTGTATAGACAGGCCTCAATACAAATGCACTAACAGGGTGCAGCGGACCCAAGTAAAATGGCAACGGCACAGGTGCAAAAATACCTAATGAAACAGCCAGCCTACAATCAGGGATTGGCCGTGTGGCACACCAGTGCAAAAAAATAATCCGTATGTGGCAATGTTCACACAGGGAATGCAGAGCATATGGTTCACAGCCTCTTAGTAACACCATATAGGGGGCTGCCCAGTGCCAACTAGAATGCATCCCGTGTGAACAGAGGCCACAGTTTACAGAACCATTTGGGCCCAACTGCACCCTGAAAAGATAAAAAGTGCACAAAAACAAGGTGCAGTTGGGCCCAAATGGTTCTGTAAACTTGTGGCCTCTGTTCACGCGGGATGCATTATAGTTGGCACTGGGCAGCCCCCTATATGGTGTTACTAAAAGGCTGTGAACCAGAAGCTCTGCATTCCCTGTGTGAACATTGCCGCATACGGATTATTTTTTTACACTGGTGTGCCACACGGCCAATCCCTGATTGTAGGCTGGCTGTTTCATTAGGTATTATTGCACCTGTGCCGTTGCCATTTTACTTGGGTCCGCTGCACCCTGTTAGTGCATTTGTATTGAGGCCTGTCTATACAGGTAAGCATCTCTGCCTGTTTTGTGTTTTTCTCAAATATTGGAGGATTCTTTCCTCTTTCTGTGGTTTTCATGTACGAGGGGCAGCCAACCAGAGAAGAGGTGGACCCATGTGGTCTTGTGCATGTAAAGGCAGAGATGTCTGGCTTAGTTGTGAAGTAATTGATATAATAAAAACATAAACAGATCTATAATCTTATCCATAGCAGACTGTATCATCATACTTAGAGGTGGTGTATCAAAGATTTTTTCCATCTTTTTTTCTTTCCATCTAGAGCAAAATGAGCACAGTTCGGTTCTAACATTTTCTAGTCCTTGTGCAATGCAATACAAGTCCCACAATAACATGAGAAAAGGGTTACTTATTCTGAAGAGACTATCTTCTGAATAAGCTATCGCCTTTGTACATAAATAACTTTACTTCTGGACATATTTGGCTTTTATCCTGCACTTTTACCAGTTTTCCTCTATGAATGCTCTGTCAGATGTGCATGAACTCCATTCCAGATTGAGAGGAGTATAGCTGCAATGAAGAGGAGATCCTGCTCCCTATCTCTGTCTCTCACAACTACACACAGAAACCCATGTAAATGGGCACACACACACACATTGAAGCAACAACAACATGGAGGACATTTCACAGAAGTACTGAGCATTGTTGCTGTGACTACAGCACTTGTACGAGATAGAACGTTTACGAGAAGTAGCAGCTAGGGAGACATAATGCACAAGTACAACACTGAAGTGACATACTGTATTGGAGGCAGGGCCGGACTGGCCATCTGGCAATTCTGGCAAATGCCAGATGGGCTGGTCCAGTTGTGGGCCTCAATGTCTGCTATGCTGTTAACGGTACCGGCATCCAGAAGGTGCAATTGAGACGCAGCATCAGGGGAAGGAACAACATGGGTCTATCTGCTTTCAAATGCCAGAGCTGAATTTCACTCCCAGTCCATCCCTGCTTGGAGGTACAGTGTCTCTGTGTGTCTGTGTCTCACTCTCTCTGCAGCTACTTCCTCATCCTCCCCTTGGCATAGACTTCTATGTGCAGCAGCTGTAACTTGATCTCTCAGTGAAGCTGAAAAAGAGTCCCCTCTCTATCTTATATGTACAATTGTTTTCAGTGAACTTAGAGTGATTAGTAGAGAAAGTGAAACTTTCCTTCAAAGCATTTTGTGAGCAACTTTCAAAAACTAATTTATCATTTCTTCACTAGCTACCTCGATAACATCCTCATGTAATTATCAGCAGTGATGAATTTCTGCTTAGATCAAACCAATGTATTTTTTATATCTAAGTAATGCTTACATTTTTCGCAAGTATAATATATTTTAGCAAACTTCTGTTCTTATTTGTCTTGAGCTATATATTTATGGAAAGTTGTTTATTATTTAGGCAGATTTTATAGGTATAAACACCATAAACTCATTTGTGCATCCAAACAGTGGATGGAAACAACTTTCAAAAACTAGTTTTCACCAGCTACTGTATTGTAACAGCAGGACCGTAATATTGATGTAATTATCAGTAGTGATCAATTGCTCTTTACACCAAACAGTTTTAAATTAGACAAAAGTATAATACAATGGTCAAAACTTTAGAAATGCTTAATTGTAATGCTTAATTGAAAATGTAGGAAAATCCTGAAATCTGTAAAAAAAATAATCGTAACATACTGTAGCAATACCAAAGGTGAATTGTTCCACTCAGATCAAGATGAGAAGTGAATAATATTGTTGAGAAAGTTCTTTTGATGCTAAATCCAAAACTTTTTGAGCACCTGAACATCCAGCAGGAATGACTATTTGTCCAGTGACAGGTAGCAATTCCATTTCTGATATTTTGAGCATGGGCTGGATGGATTTCTTTGTCGTTCAGGTAAGTGCCATTTTAGCAAAAAAAGATTTAAAAATAGGGTTTGAATTTCTATTTTCCACAATTGCTGAGCTCATGGAAAGACGAATATGAAGTTTTAGCAGACAAGGGTATATTTCACTCATATTTGTGCACCTTTCATGTAAGCATTCGGTTCGCCAACTAATAATATGGTACTATATTGGAATCATGTTGTAATAATTGTACATTTTACTGTTAGATTCTGATGGTCACTGACACCTTATGTCTCAGCAATGATAGGCTTGTCAATCAATTTGTCAATGGCTGAACATTGTACCAGAGCAACGTATTTAATGCTAAAAATCAGATAGAAGCAGTGGTGTAACTATCAAAACTGTGATCAGGCCAGTGTAGAAAGGGGGCCTGCCAATGACAACCCTGTTTTCAGCTGAATAAGTGTGTTTGGATGCAATTTAGTTGAAGTATATAAAGGAATGGGTGGTGGAACCACTGGGCCGTGATCCGAAGAGAGCCTGGAGGGATGTGACTAGTTGTCTCACCAAGTACGACCTTGGTTGCATCACCAAGTACGACCTTGGTTGCACAGCAGCTGGCATACCACAATCCAAGGAGGGACAAAGGAGACGGAGCCAGGTAGTATGACAGAACTGACCTCGGGTAGATGGCAGCTGACTCCCAAGAGACAGGAGGCAGAAATGGCCAGAAAAGGTGTAACGGGTAGGACAGCAGATGCAGGCAAGCACTGAAGGAACACTAGAGCCACAGGTATGGACAGGTCTGGCTGGTAGACAGATAGGCATTGGCAGGTGTGGACTGAACCGGATGACACACAGAGGAGTACAGGCAGGTGCGGACAGGACCAGTTGATATACAGATGAGCTACAGCAGGTGCGAACTGGAATGCAGATAGAAGCTGGTGCGGACAGACCGGTACTGATCTAGAATACTTGCTGGCGGTACTGGGGACCTGACAACTAGCAAGCGTGCTACAGGCTAACTAATCACATTACTCAGGCACTTCCATACCGGAGCAGGTGCCTTAAATAGTAGGTGTCCCCCCAGCTATTGGCTGGGGACACTTTAAGGCAATGAGCGTGGCCCCTTTACAAAATAGGGAGCATGTGCTCTAAATGCAGTACCCAGAGATATGGGAGCCGTGCATGCACCCCAGGCATTAGCAGAGATGGAGGAAGGAGGAAGTGAGGGACGGGAAACTGCAGCAGTGAGTAAGCCAGGGAAGAGGGGAAGCATGCCAAGATGCGGGCACTACAAAGTGTATTGGGGCACAGAAAGCACTGCAATAGCTATAGTAGCCACCAGCCTATTAGAGACTGGTTTGCCCATCCCAGACGTTGCCTGATATCATGGCCATGCACCGTCCTCCTCCTTGCGATGGCTGTGGAAGAGTAACATGGTGTTTTTAGACCAGTGTCCAAGGTAAATTGGTTGGTAACTGCCCGTAATATAAACTATAAGAGCTCGATTTAAGCAGGACAAATAGTAACATCATTCAAGATCAAGTCAGGGACTTATAGGTACTTCACACATAACGAGATCGTTAGCGAGATCGCTGAAACGTCACATTTTGTGACGCAACAGCGACCTCGCCAGCGATCTCGCTATGTGTGACCCAGAGAGGCGACCGGCCCCACGCTGCGATATCGCTGATCGTGCTCGAATGTCCTAGGCCATTTTTTGATCTTTGGTGTCCCGCTGGCCAGCATGCATCGCTGTGTTTGACACAATAACAATGATGAGCGGTCTCGTTAGCGACTCAGAACTCATGTTATCGAGGTCTGAGTCGTCAGAATAACTGCTGTGTGACAAGGTCCCAACGACCGCCGAGGTCGTTATACAGATCGCCGCATTGTTGAGTAGATCTGCCTGTTTGACAGCTTACTAGCGACCATGTAGCGACGTACCAGCAATCCTTACCAGGTCGTATCGTTGTCGGGATCGCTGGACCGTCGCTATGTGTAACGGTACCCTTAGTCACTGGTCTTTTATTTGGCACAAATCCAACCATTGACCCCTGGACAGATTCACCTTGGCTGTAGGACACTATCAAGAACATTCTCCCACTAATTGCACTACTTTTGTCAGTACTGAACCACAGTGCTATTTTTATATTCTCAAAAAACAGTTTCCCAAGAAGGCTTGTAGGGTTCAGCAGGTTCGCAGGATGCAGTGATGAGAAACGAGACTGAGTGTGGTTTGTGGAAATAACTTTTATAAACTGTAGCCGCTGGGGCTATATTGAGCAAACAAAAAGTATTAACAACAACCAGTCCACGCAGGGACTCAACAAACCTAACAACACTTTCTTATGGTAAATGCGACTAACCCAGTTGGCCCTGGTGCTATAAGCCACGTATGACCAAACTGGGGGGTCCTTATCTCCTATAGTAAACTTATCCTTCCAGGGGTCTGTCAGGATCACAGGCGTGGCTGCGTAGAGGTCGCTGATGCGGCTGCCTTGACGCCTCGATACTCCGGGATGAAACTGGGCTCGACAGGCCCTTGAAGAAACGATGCCGGTGGGGCGCAACAGGCCCTGAAGAAACGATGCCGGTGGGGCGCAACAGGCCCTGAAGAAATGATAACGGTGGGGCGCAACAGGCCCTGAAGAAACAATGCCGGTGGGGCGCAACAGGCCCTGAAGAAACGATAATGGTGGGGTGCAACAGGCCCTGAAGAAACGATGCCGGTGGGGCGCAACAGGCCCTGAAGAAACGATGACGTGGGGCACAACAGGCCCTGAAGAAACAATAACGGTGGGGCGCAACAGGCCCTGAAGAAACAATAACGGTGGGGCGCAATAGGCCCTGAAGAAACGATAACGGTGGGGCGCAACAGGCGTCTCCTTGCGGCTCTCGTCTCACCACAGAGTTATGACGCAGTCTCTAAATATAATATAACCGCTCACCAACCTCTGCTCAGGGTCCCTTAGCAAACCGGACGGGGGCCTTTATGGCCGCCGGTAGCAAGGTGGCGTCCCCAGGGGCCGGTGATGACAGGGCCGCAACTGGGAGAAAAGGCAGGGGGGCAGTGTCCTGACCGCTGTAACGGAATGGTCTGTAGTCGCAGCGGTCACTAGGGGTCGCGGAATTGTCACAGCAGGGAGGGAAACAACGGGAGCGGCTGTATGCGACCGTATGAGGGGAGCGGCCGCCGGTGAAAGTCTCTCACGTGTCACTTGTCGGTGAGTGCGCAGCTTTCCTTTCATAGACCCCTGTCGGTCTCTCCAGAACGTACCGTCCGCTCCCTCGGTCCTCTCTGTCTCACACGGCTTCCTGCCTGTTGCCCGGCTCTCTGACAACTGACACCAGAGCGCGCCCCCTGCTCCTTTTATCCTAACCCCGTCCCCTGTTGCCCTGACACCCTTAGTCATGTCTCTCCCTTTGTCATCCCCCTGGTGTGATTTCTTCAGGAACCCTGATGGCGGTCCCCTTGGTTCCGGCCCAATCACTATATGGGGGTCCTCCTCCCCACAGGCTCATAACCATCTATTATAAAAAAAAAGGAGATATAAAATAAATAAATTACACTTGGATAATAGGAACAGAGATCTTGGAAACAGTGAGTAATTGAACCACAAAGAAAATTAGAAAATGCCATCACTTACTATTAGTGATGGGCGAGTATACTCGTTGCTCGTGTTTTCCCTAGCATGCTCGGGTGTCCTCCGAGTATTTTGGCGTGCTCAGAGATTTATTTTTTGTCAACGCTAGACAGCCTGTATACATGTGGGGATTCCCTAACAAACAGGCATTCCTCACATGTGTTCAGGCTGTCTAGCAGCCGCAAATTATGCAGCTGCGTAGACAAATACTAAATCTCTGAGCACGCCAAAATACTCGGAGGACACTCGAGCAACAAGTATACTCGCTCATCACTACTTACTATACAATAATTAAAGGGATTTTCTGATTTAACAGAAGAAAGTCTCTCATTCATAATTACTATTAACAAACAGCAGCTGCAGAGATGGTCTCTTTGTGGGACTCAGGTTTGCCTGGACAGCCTTTAAACATAGTAATTTTTTTCCCCAGTCCATGAAAAAAGTTGATGCTCCAGTGAATTATTTGAAGCTGGAGAAGCTCGTACAGATCATTATGACTATATTTAGTTATTTTTATTGTTCACAGTGAATGCAGCTAATGTCTTCATCTCAGTGTCATGGTCTGTAGACACTTAAAATTTCAATGGATTATTATGGTTTTCCAATATGTTCATAAAAATTTTGGTGGTCTATGACTTTTGGATAGGTTTTTCTGAAAAAATAAAGAGTCAAGGACTTAAAAAGTAGGACTCCATGACCAGGTCTAACATCCACAGTAAAATGAACTTAACAGAAATAACATAATGCTCCATTTTTCCTCTGGTGATCCTGTAGGACAGGGGCATATCACCTATAGATGCAGACCACACAGTCACTGTGGGCCAAGTGGCACCACCCATCTCAACTCCCCCACCTGCTGTCACAATTTAAAAAGCGCAAACATCAGAGGGCACAGCGAAAGGTGAGTAGTTTGTATTTTTTAATTGTCAGTACTTCTGGGGGACTTGATGCCCTGTGGGAACATCATAGTGAGGGTGTGCTTGTCTGCTGCAGGGCTATCAAACTGTGTGGTTCCCCATAATGTGTTGGGGCAGCGTTTGTGCTTATACTGAGAGGAAGGCTTTGGGGGCCATCATATTGTGTGTGGGGCACTTAAACTGCATTTTGGGGCTATAGGGGACATCATATTTTGTGTGGGGCTATGGAGGCATTTATGGGGGGCTGTGGTCGACATAGTGTGTGGAGGTCTTACACTACCTGTAGGATCTGTGGGGGATATAATATTATGCATAGGGCCTCTCATAAAATGTAGATTGTTGTGGGGACTCTCATACTGTGTAAGGGAGGGACAGGACTGTAGTGGTGACCTGAGATACTGTAACATCTGTGTCCAGTTCTTCCCCTACAAAAAACTGTATTCTTCTCATCAACATACCTGCACCTCCAAATCCAGACTTCCCTGAGCACTTCCAGGAGATGACGGTCCCTCCTTCAGGCGACCCCCAGTAATGGAGACACAGTTCAGGTTAACGTGAACATTCTCTTCACTTAATACTTCACACGTTACATACAGAGTTGGCAAATCATGATATTCACTTGTTTCCTCATCTTTCCCTGCTTGGCTGTCGCTTCTGTGCAGTACACGCCTGGACCGAACCGTCCTAGACTGCTCCCCAGTTCCTTCCTGGACTAACCTCACCATGATGACAATTCCTTTCGCCTGTTTCGCCCCAGACTCAAAATCCTCAGTCACCAGGTTTGGTTGCCTCTGGTAAAGCATCCGGCCCATCTGTACCTATCTCATTGAAGCTCCAACTTCCTTCATCTCCTCAGTACAACCGACTCCTGCCCTAAAAGCATCCACCCAGGGGAAAAGTCGGCACATCTTTTCTTTCCTGTACTGATCCACTGCTATGACACACAGTAGCCGTGGGTAACGTAGGCTGCAGTGATTTAACGTTACGTGGCAGCCGAGCTGTCCGGGCCTACAGACCATGTCGACACTTGGGCACCCTGGCCCCGTCTGACCTAACTTCCAAGAAACGTCTATCTTACTACCCGGCATCCCCTTCTACACTCAACCCTCTAGTGGCCCACAACAGAACTACACTTACCCTATGTATAAGAACTATAATACTAAAGTGCCCTCCTCTAATATTCCCAGAAGGATGCACTTACTTACCCTAAACTGTACATGAACATCAGTATACATCACATTACATTATATACAGTATGACAGTATGAAACGCAACATAATACAGTTCTCCAAAGCATGGTAACACATATATAAATGTGGCAGTACCAAAAATGTGAGCGGTAATACATATTCCTATGTAGCAGTACTGCAAGCATTTATCGTAGACATTATCAACATTAACAATATGTAAACATTAACAGATCAAAGACAATAAGAGGAAGGGAAGCAAAGAGGTAATTCTATCTCAACCCCCTTACAACTGCATACTGAGTCTGCAGGGGACATTATGTTGTGTGTGGGGGCCCTCACTCTCTGTGGGGGTTTGTGGGTGACATTATACTGTGTGTGTGGGGCAGTCCCAATGATTGTTAGGACCAGTTGGGAACATGATATTCTGTGTGGGGGCCCTCATACTATGTGTGGGGGTTCTGGGGACCATCATACTGTGTATAGAGGGCTGTAGGGCCTCCATGCTATATATAGGGGAGCTGTGTGGATATCATACTGTGTGAGTGGCATTATGCCATTGGAGGAATTATACTAAGTTAGGCTTACTGTGGCAGCATCATACTTGTCTGGAGGCACTGTGGTGCAATCCTAATGTGTGTGAGTGAGGCGGGACTGTGGAGGGAATTGACTGTGGGTCTATTATGCAATATAGGTGGCTTTTTTAGGACATTATACTCTAAATTGTCATAAAAGGGGTATAGTTGTGGGTGAGAACACTAAGGGGCTTCAGTATTGCCTTTTAAAAGTTGAGAGGTATGGCCCTATCGACACTGCCAATTTATTTTGAGGGGGGAGGCATGTAGAGGGGTCTGCCAACTAGAACATTTGCCATGGGGCTCCATGATTTCTATGTATGCCACTGTTGCAGGAGACTATTACAAGTTACATCTGTTCACTGGTTGTATCAGCTGCTGAAAGAAAATATGGGCTCCTGTTATGATGAGTCACCGAAGGAGGAAAAAACAAAATACTAGCTAAGTCCAGAAAAACCAGAGAGGTTGGCAGCTATCGGATTGCAGACCCCTGAACCTATCCACAACAACTAGCAGTAGCCGTGGGGGGTTCCTACGGTGCCCTAGACCCCTCGAACACAGCCGGAGAACTACATAGCCTAAAGACAGAAAGGGGAAAAACTAAACTGCCCCAGAGCAGACCCCAAAGCAATAGGCAGCCCCCAAAATATAATGACTGTGAAGCAAGATGAAAACACTAACACAGATAGAAAGATAGGTTGAGCAAATGATGGGGCCCAAGCTAACTAAATAGGACAGGATAGGAAGCCGCTGTCTGCCATCCGCAAAAACCCTATCCAAAATGTGCCAATCGACTGATAGGAAAAACAGGCCCTGAAGTCGCTAGGCTTCAAAAGACTATATCAGCACTCAGGTATATTCTGAAGACAGAGCAAAAGATCAACAGATCAGAGACAAAAATGGAATTCAGCTCACCCCCGGCCGGGGATGGCAGAACTCCCAAAAAACAGGGCAAAACAAAAACAAAACTGAAGTGTACAAAGCAGAGCAGAAAAACTTAGCTTTGAGACGCAGGAATCAGACTGGTCTCCAAGAATCCAGCAGGATCACCAGCAAGGCAGAAGGGCGTCGGCTGCCTTATATCCAGTCCTCAATTCCAGCCACCCAGTCATCATCTAGCTGCCCAGGTGTTTGGTAATCAGCCTCACTACCTTCCTTCACCAGAGGAGGGAGTTCATCAGACCTCAACGGTGAAGGGAAAAATAAACTCACAACAGGCTCCCTCCTTAGAGAAAAAAAAACAGGATGGTCCAATGCCAACATATTCAGAGAAAGATCTCTGTTAACATGATTGCATCAGTCCTTTAAATGTAGGGACTGAGTATGTGCTTAGTACCGTGGCAAAAAAAGCATCCATAAAGGGCCTGTTACACATAGCGATATCGCTAGCAATATCGCTAAAGCGTCACCGATTTTGTGACGCAGCAGCGATATCACTAGCGATATCGCTACATGTGACACTCACCTCCGACCGGCCCTCCCCGCTGGCTATCGCTGATCGCGCAAGATAGGCCTGGTCCATTTCTCGTTGTCGGCTTCCTGCTGGCGCAGACGAGCAAGCCATGGATGCAAATGGAAGACATTCATCATCGCTGCGTCTGACAGGTGAGAAACGACCGCCGACCGCTGCTGCATCGCTCATGAGATCTGCCTGTGTGGCAGCTAACTAGCGACCATTTAGCGATGCACCAGCGATCCTGACTGGGTCATATCGTGGTCGGGATCGCTGGTGCATCGCTAAATGAAACGGGGCCTTTACTCTCTAACACAACTGATGACACTAAAACATCCACACTGGAGCAGTTCCATATGGACGATTGAACAGTTTATCAAAACAAGGGATCTAGAGAATCTTGTGAGAGGACAGTGCTGAGATGATATCATTTTAGCCATCACGTAAAGTTTTATAGAAGACTGATGCTGCATTATTTATATTCAGTATCGACCAATCATTGATGTGAGTGACGCTATGAGTGACCTTCTATCCTACTATGTCATGTAGTTTTCATTTGCTTTGCGAACCTCATGAACAGTCGCACTATTTAATGCATTTTTGTTACTATAGGGAATCCTGTGTGTTAAATTTCCACAAGAAATCAATATTTTTGTATCTTTTGAAAAGTTAGAGACATAGCCCGAAATATTATATTGCAGTTACAACTTAAATGGCTGTTGCACCTTCACAGAACTTGATCCTATTTGATAGATAACCTGAGATATAGATAATTTGCAAATCATTTCATGTAAAAATGATGATGTCTTACTCCCCACATATAACCCACAAAAGAAAATCCTTTTAAAATGCAGGGCACCTAATATATTCCTTTTGTCTAATTTGATGTCCACTGTAAGCTGTCAAGTGTAATCTACCAGTATCAGAAGAGCCCCTCCGATTGATTACAGTTTGATTCTCTGTTTTTGCTCGTCTATGTCAAACTGGACACAGGCATAGCAGAGAAGCAGGCAGTTTCAGGCACTCAACTCACGGGAGGTGAGTATCAACTTTTTCATTTTATCGGGGGCCAAACATTAAGATCAAAAAGGGGTTGTCCTAATAGTGGACAACCATTTTAATAATTGTTTGATCCCCCTTCTTTCCCTGACAGCTGATTCCATACACACTTGAAATACCTACACAGGTTTTCAATAACTATTAGAGCTAGGCAGTGACTGTTACTCAACTCTCCTTACTCCAGCACCAGGCTCCACATATTCCTTCCTCAGTGGCTGGCTTCTATTACTGTCTATGGTAGCCCAACAGGCACCTATACTCTACTCTCTATGATAGCCCCATAGAGCATCTATGATATCACTCTCCGAAACCTCCTTAGACTGACTCAGGTGACTGCATGCCACCTGAGTATTCAGGTAGCAAGACCAGGCTGCCATTACTTTGCTGAAATCCCCATTGAGCCACAGCTTTTCTATCACTGGGCTCTGCCACAGCTTCCATGAAGTGTGCCTCTTGACAATCTCGTTTCAGCCTGTCTGTACACTAGGCTTTTGCTATGCCAAGGTGCCTGCCTGCATATACGCCTTTACTGTTCCAAGACATCTGCTAGGCTCTGCTATATCAATGTGTTTGTCTGCATATGGAGTTATACTGTTTCACACGTCGTCCAGCATATCCAGCTCCGCAATACCATGCTGATACAGGTGCTGAGCTGCAACTCAAGTTTTGCTGTTCACCTTCTAATCCGGCTTATCCAACTCCACTGTATCTCACTGCCCTAATGCCTCTGGTCTGAACTGCTCGTCCAGATATATGACTTAGCAAATCCACATCACCAAGTGAGCTATAACTGTGCACCCCATTCCAAAATCCCAACCCCTTTCCAGGGGCCCCAAAGGCAAATGTAAAAATTGTGAAAAAGGGTTTCCAAATGCCTTGGCGTTCGAAACAGATAGCACAATTCTCCTTTTCCATTTTTATATTTATTTTGCCATCTTTGTGTTACTATAATAAAAGTTCCAGGATTTCTGGATCTCGTGGGAAGCATTGGTGATTATCGCCACCAGGAATATTCCCTCGTTTTTTATAAATAGGTTAAATTACTTGTATCACCGGAACAAGCAGAATGTCATTTTCAGCAAGCATTCAAATACTTAACATAAATTCATCTTTGATAAATTCTGCTTTTTTTTTGTATTATTTTAATTATGTAATAAATGCTTACATTGCAGAAATGTGACTGTGATCATTTTCATCATTTCACTTTATATCTCCTTGGTGATAGTAATAAATAATTACATGGAAATAGATTTCTTGTTTTTATATTTTAAGTAGAGATGGAAATAAACACTTACATTAATATGATTCAATAGCCCGTTGCTTTCCAGTATAGTACTTGTTGTTAAGACTGATTTATATTATTCATTAGATCAGGAATCTTACATTAAAGGAGTTGTTAAGATTCCCTTGCCATAAACTTCAGTGTTAAAAATTAAAAAAAAAAAAAACAGTTGCTATCTTTTTTTTGGGGGGGCAGACAAAAAAGTGGTGCAGACTACGTTCTTCGTTCCAGCTAAGATAAAAAACAGCTAGAAACTGGATAGGAGGCAAAACAAAGATATTTTCACATCTGTTCCCATGCAAATGAATGAGTCCTGTGATGTAACATTTTTTTCCCATTTTTATGACCCCCAAAACAGATCCATGTGAACAGAGCTTAACCCTTTTATTGGTATCTACTGATCATCTGATTAATGAAGATGTAATTTTTGGTCATAAATTCACTGAGACAGGTGAAAGGTGTATCTATCACTATTCCTAAAAATACACCTCAAACTTTATACGGCATGAAAAAGATAAAGATTTGTTATTTAAATTATCTCTATACTAGAAAACTATAGTACTTGCTAATGTCTATTTCCCCAACAGAGGACAGACGCATTTTGCACTGAGTTTCCTAGGGGCTCTGTAGGAATCTTCTTGATATTATGGGTGAAGATTTCAATTATCCAATGGAAGCAGAGCTAAACACTTCATCCGGTAAGTACAACCGAGAGATAAGGGTTTCGCCTTTTTTTCTGCTTCTTACAATTCATATCATCTCATCAGTTACATTTTTCTGTCTCATTCCCTTGATAGCTCCCTGGAAGCTAATATAAAACCAATCCTGCCATGAGGCCATGCTATTGTGTGGACATCTATTTATTGGGGGTGAATGTTTGAGTAAATCCTATTTATGGAAACTCAATAACAACCTTCTTCAAGACCCAATGTGTATGTGTTAGGTGGATAAACATAACACCACTTCTGACTTTTTGAATACACATAGGTGGGTCACTACTGAGCCCCCGATCCATTAGGAAGCTCTTAACTGCGTCCTCAGTGGGACTTTAATCTCACAAGCTAGTAGGCTTAAAAAAAAACTTTTTTTAGAAGACATAGCTAAACTATTTTCCGAATTGACTTCATTAGAATTCCCCCTGATGGTAGTGATCCCCGACCCTGCTCCACTTCTTTTATCCTCAGTATTCTGAACTCCGTTGGCGATGTGGAAAAGAGAGAGGTACTCATACACATATATGATTAAGCTGTGAAAAAAAAAAATTGTTCCCTTCTAGTAGGCTATTAATGATCTTTATAATGAGGTTTGTTCAGATTCAGTCCATAGGTCCCCAGTGATGGCTCTGTTATCTGTTAGACAAGGCTCACTCCTTTCAATGAGAAAGGTTTTCTTCATATAAGCATCCCACACCACTGGAAGATCTCGCAGGTTCCCTCTCTTGTTGTGCAGCTAGATACCTTCCTGGACATTGCTAGGAAGGAGGAATTCATCTCTTAGGACCACGACAGTACTGTCCAGTTTTGCAGAACATTAAGTCCTGGGTTTCTACTTATGGAAGAATTTGAAATGCAAAAGACATGGACCGCACATCCAAAATTCATATGGTGATCTAATGCCGCTAGGCAAAAATGTAAAACACTGAAGATGAGGATCTCAGTTTAACATTCTAATCAAACCCCAAAACAGAAAGAAAATGAAAAAATTACCCCCCATAAGTAAATAAGTAAAAGCAATAGTGCATCTAAATAAAATTGGCTACTTAATAAACACCATTTTTGATCAAAAAAAGCGTTAAAGCCATCCCACCAATGTCAAGGTGAACCCAAGTTCGGGATGGTAATAAGCTTTAAAACTAAAACCTTACCGTGCTTCACAGTGATGGCCTGTGTAAATAATGGCTGAGCAGGACCAGGTTTTAATATTAGAGGATAAGACCATCCTGAACTTGGGTACACCTTCGTGTGATGGCTTTTACGCTTTTTTGATCAAAAAAGGTGTTTACTGAGTAGCCAATGTTATTTATATGTAGCATTGCTTTTACTAATTTACTTACAGAGGGGTTATTTTTTCATTTTGCTTCTGTCTTGGGTTTTGTTTGTTTCATGGCCAGTGTGAACATGCTCCTATTTTGCATGCATACCAACTTGTACTCCAGTTAATTTTTTTTCAGTTTCACACTCAGATCAGACTGAGCAGACTGTATGAAGCCCAGTGCCAGGTCACAGTGAACCTCTCAGTGGGTCCCTAACTTTTTATAGCCTTAAAGGTGCGGTGCAGTGCATCAACCACTCATCTAGCTATAGCGCATCAGCAGGGCGAGAGATCTGGTGCCTCACAGCACCCATGCTGCAAAGCTGAGTGCCCACGACACCAGGCCACACCACCCCATAGGCAAAAAACCACAACAACAATGGCCATCACACAAAACAGCTCCAACACCAAGTGTTTATTTCTCCTTCTCGATTTATTTTTCTTCTTTTTTATTAATAACTAGCTGAAGAGCCCGGCTCTGCCCGGGCATAGTAACTAACTGTGGTTAGTTATAGCAAATTATGATTATCCTCCATCCCATAGTCCCGTGCCAATATACCCATCATACATATCCACAATCCCATAGGCCCGTGCCCATATACCCATCATATATATCCTCCATCGCAGAGACGAGTGCCCATATACCCATCACACATCCTCCATCCCATAGTCCCATGCCCATATACCCATCACACATCCTCCATCCCATAGTCCCATGCCCATATACCCATCATACATATTCACCATCCCATAGTCGAGTGCCCATATACCCATCACACATCCTTCATCTCATAGTCCCATGCCCATATACCCATCATACATATCCTCCATCCCATAGTCCAGTGCCCATATACCCATCACACATCCTCCATCCCATAGTCCCGTGCCCATTTACCCGTCATACATATCCTCCATCCCATAGTCCAGTGCCCATATATCGATCACACATCCTCCATCCCATAGTCCCATGCCCATATACCCATCATACATATCCTCCATCCCATAGTCCAGTGCCCATATACCCATCACACATCCTCCATCCCATAGTCAACCATTATTATTATTATTATTTATTATAGCGCCATTTATTCCATGGCGCTTTACATGTGAGGAGGGGTATACATAATACATACAAGTACAGTAATCTTAAACAATATAAGTCACGACTGGTACAGGATGAGAGAGGACCCTGCCCGCGAGGGCTCACAATCTACAACGGGATGGGTGAGGATACAGTAGGCGAGGGTAGAGCTGGTTGTGCAGTGGTTTGGTGGATCGGTGGTTACTGCAAGTTGTAGGCTTGTCGGAAGAGGTAGGTCTTCAAGTTCTTTTTGAAGGTTTCCATGGTAGGTTCCAGAGTAGAGGGGATGCGTGGGAGAAATCTTGTATGCGATTGTGGGAAGAGGAGATAAGAGGGGAGTACAGAAGGAGATCTTGTGAGGATCGGAGGTTTCGTGCAGGTAAGTACCGGGAGACTAGGTCACAGATGTACGGAGTACTCAGGTTGTGGATGGCTTTGTATGTCATAGTTAGGGTTTTGAATTGGAGTCTTTGGGTAATGGGGAGCCAGTGCAGGGATTGACAGAGGGGAGGGACCGGGGAATAGCGGGGGGACAGGTGGATTAGTAAGGCGGCAGAGTTAAGAGTAGATTGGAGGGGTGCGAGAGTGTTAGAGGGGAGGCACAGAGCAGGAGGTTTCAGTAGTCAAGGCGGGAGATGAGGAGGGCATGGACTAGGGTTTTTGCAGATTCTTGGTTGAGGAATGTACGGATCCGTGAAATATTTTTGAGTTGAAGTCGGCAGGAAGCGGAAAGTGCTTGGATATGTGGTTGGAAAGAGAGATCAGTGTCAAGGATAACCCTGAGGCAGCGAGCTTGTGGGACTGGAGAGAGTGGGCAGCCGTTTACTTTAATGGATAGGTCTGTTGGGGGGGTCACGTGAGATGAGCGAAAGATGATTAATTCTGTTTTGTCCATATTAAGTTTTAGAAATCTAGCGGAGAAGAAGGATGAAATAGTGGACAGACATTGAGAGATTCTGTTTAGTAGGGAGGTGATATCTGGTCCAGAGATGTAGATCTGTGTGTCATCAGCATAGAGATGATACTGAAAGCCATGAGATTCTATGAGCTGTCCGAGGCCAAAGGTGTAAACGGAGAAGAGCAGGGGCCCTAGGACTGAAGCCTGCGGGACTCCGACGGATAGGGGGCACGGTGAGGAGGTGGTGTGCGAATGGGAGACGCTGACTGTCCGGTCTGCTAGGTATGCAATCCAAGATAGGGCCAAGTCTGTGATACCAAGAGATGAGAGGGTCTGTAGTAATAGGGAATGGTCCACTGTGTCAAAGGCAGAGGACAGGTCCAGGAGGAGGAGGACAGAGTAGTGTCGCTTGGCCTTGGCGGCTAGTAGGTCATTGGTGACCTTAGTTAGGGCAGTTTCAGTGGAGTGGTCGGAAGCCGGATTGCAAGTGGTCAAGGAGGGAGCAAGAAGAGAGGTGGAAGGATAGTTCAAGATGGACTTGTTGTTCCAGTAGTTTTGAGGCATAGGGGAGAAGTGATATAGGGCGATAGCTAGATACAGAGGATGGGTCAAGAGAGGGCTTTTTGAGGATAGGTGTGATTGAGGTATGTTTAAAGCTTGAGGGGAAAACACCAGTTATGACATCATAATGAGCGGCGGGGCTTGCAACCTATGATGACATCAGTGTTGCCATGGCAACCATTATGACATCATAATGAGGGGCGGGGCTTGATACACACACTTTTTCCCCATTATGTAGATAGGGGCAAAATTGTTTGGTGAATTGGAACGCGCGGGGTTAAAATTTCGCCTCAACATAGCCTAGGACACTCTCGGGGTCCAGACATGTGACTGTGCCAAATTTTGTGACTGTAGCTGCGACGGTGCGGATGAAAATCCCGGACATACATACATACATGCATACATACACACACTTGAGCTTTATATAATAGATTGTTATCTAAAAATAGTAGTACATTATTAGACATCCTGCTTTACTTGTTTGTTTATGTACCACAGACATCTTTTCTGATTTTCTTTAATAAAAATCAATGAACCGTAAATCTGCTGAGAGGACAGGAAATAGAAGAGTAAGGGCTCACTTAGACAGGCTGGCAAGTGTATTGCTCATTTGTTGGGTGAGACGATATTTATGCAGACTTGTAAACAGGACATGTGCTGTAGAGAATATTATATTTTCTGTGCCCACGAAAGTGCAGTTGTCCTGTCTACACAGACCATTAAATGACTGACGGTCGGCTTGCAAGTAGAGAAAGAGATCAAGACAATTTCTTAGTCTCATTCTGCAGCCAACAATGTGCAGAGAAACAAACAGCTTTAACAATCAAGGTTAAAAAAATTTAATGAACCCCAATTGCAAAAATTATTTTTAACCCCAAAGTACATGCATTTAAGTAAAAAAAAACAATGTATCCAAAGTTAACTCCTTTCGACGTTGGGCGTAATAGCACGCCCTGTTGTGAGCTCATTTTCGGGTTTGCCTCTGGCTTCTGGTGAGGATTATGGAGCTGGCTGTGCTGACAGAGGAGTGGTGAGTTCTCTATCTAGACTCCCTCTGTTGGTGAAGGGAGGTAGTGAGGCTGATCTAAATGGTAGAGACCGACCTCCTGAGGAAGAGGACTGTGATTGGACATCAGGAGTTTCTGAGTGGATATAAGGCAGCCGACGCCCTGTAGGGTTGCTGGTGATTTCTCCTGCTCTGAGGTCTGGCCTCCAGTTCAGTTCCTGTCTTCTAAAGCTAAGTTTTGCTCTGCTATTGTTCCATGAGATTTTGTCTGATTTACTTAGTTTTGTGTTCAGCCAGCCCCGGCTGGGGCTGTGCTGAATTTCCATTTTTGTCCCTGATTGGTTTGATCTCTTTTGCTCTGTCCTTAGAATATATCGGAGTGCTGATATAGGGATTTTGAAGTCTAGTGACTTCAGGGCCGTTTTTCCTATCAGCCGTGTTGGGACATTTTTGGTAGAGTTTTTGCAGATTGCAGCCAGCATCTTTTCTGTCCTGTCCTATCTAGTTAGTTGGGCCCCATCGTTTGCTCTGCCTGTCTTTCTGTCTGTGTTTTTGTTTTCATCTTTTTCACCGACAATACATGTTGAGGGCTGTCTATTACTTTGGGGTCTGCTCTGGGTCAGTTTAGATTTCCCCTTTCTTTCTTTAGGCTTATTTAGCTCTCCGGCTGTGACGAGGCATCTAGGATCATCATCGGAACGCTCCACGGCTACTGTTAGTTGTTGTGAATAGGATCAGGGGTCTGCAATCCGTTAGTTACCAACCTCTCCAGTTTTCTGGACTTAGCTTGCCTTTTTGTTTTTTCCTCCTCCGGTGACTCATTCATAACAACGCCCATGTCGGATTCCTTCCTTTGATATGGGCTCCGAGGTTGAGCCTACATCTTTCCCACCCTCTAACAGCCGAGGGTGTAATCATGATTCACCCACGGCTGTTAACCTGTTAAATGCCGCTGTCAATCTCTGACAGCGGCATTTAACTCGCCCTTCCAATAAGCATGCTGGAAATGTTGCCCATCAGTGACCCCACCACTTGATCGCGGGTCATCGATGGTTTGAAATGACAACCAGAGGTCTCCAGCAGGCCTACATGGTTGTCATAGCTGGATTGCTAAGAGAACCGCCCAGTGGTCGGTGCTCATATCAAGTGAGAATTTCTGCAACATACAGGCGATCTGATCATTCCCTGTGTGTAGCAGAGGTGATTAGACAACTGTAGCTTCTAGTCTCCCATGGAGACTATTGAAGCATGCAAAAAGTTAAAAAAAAGTTTTAAATATAAAAAATAAAATTCCAAATCACCCCTTTTCGCACCATTCAAAATAGAACAATAAAAAAATCAGCAACACACATATTTGGTATAGCCATATTCGTAATCGCCCAATCTATCAATATAAAAAAAAATTAACTCAATCGTTAAACAGAGTAACAAGAAAAAAAAGTCAAAATGCCAGAATTACGTATTTTTGGTCGCCGCTACATTGCAATAAAATGCAACAACGGGCGACCAAAAGATCATATCTGCACCAAAATGGTATCAACAAAAACGTCAGCTTGGTGCACAAAAAATAAGCCCTCACCCAGCCCCAAATCATGAAAAATGGTGACGCTACAGGTCTCTGAAAATGGCTCCTTTTTTTTTTTTTTACCAATGTTTGGTTCCTTTTTCACAACTTAAATAAAAAAGAACCTAGACATGTTCGATGTCTATGAACTCGTAATGACCTGGAGAATCATAATGGCAGGTCAGGTTTGGCATTTAGTGAACATGGTAAAAAAAAAAAAAAACAAGTATGGAATTGCACTTTTTTCGCAATTTCACCATACTTGGAATTTTTTGCCCATTTTCCAGTACACTATATGTTAAAACCAATCATGTTGTTCAAAAACACAATTTGTCCCTCAAAATACAAGCCCTTACATGGCCATTTTGACAGAGAAATAAAAAAGTTATGGCTCTGGGAAGAAGGGGAGCAAAAAACAGAAATGTAAAAACAAAAATACCTCCGGTCGTTAAGGGGTTAAGGCTTCTTTACATGGCCAATAACAGGCTGCAGGAAAACTCATAAAGGCTCATTCCCGATCGTTGAATTGCTAGAGCGTTGATCGGCGCTCGTTATTCATTATATATTTTATATCTTGCGATGTAAACTCTAGCCCTTCAGCAGGATGTGCTCTGACATGACCATATTATGTGGATGGATTTCTCCATGGGACTGCAGAAAAATCCTGAGACCTAACAAGCAAATTGCCTCTTCAAAGAGAAAGAGGACTTTTACTCTACAGCGCCACCTATTGGTAGTAGCGATCCTACAAGTCACAATCAACCCTTTAACGAGTCTTGTAATATGACTTAGGATAACCTAAGACCTATGACCTAACAAAACACTAATAACTTTCCCCACCTGGAAATAATAAAAAAATTTTGATTATGGGATGATTTCCAAATATTTCTCACTGTACAAAACTTTTTAAATACTTCAGCATGACATTGGCTATTGATTACCTTCTTCTGGAATAAAATTTCCTCAAGGGCCTTTTACAACTAATTCTGTTTTAAGAAGTTTCTAACCTTTTAACATAACCTTTTGAAGAAAACGATCACTGCTCATTTGCTAATACAAATAATCTTAGAGATTTCCAAGGTCAAGCACTTTATGTAATGTTGTAATTTCTTATTTTCCCTCTAATCCCTTTAGCTAAATATAACAAGAAAAATTGATTCCGGTACAAGTAGGAAAATTTAATGAGGATTCAAATCAAGGTGGGGATTCAGAAGATAAATTTGTTTATTATAGTAAATTTAATTTAAAAACTAATACATTTATATGCATTATTTACCTTTAGAAACATGCTCTTCTCTTCATTTACTATTTGTTAGTAAAGGGCAGTCGCCTCTTCTGAGTGGGCAAGGACTCCATCTCTAGCATCGCCTATTGGCTGTAGCAATCCTAATAGTCGATATAGACCTTTTAATGAGCCTTGCCACATGACATAGGGTAAGAAGTCAAAACAGAAACTCAACTTGCAGACACATGTTTCAGGATGTTTGCCCCTAAGCAGGAAATCTGATTTGGCTACTTGAGAAGCCTCTTATTGCCTTACACTGGGGATGGGCAAAAACCCCAGAACACTTGTCTGCAAATGGAGTTTCTGTTTTTGCTTCTTATTCTAAATCAAGTTAAAAGGCTCATTAGATGTTCGATATTGAACTTTAGGATTGCAGCTTCCACCAGGTCGCACTAGAGTTCACATCCTCTTCCCTTCTGAAGAGGCTATTTGCATATTTAAATCCTCAGAGGAGCATTGCATGGCCTGTAAGTGTCTTTATTTGGCTAAACGCTTTTTCCCCTTAGGTTGAGAGATTGTCAAAGACTCAGAAACCGTACCATACTAATAAAAAATTTAGACATGTCTCTTTGTTATTTCAAAAGTTTTGTCAAAGTGTAATTACATTTTGAAAGCGGCTTTTGGCTTTGGAATGTTGATAGTCTCAAATCAGGATAGACCATCAGAGGAGCTTAGCAAAAAGATTAGCAGGACCCTAATCCAGCCGCCTCATCAGTATTCCATGGCTGTTGGACCAGAGCTCTGCAAACTCCCTCCTACCCACCGGCATCCTTGGCTGCTGTTCCGATTAGTAGGCCCAATGTGACATCATACGTATATTACGCCTTGATGACAACAATAAAATCGCACAATCAGCAGGTAGATTTGAAGGGCTTTGGTCTCGTGTCCACAGTGGACTAGCTTCCTGCAATTTTTTTGCTCAACTCTAACTATTAGTATTTGATTGGTATTCATCCATTTGAAATAAATCAAGTAAGCAAAAAAAAGTATAATTTTCAAACTGATGAAAAACTGATATCCTTTAAAACGGAATTATTCATATCGGCGACAATAATTATTATTTATACAGATTGTAATGTAACAAGCAGATTTAACAGCAATCAGTTTTTTTTTAGCTGGACAACGTTTTACAGCTGGATCCAAGAGTCAAGAGTCAAACCCCGTCTGATCTGATAGATAAAAAAAAACAATATTAAGGGGTATACACATTATTTTGTCAGATGGATATTGGTGTGTGAATATACAATATATAGATACACATCTATTTGTATGTGTATTTCTATATCCATCTGTCTAAATCCTGTGTACACCCCTTCCTTTATTTTTTACCGATACCAGATTAGTGGGGATCTGACTCTTTGCTCACTCACCGATCAGCTGATTAAATGATACACCATCAATATTACTGTCTGGCAAAAACCCTTCAAAGTCAATTTCTGCTAAAGAATCAGCTATAAATTGAAAAAATCCCTTATTCAAGCATATCCAATGAGAGATTCTATGAGACACGTCCGCCCGCCTGCACAGCAAACGCCATAAATTTACTTAAAAGCCTCTTCAGAAAGATGGGATTCTTCTTATCTTTTTCCTATTTGCTAAAGATCCTACTTATTGTAGTGGAATATCTATAATTGTAGAGCCTTTATTCCTGGAGTTTTAGACTTGAGAGGAATACTGTAGTCATTTTAAATGACATCAAGGATTCTTCGTGCTTTGGAAACATCAGGATAATTGCTTCTAATGAATTATTGATTACCTAGCCATTCACATTTCGTTTCTCGAAAATACACCATGTTGAAATAATAAGGATAATCATTGGAGAAATCATTCATCATTAATATAGTGTAGTTTGTGTTCTATTTCCTAAATTTTTATTATAATGTCATATCTGAGCTGTGATCCCCCAGTGCATGGACTTTGTTTAGCAGGAGCCCTTGAAAAATCATGTTGAGGCGAAACCATTCAAGCGGAATACATCTGAAGTTTCAATTGATCTGCTGATTTTAACTACATATCCTATGAGTATAAGATTGCAAAGACTTGCAATCAGGATCTATGTAGAGTATTTCTTCTTTTTTTCAAGTAGAGTATCCAACATCCATCTTACATAGTTTGCATTTCTAACACTAGCACCAAACCTACTTAAACCATTTAAAATGATGCAGATGTTCCAAACATGATGTATGATGAAGTCAATGATAACAATATTCCTGGTGCTCTAGGTCAGTGCAGACTTTAATATACACATCCTATGTGACCTATAATAGTGAAGGGGCTAATGCCAATTTGCCCCTCAGTCCACAGTAGGGTTGAGTTGAACTTATTTGCTAACAGACTCCCAGTTGTAGCCATTAGCATGGTTATTAATGCCATCTTAAGTGGCCTAGGATAGCGTTAACTTTGATTTCAATATTTTAAGTAATGGTTGATGCCCATTTACCCGGTGGTCTAGACTAATAAAGGGTGATCTTCTGGTTTAAATCCCCACCCTGGTTAGTAATAACATGTCTCGTGGTCTAGGACAGTTTAGACTTTGGTACCAACACACTTGGTGACCTAAGATCATAAATTGGTGATGCCAGTTTTCCTGGTGGTCTAGAGTGGTACAGGTATTAGTCATGTCTGCCCATCGCCCCAAACAGTTTAAACCCTTTCCTTCATATGTATAAATAAAAATGTAAATGTCCATTTGTTCAAAATCTGAAATCTCTGAAAGTTCCTAATCGATGGATGTGAAATTTTGACACAACTTTGCTAACGAATACGAGCGTGTTTTTATATACCTACGATATAGTTGGCACACCTGTGACAGGTAAAAATATGCATTTTTTGAACAGCACATTGAAACTCCCATGTGCAACATTTCCAAAGCATTCTGCATAGGAAAAGTTTTTTGTCCGGCATGGGAAAAGTATTGCAGAGATGCAAACTTATTGTTTGGGATGAATGTACAATGGCGTACAAAAAAAAATCGCTCGAGTCTCTTGATCAATCATTGAAAGATTTGAGCGGAAACATCAGACCATTTGGGAACGCATTAATATTGTTTGCAGGAGATTTCAGACAAACATTACAAGTAATTCCTCGATACACACCAGCGGACTAAATAAATGCTTGCCTGAAATACTCTACTTTGTGGCGACACGTAAAGACATTAAAATTAACATTCAAATATGCAAAACGATCAATCAGGTGAGATACTCTTACATCAATTGCTGGAAATTAGGAGCGGAAAGGTGACAGTTGATCTGACCCTTAGGACGAATTTCATTGCCCCATAACTTCTGCAATTTAGTGGTGTCAAAAGAAGAATTGACTGAAAAAGTATTTCCCAATATTCAAACCAATTCTAAGAATCACAATTGGCTGAGTGAACGACCAAGAACAAAGACGTCTACGAACTTAACAGTATTAATCAGTCTCACATTCATAGCGAGGCAGTAACATACAAGTCCACCGTTGTGGAAGAAGATGAAGCGAATACTTAACCAACAGAATTTTTGAATTCACTCGATCTGCCAGGGATGCCACCGCACGTACCGCAACTGAAAATCAGCGTGCCAATTATTATGTTACGAAATATCAACCAGCCAAAGCTTGGCAACGGCACGCGGCTTGCAGTAAAAGAATTGATGAGCAGCGTCGTAGAAGCAACCATCTTGACAGGACCTTTCAAAGGTGAAGATGTCCTTATTCCTTGCATTCCTAGTATTCCAACGGATACGTCATTTGAATTTAAGAGATTGCAATTCCCAATTTGTTTGGCGTTTGCAATCACCATCAACAAAGCTCAGGGCCAATCTTTAGAATTGTGTGGTTTAGATCTAGACATGGATGGCTTCTCACATGGACAATTATACATTGCGTGTTCTAGAGTCGGCAAACCAGACACTCTCCATATCTCCCCAGACAATGGAACAGCGAAAAATATTGTATACCCACAAGCATTGTAAAAGTAAACATATTACAAACGTGCGTTTTCTCTTTTCTTTTTTTTTCCATTTAGCCAGACAGAGCCACAGCAACGCCTGGCCGGGTACAGCTAGTCATTAATGACTTTGTAGACCAGGCACAAATAAAACATCTCCTTCAATTTTCCTTCTTTTTGTCCTGAGTCCAATAAAAATAATTCAAAATGAGCATATAAAGACCACGTATGAAATGAGTCAGCTGAGTTGTTAAACTAAATGTTGCTGCAACCATAGAAAGGGTTGTACAAAATATGATCCTTTCTATGAAAGCTACCTCCCCAGATGCTCCTCTATGACAACTAGATGGCGCCTTACTGGTGAAGTCAACCTCACCGCTTGGGTAGCGCTGGTATAAATTTTGACAGCTATGTACACATTAACATAGAATTTTTTTCATTGTTCGATTGTTTCCAAAATGCAAAGTTAGCGACTTTTAATAAAGTTTTCAGTACAAATTTTCTAACATTTTGCTGTTGCAGAGGATCTTGAAAAGGCAAATCTCACCCAAAATTTCAGTAGAAACTAGTGCATGGTGCAATATTTTCCAGATTGACGAAAAGCGTAAACTCAACAACCCAATTAAAAAACATTGACCTAGTGCTGTCCGTGTGATATCAGTTTTTTTTACAGCCTTTATTCGGACTGAAAATAAAATTGTGTGGACGTACCCTTAAGGCCCCGTTACACACAACGATGTCCCAACAATCCCACCAACGATCCGACATGGATGGGATCGCTGGGACATAGTTAGGCTGATCGCTGGTGACCTGTCACATAGACAGCCCCTCCAGTGATCAGGACCAGTGAATAAGCTGGCATGTAGGGTAAACAGCAGTATCCAAGAGCCGCGTGGCTCTTAGTTACCTGCTGTTTACCCTAGATACCAGCTCCCAGCGTCACTGATCGTTGGTATCCCACTGCCACAGGCAGCAATGTGTGCTGGCCAGCGGGAGACCAACGATCAAAAAATGGCCCAAGACGATCCTGCACGATCAGTGATACCCGGCGGGGGGGCGGTCGTTGATGGATGTCACACACAGCGAGATCGCTGGAGAGATCGCTGATGCGTCAAAAAATCAGCGATCTCACTAGCGATCTCGCTGTGTGTGACGGGGCCCTTAGGCTGATTTCACTTGTGTGCATTGACTGAGTTGTGATTGTAAAGTACGGACTGGCCATGGGTTTCCTAACAATCTCATAGTTGTAGAGAAGCTATGGAGTTCGAGCTAGCATGTACATCACAGTCCATTCTCAGATGAGACCGTGATAAATGGATGTGTAAAAACAGCCTCAGAGATATCAGAAGGGAAGAGGATTGAGCAGAACTGCAGAGGAGGACAGAGAAAGTATCTACTTTCTATCTTATGGAGAACAGAGAAAAAAAGGTTATGGACTGGCAAGAAAGTGGCACGGGCGACACGGTAGCTCAGTGGTTAGCGCTGCAGCCTTGCAGCGCTAGGGTCCTGGGTTCGAAGGACAACATCTGCAAGGAGTTTGTATGTTCTCCCCATGTTTGCGTGGGTTTCCTCCGGGTTCTCCGGTTTCCTCCCACATTCTAAAGACATACTGATAGGGAATTTAGATTGTGAGCCACATCGGGGACAGTGATGATAATGTGTGCAAACTGTAAAGCGCTGCGGAATATGTTAGTGCTATATAAAAATAAAGATTATTATTATTATTATTATTATTAAAGCACGTGGAGAGGAAATAAATGCAGCTCTGGACCCGCTCTGATACGATAAAGCAACTGAAAGAAGCAGCACTCTGGATACACACCGACCTGACCTCCAGCCTATATTACAGGGAGGGACACTCCCACAAAAGAAACATGATCAGGCTGCAAACTGCACATTATAGAGTCTGAAAATGAATGAAGGAATGAAGATTAAAGAATGAAACTTAGTACAGCCTTATTAACTAAAGATAAACACTAATGTATCTTACAATTCTTTTTATCATGTCAAATCTGTCCATAAACTTTAATACCAACATCTATGGGTCATCAATGGGGTTAGTGACCATTTCCCTTATGATATTTATGGTCTAGATTAATCAAGAACTTAATCATACCCTTGGAAATGACCCTGTATAGAGTTTTATGACTTAATTTAGTATTACTTCCCAGTCCAACAAGTTTACTGTTTGCTGCATTTTCATTTTCTTTTTCTTGCTTTCATTCTTTTGTAATTTTTTACTGTTTACTGCTTTTTCATTTTTTTTTTCTTGCTTTGTTTCGTTTGTTTGTTTTTTTTTCCTTTTCTGGCCCATTTTAGTAATCACTTTTTATTTTCCAAAGCTGTCACCCAAATTGTAACTGTTAATAGCATATAATTGAGTTTGTCACAGCAAAATCTCTGGCGGCGCTCCAGACTAACTCTCCTGTAGGTTTTGCTGAGTTCAGCTATATTGCTGCTCTTAAATCCTGAGCGGCGGATATGGTTTGTGCTTGTTTATTGCGGGGAGCTGTGTATAGAGTCTGGTACAGAAGCGGCTGCATCGAACCTGAGGTGACACTTTATTCTGCAAGGAAGCAAAGAAAAAAATGAAAAATAGATGAATATTGAAAAATACTGACTACTACAGGAGTTCTTTTAAACTCAAGCACTTCTGCGTCAATTCTCCTACCTGCTCCGGATAATGTGAAATCACAGCTGAGAATTGATGTACATGTTAGTTATGGTTTCCGAAAATGTTAATAAAAGTGAGAGGTCATGACACGAGACCATCGGATCGTCTCTCGTGGCTCTCTAGAGCTTGTGTGAAAAATTTGCGTAGCTGCCAAATGAATGCATGCATTAATTAGCGCTCAAACCTTAACATCACTCCAGCCGTGCATTCGAGGCTGACCTGCGCGGGTTAGATTGGCACTTTTCCATCATTATTTTATGATTGTAAATGTAATTAGATCTCTAGAGGCAAATGATTACGGAGACAGGAGCTGCGTGATACAATGGGATGATCGCATCCCTTACTATTTTGGTTATGTACAGTCAAGGGTTGTGTAACAGACATTCTTTCATAAACAGCGCCACACTTGTCTACAGGTTGAGGATGGTATTGCAACGCAGCTCCATTCGATTCATTAGAACTTAAGTGAAATGACAAACACAACACGAGGTGTCATATGTTTTCTAACACTGTTTAGTGCCCTTAATGACAATACTAATTGGATAACCATTTTATAGTAGAATGCAACGATTTCCTAAAATGTCTGTTTCAGAAAATGGTTGTATTTTTTAATTTTTTTCTTAGAATTATCTTGCCTTGACTTTCTCTCTGTTATTCTTCCTGAAAAGGTATTACTAAATCGACAAATGAATGTCACCATAAAGCATCATTCAGGCATCAGTAATTTTTTGCAAAAATAAAGTCCAAATTAAAGAAGCACTCCTCCTCCTACTATCAAAGTTTATATCTTTTTAATATATTGCAATCATCATTTATATAGCACTGTGCACTTACAATTGCTCATTTTGCCTTTCAACCCAGATAATTCTTCTCTTTTCCATTAGATCTATGGCATCACGTGATTAAAAACTGACTAGCTGAATCTTTCTAAGCTCTATGTAAACAGGAGGTTTCTTTTTCCTACATGAGTAATCATTAGAACTACAATCCTACATCACTGCAAAGTCCCCGGCAGCCCAGCTCCACCTCTTCCTCAACTCTTGACCCAGCTGTTACCACCCTCCCTTGCTTTTACCTTGTCTCAGTGAGGTAGAATTGTAGTTCTAATGATGACTCGTGCAGGGAAAACAGACTTCCTGTTTCTACATAGAGCTTAAAAGGAGTCAGCTTTTCAGTTTTTAATCATGTGATGTTAAAGATCTAATGGAAGAGAGAAGAATTAGCTGGGTAGAAGGGCATAATGAGCAATTGTAAGTACACAGTGCTATATAATATGATGTTGCAATATATTAAGAGGATAAAAACTTTTATGAGAGTGCTTCTTTAATAATATGCAAAGTCAATTAATATAAGAGAAATCTAAATATATTAATATTTGGTGTGACCGCCCTTTGTCTTCCAAGCAACATCAATTCCCCTAGGTACATGCACACAGTTTTTGAAGGAACTCGGCAGGAGGTTGTTCCAAACATCTTGGAGAACTAACTGCAGATCTTCTGTGGATGTCGCTTGTACAAATCCTTCTGTCTCCTTGTCATCATACACAGACTCGGTGAAGTTGAGATCGGTGCTCTGTGGGGCCAGGTCATGACTTCCAGAACTCCTTGTTCTTATCTACACTGAAAATAATTCTTAACAATATTGGCTATGTGTTTGGGATCATTTATTGTCCTGCTGCAGAATAAATTTTGAGTCAATCTTACGGCTCCCAGAGGGAGTTTTATAATAGATAATTTTTTGCTTATATTTTTCATTATTGAAGACATCATTCACCATTGATCCTAATCAAATTTCTAATCCCATTTTCTGAAATGTAGCCCCAAACTTGCAAGGAACCTCCACTATGCTTATTTGCTGCCAACTCATTATTTTACCACTCTCCAGCCCTCAAGCGAACAAACTGCCTTCTGTAACAGCAAAACTTTGACTCATCCGCTTCAGAGAACCTGCTGCTGTTTTTGCATCATTGTTCCCATGTTTTCATGTATAGTTAAATCGCTTGGTCTTATATCCAAGTCGAAGGTATGAGTTTTTACCACAATTCTTCTAGACAGACTACCCTGAACAGTAGTTGGGTGTAGCTGGGTCCCAATGGTTGCTGCCTAATCTGAGCTGATGGCACTGCTGGATACAATTTCAATGGGAAGTAAGTATGATATGTATTTCATGGGCTGCACTAGTTTTCCTTGGCTGATCACTGCATCTATGGTCCTCAAAGTAGGCATTTTTTGGTGCTTCTTGAAAAGAGCTTGAACAGCAAATCTAGAAACCTAAGTCTGCTTTCAAATTCTGATGCGGTATAACTACCTTGTGTTGCTGTGTGTCTTGGCATGGTGTATGACATGAAAATACGGGTGCTTCACACAAAATTAGAATATCATCAAAAAGTAAATTTATTTCAATTCTTTAATACAAAAAAAGTGAAACTCATATATTATATAGAGTCATTACACACAGAGTGATCTATTTCACATGTTTATTTCTATTAATGTTGATGATTATGGCTTGCAGGCAATGAAAACCCAAGAGTCATTATCTCAGTAAATTAGAATACTTTATAACACCAGCTTGAAAAATGATTTTAACATCCGAAATGTTGGCCTACTGAAATGTATGTTCAGTAAATGCACTCAGTACTTCGTCGGGGCTCCTTTTGTATCAATTACTGCATCAATGCGGCGTGGCATGGAGGCGATCAGCCTGTGGCACTGCTGAGGGGTTATGGAAGCCCAGGTTGCTTTGATAGCAGCCTTCAGCTCGTCTACATTGTTGGATCTGGTGTCTCTCATCTTCCTCTTGACAATACCCATAGATTCTCTATGGGGTTAAGGTCAGGCGAGTTTCCTGCCAATCAAGCACAATGATACTGTTGTTTGTAAATCAGGTATTGGTACTTTTGGAAGTGTGGACAGGTGCCAAGTCCTGCTGGAGAATGACATTTCCATCTCCAAAAAGCTTGTCGGCAGAGGGAAGCATGAAGTGCTCTAAAATGTCCTGGTAGACGGCTGCGCTGCACTTTAGTCTTGGTGTGGGGAGGAGGACCCCCATATAGTGTTTGGGCCGGAACCAAGGGGACCGCAATCAGAGTTATTGAAGGAATCACAACAGGGGGATTACAAAGGGAGACATGCGACTGAGGTTGTCAGGGCAACAGGGGGTGGGGATAGGGTAAAAGGAGCAGGGGACGCGCTGAAGTGGCAGTTGGGGAAGAGAGGGAGTGAAGGCAGGACGCAGGGTGACTTGCAGGGGCACCGAGAGGAGCCTGCGAGGAGAAAGCGGGTGATTTACCGACAAGAGAGACGTGAGAGACTGTTCCCAGAGACTGCTCCCCGCTCCCGTTCTGAGAGAATTATCCCCGCTAACCCCCGCCTTGGAGAGAGAGGAACTATACCTCAGGTTGTGGCCGTGAGTACCGGTAACCAGGCCACAGAGACCTGGGCCCTTCCCCCCAGCCTTCCCCCATCACGCCGACCCAGCCATCGTCGGCCTCAAGATATGCCACCTTGTCACAGGCGGGATAAAAGGCTCGCTACCCTGGCTTAGGAAGAGACTCCTTGGTAAAGGACGGCTACAGGCCTTCTGGGGAACTGCGTCATCACCGCGCGCCACCTCCATCACTTTCTTCAGGGCCTGTTGAGCCCCAACGGCATTGCTTTCTTCAGGGCCTGTTGCGCCCCAGCGGCAGCGTTTTCTTCAGGGCCTGTTGCGCCCCAGCGGCAGCGCTTTCTTCAGGGCCTGTTGCGCCCCAACGGCATTGCTTTCTTCAGGGTCTGTTGCGCCCCAGCGGCAGCGTTTTCTTCAGGGCCTGTTGCGCCCCAGCGGCAGCGTTTTCTTCAGGGCCTGTTGCGCCCCAGCGGCAGCGTTTCCTTCAGGGCCTGTTGCGCCCCAGCGGCAGCGTTACCTTCAGGGCCTGTTGCGCCCCAACGTCCTCATTTCTTTCAGGGCCTGTTGCGCCCCAACGTCCTCGTTTTCTACAGGGCTTGTTGCACCCCAACGGTATTATTTTCCTCAGGGCCTGTTGCCCCACCGACATCACTTTCCTCAGGACAGCCGCCTCAGCGACCTCAACGCGGCCACGCTACCGAAACCAGCAGTCCCTGGAAGGCTAAGTGATACTATACTTGGTTAAGATTGTTGAGTCCCTGCGCGGACTGTTTGTGTTGTTCTTTGTTCTTGTTCTGTTCAGCCAAGCCCATCGGCTAAAGTATATAAAAGTGATTTCGAAAACCACCGTTCGTCTAGTGTCTCGTCACTGCATCCTGCGAACCTGCTCAACCCTAGATTGGTAAAACACAGTGGACCTACACCAGCAGATGACACAGCTCCCCAAACCATCACTGATTGTGGAAACTTCACACTAGACCTCCAGCAGCTTGGATTGTGGCCTCTCCACTCTTCCTCCAGACTCTGGGACCTCGAATTCCAAATGAAATGCAAAATTTACTTTCATCTGAAAACAACACCTTGGTCCACTGACAACAGTCCAGTTCTGTTTCTCTTTGACCCAGGTAAGACGCTTCTGGCGTTGTCTATTGGTCATGAGTGGCCTGACACAAGGAATGCGACACTTGTAGCTCATGTCCTGGATACGTCTGTGTGTGGTGGCTCTTGAAGCAAAGACTCCAGCAGCAATCCACTCCTTGTGAATCTCCCCCAAAATTTTTGAATGACCTTTTCTTAACAATCCTTTCAAGGCTGCGGTTATCCCGGTTGCTTGTGCACCTTTTTCTACCACACTTTTCCCTTCCACTCAACTTTCCATTAATCTGCTTGGATACAGCACTCTGTGATCAGCCAGCTTCTTTAGCAATGACCTTTTGTGGCTTACCCTCCTAGTGTAGTGTGTCAGTGACTGCCTTCTGGACATCTGTCAAGTCAGCAGTCTGCCCCATGATTGTGGAGCCTACTGAAACAGACTAAAGGACCTTAATAAACACTTAGGAAGCCTTTACAGGTGTTTTTCTTGTTAATTATTCTAATTTACTGAGATAATTACTTTTGAATTTTCATTGGCTGTAAGCCATAATCATCAACATTAACAGAAATAAACCCGTGACATAGATCACTCTGTGTTTAATGACTCTATATAATATATGAGTTTCACTTTTTCTATTGAAGAAGTGAAATCAATTAACTTTTTGATGATATTCTAATTTTGTGAGAAGCACTTGTACCTTGCAAGACATGTAGAATAAAATAACTTAAGGTACAAATTAGAAGTAACAAGTAGAAGTAACCTAATGTAAATCAGTACAACAATGTCCCATATTATTTTTCTTTTGCATTGAGAATTTGTCTTTAACACCAGATGAATCTTTTCATCCCTGTTCTGTCGTAAACATGACATTTAGCAGCATGGAAATTTTCCTAAATGATAATCTGATGTTTAATTGGTCAGAAAGCTCATTTCCCTATAGAGCTCGCTCAGTCTTCCCCTCCTTTTGCTTCCTTTTTATACTGGCTCACATTATAACATCACAGAGAAATAAGAAATGATGACTTGAGTTGCAGTTTGTGTCTCTGTGGTTTATGTAGGAGCCATTTCCATTTTTTGCAATGTGGATGTTTAGATGCAGATTGCTTAGAGTTATTAACATTAGTTATGAGTGAGATTTTTATGCACAGCAGCAAGATTGAGAACCATACAAAATTTGGGCAAAGGAATCATAAAAATAATACACACTGCGACCCTTATTCCATACTCTATGTGACTGGAAAGCTGTGAATCCTCACGACGCACAGTGCGTGATGTCAGATTTCGCCGGTACCAACGCCGTGAGTGGGCGGTCATGTGACTGCAGGAATGCAAGTTGAATACTTCTAGCCACACTCCAACCTCACTAAATTGACTTGTGTTGTGCGGGGCCTCGCCCATTTGGTCGTCGCATGACCTAGAGGAGAGAGAGGACCTCGCAGACTATAAGAGCTTACACTGTACAGGAGAGAGAGAGGACCCCGCTGACCATAAGAGCTTACACTCTACAGGAGAGAGAGAGGACCCCGCTGACCATAAGAGCTTACACTCTACAGGAGAGAGAGAGGACCCCGCTGACCATAAGAGCTTACACTCTACAGGAGAGAGACTTACCCAGTGATTCTTGAAATGGAAACTGACTGCCCTACAAACTGTGCTCCACTGGAAACCACTGATAGAGGTTGGCGCAGATACTGACCAACACTGTACAAGGTGTGATAATCCGCTAGATTTCTTTGCTGGAGGGCATTATGGGGAGGCCCACGTGGCAGCGCAACAGCCCACTCTCTCTGATGCTTCAGCAGTGTGGGTAATGGTGCCGGGCAAGTTTTGTTTTCTTTTCTTTTGCAAACCACAAAACGAATCTCAAAATGTCCGGCACAAACCTTCGCACAAACCCCAAACTTTTCAAGCTTGCTCATCTCTCCTTGGGATGTGGGCACTTTTGGTAAGTGTCATGGAGCTGTTCCATGCAGGTCCATTATATCTGCTGATCGACACATGTTCAGACAAGTATGAGTACTGTAGATGTGACGTCACCTGCTAATCCTTTTGAAGCAGAAGTGAGCGGAGCTGAAAAACTCCACAATTTATTTTTATTTATTTTACTCACTTATATAGCACCATTAATTCCACAGCGCTTTACAGACATTATCATCACTGTCCCCATTGGGGCTCAGATTAACTATCATTATGTCTTTGGAATGAGGGAGGAAACCGGTGAACCCAGAGGAAACCCATGCAAACACGGGGAGAACATACAAACTCCTTGCAGATGTTGTCCTCGGTGAGATTTGAACCCAGGAACTCAGCGCTGCAAGTCTGCAGTACTAACCACTGAGCCACCATACAATGCTAACTACTGAGCCACCACGTTGCCCTACATCTAAACAAATTGTAAGTGGGTCGCCCTCGCACACCCAGGGCAGCGGGGTACTCGGTACCTGGCCGGTGACAAGGTGGGAATGTGTCACAGCAGCGGTGACCCGGTCCGTGGCGTGGCCCCGGGTGCCCAATATCAATGGCGGTGATGTTAATGGTGCTAAAGTTTATTAGAATAGTTCATGACGCCACCCGTGGTGTTTGGCAAGTAAGATGTTGAGCCAATGTTGCATGCAGATCCGCTGGGACTGATGGTGTGGTGCAGCAAAGATGGTGTAGCTCCCCACAGGTGGAGCTGTAGTCCCAGGGCAGTGTAGGTGCAATGGATGAGGAGAGGCGCAGAATGGTATGGAGGCTGGTGCCCAGGTGTAGTGGTGCGGGAATAACTGGAGAACACCAGAGTATGCGGTTCCAAAGCTTTACTCACTGTTTGCAGTTCACTCAACTGCCTGCCTCCGTACTGTGTTCTCCAGGTCAGGGTTCCAGCCAACCTTCAGGTGGGATAGGATTCTCCCTTCCACACTCCGCCAACATGTACCTTACTGAACGACTCCTCCAATTTGCCTTTAGGTGCAAAGCACTCCAGTACTTAGTTTCCCTGGAATGCTTCTCTCTAGGTGTTCCTAGTCTTTACTTGTATGACAGACAGCTGTTGCCTGCTTCGGGGACTCCTCACTGCGTCCCAGCTCTCTATTCAGTTGCTGTTGTGTCCCAAGTCTATGGTGGGAGCAAGGCGTTAGCGGCTCACTACTCCTCCGGTGTCTGTTGCCGGACATAAAGATCCAATCAACCTCGGGGACCGGGCCCCGGCCTTTGCGATCTCTGGACTGGAAGGGTTCTCTATCTTTCTTCAACCAGCTTCCCACCGTCTTTCTATTCTTCTTTGTTCCGATCTGTTCTCTCTCTCTTATGGAAGGTTAGGTTATCAATCATATCAGTCTCTTTCTCTGGTCTTTCTCGTGCCAGCAGCCCAGATCACTGGGACCTGCTGCAGCACGTCCCTCAGACACCCATCTTCTCTCTTCTCTCTCCTCTAACCAACTAACTTCTAACTTTCACTCTTCCCACTCTTTTGTATCATCTCTCTCCACCCGCCTCCCAGCACATCTCGTGTTACGAAGCAGGGTTCCACGAGGGGTGCTCTGCTAACCCCCAGCCTGAAGCTGTTAGGTGGCCCCACTGAACTATCCTGTGTGTGGAATGCAGGTGTGGAGAGTGGTCTGGAGTTCCCACCCTACCTGGATGGTGGGGCACTACACCTTAGGAGAAGGTGCAGTACCTCTGTGGCGACTGAAGCCTCAGGGGCGCCACATAAATATAAAGGCCCCGTCTCACTAAGTGATCTCGGTAGCGAGATCGCTGCTGAGTCACAACTTTTGTGACGTAACAGCGATCTCACCAGCGAGATCGCTGTGTGTGACAGCGATCAGCGAGCGGCCCCCCTGCCAGTATCGCTGATCGCTGGAAGAAACCTCTGGACATTTCTTTGGTCGCTGGTCTCCCGCTGGCCAACACGCATCGCTGTGTGTGACAGGCGGGAGACCAGCGATCAGGTGTAAAAAATAATAAAAAAAATAAAAAATATAGTTATTCTCACCTTCCAAAGTCCCGTTCAGCCATCCTGCCTCTCTCCACGCTCCGGTCCCAGTGATCCTTTGCACGAATGACCGTGAGACTTTGTTATCCCTCGAGACCGTGACATCTCGCAGTCATTCGTGCAAAGGATCACTGGGACCGGAGTGTGGAGAGAGGCAGGATGGCTGAACGGGACATCGGAAGGTGAGAATAATTATATTTTTTATTTTGATTCTATTTTTTACAGCGATGGCAAGCGATGCCGGGCGATCGGCATCGCTGTGCTGATAGCTGGTGAAGCTGTCTGTGTGACAGCTCACCAGCGATCGCATAGTGACTTACTAGCGATCCTGACACCTTGATATCGGTGTCGGGATCGCTGGTAAGTCGCTTAGTGTGATGGTGCCTTAAGTCACAAGCCTAGAGACAGAATGGAGGGATGTAAGTAATAACATTCACATCTGATCACTCGCGGATCAAACTTGTCCTTATCTTCAATTATTCATAATACATGTTGGTCCGATACAAGACGAGACTGTTCTGTCCTTACAGCCACACGTTGGATCGCTTCCATTGCTCTGTGAACCTGGTGCTGCCTTCAGAAGAGAGGCTAAATGCTGCATTCTGCCATGTAGTTACCCTGGAGTGGCTTCTTTTGGAATTAATCATAAAACATTAGATTTATTTAATCCCCTTATTCCACTGCAACTCTGTATAATAGGCAATACAGAACAGAAACTAACGGCAAAATTCACTACATTATCCCCTTCAGGAGGTAGCCAATTTTTCGATTTTGTAATATTTCCTCCCCATAACGTTGTTATTTTTCTCACAAAACTCAAGATAAAAAGCGGACGGCACCGCTGTTACCGTGTGACTTCAAATGATGTGCGGCATACAGAAGCCCAGCAGTTGGGAATCTCGGGTGCCAGACCTGGAAACAGTCAATCCTGGGAATCCATGCAAAGAGAAAAGGTTGCACTCATCGAGATGGAAGTTTCACTGATTTATTGACAAATCATAAACATGTCAAGTCGGGGGAGTGACATAAGGAGTGCAAGAAAGGCTGACAACGGCCGTTTCGCGCTGCTCGAGCGGACCCGTTGAAGCGCTCGAGCAGCGCGAAACGGCCGTTGTCAGCCTTTCTTGCACTCCTTATGTCACTCCCCCGACTTGACATGTTTATGATATGTCAATAAATCAGTGAAACTTCCATCTCGATGAGTGCGACCTTTTCTCTTTGCATGGTTGTTATTTTTCTGTCCACATAGCTATGTGAGAGTTTATTTCTCGTGAAACGAATTGTAGTTTTAATGACAACGTTCACTATTCCATACCACACCCTGAATTATGGGGAAAAAATTCCAAGTTATGTGAATTGGTGAAAAAATTCAATTCAGTCATTGTTTTTTGGACTTTGTTTTTTATGTCTTTCATTGTGTGTCAAAAATAACCAAACATGATTCTCCAGGTCAGTACAATTTTGGTGGTATCCTTCACTTATATGTACAGTGGGAGAAAAAAGCATTTAGTCAGCATGCAATTGTGCAAGTTCTCCCACTTAAAAAGACGAGAGCGGCCTGTAATTGACATCATAGGTAGACCACAACTAAGAGAATCAAAATGAGAAAATGTGGCGCCCCCAGGGGTATGGTAGCCACACTGGCTTTGCCTTCCACCAGGGGAGGGTAATGCCAGGCTTGGAAGCAGTGATGGGTCTCTCCAGCAGTTAACATAATGCATGCAACACAGTTCCACTCCGGGCCAGCAGGGGGAACTCTGAACCAGGATTCTGGAAAGGGGTGTCGTCTGAGGGCCAGGAGGGAAAGAGATCAGATAGTCTGCGGAGGGTGAAGTGTGCGGACGGGAGTTGCGAAGCTGAGAGGTTGAGCTGCAGAAAGCGAGCTCCCTCAGCTTGAGAGCGCACAGAACTGGAGCCTGGTCTCCACGGTGGAACGGATACTGATGGTCCTACCACAGATACCAGAGGAGTAGGAGGCTGTAAATGCCCTGCTCCCAGCAAAGACTTGGGACACAACAGCAATTGACGAGTGAGCTAGGACTCAGGACAGGAGTCCCCGAGAGAGGCTACAGCTCTCTGTCATACAAGTAAAGTTCTAGGAACATCTGAAGAGAGGCGTTTCAGAGTAACTAAGTACTGAAGTGCTTCACACTACAAAGCGCTAGGAAGGAGACTGCACAGCCCTTCTGCTGAGAGAGAATCCTGATCTGCTTCCAGGCTGACCTGCTCCAATACCATCTGTCTCTGGACTGCATATACTCAGTAAAGGTACAGAAACTACAACCGCTGTGTCTTTTCTGTTCCCTACGCTTTCGGCACTGCTACATCCCCGTGCCAGCTACATCTACACTGCCCTAGGACTACAGCTCCACCTGTGGGGAACTTTACCATCTAAGCTGCACATACCATCAGTCCCAGTGGATCTGTATGCAGCGTTGGCCTAACATCATATTTGCCAAACACCACGGGTGGCGTCACGAACTATCCTACCATTAACTACATCTCCCCATTGCTTGGGCGCCCAGGGCCACGGACCGGGTCACCGCTTCTATGAGACATCCCCGTGACACCGGCCTGGTACCGAGTACCCCACAGCCCTGGGAGGGCGACCCAATTTGGCGTCACGAACAGGGTTACGGAGCCCGGTATCCCCGGGTCCTGTGTGCCATAGACTGTGTTTGTGAACTGTGTGAATTTGGTGCCATTTGCCGCCATTGCCGCGCTGCTTGGCGCGCGCGGGAAGAAAGAGGGGCGGCATTTGTGGGCGGAGCCTGCAGCAGAGCGCGAAGAAGAGAAGTGCCGCGCGGGAAGCTAGGACAGCGCGCGAGAGGAGGAGGAGCTGAGGCCTACAGGCCAGAGCGTCGGGCCTGCGAAGCTGCCGCTGGTGAGCTCCCGCAACTCCCGACCCTGGCTAACGTTAACTAGGGGGGAGAGAATGTCTGCGCCACAAGCCAATGCAGCGGCGGACGCCGCTGCCAACCCCGCAGTACCGCCAGGAGGAGCACCCGCCGCAGCGGTCCCCATAATGCCGCTATCCATGCCCTACATACCGGGAGCGGCCTGGCTACCGCAGTTCTCGGGTGAGTCACATACCCTGAGTGAATGTAAAGAGAGACTGTGCAGCTTGTTTAACGTTTACCCCCTGTCTGAAAGCCAGAAAGTGAATATCCTGATTGGACAGCTAACGGGTGCAGCACTGAGGGAGGTGAAAGCCTGGCAGGACACTGATAAAGAGACTGTTGCAAAGGTCCTTGCCAAGCTGAAGAGCACTTTTAACACCCGCACTGCAGCTGAAATCAAGATGAGGCTCTATGGCTGTAAACAGAGGGCACAGGACAGTATCAGAGACTATGCTCTTAAACTGCAGGAGGCACTGCGAGCAGTTAAACAAGTTGACTCTGACAGTGTAAAGGAAGAAGATCAACTGTTAAAGGAGCAGTTCATTGAAGGGCTCCTGTCCAGTACCCACAGAGGGCAATTATGTATTTTAACCCTGCAAGACCCTGATCTGGACTTTGCTAATTTCAAGGACAGGGCTATCCGGGTACTACAGGAATCCTCTGACAGCCGTCCAGCGCCCCCTAGGCACCCAGCGATCTCCTACCATGAGGAAGCTACATCCTTTCCTTCCATCCCTGTGGAGGCTGATGCCCAGACCCTGGATAAAGATCGAACTAAGGAGCTGCGTCTTCAAGTCAAGGAGCTGACCAAAGGGATGGCTGCACTCACCAGAACCGTGCAGTCCCTGCAGGATTCCTCCAAAGAAAAGGTCCAGCTTGCTTCCAGTCCAGAGGATGTCCCATGGCTCCGGAGGAGGAGAACCCCACCACTTCGAGGAAGGAACAACGATCGCTACAACCAGAACGGACGTCCCATCTGTTGCCGCTGTTACATCGCAGGTCATCTTGCAAGGTACTGTCCTTTAAACGAGCAACCCCTGGGGCAGAGGGCCAACCCCCAGGAGTAGGATCACCAGGCCCAAAGAACTGGAGAGCCAAGTATGTGGGAGGGAGACCGATCCTTCCTGTGGTGATTGACGGCATCCCGATGAACGCTTTGCTGGACACTGGCTCCCAGGTGACCACTATGCGGTATATTTTGTACAAGAGGTACTGGGCTGATTCTGAACTCACCCGTGGCCCCACTGATGAACTAACAGTAGTTGCTAGTAATGGGCATACCTTGCCACAGATTGGATGCAAGGAAATTACTGTTAAAGTGGGCCGGGTGGAGCTAAAATCACAAGGTCAGATAATTGCTGATGTTGATCGACGTGAATGTAATCCCATGATGACTCTTGGTACAAATGTAATTGAAAACTGTCTGTCTGAGGTTATTGTCTTGTTGCAATAGGTGGCTGAGACTGCTGGTTCCGGAGAACAAAGAGTCCTGCAGAAGGAGATCCGAGCCCTGATGCAAAGGCAACAGGTAGAACTCTCTGGTGGAGAGATTGGCAGCGTCAGAGTGAGTGATGCTTTTCCCATTGTGATACCCCCCAGATGTGAAATGTTGGTTTGGTGTCGGGCAGCCATAGGGCTCAGAGGGCAGGATTACCAGGCATTGGTAGAGCCAGTATATTCAGATAGCAGGCCCACTGTCCTGACAGCCAGAGGGGTGGTTGATGTACGAAAGGGGAGAGTACCTGTACGCCTTCTGAATTGTGGGGAGGAGGAAGCCACAATACCTCGGTACGCCACAGTTGCTAAACTGCTCACTGTTAATAACAACTCATTGCAGGCAGCAGAGCCTTTGGTCTCATCCAATCCGGTGGAGGACAATGGCCCTGTGAATCAGCTAGAAGAGTGGTGCCAGCAACTGCAGGTGGGAACTGACTAAACACCTTCATACCAGAGAAATGGGGTTTACAGAGTGACACAAGAGTATGAGTGGGTATTCAGCAAACACCCACTAGATTTTGGGCAGGCAAAAGGGGTCCAACATCATATCCCCACCGGAGACCATCCACCCATAAAGGAGAGGTACAGACCTATACCCCCAACACAGTACCAATGTGCTAAGAGTATGTTGAAAGAGATGAAGGAAGCTGGGGTCATTAGGGACAGTTGTAGCCCCTGGGCAGCTCCAATAGTGTTTGTAAAGAAAAAGTTTGGTACTATGAGAATGTGTGTTGATTACAGGAAAATTAACAGTATCACACATAAAGATGCCTACCCATTGCCTAGAATTGAAGAGTCATTAGCTGCACTTAAAACTACTAACTACTTTTCCACCTTGGATATCACCAGTGGGTATTGGCAGGTTCCCGTGGCAGAGGCAGACAAGGAGAAAACCGCATTTACCACTCCAATGGGTCTCTGTGAGTTCAATTATATGCCATTTGGGCTCTGCACTGCTCCAGGAACCTTTCAACGGCTGATGGAGTGTTGCCTGGGACACATGAACTTTGAAACAGTCCTGTTGTACCTGGATGATGTCATTGTTTTCTCCAAGACCTATGAAGAGCATCTGGACCACCTGGCTGAAGTGTTTGAAGCTTTGTCCAATTTTGGCCTGAAAGTGAAGCCTTCAAAATGCCACCTCCTGAAGCCTAAGGTACAGTACCTCGGTCATGTGGTCAGTGCAGAAGGTGTGGCACCAGATCCTGACAAGGTCACGGTCATCCGGGACTGGACGAAGCCCAGCAACCTCCATGAGGTACGCCAATTCCTTGGACTGGTAGGCTACTACCGGAGATTCATCAAAGGCTTTACTGAAATAGCCACCCCAATGCAAAACCTTCTGGTGGGGCAGTCCAAGAAAGGCAAGCCGAAGAATTCCACATTTGAATGGACTGAAGAGTTGGAGAGGTCTTTCACCAGATTGAAGATGGCTCTCACAGGTGACGAAGTTCTGGCCTACCCAGATTATGACAAACCCTTTGTGCTGTACACGGATGCCAGCAACGTGGGATTAGGAGCAGTACTGTCGCAAGTACAGAATGGAAAAGAGAGAGTGATCTACTATGCCAGCAGGAAGCTGCGTCCCACTGAGAGGAACCCTGATAATTGCAGTTCTTTTAAGCTGGAGTTCCTTGCCATAGTCTGGGCTGTCACCGAAAGGTTCAGGCATTACCTAGCTTCGGCCAAATTTACAATCTTCACGGACAGCAACCCATTGATCCACTTGAACACTGAACCTCGGGACTTGTGTGTGGTCAAAAACTTTTACCATTTGCCCAGGGATGGACCATGGACATTGATGATGGACTTATCATCATAGGACCATTTTTGAGCTTTTGGCTTTTGTACATTTTTCTCTTTTTCAAATCTTGTACAATTATTGTTGTTTAAATGTTTATATGTTGTTTTTCATGTTTTTGTTCAGCCCAGGAGTGCTGACTTTCACTAGGGGGGAATGTGGCGCCCCCAAGGGTATGGTCGCCACACTGGCTTTGCCTTCCTCCAGGGGAGGGTAATGCCAGGCTTGGGAGCAGTGATGGGTCTCTCCAGCAGTTAACCTAATGCATGCAACACAGTTCCACTCCGGGCCAGCAGGGGGAACTCTGAACCAGGATTCTGGAAAGGGGTGTCCTCTGAGGGCCAGGAGGGAAAGAGATCAGATAGTCTGTGGAGGGTGAAGTGTGCGGACGGGCGGTGCGAAGCTGAGAGGTTGAGCTGCAGAAGGCGAGCTCCCTCAGCTTGAGAGCGCACAGAACTGGAGCCTGGTCTCCACGGTGGTACGGATACTGACGGTCCTACCACAGATACCAGAGGAGTAGGAGGCTGTAAATGCCCTGCTCCCAGCAAAGACTTGGGACACAACAGCAATTGACTAGTGAGCCAGGACTCAGGAGAGGAGTCCCCGAGAGAGGCTACAGCTGTCTGTCATACAAGTAAAATTCTAGGAACATCTGAAGAGAGGCATTTCAGAGTAGCTAAGTACTGGAGTGCTTCACACTACAAAGCGCTAGGAAGGAGACTGCACAGCCCTTCTACTGAGAGAGAATCCTGATCTGCTTCCAGGCTGACCTGCTCCAATACCATCTGTAATCAGGACTCTGGACTGCATATACTCAGTAAAGGTACAGAAACTACAACCGCTGTGTCTTGTCTGTTCCCTACGCTTTCGGCACTGCTACATCCCCATGCCAGCTACATCTACACTGCCCTGGGACTACAGCTCCACCTGTGGGGAGCTTTACCATCTAAGCTGCACATACCATCAGTCCCAGTGGATCTGTATGCAGCGTTGGCCTAACATCATATTTGACAAACACCACGGGTGGTGTCACGAACTATCCTACCATTAACTACATCTCCCCATTGCTTGGGCGCCCAGGGCCACGGACCGGGTCACTGCTGCTGTGACACATCCCCGTGACACCGGCCTGGTACCGAGTACCCCACAGCCCTGGGAGGGCGACTCAAAAACAAATCCAGAAAATCACCTTGTCTGATTTGGCAAGATTTATTTTGCAAATTATGGTGGAAAATAAGTATTTGGTCACCTAAAACATGCAAGATTTTTGTCTCTCACAGACCTGTAACTTCTTCTTTAAGAGGCTCTTCTGTCCTCCACTCATTACCTGTAGTAATAGCACCTGTTTGAACTTGTTATCAGTATAAAAGACACCTGTCCACAACCTCAAACAGTCACACTGCAAACTCCACTATGGTGAAGACCAAAGAGCTGTCGAATTTACTTTAGGCGCCATTTTACCATACCCATACCTAAATGTTATATTTACTATATGTTAACTTTTATTATAAGTTAAATGGGGAAGAAAAAACTATTTTGCCATTTTAATTTATGCCAAGTCAACTGTATTATACAGACTGTTGCAATTAGAGGAATGCCTGAAAGTCCAAGTTACTCAAAGATTTGTCACGTTTTGTTAAAAATGTATTTAAGAAATATCATTATTATTATAATTGATTTTGTCCCATTATGTTTAAGTAACTTTATGGTAAAAGTATATTTGATTTTTTTACTTTTCAGGGCTTTTGTTACCCATAATATAGTGGATATTGGAAATGTAGCTCTATGTACCCGTACATTATACATAGCAGTGCAGTCTGTAGCTCAATGTTAGGGCTCATTAAGACGTCATTGACTTTCTTGTATTTTTTTTCTTTATCAGAGTTTCATCAGAGTTTCGGTCATCTCTTGTCCTAACCTCCCGAGCTTGAATCCAAGGAAATTAATTATTTAAAAGTAAGTTGTCCCCTGCTCGGAATTTGAATTGCAGGTGATCCTTTGGGGGTTTCCATCACAATCCGGTCACTTTGGATAACAAAAAATGGATGAGATAGTATAGAGTACATCTTGCTGACAAATTAATAAAAAACCTTGTCTGAACCCCAAAGGACTCATACTGACAGGTCAACCTTTTCCTTTTTTATCAATTTGGATAAGGACCCCAATTTTTTACAATCAAAATTTAATTCATTAGGTCAAGCACAAGGTGGCCACATATAAACATGTACAGCATAAACATCTCCTGACAGAGTGTCACAAAATCAAATTGTTGTTTTTTCTAATGGCCTTGATTCTAAACATTACAGAGTGTTACTGAACTAGTTAGTGTGGCGCCGAGACTGGAGAATATGCAGAAACGATCTGCTCACATTTATTATTAATGAATCACCAGTCTCACATCCTATTATAAAGGGTCAGGTGCAGCGGGGAACATCAGACAGCAAAACGTATGTCCAGAAACCATCACCGTACATTATTTACATGCCGTGATTAAATGCTCTTTACGTAAAGGAGGAGGCGGGAAAGGAAGAAGACCGAGGGTTGACTTCATCGTCTATGTCCTGACTTCTCGCTAAGACGATTGTCTTAACAGGGATGTAAGACCCTTTTTAAAACTTTGTATTGCATTCTGAGTTCTGGTGCAGAACAGCAGCACATCCTTGTACTAGACAGAAAAAAAAAGCATTGATTTAACCCCTTTATAACTTTGGGATTTTACGTTTTTGCGTTTCCGTTTTTTGCTCTCCTTCTTCCCAGAGCCATAACATTTTTATTGTTCCGTCAATATGGCCATGAGAGGGCTTGTGTATTTGTGGGACGAGTTGTATTTTTGAACGCCACCATTAATTTTACCATATCGTGTACTGGAAATCGTGAATGAAAAATCCAAGTGCAGTGAAATTGCAAAAAAAAGTGCAATTCCACTGTTGTTTTTTGGAGTTTTTACCACCATATTCACTAAATTCTGAAACTGACCTGCCATTAAGATTCACCAGGTCATTATGAGTTCGCAGTCACCAAACATGTCTAGGTTCTTTTTTTATTTAAGTGTTGAAAAAAAATTCAAAGTTTGTAAAAAAAAAAACAATGTCGCTATATTCCAAGGCCGATAGCATCTCCATTTTTCAGTATCTGGAGCTGGGTGAGGGCTTATTTTTTTGAGGGCCAAGCTGATACCATTTTGAGGTAGATACAGTGTTTTTTTTGCCCGTTATTGCAATGTTGCGGCTTCCAAAAAAAACGTAATTCTGACCAACCAAATCAGCAGCCATGTGCTGGAAAAGACGCAGGCTCAGCGCTGGAGCCCGCATGAAATGCTGGGACACGAACTACAACATAAGTATAAGTCATAGGTTATTAAGGGGTTAAAGGGATTTTGTCAGCACAAAATTACCATTCAAACCAAGCACAGGAGCTTGGTGTTCTTTTAGGGTAGCTAAACAGTTCAGTCTAATTTCCCACCTGATTATTTTAAATCTATCTTGCCTCTGTTCTTGCTCCTGTGAACCCAGAAAATTCAATTATGGAAGAGGCGGAGAAGAGAGGTGCAATGAACTGTTTGGCCATGCCAATGGTACATCGAGCGCCTGTACTTGGTTTTAACAGTCATTGATTGACTGAGAGACCCTCTTTAAGTGCCATGTAACATTTCATTCCCCCTATGGGGGTGCTGTAGCAAAATGCTACACTTGACAACTTGAATATGCAAACTGCCTCTTCAAAGAGGAAGATGACTTGAACCCTACTGCCATCTATAGGAAGTAGCGATCCTAAAAGACAATATCCACCCGTCAACGAGCCATCCTACATGACTTAGAATAAAAGCCAAACCAGAATCTCAATTTGCAGACACTATGTTTTGGGGTATTGCCCCTCTCCAGTGCAAAGCATGAGATCTGATTTAGCTAGGTGAGAGACTTAAGACTGGAATCTAAGAGGTAACATTTCTCTCTGTGAAGAGTGACAAGCCACATCTGGCATGTCAGAGTGAGGAGACTTATAGGCCTTGAATGCTCCTCTGGGAAATTTAATATGCAAATTGTCTCTTCAAAGAGGAAGAGGACTAGAGCTCTAGTGTCACCTATTGGAAGCAGCAATCCTAAAAGTCAATATCGACCCTTTAACGAGCCTTGCCATATGGATTGCCCAACCGTAGCAGCCTGAGCTAGAGCAAGAGACCCCAGAAATATTGGACTCTGGGAGAAAGAAAGAAGGAAAGAAAGAAATCTGGATATATTAAATTGTTTACAGATAGCACTGGAGAAGACAATGTTCATTGAGTTAGATCTGACACTTGTTTTTTACTAACTTTTTCCTTCTGAATCAAAGCGTGACCCAAATTTTACTCTGTCACAACTTTTTAATCTGCAGGATACCCTCCCTTTGTCTCCAAAACCATATAAAATGTACATACACTGAAGATAATGCAAAAAATAACCTGTTCAATTTCACCTACTCCTGCACTGATTAGAAGCACTTCACTATCATATCAAACTGTGCAGGTTTCTGCTAGCAGTGCATGGGTTAATCTGGTCAGTTGGAAGTTCCTGGAAGCTTTCCTGTTTTGATGGTCTAAGCTGTTGAGTATTGGCCACTCCCCACTGCTATATATACTCGCCTCTGGAAAGCAGGGATTGCCAGTGTTAGCTGCATACAGCCTGGTTCTGGAGTTCGAGGTGTTGGTTGTTTGAGGAGGTGTTTGGAGTGTTGTTCAGAAGACTGCTGATTGGTGATTTGTCAGTGTGCATATCCTCATCCTCTCCTATTTAGTTTTAGTTTTTCCTCCCTTTACTTCCCGGGGTCCCACCCTGTTGTTTGTGAGTGCATAATTGTATGATTGGTATCTTCATTTATCCCTGTCCGTCTTACCTTGTTAGTCTGGTTTGTGTATTCTTATACTCTACAACTCCCCACTTCCCTGGGTGGAGGAGGGGAAAGATAAGGTCTGATTTAGGAGCTCAGCAAGGCACAGGGCCCCAGCATCTTCACCATCTAAAGTAATCCAAGGAGCAGGGAGAGCTCAGGCACCCCTAGCTTTAGGGATAAGGAAGGAGCCACTACCGTGGATATCCTGCAATAGTGCTGTGACATATTATACCTTTGGTATTTCTTCATGCAAGTTTTACTCATGGAGTCTTGAGAAGTTCTGAAGCCTTTCTTTCATAGTTCCAAATCTCATGCCAAATCGTTCATTTCATGCTGGTCAAATCCCTTATGAACTGAGACATCTTCAATTTCAAAATCATCATCACATCATTGCTGGGACTTTGTTCTTCACCATAATGCTGTTCTTTAAAAGAGGGCTGTTCAAGGAAAAATGGCACTGGAATTTCCACTGTATGAACTACTGGAAGTATAGCTGATAGCAGACTAGGATACACGGTTTTATATTTATTTTTCTTCTTGCATCCTGAAGTTTTCACTTTACAAAAGTACCACTCACTGAAATGATCTATTGGCTCTCACCAAACCATAGTTATACCAAATGGCATCTTGTCACCATGGAAGTTCGGTTTCTGGTGCCTGACCTGAACTTTATTCCAAGAACTGTATCCAAACTTGAACCACAACCAGGACTCTGTTGAAAACAATGTAGACCTGAACATTGGAGCTGGAAAAATTATCTCTCTTTCTCTCCAATGGAACCCCCGGTATGAACCACCGAACTTTTAAGTTCGGATTCTCTCATCTCTACTTGTGGCATGTTCCTTTGTCCACATCTGTAAACTGTCGACAGACAGCTTGCAGTTCATGAGGTGCCCAAGACTTATCTTGATCACCAAAATTTACTGTGAAATATGCAGAATAGGATTACTTGACAATTGTGCCATTGTTCGTCCTTTGACTGGGAATGGTGAAACTGCTACAGCTATAACAAAAGGAATCAGGGCTGTTTAGGTGCTTAAGACAAAAAATAGCAGAGATAGACATGATCTGAAAGAAAGGAAATAAAAAAATAAATTCTGCTAACCCCTTGTATACAGATATTAAATCTATTCTTTACCATCAAAATTGCCCCTTTTTTTGCTCGAGACAATGTATCTGCAGTGTGTGGATGTAACATTGTAACAAGTGCATGTGCCTTTAATTCTAAGCTCCAATAGTGAGACATACATCGGAGGGTCACCACCAGTCACATAGTCGGCGACCACTACTCTTGCAGTCAATAATGTCACTATACTGCATAAGTATTAATTTATGACTCGATTCATCAAGACTGGTGTGTTAATATCGAGTTCTCCAGAGTAAGCTGCGCCCAAGAAAACTTAAAGAGTATTTTTTTTGTCCATAAATCAATAGTATATGTGACATAAAGAAACTTTTTAATATATCTTATCAAAGAATTTCTCAATTTACAAGTAAAATGTGTCTTCAGTGAATACCGATTTCCCCATTACTGAGATAGGAGATGATAGTTGGTGCTCATAAAGTACTGTAGAGAACTGTAACCTGTTGTTTCAGGAGAACTTGCAGCAGACTGTCTGTCTCGGGCTCTATCTCCTCTCTCCTCTCTCCTCTTTCCATAGAATTTTATAAGAACCAACTGCCATCTCCTATCTCACTAATGGGAAAGCCTATCTGCACAGAATACAGATTTTACCCCGAATTGAGAGTGAACGATCAGTCCAGGAGGGGAAAGAAGCAGATTTCTCCGATACAATATATTACAAAGTTGCTTATTTGGAAATGTAATATTGATTTATGAATTTGGCTGCAGTCTACCACTGGAAGAAGCTTTTTAGTCAAGGGCTATAGAACATTTCTGTCATAATTTACAACACTTTTGTGGTATATATTACAAGGAATTTTTCAGCTGTCTTGGCCACGTTGAGCTGTCCTGGACTAGAGTAAATTCGTCAAAAGTAGTTAAATTTTTGCACAACTTTGATTTGCGCAAAAATTTAGCAACTGTTCAAGCACCAAAAAAACTGGTGAAAACGTCTTGATGGATAGGGGTCTACGTGTTTTTTTCATATCAGTTTTATTTTCCCGTCTATGTCACTTGTTTTAGTTTTGCCATCTCACAAATATATAAGAAGCAAGAATTGAGTTTTTTTTGTAATTTCACAGTATAAATTTCCGATCAATATAGTTAATGTTTACTTCTAAAGTGTCACCCAAAGTTTTTCGTGTTCGGTCAGTTTTCTTTTTATTGATCCTAGCTTAAGCTTTCCTTAAGGTTTTTACATAAAATTGGTGCGCTGCTGCCATCTGGCGGAAACGCACTGCAATTGCAAAAAATAAAAAAGTAAATTGCTCTTCAGTTTACAACAAATTAAATTGGAAATAATGTCATGGATAACGTCAATGATTGTATAAAAGTAACAGAAGAAGAGTTTTTCATAAACTTTTGACTTTTTGATTGGTGAGAGTCTAATCGCTGAGATTGCTAAAACATAGGAGTAGATGCGCTCAGCTTGAAGACACGGCTTTGCTTGACTCTTCTCGCAGAGCGGAAAATTTGGTGTAGAGATCCATATAATGTCTATAGGTTTTCTATTAACCCATTCTGCTCTTATCATGTTATCTTATAGGCTATCTTAAAGAGTCAGGGGTGGACATACTGCATGTGCAGCCGGTGTGGCTGCCCCGGGTTCCAGAGGCTCCGTGGGGCCCCACGGGGCCACGCAGGGCAGCTAATAATGAGGGCAATCTGGCCTGTTTATCCTTCCCCAAGGCTTCGGGGGGCCCCTGGCCAGATTGCCCTCATATGCGGCTGGCAGGGAGAGATCCCTGTAGCTCTGCTGCCTACAAAAGAAAATGGCAGCGGAGTTGCAGCAATCCGTCCTGCTCCCTGCCCGCGCTTCCTATCTCACATCAGTCAGCCACGGCTGGATGACATCATCATTCAGCACTGTGGCTGTACCAGAGAGAGGAAGTGTCATGATCCAGGTTGGATCTGACAGAGTAAATGCACAAAGTAACCTTTTTTTTCCCTTGGCTGTGTGCCAATGGTGGTTTTGCCCCCCCGGTGGCCATTAGGGTCATTGCACTGTGGTGATTTCAGTTGTAGTTTTCCCCCCGATGGCCATTAGGGTCATTGTACTTTGGTTACCTTAGTTTATGCATGTAATTATGTAACAGGTGTGATAGCTCTATAAGAGAGTATCAGGTGTGTTAATCACTGTTGGTGATGAAGTATTCATTTGCAAGCAAGCCTGGGTGAAGGATGGTGCTAAAGAAGAGTCACAGGCAGCTCAGTGAGATCCCTGGAGTGTCAGCTATGGTGTCTGCAAGGAGTGCTGGCATGGCATGGACTCGCAGCTATGATGTCAGCAAGGAGTTCGTGCATGGGTTGGTGGCGTGGCAGCTATGGTGTAGAGCTGCACTCAAAATGCTGGACGGTGGTGCTGAGAGCTGGACTCAAGCATGCTGGACCTTTTGGCTGAAAAGCTGGACTCATTTGTGGGACGCTGTTTCTGGACAGCTGCACGCAGGTGTGGACTCTGTTTGCTCCAAGGCTGCACTATGGTGCTGAGAAGATCCGTTTCCGGACAGTGCACCCAGATGTCGGACATGGTGGAGGAAAAGATGCACGCAGGTGGTGGGCTCTGTTGCTGGGAGCGTAAGCAACAGAGCAAAGCTAAGTGGTGTTCCCCTGTTATGTCACTTTTCCTTGTGTGTGTTTAGTGCAGTGGTGGGATTAGTTTCCGCACCGACCAATTCCCTAGTGAGGGTTTAGGTGCAGGGCGAGTCAGGGTTTTGAGGTTCCTGATCGGCTCCCGGTGCGGAACCGGCCTAGGGAATGCTAGGAGTGTAGAGACACTGACTCAGGGGAGTGCAGGAGGTCTCCACTTCCCCGTTTCACTATCTCTGGGCCACCTTTGTTATTGTTACCCAGGTTTTCCCCTATTCCCTTTGTCCTATTGTATCAGTTACTGGCCTGCTGGCCGTGTCACTCAGGACGGGGCATGTGACAGGAAGCTGACGGTGATGCTGCGGCTGCTGGAAAGTGTGTGGAGAGGTGAGACGTGCTGTGTGTGTGTTGTAGCGCTGCGGGGGAATGTGCAGAGAGGTGAATGGTGCTGTGTATGTCTGTGTGTGTAGGTGGAGAAGACGGCAATGATGGGGGTGATGGGGAGAAGGCAATGATGGGGTAGTGGGGGAGAGGGCAATGATGGGGCGGTGGGAGAAAGCAGTGATGGAGGTAGTGGAAAGGACAATGTTGGAGGTGGTGGAATTGGCAATGATGGGGTGGTGGAAAAAAGGCAATGATGGTAGTGGGGAGAAGGCAAGGATGGAGGTGGTGGATAGGACAATGATGGAGGTGGTGGGGAAGAAGGCAATGATGGGGTGATGGGGAGAGGGCAATGATGGGGTGGTGGGGAGAAAGCAATGATGGAGGTGGTGGAAAGGACAATGATGGGGGAGGTGGAATGGTCAATGATAGAGGTGGTGAAATGAGCAATGATGGGGTGGAGGGAAAAAGCAATGATGGTGGTGGTGGAATGGACATGGTGGTGGAGGAGGAAATGATGGAGGTGGTGGAATGGGGATTATGGGGTGGTGGGGGAGAAAGCAATAATGGAGGTGGTGGAAAGGACAATGATGGAGGTGGTGAAATTGGCAATGATGGTGTGGTGGGGAAAAGGCAATGATGGTAGTGGGGAGAAGGCAATGATGGAGGTGGTGGAATGGGCAATGATGGGGTGGTGGGGGAGAAGGAATTATGGAGGTGGTGGAAAGGACAATGATGGGGTGGTGGGGAAAAGGCAATGATGGCAGTGGGGAGAAGGCAATGATGAAGGTGGTGGAATGGGCAATGATGGAGTGGTGGGGAGAAAGCAATGATAGAGGTGGTGGAAAATGCAATGATGGGGGGCTGGGGGAGAAGGCAATGATGGAGGTAGGGGAGAGAACAATAATGGGATGTGGGAGGAGGAGGACGGGGTATATATAATGGATTTAGAAACAGGGGAGGTGGAGGAAACCGTTATTATTGCTTATGTTTAACACAGTCCCTTAGTATATAGTGTACTCACTTATTATGTATAGCGCCATGCCTCAGTATACTATATATATATAGTATAATATATAGAGCTCTGGCAAAAATTAAGAGACCACTGCACAGTTTTATAAAAATCAGCTTCTCTACATGTCTGACACCCATTCCATTCCAGTGTCAGTTGAATTCCAACCAGAGTACACCTCATTTGACTTAATGTGCTTCTGATTAGGTGATCACCTGAACCAAATCTTATTTAATGAAGGAAAGTATAAAAAAAAACCTGCTGTGGTGTTCACAATCCTCTTGCAATAGGACAAGCTGGATGGCAAAACAAGGGCTAGTATTATTCCAAAAGTAATAGGAATGAAAAAATAACTTTTAACCATGCCAAAGGCGTTGAAAACAAAAGTCTTAAGTGAAAAAAAGAAGGGCTCAATTCTGGCTTTAATAGCTGAGTGATACAGAGAGCATCATGTTGCCTCCATCCTTAAAATTTTTAAGACAGCAGTCCATTACAATAAGGTCAAGCAGCAGAAATTGGGGACAACAAAGCTACAGACCGGCAGAGGGCAAAAACCACTCTCCACTAACCGGGATGACATCATCTTATTTGAATGTCACTCAGCAACCGCAGGGTTGCGTCAAGTGACCTACAAAAGGAATGGCAAATGGCAGCTGGTGTGAAGTGCACAGCAAGAACAGTTCGTAACAGGCTCCTAGAGGCAGGGCTCAAGTCATGTAAAGCTAGAAAAAAGCCTTTCATCAATGAGAAGCAAAGTAGAGCCAGGCTGAAGTTTGCCAAAGAACATAAGGATTGGACCGTAGAGGACTGGAGTAAGGTAATCTTCTCTGATGAGTCTAATTTTCAGCGGCCCAACACCTGGTCATTTAATCATTAGACAGAGACCTGGAGAGGAGTACAAGCCACAGTGTCTTGCACACACTGTGAAATTTGGTGGAGGATCGGTGATGATCTGGGGATGCTTCGGCAAGGCTTGAAATTGGGCAGGTTAATCTTTGCAAAGGATGTATGAATCAAGCCGCATACAAGGTTATCCTGGAAAAACAGTTGATTCCTTCTGCTCAGGCAATGTTCCCCAACTGTGAGGACTGGTTTTTCCAGCAGGACAATGCGCCATGCCACACAGCTAGGTCAATCAGTGTGTGGATGAAGGACCACCACTTCAAATCCCTGCCATGGCCAGACCAAGCTCCAGACCTGAACCCCATTGAAAACCTCTGGAATGTAATCAAGAGGAAGATGGATAGTCACAAGCCATCAAACAAAGAAGAACTGCTTAAAGGGAACCTGTCACCCCCCCCTGGCATTTTTAAGTAAAAGAGCCACCTTGTGCAGCACTAATGCTGCATTCTGTCAAGGTGGCTCTTTTACTTAGTGTCCCTTCCACCGCAGAAATAATCGTTTTTAAAATTGTTCAAAAATACCTGAATTTTGACAGGGGGGCAGGTCTTTCCCCCTCTGACAGATGCCTCGCATCCATGAGTCACTTCTTTCTTCAGTATTTGGTGCCGCCTCCTCAGTGTTCTTTTGAAATGCTGGCGCCTGCGCTGTACTATAGTTTCGTGGGCATGCGCAGTTAGCGCTGCCCGACGTGCCCGTGCTCTCAGATCACATCCCGGCATTCATATCGTGCAGCCAGAGATCCCGCCCCGCAGTCGCTTATAATTTATTCACACTGTGGGGCTGGGAATCTTGGGCATGAGAGCCGCAGAGAACTACTGCGCATGCCTAAGATTCCCAGCCCGCAGTGTGAATAAAATCAGAGAAAAATCAGACAAACTGAAAATTTTGCAGTGGTCTCTTAATTTTTGCCAGAGCTGTATATACTACACTATATATAGTGTAGTCACTTTTAATGTATAGCACAGTCCCTTAGTATATAGTGTACTCACTTATTATGTATAACACCATCCATCCTAATTTACATAGTTTCCACTTTTGTTATGTATAACACCATCCCTAATTACATACCGTCCTCTCTAGTTATATGTGGTGCTGTCCCTTATTATATAGCTTCCTCTGCTGTTATGTACACTGCTGTCTCTTACATAGTGTATTCTTGTTATTTTTGTTATTCACAGTGCCCTCTTTTATTATATAGTCCCCTCTCTTGTTAGATATAAAATGACTGCTGATGGAGGAGCCGGTGACCAGACTTCTAGTCCATCATCTCCTTCATTAGAAAATAAGCTTTCCCATGCTCCATCAGCCATCATTGCATTATATATCTAACAAGAGATGAGGGTATGTAATAATAAACAGGGCTCTATATAATCCAATATGTAAGGGATGGTGCTGTACATAACAAGAGAGGGCACTGTAAAAGGGATGGTGATATACATAATAAAGGTGACTATGTAATATATACATGGATAAGTGTGTGGCTATATATATATACTTATACTCTAAATATATATATTTATGTGTTGCTTTGTCGCCATTAAAGGAGGGGGGCCCAGACACATTTCTTGCACAGGTGCCCCAAGCTGTCAGTGTCCGCCCCTGTAAAGAGTAACCATTATCTTAATTTTTATTTCATAAATCAATAGTACAGATGAAAATAGATGGTGTAATATATCTTATCAAAGAAATCTGCTTCTTTCTCCTCCAGTACTGATCTTTTATCCTCCAAATTCTCAATTCATGGGTAAAAATCTGTTTTCAGTGAAGACAGATCATTATTAAGGTAGGAGATGACAGTTAGTATTTATAAGATTCTATGCAGAAGGAAAAGAGGAAATTTGTCTCTAGCTCCTTCTCCTAACCGCTAAAATAAAATCTTATCATCACCAAATGTCATCTCCTATCTTGATGAATGTAAACATCTGTTTTTACTGAAAGTAGATTTTACCTATAAATTGAGTCCTGGCAGATAAAGAAGCAGATTTCTCTAATAAGATATACAGTGGGGAAAATAAGTATTTGATATACTGACAATTTTGTAAGTTTTCCCACCTACAAAGAATGGAGAGGTCTGTAATTTTTATCATAGGTACACTTCACCTGTGAGAGACAGAATCTAAAAATAAAAAGCAGAAAATCACATTGTATGATTTTTACATAATTATATTGCATTTTATTGCATGAAATAAGTATTTGATCATCTACCAACCAGCAATAATTCTGTCTCTCACAGACCTGTTAGTTTTTCTCTAAGAAACGCTCCTGCTCTGCACTCATTACCTGTAATAATTGCACCTGTTTGAACTCATTAACTGTATAAAAGACACCTGTCCACACACTCAATCACAATCCAACCTCTCCACCATGGCCAATACCAAAGAGCTGTCTAAGGACAACAGGGACAAAATTATAGACCTACACAAGGCTGGGATGGGCTACAGGACAGTAGGCAAGCAGCTTGGTGGGAAGGCAACAACTGTTGGCACAATTATTAGGAAATGGAAGAAATACAAGATGACTGTCAACCTTCCTCAGTCTGGGGCAAGATCTCACCTCGCGGGATAAGGATGATTTGTGAGAACAGTCAGGAATCAGCCCAGATCTTCGTGGGAGGACCTATGACCTGAAGAAAGCTGGGACCAGTCTCAAACATTACTGTTAGTAAGACACTACACCATCATGGATTAAAATCCTGCAGTGCACACGAGTTCCCCCTGTTCACACACATGTGCGAGCCCGTTTGAAGTTTGACAATGGTCATCTGTAGAGTTGAGCGACTTTTGGTTTTTTAGGGTCGCGTTTCGTTTCGTGAAACCCGACTTTTCCAAAAGTCGGGTCGAGCAAGATCGTCCGATTATAGGGAAAAGTCGGGGTCGTCCCGAAACACGAAACCCAATGTAAGTCAATGGGGAATAAAAGTCGGCAGTGAGAGGAGGACAGGAAACACACCTACAGTGCCCATTTGAATGCCAAAAGCATCAATTCTTCTTACTTAAGCTTGTCAACCTTAATTAACTTCATAATACAAGTTACGCACTGAAAAATGGGGGTTATTTGGCTAAATTTGTGGGGGGGGAGGGATGGCTGCAGGTTTTCATGTGCCCTGGGCGAAAGAGCGCCCCTTTAACACATACCACAACTCATCATGCTCCGATACGGCAGAGAAATAGCGGTATAGTACAATGAAAAATACCTCACTTTTTACATCTCATGACGAGGCCCATCTATTTCTCCATACAAAATCATTGGTCCCATATAATGTTTGAAACAGTATATGATGAGCTCCACATAATGCTACAGTATATGTTGGTCCCCATGGATGAAGCTCCACTGTCTTATGGGCCCAAATAATGCTCCAAACATAATGGGCCCCATTTCTAATGCTCTAGTGTATAATGGGCCCTGTAAATGCTGCTCCAGTGTCTGATGTCCACCTTTGGAATGTTCCAGTGTATGGTGGGCCCCATCTATCATTCTCCAGAGTATAGTGCTCCCCAAAAATTGCTGTCCCAACATTGAAAACAATCAAATAAGTCTCCTCGCTAGGGAATCCCTGTACTTGTCTGGACAGGTGCTGTAGCTTGCTTAACAGCTCGCCAGCCGTTCTCACGCCCAGTATGGATTGCACGTGATTGCACAAAGGTTAGAAAGGGTACCGTATCCCTGGATAACATGTATGGATAGCGTGCACATTCAAAATATATGTCTATACAGCATGAGGCAGGCTCAGACGGTGTTAGGCCCAGTATGGATTGCACGTCATTGCACAAAGGTTAGAAAGGGTACCGTATCCCCGGATAACATGTATGGATAGCGTACACATTCAAAATATATGTCTATACAGCATGAGGCAGGCTCAGACGGTGTTAGGCCCAGTATGGATTGCACGTCATTGCACAAAGGTTAGAAAGGGTACCGTATCCCCGGATAACATGTATGGATAGCGTACACATTCAAAATATATGTCTATACAGCATGAGGCAGGCTCAGACGGTGTTAGGCCCAGTATGGATTGCACGTCATTGCACAAAGGTTAGAAAGGGTACCGTATCCCCGGATAACATGTATGGATAGCGTACACATTCAAAATATATGTCTATACAGCATGAGGCAGGCTCAGACGGTGTTAGGCCCAGTATGGATTGCACGTCATTGCACAAAGGTTAGAAAGGGTACCGTATCCTCGGATAACATGTATGGATAGCGTACACATTCAAAATATATGTCTATACAGCATGAGGCAGGCTCAGACGGTGTTAGGCCCAGTATGGATTGCACGTCATTGCACAAAGGTTAGAAAGGGTACCGTATCCCTGGATAACATGTATGGATAGCGTACACATTCAAAATATATGTCTTAGGAGGCAGGCTCAGACGGTGTCAGGCACAGTATGGATTTGACGGCCCAGATTACACAGCGGAGGAGCAGGGAGACGTAAAGATTGCAAATGCTGGGGCCCTGGCCAAGCAAGGGGGGCCCACTCGTGGGCGTCGGTACTGGCACTGGGCCCCTCATAGTACAGCGGTGTGTCTGACGGCGGGTGTGCACCACCACCATCAGAGACACTTGATTGCACTATGAGGGACCCTGTGCCAGTGCCCGCGCCCAAGAGTCGGCCTACCCACCTGTCCAGGGCAACGGCACTCGCACGGTGTCGTGCGGTAGGTGGTGACCCCGGCCATGGGGGGGGAGGCAGCACAGTTATGGAGTTTTAGAAAGTGGCATATGTTGATTTTGGACATTCAGCTGATGCAAAAGGCGAAATAGGTGAAGTACCAGGAAGAGGTGGACCAAAGCAAGCCATTTTTCTGTCACCCTATGTGTCATCAGTAGTGTTGAGCATTCCGATACCGCAAGTATCGGGTATCGGCCGATACTTGCTGTATCGGAATTCCGATACCGACTTCCGATATTTTTTCAATATCGGAATTCGGCATCGGAATCGGAAGTTCAAAGTTGATTGACAGACTGACGTCATCATGATGCGCGGTGTGTGCGCATCATGATGCGCCGTCATTTCGGGCCTTCCGGGGGTCTCTGCCGGCCTGCCGGGGGGCTGTGCCGGCCTGCCGGGGGGCTGTGTGGACTGCCCGGGGTCTGTACCGGCCTGCCGGGGGGCTGTGCCGGCCTGCCGGTGGTCTGTGCACCCTGTGGGGGTCTGTACCGGCCTGCCGGGGGGCTGTGCCGGCCTGCCGGTGGTCTGTGCACCCTGTGGGGGTCTGTACCGGCCTGCCGGGGGGCTGTGCCGGCCTGCCGGGGGGCTGTGCTGATGTCCGGGGGTCTGTGCAAGCATCGTCCGATGGGACTACAAGTCCCATCGGGCGATGCCTGCTACCATGACAGTGATTGACACATTAGCCAATGATGGGACAGTAGTAGTCCCATCATCCGGCTAATGTGTTAAATGTTAAAAAAAAAAAAAAAATACTACATACATACTACATGCATGCTACATACATACTACATGCTACATACATACTACATATATACTACATGCATGCTACATACATACTACATGCTACATACATACTACATGCATGCTACATACATACTACATGCTACATACATACTACATATATACTACATACATACTACATACATGCTACATACATACTGCATGCTACATACATACTACATACATACTACATGCATGCTACATGCATGCTACATGCTACATACATACTACATATATACTACATACATACTACATACATGCTACATACATACTACATGCATGCTACATACATACTACATGCTACATACATACTACATGCATGCTACATACATACTACATGCTACATACATACTACATATATACTACATACATACTACATACATGCTACATACATACTGCATGCTACATACACTCACTGGCCACTTTATTAGGTACACCTGTCCAACTGTGTGTTAAGACTTAATTTCTAATCAGCCAATCACATGGCGGCAACTCAGTGCATTTAGGCATGTAGACATGGTCAAGACAATCTCCTGCAGTTCAAACCGAGCATCAGTATGGGGAAGAAAGGTGATTTGAGTGCCTTTGAACGTGGCATGATTGTTGGTGCCAGAAGGGCTGGTCTGAGAATTTCAGAAACTGCTGATCTACTGGGATTTTCACGCACAACCATCTCTAGGGTTTACAGAGAATGGTCCGAAAAAGAAAAAAAATCCAGTGAGCGGCAGTTCTGTGGCCGGAAATGCCATGTTGATGCCAGAGGTCAGAGGAGAATGGGCAGACTGGTTCGAGCTGATAGAAAGGCAACAGTGACTCAAATTGCCACCCGTTACAACCAAGGTAGGCAGAAGAGCATCTCTGAACGCACAGTGTGTCGAACTTTGAGGCAGATGGGCTACAGCAGCAGAAGACCACACTGGGTACCACTCCTCTCAGCTAAGAACAGGAAACTGAGGCTACAATTTGCACAAGCTCATCGAAATTGGACAGTAGAAGATTGGAAAAACGTTGCCTGGTCTGATGAGTCTCGATTTCTGCTGCGACATTCGGATGGTAGGGTCAGAATTTGGCGTAAACAACATGAAAGCATGGATCCATCCTGCCTTGTATCAACGGTTCAGGCTGGTGGTGGTGGTGTCATGGTGTGGGGAATTTTTTCTGGGCACTCTTTGGGCCCCTTGGTACCAATTGAGCATCGTTGCAACGCCACAGCCTACCTGAGTATTGTTGCTGACCATGTCCATCCCTTTATGACCACAATGTACCCAACATCTGATGGCTACTTTCAGCAGGATAATGCGCCATGTCATAAAGCTCGAATCATCTCAGATTGGTTTCTTGAACATGACAATGAGTTTACTGTACTCAAATGGCCTCCTCAGTCACCAGATCTCAATCCAATAGAGCATCTTTGGGATGTGGTGGAACGGGAGATTCGCATCAGGGATGTGCAGCCGACAAATCTGCGCCAACTGTGTGATGCCATCATGTCAATATGGTCCAAAATCTCTGAGGAATGCTTCCAGCACCTTGTTGAATCTCTGCCACGAAGAATTGAGGCAGTTCTGAAGGCAAAAGGGGGTCCAACCCCTTACTAGCATGGTGTACCTAATAAAGTGGCCAGTGAGTGTACATACTACATACATACTACATGCATGCTACATGCATGCTACATACATACTACATGCATGCTACATACATACTACATGCATGCTACATGCATGCTACATACATACTACATGCTACATACATACCACATACATACTACATATATACTACATACTACATACATACTACATATATACTACATGCATGCTACATACATACTGCATGCTACATGCATGCTACATACATACTACATGCTACATACATACCACATATATACTACATACATACAATACATTCATACAATACATACATAGACATACAGTACATTTAACATAGAGTAACATACTTACCAATACTTGTCACATTGTTCCCCGAAGCCATTGTCTTTTCCGGAATAAATATTAACATAACAAACCACAAAAATACTCACCCACGATCCGAAGCAGTCCACGAGTGTGTCCCACGACGATCTTGGGTAGAGAACGGCAGCATCAGATGATGCTGCCGTTCTCTACGGGCTGCAGGAATCCAATGACGGAAGGTAGGTATCCTTCCGCACTGTATTCCTCCGCCACTTAAAAAAAAAAAAGTCCCTAGTCTCACTTTATGCCATTGCTGCGTGGGAAATTCCCACACAACAATGGCATAAAGTGAGACTAGGGACTTTTTTTTTTTTTAAAGTGGCGGAGGAATACAGTGCGGAAGGATACCTACCTTCCGTCATTGGATTCCTGCAGCCCGTAGAGAACGGCAGCAACAGCTGATGCTGCCGTTCTCTACCCAAGATCGTCGTGGGACACACTCGTGGACTGCTTCGGATCGTGGGTGAGTATTTTTGTGGTTTGTTATGTTAATATTTATTCCGGAAAAGACAATGGCTTCGGGGAACAATGTGACAAGTATTGGTAAGTATGTTACTCTATGTTATATGTACTGTATGTCTATGTATGTATTGTATGAATGTATTGTATGTATGTAGTATATATGTGGTATGTATGTAGCATGTAGTATGTATGTAGCATGCATGTAGCATGCAGTATGTATGTAGCATGCATGTAGTATATATGTAGTATGTATGTAGCATGTAGTATGTAGCATGCATGTAGTATATATGTAGTATGTATGTAGCATGTAGTATGTATGTAGCATGCATGTAGTATATATGTAGTATGTATGTAGCATGTAGTATGTATGTAGCATGCATGTAGTATGTATGTAGCATGCATGTAGTATGTATATGGTATGTATGTAGCATGTAGTATGTATGTAGCATGCATGTAGTATATATGTGTTATGTATGTGGTATGTATGTAGCATGCATGTAGCATGCATGTAGTATGTATGTAGTATGTATGTAGTATATATGTAGTATGTATGTAGCATGTAGTATGTATGTAGCATGCATGTAGTATATATGTAGTATGTATGTAGCATGTAGTATGTATGTAGCATGCATGTAGTATATATGTAGTATGTAGCATGTAGTATGTATGTAGCATGCATGTAGTATATATGTAGTATGTAGCATGTAGTATGTATGTAGCATGCATGTAGTATATATGTGTTATGTATGTAGCATGTAGCATGCATGTAGCATGCATGTAGTATGTATGTAGTATATATGTGGTATGTATGTAGCATGCAGTATGTATGTAGCATGCATGTAGTATATATGTAGTATGTATGTTGCATGTAGTATTTATGTAGTATGAATGTAGCATGTATGTAGTATGTAGTATGTATGTAGTATGCATGTTGTATGTATGTAGCATGTAATTTTTTTTTTTTTTTTTTTTTTTTTTTTTTTACATTTAACACATTAGCCGGATGATGGGACTACTACTGTCCCATCATTGGCTAATGTGTCAATCACTGTCATGGTAGCAGGCATCGCCCGATGGGACTTGTAGTCCCATCGGACGATGCCTGCACAGACCCCCGGAGCCTGCACAGACCACCGGCAGGCCGGCACAGCCCCCCGGCAGGCCGGCACAGCCCCCCGGAGCCTGCACAGCCCCCCGGCAGGCCGGCACAGCCCCCCAGCAGGCCGGCACAGCCCCCCGGAGCCTGCACAGACCACCGGCAGGCCGGCACAGACCACCGGAGCCTGCACAGACCCCCTGGCAGGCCGGCACAGCCCCCCGAAAGGCCCGTACAGACCCCAGAGAGGCTGTACAAGGGCAGGAAAGGGTTTTTCTTATTCGGATACCGGAAGTCCCATAGACTTGAATGGGACTTCCGGTATCGGAATCGGCGATACCGATACTTTTTTTAAAGATCGGCCGATACCATCCGATACGATACTTTGAAGTATCGGACGGTATCGCTCAACTCTAGTCATCAGGGGAAGGTGGGACAAAATCCTTGGAAACCCATGCGTGGTTCATTTTAATGAAGGTTAGATCATCCACATTTTGGGTTGACAGACGGGTCCTTTTTTCTGTCAGGATTGATCCAGCTGCACTGAAGACTCTTTCCGATAGCACACTTGCAGCTGGGCAAGCGAGCTCCTGTAAGGCATATTGGGCCAATTCAGGCCAGGTGTCCAGTTTAGCGGCCCAATAGTCAAAGGGGAATGACCTGTGTGGGAGAACATCGATATGGGAGGAAAAGTAGTTTGTAACCATAGTTGACAACTGCTGTCTCCTGTCACTTTCCATCGATGCAGTATTACCAGTTGTGTGAGCGGTATTTGAAAAATCAGTCCACAACATTGTCATGAAACCCCTGTCTCCAACGCCACTTCTGCTGTGTGCACCACGAACACCTCTGCCAAGCTTCCCCCGGCCCGTACGGCTCTTGTGAGAACCATCACCGCTGCTGTGTGCTGGGAATGCCTCAAGCAACCGATTTACCAGAGTTGCTTGTTTATTAGCCAATATTAGGTCAAGGTTCTCCTGTGGCATGATGTTTTGTAATTTGCCTTTATAGCGTGGATCCAGGATGCTGGCCAAACAGTAGTCGTCATCGTTCATCATTTTGGCAACGCGGGGGTCCCTTTTTAGGATCCGCAAGGCATAATCTGACATGTGGGCCAATGTTCCCGGTGTCAATGATGCACTGCGAGTGCTGGGTGGAGGAGCACTTTCTGGCAAATCCACATCCCTCCAGTCACGCACAAACCCTGTACCAGACCTTGCCACGCCAACATTTTCACTTGCCCCACGAGATGCATCCTCCTCCCCTAAGTAATCATCCCCATCATCCTCCTCCTCCTCTTCTTCCTCCACCTCGTCCAGGAGAGGTCCCTGAGCAGACAATGGCTGAATGTCATCAAGGATTCCCTCCTCCTCTTCCTCCTCATCAACATTGGCTGCAGACGCCTGCTCCTTAAGGTGCGTCAAAGTTTGCATGAGCAGACGCATAAGTGGGATGCTCATGCTTAGGATGGCGTCGTCTGCGCTTACCAGCCGTGTGCATTCCTCAAAACACTGAAGGACTTTACAAAGGTCTTTCAGCTTCGACCACTGCACGCCTGTCAACTCCATGTCTGCTCTCAAAGTGCCTGGCCGTGTATCCTCCCACAAATGCATTATGGCCTGCCTCTGCTCGCACAGCCGCTCCACCATGTGCAGGGTGGAGTTCCACCTTGTTGCAATGTCGATAATGAGGCGGTGGTTGGGAAGGTGGAGCAATCGCTGCAGCTTCTGCATACGAACGGAGTGTACAGGCGACCGGCGGATGTGCGCGCACAGTCTTCGCACCTTCTGGAGCAGGGCTGTTAACTCCGGATAATTTTTGAGGAAGCACTGCACCACCAGGTTCAAGGTGTGAGCCAAGCAAGGTATGTGGCTGAGTTTTGAAAGGGCTATGGCTGCCACAAAATTACGGCCGTTATCACTAACTACCTTGCCTGCCTCAAGATGTACACTGCCCAGCCATGACTCAGTTTGTCGCTTCAAGTACTCGGCCAGCACCTCGGCGGTGTGTCTGTCGCCCAAACACATCATCTGCAACACAGCCTGCTGACGCTTTCCACTAGCTGCTCGATAGGGGGACACATCGTGTGCAACAGTGGCAGCTGCAGATGTAGTGCTCGTACGACTGCGCTCTGTGGACGAGCTTTCGCTTCTGGAGGAGGAGGAGGAGGGTCGAACGCCTACAGCCAACTGTTTCCTATACCGTGGGCTAGGCAGCACTGTCCCACCACCGATGTCCCCTGTGGACCCTGCATCCACCACATTAACCCAGTGCGCAGTGATGGACACGTAACGGCCCTGGCCATGCCGACTGGACCATGCATCAGTTGTGAGGTGCACCTTTCCGCTCACTGACTGCTTGAGTGCATGGACAATGCGGTCTTTCACATGATGGTGGAGGGCTGGGATGGCTTTGCGAGAGAAGAAGTGGTGACTGGGTAGGTCATAGCGTGGTACTGCATAGGCCATGAGTTCGCGGAAAGCTGTGCTTTCCACCAACCGAAAGGGCATCATCTCAAACGAGATTAGTTTGGCAATGTGGGCGTTCAAACCCAGTGTACGCGGATGAGAGACTGAGTACTTTCTTGACCTACTCATAGTGTCTGGGAGGGTGAGCTGGACTTGAGAGCTGCATATGGTGGAAGTAGCGGTGGACAGGGCGGACTGAGAGAGGGTTGATGATGGTGATGGAGTTGGTGTTCTTTCTGATGGCCTAGAATCAGTCTTTCGTTGATATAACAGTGGGATTCCCTGACTGCTGTGGCCTTGCAACGACACCTCAACATTTGCTGCTGTGCTAACCGGTGGGCTTACAGTGGGGGAAACAATGTAGCGTTGCTGACTACCTTCGTTGTGATCAGTTGCACATGTGGCACTTGAGGTTTGGTGTTGTGTCCACGCTTGCAAGTGCATGCTGGTTAAATGTCTAAGCCTGCAACTGGTATTCAAATTTTTCAGATTTTTCCCTCGGCTAAAGGTCTTTGCGCACTTCTTACAGATAACCTTGGCCTGATCATGAGGATTTTGTTCAAAAAAGTGCCACACTGCACTCTTCCTACTTTGGCAGACATTTTGCGGCCTAGCACGCTGTGATCTTTTGACCCTCTGGACAAGCTGTCCAGCAACTCTTTTGATGTTTGGAACCTGTCTTTGGAGTGCTCCGGGCCTGCCAGATAACAGCTGTTGCGATGTCGATGTCTGCTGTGGATGCTCCTCATCTGAGCTATTGGAAGCAGCACCCTCTTCCCCCAATGGATGCCAATCTGGGTCAACAACTGGGTCATCCATCACCTCCTCTTCTATGTCATGTGCACCTTCCTCTGTGTCACCGTGTATGGTGGTATAGTGTGCGGGAAGGGGCACCTGAGTCTCATCAGGGTCAGAATCTGGCTCTGTACACTGCGAGGACAATGTAGTGCTCTGAGTGAATGTACCAGCAGAATCATCCATCAGCGGCTGTGCATCAGTGCACTCCATGTCAGATTCATCTTCGCCTGGGTAATTCACCATTTCACTTGATAATCCAGGCATGGTATGTGAAAACAGCTCCATGGAGTAATCAGTAGTATGGCCTGCGTCATCCTTCAATCTTGGTTGGGGTGAAGGACACAAGGAAAGGTGTGGTTCATGAACATGAGCCTCCAATGACGACTCAGTGCTTTTACTTTTTACAACTGAAGAAGAGGAGGCGATAGAGCTGGAGGCTGAGTCAGCAATGTAAGACACAACTTTTTCCTGATGCTCTGCCTTTAAAAGCGGTTTGCCAACTCCTAGAAAACTAAGCGTTCGAGGCCTTATGTAGCCAGACGATGACGCAGGGTCAGCACCTCCTGCATTCGGTCCTAATTTGCTCTTGCCACTACCATCAGATCCACCACCAACACCATTATTACCAGCTGCCAACCCCCGCCCAATTCCACGGCCTCTTCCACCAGCCTTCCTCATTTTTGGTAGAAATGTAGACAAAATCCAACAAACTATATAGTAATGTAAAACAAGGTACAAGGTGTCTATAGGACAGGGGAGTTTTAGAATTTCTGCACACACTTGTGGACAGTGGACACTTGTGGATTGTGTGAGGCCCACTGATATCTGAGCGCTATGTGACACGCTCGATGGCACAGCTGACTGTGACCAAAGTGACGAGAGGATAATGGAGATTTTGAATCTCTGCGTACACTTTTGGACACTGGACACTTGTGGATTGTGTGAGGCCCACTGATATCTGAGTGCTATGTGACACGCTCGATGGCACAGCTGCCTGTGACCAAAGTGACGAGAGGATAATGGAGATTTTGAATCTCTGCGTACACTTTTGGACACTGGACACTTGTGGATGGTGTGAGGCCCACTGATATCTGAGCGCTATGTGACACGCTCGATGGCACAGCTGCCTGTGACCAAAGTGACGAGAGGATAATGGAGATTTTGAATCTCTGCGTACACTTTTGGACACTGGACACTTGTGGATGGTGTGAGGCCCACTGATATCTGAGCGCTATGTGACACGCTCGATGGCACAGCTGCCTGTGACCAAAGTGACGAGAGGATAATGGAGATTTTGAATCTCTGCGTACACTTTTGGACACTGGACACTTGTGGATGGTGTGAGGCCCACTGATATCTGAGCGCTATGTGACACGCTCGATGGCACAGCTGCCTGTGACCAAAGTGACTAGAGGATAATGGAGATTTTGAATCTCTGCGTACATTTTTGGACACTGGACACTTGTGGATGGTGTGAGGCCCACTGATATCTGAGCGCTATGTGACACGCTCGATGGCACAGCTGCCTGTGACCAAAGTGACGAGAGGATAATGGAGATTTTGAATCTCTGCGTAAACTTTTGGACACTGGACACTTGTGGATTGTGTGAGGCCCAATGATATCTGAGCACTATGTGACACGCTCGATGGCACAGCTGCCTGTGACCAAAGTGACGAGAGGATAATGGAGATTTTGAATCTCTGCGTACACTTTTGGACACTGGACACTTGTGGATTGTGTGAGGCCCACTGATATCTGAGCGCTGTGACACGCTCAATGGCACAGCTGCCTGTGACCAAAGTGACGAGAGGATAATGGAGATTTTGAATCTCTGCGTACACTTTTGGACACTGGACACTTGTGGATTGTGTGAGGCCCACTGATATCTGAGCGCTATGTGACACGCTCGATGGCACAGCTGCCTGTGACCAAAGTGACGAGAGGATAATGGAGATTTTGAATCTCTGCGTACACTTTTGGACACTGGACACTTGTGGATGGTGTGAGGCCCACTGATATCTGAGCGCTATGTGACACGCTCGATGGCACAGCTGCCTGTGACCAAAGTGACGAGAGGATAATGGAGATTTTGAATCTCTGCGTACACTTTTGGACACTGGACACTTGTGGATGGTGTGAGGCCCACTGATATCTGAGCGCTATGTGACACGCTCGATGGCACAGCTGCCTGTGACCAAAGTGACGAGAGGATAAGGGAGATTGGATTGCTTTTAAAAAAGCAGTTTGCGGAGCAGTGGGTAAACAGCAATGCCAGCGTGTCAGGAAGCCTTAAAAGGCAGCCCAACAACCAACACCACTGATACACCACAATATAGCCTCCCCTTGCACTGCACACACAGTGACTTGTGTGTTGTGCAGGCCAAATCGCTAGCAGCAGAAGCAGTTTTTTTGTCTTCTTCCCTGCCTAACGCTCTCCCTACAGAATCAGCAGCAACCTCTCCCTATACTAAGATCGGCAGAAGTAAGATGGCGGTCGGCGTGCACGCCCTTTTATACCCCCTGTGACGCCCACCAAAGCAAGCCAATCACTTGCATGCCCTTCTGAAAGATGGTGGTGACCCGTGCCTATGTCATCACGTTGCCCACAGTGTCCGTGGATCCTGATTGGCTGAAAAAGAGCGCAAAACAAACTTTTGAAATGCGACTTTGGCGTGGCGCGTAAGTCGCCGACCTCGTGGCCGACCTCATCCTAGGGTCGGGTTTCGTTTCATGAAACCCGACTTTGCCAAAAGTCGGCGACTTTTGAATTTTTTCGACCCGTTTCGCTCAACTCTAGTCATCTGGATGATCCAGATGAGGCATAGGAGAAGGTCATGTGGTCAGATGAGAACAAAATAGAGCTTTTTGGTATCAACTTTACTTGCTGTGTTTGGAGGAAGAAGAAGGATGACTACAACCCCAAGAACATCATTCAAACCGTGAAGCATGGTGGAGGAAAACATTATACTTTGGGGTACTTTTCTGCAAAGGGGGCATGAAGACTGCAATGTATTGAAGGGAGAATGGATGGGTTCATGTATTGCAAGATTTTGGCCAACAACCTCCTTCCCTCAGTAAGATCATTGAAGATAGGTCTTGGTTGGGTCTTCCAGCATGACAATGACCCAAAATACACAGCCAGGGCAACTAAGGATTGGCTCCGTAAGAAGCATTTTGAGGTCCTGGAGTGGCCTAGCCAGTCTCCAGACCTGAACTCAATAGAAAATCTTTGGAGGGAGCTGAGACTCAATGATGCCCAATGACAGCCCCGAAACCTGAAAGATCTGGGGAAGATCTGTATGGAGTGGGCCAAAATCCCTGCTGTAATGTGTGCAAACTTGGGCAAGAAATAAAGGAAACGTCTGACCTCTGTAATGGCAAACAAAGATTTCTGTACAAAATATAAAGCTCTGTTTTTCTATTGTAATCAAATACTTATTTCATGCAATAAAATACAAATTAATTATGTAAAAATCATACAAAGTGATTTTCTGGATTATTTTTTAGATTCTGTTTCTCACAGTTGAAGTGAACCTATGATAAAAATGACAGACCTCTCTATTCTTTGTAGGTGAGAAAACGTGCAAAATTGGCAGTGTATCAAATACTTATTTTCCTCTCTAATTCAAAGTTGATTATTTTCACACGTATTATTGATTTATGAAATCAAAATTGAAACCACAGTTACTCACTAAAGCACCACTTCAACTTTTAGGTTTTTTATAGAGCTGATGGGGTGCTTCTAATCAAAGGTCCCTGGTCAGAGTATTATACTTACCATCTTCACCTTTATCGACGCTGCTCCAGTCCTGCGGCGCCATCTTGTCACCACAAATGACTGCCGGAAGTCAGAAGCGACAGTTACAAGCTCTCGATCTAAGTCTATGGGAACCTCATTTTGGCTCTCATAGACTTACATTGAGCTGTGACTTCGGGATCACCCAGTAAACACTGCAGGAATTCGACAGGTCACAAACTACTGGAGTCTGATGGGAACGGCTACAGTAGCAGGTGAAAACGGCGGCTGGTAAGAAAAATACTCAGATCAGGTACCTTAAATTAGAAGCACCACTCCAGCACTGTAATACAAAAAATCGGGAGTGTGTATAACACATACAGTGGGGCAAAAAAGTATTTAGTCAGCCAGCAATAGTGCAAGTTCCACCACTTAAAAAGATGAGAGGCGTCTGTAATTTACATCATAGGTAGACCTCAACTATGGGAGACAAACTGAGAAAAAAAATCCAGAAAATCACATTGTCTGTTTTTTTTTCATTTTATTTGCATATTATGGTGGAAAATAAGTATTTGGTCAGAAACAAGCAATCAAGATTTCTGGCTCTCACAGACCTGTAACTTCTTCTTTAAGAGTCTCCTCTTTCTTCCACTCATTACCTGTAGTAATGGCACCTGTTTAAACTTGTTATCAGTATAAAAAGACACCTGTGCACACCCTCAAACAGTCTGACTCCAAACTCCACTATGGTGAAGACCAAAGAGCTGTCAAAGGATACCAGAAACAAAATTGTAGCCCTGCACCAGGCTGGGAAGACTGAATCTGCAATAGCCAACCAGCTTGGAGTGAAGAAATCAACTGTGGGAGCAATAATTAGAAAATGGAAGACATACAAGACCACTGATAATCTCCCTCGATCTGGTGCTCCACGCAAAATCCCACCCCGTGGGGTCAGAATGATCACAAGAATGGTGAGCAAAAATCCCAGAACCACGCGGGGGGACCTAGTGAATGAACTGCAGAGAGCTGGGACCAATGTAACAAGGCCTACCATAAGTAACACACTACGCCACCATGGACTTAGATCCTGCAGTGCCAGACGTGTCCCACTGCTTAAGCCTGTACATGTCCGGGCCCGTCTGAAATTTGCTAGAGAGCATTTGGATGATCCAGAGGAGTTTTGGGAGAATGTCCTATGGTCTGATGAAACCAAACTGGAACTGTTTGGTAGAAACACAACTTGTCGTGTTTGGAGGAAAAAGAATACTGAGTTGCATCCATCAAACACCATACCTACTGTAAAGCATGGTGGTGGAAACATCATGCTTTGGGGCTGTTTCTCTGCAAAGGGGCCAGGACGACTGATCCGGGTACATGAAAGAATGAATGGGGCCATGTATCGTGAGATTTTGAGTGCAAACCTCCTTCCATCAGCAAGGGCATTGATGATGAAACGTGGCTGGGTCTTTCAACATGACAATGATCCAAAGCACACCGCCAGGGCAACGAAGGAGTGGCTTCGTAAGAAGCATTTCAAGGTCCTGGAGTGGCCTAGCCAGTCTCCAGATCTCAACCCTATAGAAAACCTTTGGAGGGAGTTGAAAGTCCGTGTTGCCAAGCGAAAAGCCAAAAACATCACTGCTCTAGAGGAGATCTGCATGGAGGAATGGGCCAACATACCAACAACAGTGTGTGGCAACCTTGTGAAGACTTACAGAAAACGTTTGACCTCTGTCATTGCCAACAAAGGATATATCACAAAGTATTGAGATGAAATTTTGTTTCTGACCAAATACTTATTTTCCACCATAATATGCAAATAAAATGAAAAAAAACCAGACAATGTGATTTTCTGGATTTTTTTTTCTCAGTTTGTCTCCCATAGTTGAGGTCTACCTATGATGTAAATTACAGACGCCTCTCATCTTTTTAAGTGGTGGAACTTGCACTATTGCTGACTGACTAAATACTTTTTTGCCCCACTGTATGTACCCTCTGGTCCTGGTTCTGAAACAGATAAATCCCCGCAGCACACAGTGCATGCACTGGTGGATTCATAAGTCTGCAGTCACGCATAGTGACTGCAGACTTATCGGTTTTCACCAGACAACCCCATTAATGTCTCTGAAAATGGCCATATTCTATGGTAATTACACTTAAATGTCAATATTCCTCTGTGCAAGCAAATATAAAACAGCTTGCATGTAGCAACTCTTTCCTTGACTTTTTTTATGAGTTTTGCCCACTCGCTTGGCCCCCATAAAATAATAAAGTTTATTCTCACCTCCCGTGTCGGAGCCATTCCTGCAGTGTCGGAGCTCTGTCTCCCGGGGCTGTTATTGGGACAAGTGACGCCGGCGCCCAATCAGTTCGTCCAGGGACCCGCCACTTACCTGGGTGCGCCAGGTGGTGACGCTTGCCCTGTCCCAGACAGTTGTGACCTATGGATTTACTTTTTATTCATTCTTAGATGAAGCAGCGAGAACCTTTTCTTTTTTATGTAAGCTTTGCTATATGAGGTTTTGTTTTTTTTGTGAGACAAGCTGCAACTTTTTTAAGTGATATTTCGCCAAACAAGTCAGTAAGTCCGAACAGTCAATTATCGGGAACACTCCAGGTATCCGGCTTCCTGATGCTATTCGGTAAGCGCTATGGGTATTCGGATAAGGAGTTATCCAAAGCTATTCGCTCATCCCTACCCGCTGTATATCTTATTTTTTATTTTATTTGTTTTTAAACTTTTGTGCTAATGCCTTATTTTTAATGCATACCTAGGGAGGGTGGTTAGATATGCTTGGTTTAATTCCTCCACACTAGCTGTATAACATGCAATAATTTTTTTTATGCAAGTTATATTTTTATCTTTCTCCTTTGAATGAAAAATTGCTGTGATGGCCCTTTTCCTGTCACAATTAATGTTCCCAAATAAGCAGAAAATCTTCCTAGAGTTAAATGTACTTTCCATAATTTATAGCAAATTGACATAATATGTCATAAATGTCAAATTGATGCAAATCCCATCACCGTCAGTAATGGAGAGTTGGTTGCACATGCATGGTACGCTCGATTTTTTATTATGGGAACTCCGACAATTACGCCAATTTTTTGAGATGAGAACCACATACAGATGCTTCTCACAAAATTAGAATATCATCAAAAAGTTAATTTATTTCAGTTCTTCAATACAAAAAAGTGAAACTCATATATTATATAGAGTCTTTACAAACAGAGTGATCTATTTCACGTGTTTAGTTCTGTTAATGTTGATGATTATGGCTTACAGCCAATGAAAACCCAAAAGTCATTATCTCAGTAAATTAGAATAATTAACAAGAAACACCTGCAAAGGCTTCCTAAGCATTTAAAAAGGTCCCTTATTCTGTTTCAGTAGGCTCCACAATCATGGGGAAGACTGCTGACTTGACAGATGTCCAGAAGGCAGTCGTTAACACACTCCACAAGGAGGGTAAGCCACAAAAGGTCATTGCTAAAGAAGCTGGCTGTTCACAGAGTGCTGTATCCAAGAATATTAATGGAAGGTTGAGTGGAAGGAAAAAGTGTGGTAGAATAAGCTGGACAAGCAATCGGGATAACCGCAGCCTTGAAAGGATTGTTAAGAAAAGGCCATTCAAAAATTTGGGGGAGATTCAAAAGGATTAGACTGCTGCTGGAGTAATTGCTGCAAGAGTTACCACACACAGACATATCCAGGACATGGGCTGCAAGTGTCACATTCCTTGTGTCAAGCCACTCATGACCAATAGACAATGCCAGAAGAGTCTTACCCGGGACAAAGGAGAAAAAGAACTGGACTGTTGCTCAGTGGTCCAAGGTGTTGTTTTCAGATGAAAGTAAATTTTGCATTTCATTTGGAATTCGAGGTCCCAGAGTCTGGAGGAAGAGTGGAGAGTCACAATCCAAGCTGCTTGAGGTCTAGTGTGAAGTTTCCACAATCAGTGATGGTTTGGGGAGCCATGTCATCTGCTGGTGTAGGTCCACTGTGTTTTAACAAGACCAAAGTCAGCGCAGCCATCTATCAGGAAATTGTAGAGCACTTCATGCTTCCCTCTGCCGACAAGCGTTTTGGAGATGGAAATTTCATTCTCCAGCAGGACTTGGCCCCTGTCCACACTGCCAAAAGTACCAATACCTGGTGTAAAAACAACAGTATCGCTGTGCTTGATTGGCCAGCAAACTTGCCTGACCTTAACCCCATGGAGAATCTATGGGGTATTGTCAAGAAGAAGATGAGAGACACTAGACCCAACAATGTAGATGAGCTGAAGGCTGCTATCAAAGCAACCTGGGCTTCCATAACACTTCAGCATAGCTACAGGCTGATTGCCATCATGCCACGCCGCATTGATGCAGTAATTAATGCAAAAGGAGCCCCGACCAAGTGTTGAGTGTGTAACACTCGCGCCCTGATTGGATGGTGTGAGCGTGGGGTTGTGGCCACACTGTGCCACAAACCAGACTACCCTGGAAGGGACGTGACTAAGCAGCTACCTTGGTGTTCACTGGAGCCTCTGATGGTGAGGACAGGCTTGTGCGGCAGGTAGCTGCCAGGTACCACTCCAGGGTGGTGTCTGGCTGTGACTGCTGATCCCCATGGGAAACAGAACACTGTGACGTGCGGACAAGTACAGACAGGCGCGACTGATACTATGATGGGCACACCTGGTACTCTTGGCAGAAAGGCGGGCACGGCTGAGACAAGGGACAGGAACTGACTTGGAGGGCACAGGGACATGTGCAGGTAAGAGTGGAGTATGGGAACAGGTTAATACCTGTTCAGACTGGAGAATCTGGGACAGACTCGGGCAGGTAAGAGCAGAGTGTGGGAACAGGAAGGTACCTGTTCAGACTGGAAGAGCAGGGAAAGAAAAAGAGCACCAGGAAGCGGAATGAGAGCGGAGCAGAACCACAAGGTTGCGGAGCAGAGAGCAGGACAGTCGCTGGTTGCAGTGCAGCGAGCTGAATCACAAGTAGTGCAGAGCACGGGCAGAACCACAGGAGTGCGGAGCAAAGGCCGAACCACAGGAGTGCGGAGCAAAGGCAGAACCGCAGGAGTGTGGAGCAAAGGTCAAACTGCAGGAGTGCGGAGCAAAGGCAGAGCTGCAGGAGTGTGGAGCAAAGGTCGAACTGCAGGAGTGCGGAGCAAAGGCCGACCCGCAGGAGTGCGGAGAAAAGGCCGAACCGCATGAGTGCGGAGCAAAGCCGAACCGCAGGAGTGCGGAGCACAGGCAAAACCGCAGGATTGCGGAGCACAGGCAGGTGGAGAGGACACAAGGATAGACACAGCAGGGAAAGGAGTCACAGACAAGGAGACCAACAGACAGAGGTTAGGACTGAGTTCAGATAAGGTCAGGAACAGGATAAGATACAGGAATAGGACACAGTACGCACAAGGATGGACACGGTTACAAATACTGGACAAAGATACAGGCCTGAGTATGCAGCCCTCAGGGAGGCGGAAACATAAGACACTAAGTGCACAGAAACAGATCTGGGTATGCTGCCCCAGAGAAGGCAGAAACAGGACAGGACCTGGCACCTCAGCAGCAAGCCACTGACTGAGGGAAATAGTTGCTCAGGCATCCTTCTATGGGTGCGGATGCCTTAAATACCAGAGGCCTCTTGGCAATTGGCTGGGAACACCTTAGGAAGGTGCACATTGACTCTATAAGAGCCAGAGAATGCATGCACTGCCCCCTTAAGCACACAGCCAGGAAGCATGCAAAGAGCAGGCAGGTGGCAAGAGGCATGGCCAGGAGTTGTAAGGCAGGTGGGGGATGGGAGGCCATGCAGTGATGCCGGCAGGGTTGTTACAGAGTGCATTTACTGAACATATATTTCAGTAGGCCAACATTTCAGATTTTAAGATCATTTTTTCAAGCTGGTGTTATAAAGTATTCTAATTTACTGAGATAATGACTTTTGGGTTTTCATTGGCTGTAAGCCATAATCATCAACATTAGCAGAAACAAACACATGAAATAGATCACGTTTGTAATCACTCTATATAATATATGAATTTCACATTTTTGTATAGAAGAATTGAATAAATTGACTAAATAAATTAACTTTTTGATGATATTCTCATTTTGTGAGAGGCACCTGTATATTAGAAATCTGGTCAATATACCCTAAATATCTCAGATGGGGCAGCCTCTATAATCCAACCATACACATCAAATGGATATTGTTTGAATTGTCCAATTTGATAGTAGCAGTTAAACAGGGTGTGTTCACATTGAGATTTTAAGCTGCTTCTGTCCCAAAAGCTACAAAAAAAAAAAGTTTAAAAGACTTTTTGAAAACGTTTCCTATTCACTTTAACTGGAAAACACACCTACATTTCCAACTGGAAAAGCAATATAATAATTCTTTGCATTTCTGTATAAAAAAAGCAATAATTACATGCTTTTTTAAATGAATTTTGAAGCTGAATACTTTGAAATTCACATAAAAAACAGCTTTGAATATTTTTTATGAGGATTTTGAAGTAGACATCAAAATGGACATACAAAAACTCCATGTGAACATAGTCTAAGTGTGACCACTGAATCAATAGATGCACAAAAAACATGTCCACACACACACAAAAAAACACTTTAGGAACATGGATTTTTCAGCCAGAAATATCTACGTTATCCAATCAACAAGCATTCAAACTCTGGGCACTTACCACGGCTTTACTGACATCACCGCCATGAATAACAGTGATCACAACACCGGGGTCAGTAAAAACCCCGAGACCCCGGAGAAATTCCGATGCTGGGGGGGGCTATACCCTTATTTATCAGTGTCGTTAAAAAGTGGCACTGAGGAATAAGTATCCTTAACTGCTGCCATTAAAAGGTGTATCGGCGGTCGTTAAAGAGTTAAGCAGAAATTTGCTATTGCTGTTAAACAATTGACTAATATTTTGAACTGTTCATAATTCTCTCCCCTTGACTAAAACTTCAGTTCTAGCTTCCGAAATCCAGCCCCAAAGCATAATGCTGCCTCCTCCATGCTTCAGTGTGGGTATAGTATTTTTTGGTTAATGTGAAGTTTTGGATTTGTGCCAAACTTATCTATTGGAATTATGGACAAAAAATTTGAGCTTGGTCTCTCGCCAGACCATAAAACATGTTTTCCCATATACTTTTGGCAGACTTGATGTAGGTTTTGGCAAAACATAGGTGGGCTTGGATATTTTTCTTTGCAAGAAAATGCTTGCATCTTGCCTCCCTACCACACAGACTGGACATAGGAAGAAGGCAGGAGATTGTCATCACATACAGTACACAATAAGTACTTGGCAAAAATTCCTGAAGTTCCTTTAAAATTAGCAGCCTCCCAGGCCAAGTTTCTTCTTTTCCTTTTGTATTAATTTTTGCGAGATGTCCAGTTCTAGGTAATGTCACTGTTGTGCCAAATTTAAGCCACTCATTAATGACATTGTCACAGTGTTTAATGGTAGTTCTAATTCTTTGGAAATTTTTTGCACCCTTCTCCTGACTGATAACATCCAACAATGAGATCCCTTTGCTGTGTTGTCAGCTGTTTACGAACTATGAATTTTGATATAAAATGCAATTATGAATATGTCGGGAAAATCCTTCAAGAACAGCTAAGCCTTATATAGGGTTAATCAGAATCACTGTAAATGATGGCGGCCGTATACCAACCACTATTTAATATATGAATATGAGCTTAACTGTGATTGGCTAATTCTAAACACAACCACATCCTTAGTTGTCACACTTATGCAGCCACATTATTTTAGCTTTCTAAGGCTGGTTTCACATTTGCGTTTTTTAGCGCTGGAAAAAAACGCATATGTGCACATGCGTTTTTTCCCCTATATTTAACATGGGTGCGCATACCTGCGCGCTTGTAAGCGCATGTATGCGATTTTCATGCTCTGCGTTTTTTTGGGGTGTGCGTTTGTATTTTCCAGACGCAGCATGTTGCATTTTTTGGCCCTGCAAAAAAGCGCATGCGCACATATGCGCACGTTTTGCGCTAAAAATGGCCATTATAGCCTATGGATGCGCATATGTGCGCACTGGCATGCTCATGTATGCTTTTTTTGCATATGCGTTTTTTTTTTTTAACCATGGAATTTAGGGGTTTGGGTTAGCGTTAGGGTTAGTTAAGGGGGTTTAGGGTTAGGGTTAGGGTCAGGGTCAGGGTTAGGGTTGGGGTTTGGGTCAGGGTTAGGGTTAAGTATGGTTTGGTTAAGGGTTAGGGTCAGGGTTAGGGTCAGGATTAGGGTTAAGTATGGTTTGGTTAAGGGTTAGGGTCAGGGTTAGGGTTAGGGTTAGGGTCAGGGTTAGGGTTAGGGTTAGGGTTAGGGTTAGGGTCAGGGTTAGGGTTAAGTATGGTTTTGTTAAGGGTTAGGGTCAGGGTTAGGGTCAGGATTAGGGTTAAGTATGGTTTGGTTAAGGGTTAGGGTCAGGGTTAGGGTTAGGGTTAGGGTCAGGGTTAGGGTTAGGGTTAGGGTTAGGGTCAGGGTTAGGGTTAAGTATGGTTTTGTTAAGTGTTAGGGTCAGGGTTAGGGTCAGGATTAGGGTTAAGTATGGTTTGGTTAAGGGTTAGGGTCAGGGTTAGGGTTAGGGTTAGGGTTAGGGTCAGGGTTAAGTATGGTTTTGTTAAGGGTTAGGGTCAGAGTTAGGGTTAGGGTTAGGGTCAGGGTTAGGGTTAGGGTTAGGGTCAGGGTTAGGGTTAGGGTTAGGGTCAGGGTTAGGGTTAGGGTTAGGGTTAGTTAGGGTTTAGGGTTTGGGTTAGGGTTAAGTATGATTTGGTTAAGGGTTAGGGTCAGGGTTAGGGTTAGGGTTAGGGTCAGGGTTAGGGTTAGGGTCAGGGTTAGGGTTAGTAAAGTCATGGTTTGGGTTAGTGTGAGGGGCCACCTAATGTTGGAAAAAAACGCAAACGCGGTAAAAACGCACTAAAAACGCATACAAACGCATAAAAACGCTGCGTTTTTTTCATGCATGCTCATAAAAATGCTTGAAAAAAACGCAGCAGTTGTATGCTTTTGTATGCGTTTTTTCAATGCGTTTTTTTGCGGGAAAAACGCGCTGCAAAAAAAAGCAAGTGTGAAACTAGCCTTACTTTTCTTTTCCTTCTCAAAATGATTTCAGTTTGTTTCTCAGTGGATTTGTTCAGATTATAGTTGACATTAAAGATGGAAAAAGTTCTGAAACGATTCTTCTTGGTATGATTTTTTTTTATTATGACGAAAACCTGGCATTTTAACAGGGGTGTGTAGACTATTTTTTTTTATATTTATTGTATGTAAACTTCTGAGCCACTGGGAATGTGATGACAGAAATAAAAGCTTCCACCAGACTTTGTCCAAGTTTCTGCTCAGCATAGTGGAAAAGTACCGTAAATGTCTAATAATCCAAGTGTACATGATCCTTACAACCTTTTTCATTTGCAGATTTACAGCGAGTAAACACGACTCATTGTAACGAGGGTCTCAGTGCCATGAGACTGTACTACTTGTCGGGAAAAGGTCGTTTTAACGGTTTTAAGTCACAAAAGGAGCAATGATGAAATTAGGTCTTTTGAAACTGTAAAACAATTACAGTCTGTTAGCCAAACACACAAGTAACCAGCGGAAAATCACAAGGCGGCCATTAATGGAATAGAGATAGATTTATTAGCAAATCTGAGTCAGATTTTATGGTGTCAAATCATTTTATGGAAGTTTTAATGATTTGGCAACTAAAGTAGCGAGCATTCTGGAACTGCTAATGAAATCGCCACTCTCCAATGAACCAATGAACAGTCAGGACTCACTTGTAAAAATAAAGGGGGGGGCATTAAATTTTCTTGTTTTTTTTTAATGTTTTTTATAGCAAATTGATAAAAATGAGAAAGAAATAGAACATTCTAAACAGTCTACATAGCAGGAAACTAAAGACTGTGAGATGTTTTGCTCTAGATGGCGCCAGAAGACTTTATAATAAAAAGTAATGTGACCTTGGTTATGAGATATTAAAAATACAATGATAAAATAATATTATTTTGGATGCTCGTAGAAGTGTTTTCCAAGGAGTAAAACTTGTTAACTTTTTGCATTGATGATTTTAAAAGACATTTTTCACTCGAAAATAAGAAAAAGAAATCTTAACTACATCCCAGTATAGCAACACATCACGTTCATACTGTACAATTTAGCATTCTGTAGCCATTCCACGAGGCCTTGTACTCTGCCTAAGAAGTTGGTGTTCTCCAAACATTAAAGAAAACCTGTCACCAGAAAAAAAAACAACTCTATTATCCGGCAGATATGGGGTTAATTTGCAGGTTAATAGCTTTATTAACTTACTCGGCACCCACACTTAGCCTAACGCTGCAGGGAGAAAATTAACTTTATTTTCCCCGGCAGTGTTCCGGTTTCAGTCAGTAGGGCGGCGCCAGTGTTTGTACAGTCACCGCTCTGAGGACGGCTGTCACCGCTCTGAGGACGGCTGTAGCCGCGCCCCCTGGCCCTGGCTGACACTTTGTATACTCAAGAATGGTGACTGAACCCGCTTTGTCGAACAGCCACAAGACATGCAGTTACGGTCACACATAGCTGGATCTCTGCCCCTACATAATGCTGCTATCAGATTACATAGGAATGAACCTACTGACAGATTCCCTTAAAAGTGAATGGTGCAGAGCTTCAATACCACTCACAACCTGGAGACAAGACAGGTGCAGTTTCTTTTTTAAAGAACGCAGTTATGTTTTACATTCCCCTTTAATTATTAACTATATGATTTATATTTACCATGGGTATTCCTGTAAATTCCATGGCATTTATGAAGAGTGGTTGATAATGCACTATAAATCCCAGCATGGCTATAGTGCATCAGCTAAGAACTGCAAGGTGTCCAGACCCAAGCACATGTACCATAGAGGCAGAAAAGCTGCTGCTACGAGGCATTAGGGAAAGGGGGGGGTCTTTGCCATTTAGTCACATCTCAATTTCTACAGGTCGGCAATAATCTGAGCAAAGGAACGGCTTTGTTTTAAACAAAAAATGGGTTGAAAATTGGTCCTATAGTCGTGTTATAGGTGTATTGTAAAAAGAATATACAAAAAAGGTTGCACTCTATCATGCTAAAGCATATTGACATGCTTTAGCATGATAGAGTGCAACCTTTTTTTGTATATTGTATGTGGGGGTAACTCCTCCGGGTATGCACCTAGTCACACTAGTCTGGATGTGCCAGTCAGTTTTTCTTCTCTTTTTTTTGTCTTTTATTGGAAAAAGAGAACCTCATGCCCTTCTGTCCAGGTTGGCAAAACCCTTTACCATAATAAAGGGACCCATGATTTTTTACAATGGGCTCCTCTTCAATGTTCCCCAATGTCCGGTCCTTTTTTTATACATTTGTTAAAGGTTAGAATAAGTAATGCGATTAATTGGATTTATTTTGACCGTTGTAATCATTATTCCAGTGCGTGTATTTTTTTATGTGCTTAGTTGCTGATTTACTATACAGACAGTCAGTAGAATAATTACTCTTATTAAAGCTTTATTAAACCTAAAGCAGTACAGCAATAGAAAAACGGAGAATGTTTCCTCAACTTTGGTGGATCGGTTGGTACGATTTTTTGTGCTTCTGTGCTTTTAAGGCTGAATACATAGACGGCAGTGTGACCGGTTCACGATTTTCATAACATTATCTGATATCGAGTCTAAGTTCACACGATTTAAAGAGGACCTGTCACTTGCTCCATAAAATTGAGTTAAAAACCTTATAATAAAATTCCCGAGCTCCCCCAGATTCTGCTTCTCCTTTCCTTTTTGCACTGCATCAGTCCACTGCAGAGATATTCACATTTGTTGCCTTTTGCACACAGCATATAAAATTTTTATTTGCAGACCAACTGGGCGTTTCTTCAGAGTCATCACTGGAGGCGTGGTGTTTTCACCCGGCCCTCCCAGATGCTACCAACCACAGCTCAGCAGTCAAGTAATCTCGGATGCTGCTGAGCTGTGATAGGCCGATTCTGAGAGGGAATGATGAAAGAACACACCCTGGAGAAGACTCTAAAGAAACACCAAGTGGGTTCGCTAGTAGCAATTTTATATGCTCTTTGTGAAAAGCAACAAATCTGAAGATTTCTGAAATGGAGTTGAGGGTAGGACCCTTCACACTCTGACATTGTCCAATCAGTGCTGCCAGGGTCAAACTTTGTAGAGTTCCAGCTCTTGGAAAAGGAGAATGGTAGCTCCCAGTTGTAAAAAATGTATTCAGAATATTTTTAGATGGAATAACAGAGCAGTGGCACAACTCAGTGCAAAGATGCATCAAAATTAAAGAAGCCCTCCTCCCATCAAAGTTTTTATCTTTTTAATATACTGCAATCATTATATTATATAGCACTGTGTACTAACAATTGCTCAGTTTACCTTTCTACCCAGATAATTCTTCTCTTTTCAATGCTGTATGTAAATACAGGAAGTCTCTTGTCCCTGCATTTATCATTGCCCTCTTCAACTCTTGACCCAGCTGTTCCCTCCTCGCTGCCAGGGTCTTTTGCAGTGACTTATGAGTCATGCAGGGAAAATTGACCTCCTGTTTCTACATAGAGCTTAGGAGTATTCAGCTAGTCTTCTTTAATAATGTGATGTCATAGACCTAATGGACCTAATGGAAAACAAAAGAATTAGCTGGGTAGAAAGGCAAAATAAGCAATTGTAAGTACACAGTGCTACAGTGGGAAAAATAAATATTTGATGCACTGCCAATTTTGCAAATTTTCCCACCTACAAAGAATGGAGAGGTCTGTAATTTTTATTGTAGGTACACTTCAACTGTGAAAGACAGAATCTAGAAAAAAAAATCCAGAAAAACACATTGTATGATTTTTACATAATTAATTTGCATTTTATTGCATGAAATAAGTATGTGATACAGTAGAAAAACAGAACTTAAAGTGAACCTGTCATCAGACACTGTCAGGTTGGTGTCGTTATACTGATTAAAATGATACCTGGGTTGATGTTTACTTTGCATTTGCAGTTTTCAGTTAATGAGATTCTCATGCTTGTGGATGGCCTGTTGGTGGGGCTTTTGTTTAGTCCTCTGTTCTCATATTCATCCTTATGGGTTTAAATGACAGGTCACTGTTGCACTTGCGCAGTTATGTAAAATAGGAGGCAGTTCACTGAAGGTTTAGTGACCTGTCATTTAAGCCACTTGAGGACCTTGAAATGCTTCTTATGGAGCAACTTCTTATTTACCCTGGCTGTGTGCTTTGGTTTATTTGTCATGCTGGAAGACCCAACCACGATCGATCTTCAATGCTCATACTGAGGGAAGGAGGTTTTTGGCCAAAATCTACATGACCCTATCCATCCTCCCTTCAATATGGTGTAGTCTTCCTGTCGACTTTGCAGAAAGGCACCCGTAAAGTATGATGTTTCCACCACCATGCTTCACAGTTCTTAGGGTTATACTCATCTTTTTCTTCCTCCAAACACAGCGCATGGAGTTAATACTAAAATGTCCTATTTTATTCTCATCTGACCACATGACCTTCTCCCATACCTCCTCTGGATCATCCAGATGGTCATTGGTGGACTTCAAATGGGGCTGGCCATGTGCTAGCATGTGCAGGAGGACCTTGCCTGCTCTGTAGGATTTTAATCCATGATGGAGTAGTGTGTCACTAGTGATAATGTTTGAGACTGTTTAGCTCTCTTCAGGTCATTGACCAGGTCTTCCCATGTAGTTCTGGGCTGATTCCTGACCTTTCTCAGAATCATCCTTACCCCACGAGGTGAGATCTTGCATGGAGCCCCAGACTGAGCATCTTGTGTTTCTTCCATTTTCTAATAATTGTGTCATTTGTTGCCTTCTCACCAAGCTGCTTGCCAATTGTCCTGTAACCCATCTCATCCTTGTGCAAGTCTACAATTTTGTCCCTGGTGTCCTTAGACAGCTTTTTGGTCTTGGCCATGGTGGAGAGGTTGGAGTGATTTTTTGAGTGTGCAGACACGTGTCTTTTATGCAGTTAATGAGTTCAAACAGGTGCAATTAATACAGGTAATGACTGCAAAGTAGGAGGCTTCCTAAAGAAAAACTAACAGGTCTGTGAGATGTAAGATGATCAAAAACATGCAATAAAATGAAATTTAATTATTTCAAAATCATACAATGTGATTTTCTGGATTTTTTCTTAAGATTCTGTCTCTCACAGTCGAAGTGTACCTACGATAAAAATTACAGAGCTCTCCATTCTTTGTAGGCGGGAAAACAGTATCAAATACTTATTTTTCCCCACTAATACGATGATTGCAATATATTAAGGAGGATACAGATTTTGATGGAAGTGCTTCTTTAATATATTATTATGGGAAATACAAGTATTTACTAAAGCTAATATATCATGAGAGTTAACAGTTCTTCTTTAAAAGAGATTTCCCACTATAGACTTGGCCCATCAAAGTATGATATAAAGGTGGCACCTCAATAATAGCAAAAATTGGCATCCTTGCATTTCCAATAAATAAGATCTGTGTCTGTTTGAGTCAAGGGTGAAAATGGAAGTATCCAAGTGGTCTGATTCTTTAACTTTCATTTTGGAGAGTGTCCACACTAGCATTGCCCTATATTCCGTAGACAAAAGTCGGCCAAATATGTGGCCAGGATTGACCAATTGATCCTCAACAGCAGATGGGAAAAAAAGACTCAAGTAAGCTGGATTTTTACATGCTCCTCCCTTATATCTTGCCACAGATGTAAACATGAGTGTGCATGTATATGAAGGCGGAAAGGGGAATATTTGTTGGCCAAAGAAGCGCTCAGCCGACAATTGTCCTAAGTGTACGACCAGCTCTTGACTCATATGGAGTTAAGTTTATGGTGGGAAAACCCATTCAACCGATCATTGTCCAGGCATCAACCATTCTCCTTGTCCCCAATGGGGCTCACAATCTAATTTCCATATGTGAACACCACAGATGATTTTTGGAAACATACAAACGCAACATAAATGTTGTCCTTGTCCTTAATTGTGGTTTTTGTTTAAAAGATAAATTAATTTTATACTTATATTCTTGAAGGAACAAAGATGAAAAAGGCCTGCCCTTTCCCACTCATAGGATGCATCTTGTATTGCAATATCGAATCTCAGCTGAAATTATAGACAGTGCCACCGACGAGAACGGTGAAGTTTCTGTAGGAAAATAACCCGTCTTTTGCTGTTTTCAAGCACACAATGTTTTTCTTTAAACCCTTCCTGGCAAAACCAATTTTCATTTTTGCAATTTTGTCTTTTCATCCCCTTTTTCCAAGACCCATAACTTTTTGATCTCTCCATTAATGTTGCTGTATGAGGGTTTATTTTATGTAGGACGAGTTGTAGTTTTGAATAACACCTTCCATTTTAATATATAATGCACTGGAAGACAGGAAAAAAAATCACGATTATTTTTTGGGTTGTATTTAGAGTGTTGCACTGCTGTTATAGTCTGTTGTTGGCTGTGTAATACAGCCAGTATCTGGAAAGTATGGTGTCGTCATTATGTCCAATGTTGGGATTTGGTTAAAGGGTTTTTTCCCAAAATCGCAAGTTACCTGTTATATCTATTGGAAATAACTTGCGATCTTGAGAATGCGACTCTGTAGACCTGTGTCTTGAATGGAACTGAGGTGCATACTTGACCTCTGCTCCATTTATTGTCAGTGTGACTTTCGTAAATAGCAGAGGATTCTAGGCGGCTTTCACTACTAGTCCCATAGACAATGAATGGACTGGAGGTCGAGCTTACAAACCTACAAACTGTTTTGAACAGCTGACATGTGGAATTGCGAACCACCCGCGGATGTTAGCCTGTTAAATGTCGCTGTCAAACTCTGACAGCGGCATTTAACATGCGCTTCCGGCAAGTGCGCTGGAAATCCCATCCATCGGCGCCCGTGTCACACGACTGTGGGTCGCCGATGGGTTGGCATGACAACCAGAGGTCTCCAGCAGACCTCTATGATTGTCACAGCTGAATTTCTATGAGCGGCACCCGGTGGTCAGCGCTCATAGTAAGTCAACAATTCTGCTACATACAGGCGATCTGATCATCGCCTGAACGCAGCAGAGGCGATTGGATTATGGCAGATTCTAGTCTCCCATGGGGACTATTGAAGCATGCCAAAAATAAAAAAAAATGTTTTTAAAAATATTAAAAAATAAAATAAAGTTCAAATCACCCCCCTTTTTGTCCCATTCAAAATAAAACAATAAAATTAAATCAAACAAACACATATTTGCTATCACCGCATTCAGAATCGCCCAATCTATCAATATAAAAAGGGAAATTAACCACATTGCTAAACAGCGTAGCGTGAAAAAATTCAAAACGCCAGAAATACTTTTTTTGACTGCCGTAACATTGCATTAAATTGCAATAACGGGCGATCAAAAGATCGTTTCTGCACCAAAATGGTATCATTTAAAACGTCAGCTCAGCGCGCAAAGAATAAGCCCCCACCCGACCTGAGATCACAAAAAATGGAGACGTTACAGGTATCAGAAAATAGAGTAATTTTTTTTTCTAGAACCTAGACATGTTTGGTATCTATGAACTTGTAATGACCTGGGGAATCATAATGGCAGGTCAGTTTTAGCATTTAGTGAACCTAGTAAAAAAAAACAAACCAAAAAACAATTGTGGGATTACACTTTTTTTGCAATTTCACCGCACTTGGAATTTTTTTTTACCATTTTCCAGTACACGATATGGTGTTGTTCAAAAGTACAACTTGTCCCGCAAAAAAAAATATTTTTTCAATATCCACTAAATGGAAAAAAATAACTTATTGAGGAAATATAGTAACCATGAGCCTTAACGAATGTTTATTTCTCTGTAAAATGGAGGCTAGTCGCTAAACCCAAGACTCCACTGCCATAGGGCATCTTGATCTCTAAGTCATAATCACCGATTTCTGTACGGCGCCAACTCTAAATTCTGTGTAATAGCAAACTTGGGTTTGAATTTATGGAATTTTCATGGAAAAACACTGCATTCATCTCCCTGATTTTGTTCACGGAGTAAAACCTCCAGATTTGTTCTCTTCTATGAAATATGCTTGTTCTTTCATAAACTCAACATTGTGTCCCTCCTTCTCCTTTCTATACATTTAAATCAATGGCAGACATATAATCTGAGCAAAAAAAAAAAGACCTGGACCCAACTTTGATCAAATTGTTTCTTAAGAACCTCATGTTTCTTTTATCTGCAGCAATTCGATGTATAATATTTGGATTTATTGTTTTTCTACAGTTAAAATAGATTTTTATAGTCTGCCTTTAGTTATTTTTTTCACCTTGGTACCAGAAGAATCTACTTGTTTGACCAAGGTATATTAAGGGCCCGCGTGAAAAACCTGACATGTGCGCACCATCAGGGAATACAATGGGTATGCACATGTCTGTATTGGTGGTCCCTAAAAAAAGAGACCGCATACGGACATAAAAAACGGACATGCGAAGGCTTTAAATAGTGAGCTCTCTTTCATTTTGTAGAGTAGCGGTTTTCTTTTGCAATTTTGCTCCTTTCATTTTTGGGATTGAAGGACTGATCCATAAAACCTCATCAGCTTCATGAAGATTTGGTTAGGATTGATGCAATAGCACAATTTCTTTGTAATTATTTCCCACGGTCAGTATACCCTACGGCCATGTTCTCACCTGCTTTTTTTTTCTTTTGTGTATTCTTTGCAGATGTCCACACCAAACTATGCAGTAGCAATCTGCTCTGATCATTGCGGGGGTTTTTTTATGCATTTCCCTTTTTTTAATACTTTAATTTGTTTTTGGTGCTGATTTCATTCAGTTGTTTTTTTTTTATCTACTGTGTATTTTTTAGGCACAAATGCTAGGATTCTGCACTTTAGAATGCACGTGTTTTTCCGTTTATTTAGGGAAATAAATGCACCAAAAACAGTACAATTCAACAGCGTCTTCAAACGCACCGTGGGCAGCAGTTTTCATGACATCACGCTCATTTTTCTTGAAATGCTGCGGATTTTATGCACAAAAAATTGCAGCCCCCCCAAAAAACGCAATGTTTATGCTACGTGTGAACAGTAATGGCCGTCCATATACTTTTTGTGCACAGAGAAAGCGCCAAAACTGCTGCTTGTCTCCCTTGTGAACAAAAAGATCTGGCCTATTGAATTGCAAAAAGTTTGACCCCCCCCTTCCTCTATCCCCATCATCGGGGAAGAGTCCGGGCACCACTATACACATTACATTGTCTGCCAGTCCTGGCGAAATCGGGGGATGATTTAGCCACCTAAAGTCCTGAGTCTACACAAGTCACCTAAAAGATGCATATATGATATTCTCGTCTGTATGAAAATAATTTAGAAGATTTCAGGAGATAAAATAATGATCATGTTGGTAAACCTTCAGCTTTAGTGTTCCTTTAATAAATGCACAGCCTTGTCTCATCACACTCTAAATTAAAGGGTATTTGCATCGTGGACATTCTCTCTTTATTGCAAGGGTCTTTCAGTAAAGAGTGTCTTTGTAATCTGACAGCAAGTGCTCAATTTCCCTGCAGCACTCCTACTGGGGAAATAAGGTATGACAACTATTTGCCTTCAAATAAAAGGTCAGTCTTTGAGTTGAGGTGGGTACTGTGTCTTCTCATGGAGACTCTCAGTTGGTGTAGAGTCTTTTAGGCCAGGCAGTGATTACTGGGGAAAAAAATAAGCAAATTAACTCTTCATAAGCAGGACAGCTGTTTCTTCAAGGCCTCCCAGTGGAGGTAGCTAACCTATGTGTTTCCCTAGACCGGCTGGGAGTCTCTCCTAGGAGAAACAGTACTCACCCCAAACCCAAATCAGAGTCACATAAAGTCATGTGAGATCTAGTCTCTTCTCTCATTTCTGTCTATCGGCCTAGCCGATCGCTGCGCTCTGCAAACGACTTTCGACTAACCTCTGCACTAATCCGTACCTCCCACTCCCGACTCCAAGACTTCTCCCATGCTGCTCCTATCCTCTGGAATGCTCTACCCCAAGAAATCAGAACTATCCACAATTTGCATAGTTTTAGGCGCTCCCTCAAAACACACCTGTTCAGAGCGGCCTATCACATTCACTAATCAAAGTCATTCTCTGTGTAAGTGTGCGTGTGTAGCCCATTCACTATCTCCATCCATCCTTCACTCCCGCAAGATGGCTGGACCTTCATTGTAAATACACCATTGTAAATACACACCTGTACTCGGTATCTCCCTCACCTCATTGTAGATTGTAAGCTCTCACGAGCAGGGTCGTCTTATTTCGTCTTATTTTGCTTTAATTATTGTATTGTTAACGTTGTTACTTATGACTTGTGTTTTGAAACTGTTAAACTGTAAAGCGCTGCGGAATATGTTGGCGCTATATAAAGATTATTATTATTATTATTATTATTATTATTATTAAATGAGGCTTAGTCAGCTCCAAACAGAGAAGACTAAAGTGAAGATCACCGGTATCAGAGGAAGCCAGAGGAGGAATGGGCAGAGAGCTGTGTTGGCAGGACAGGTGTGAAAATTATATAATATTTTAAACCCATTCCTGATCGTATAAAGCAAATTGAGAATCTCGCAAATCCAAATTTTTTGTGAAATTTGTAGAGAATGCACTTTGCTTTGAGTTATTTTGCTTTGCAGGTCTGTGCACATGTTGAGCAATTGCAGCACTTATCCGGTGTAGCGTTTTACTGTACAAGCAAAATAAATGAGATTTATGAAATCCGCTATTTTTGCGTGTTTCATCCATTAATGCATTTTTTCAATGCCACGTGTTGATTTTTTTTTTCAGTGCTTTTCACTAGAATGAATCAAAAAAGAGAGAACAATGCATAAAAGAGGCAAATAAAAATGAATAAAAGATGAGCATATTGCATACTGCGTTTTTCATGCTGAGAGATGAATTCTTAGTGCAGAAATATCTGGTACAAATACTCAACGTGTGCACATATGCTTAGCAGGGTTGTTCGGTCTTCGGCTACAAGTCTACAGTCATTCTATGTGACTGCAGACTTCTGAATCTTTGCAGCGTGCACACTGCGCACTGTCAAGATTGTCCAGTATTGCTGCCAAGAACGGGCCACATGCCGACTAGTCGTGTTCAGCCTCACTCAATTCACTTGTACTGCAAATCACATACTTGCGGTCACTCTCAACGGCAGTGCTGGAGAATCCTGACAGCATGCAGTGCTCGCGCTGCAAGGATCCAGAAATCTGCAGTCACACCGAATTGACGGTTTAGCAAACAACCCCTTTAATGTCAAATGCTATGTTTTTTGAATAGCTACCTTCACTGTGTGACACTAGAACGACAACTTTCTTTTTTCTGGAAAAACGTTAGTTTGTGTCTTACGCTCTGGATAATAGATGAAGGTCCTGTACAGGTGAGAGGTTTTCTTGTGCGATGTGACTTTCCCATTAATTTAAATGCAATCACAAAGATCTATTGACTATACCATGAGTATAAATACTAATTTTCTCTATAATATTTAGTATTAAATTAGGATAAAACTCTGAGAGGTTAGATTCCGTTTGACTAACGCACAATTGAAAAAATTCACAGGAAACAGAATATAGCAGAAGCAGCTAAATACATTTTAGAACCCTATATATAACCTACGTTATACCGCTGCTATGCCCGAGATTGTCAGCAATTACCAGCCCTCTGAGGTTAACTATGTAAGGATATGTAAGAAAGAAAAGTCCCATTATCATATATAATATATTCATCTAAGTCTATGCGGGTTTGTTTCTACAGTCTTTTGCTTAGAGGAGAACAGCATTTTATCTAGGAGCTTCTCGTATTGTCCTAGGTGTTTAGGCTAGTGCTTAAAAAATAAGCTTCAACATAATTTTGCACTTTTTAGAAGAATAATCGTCAAAGAATTCGTGATCGTGGCGATCGATCCTCGCAGAAAAATAAAATATATGCCGATTGGAGGAGCAGACAGCTATCAGTTAACAGGCTCGATGTAATTGGCGGGCAGCATCCCAGTCTTCCCAGTTCTCTGCACCGTGCCGTACATCCATCCTTCATCAATCGGCTGCACATTGACGATGTAGTCACCGTCCCTGAAGGAAACCTCATCATCGTCCTGAGCGCTGTAGTCGTACATGGCTCTGAATGTTCTCTGCACAAGACACAATGGAAGGAGAGCGGATAAAGCAGTTCTAATTCTTTTTATTTTACTACCAGGTGATATGTAACATATGGATATTAGAAGATATCTCTATGTAACACCTGAAGATTCAGGTTTCGCTTCCCTTCCTCACTGGGTAATGTATCGACAGAAAATGACCCGTTGTTTAAACCTAATTTTTCTTTTAAAATTATTTTTGTCTTTTAAAAATGTTAGCTTTCTATATATATATATTATATAAAAAAATTGTCTTTACAGAAGACCTTTCAGGAGTCGCATTTTCATTACAGGCAGTATTACAAAAACAGATAAAAACACCAGTGTGAAAGTGGCAACATTTCTATTTTTTCTTTCAACACAGATTTTGACAAGAAAAACACATTTTGACAAAAATTTTAAAAAAATGTATTTAATACAGAAAAAAAATATTTTAAATAATATGTCATTTTCTCATGATACATTCCTTTTAAAGGGAACCAGTCAGGAGAAAAAAAAAACGCTATTAACCTGCAGAATAATGTCATTAACCTGCCCGATGTCCACCCTGGCCCTGCCTGACAGCCCCTAGTGCTGAGCGAACTGTCAGTCAGGGCCGGGGGCGTGACGTAGAAGGAAGCTGATAATTTGACATCAATCTTCTAATCCAACAAGGCACTATGTTCACCTTCCAATGTCTAAGTGCCATTGTTTTTGGTGGGGGGGTTATTTTTCCTCTTTTACTATATATACAGTATGTTTTATCCATTGATGAATCTCCATACTCACCAGACTTGGTGAAGGTGAATGTGGAGAATGCATTGACCTCATAGAGGACATACTTGACGGGTTCATGTAGCCAAAACCTTGAGACTGAGAAGGATGGTAGGCACCCGGATGAACAGGGGCTGCATTTAGAAAGCAAATTCATAATTATATCATTACTAATTCTTAAAGTAAATGGAAAAAAAAACTTCACAATATCTGAAACCTGCATTAATGAATACTTACCTTCCGAGCTTTTTTTCCCAAAAAAAAGAACAATCTACATTTGACCCAAAGACCCAAATCTCTCTGACCCACTCTGCCCTTTAAATGCTCCTCTATTAGAACTGATCAATACATTTTTATTATATTTCCTTTTTTCCCCCAGAAAAGTTTTATTAAGGACCTTGTACTGTCACTAGATTTAAAATGACCATTTTTTCTTTTATTTTATTCTTGCTGCTCCCCGGATATGGAGCTTTATTTTATTTTTTGTTTTTGTGTTTTGTTTTTTTTTAATCTGCCATATGGTTCTAGAATATGGGGGATGTTATTTCAGTGCTAGTTTTTATGGTCTTTACTGAGGGGGCGTGGATCACTGCAGCCTAAAGACACGCCCCAGAGGATCCTGTCAACCACACCCCTTATAAAGACCGTACAGATTAGCACTAAATAAAAAGGCCCATATATCTGGAACCATATGGCGGATTTGAAAAAAAAAAAACTATAGGGAGTCGCAGAAATAAAAAAAAGAGAAAGAACTAGCCACTTTTGACCAGGTCCTCTTTAACTAGGCTGTAAATGTAAAAACAGGATGACTGTTCAATTTAATTTATGATGAAATCCACTGCTTACATCCAGATACAATCTAAATAAAATGATATTGAAATGTACTTATTTTATACTGATCCTTGGCCAGACTATACACTTTATGTACATAATGTGCATATATATTTACCTGTACAGCAAGGGCAAAAGTAACATTTTTAAAAGTAGATATCAAAGGATATTATTGGTCACAATAAAGACAGCAAAATCCTTCTTCAGGTGAAGACAACAAAAGATGTATAAAATAAATGTATTTTTATTTTATCTATACGGGCTCATAATTAACTTTCAAGATAATACAGTCTTTTTACAGCCACCAGTAGAGGGAGCTCTTGGCATATCAGGATAATCGTATAACAGAGTCATTTACACATTAGATAAATATTAGTAAAGCAAATTAAGATCAACTCCACACAATTAGAACAAACATTTCCCTTTAAAATACACAAAAAAATTTGTAAAAAATAAGAGTTTCCATTATCAACTTTTTTTTGTGCTTTATCATTAGGAAAGTCGTGAATCTTTTATTTTTCTGTCTTGATTATCTCTTTATACTCCTCCCTATAGTGTCCTAATTGGAAGAAGAAGTAGAAAATAGGGATGAGCGAATCGATTCCAGATAAATCAAATTTGCCTTGAAATTTAAAAAAAAAAAAAAAAAAGTATTTTTGGATTTGCCAAAAATGCCGGTCAGCTGCCATTTTGCCATTGAAAACTGGAATGCAGAAATTGCCGGGATTGGAATGGGGCTGTGTTATTATTATTTTTTTTCCTAGGTTTATTACAAACTGGGGTCTCTCAATAATGCACATTCAATTAGAATTGGATAATAATCATGCAAATTGATTTTTTTCTTAACAAATTTGATTGAATCGGTGAATTAAATTTTTTTCCGATTTGCTCATTTCCTGCCTAGTTACCATAATTTGTAATCAAGATATTCCTAAAGTTGACATTTCAATCCGTCTAGTATTCATTTTAGGTCATGATTTCCTGTCATCACGTTTTTTTACATTTGAAAGTAGACTTATCGCTGTGTGTGTGCGGGTGTCCACTAATAATAATGAGACTTTGTTTTTTTGCAGAGATTTGATGCACCAGTCATGAGAAATCCAATGTTGAAGGCTGGAAGTGCAATGGGGGTGACAATGCACTGGGAAGAATTAGTCCAAATGCACTGACACGCCCCCAGCGCACTTCCAGTCTTGTTTGCATATGGCGTCTATACTAGATTTCTCATGAGTGGCACATCGGATCTCTTCACAAAAAGGGGACAAGTACCTATACACACAGCCATATCTCTAGTTTCATATGTAAAATTGTGCTGCCAGGTTCCCTTTAACTGTTAATATAATATCTTATAATAAATAATACGAGTACGTGGAGACTTATATGGCTGTAATTATTTGTAGGAAAACCACATTGCGATGTCAGAACCTAATGACTATACAGAGATCATAGGCGCCACATAGTTTCTACTCATCTCTTCCCACAGAGTCAGGCTGCCATATGTATTTTAAAGGGGTTGTCCAGTATATTATTTTAAAAATAAAAATGGGCTGATGGGGGTATTAAGCTAACAAAGAATGGATATTCACCTATCCGACCCCCTTTGCCCCACTGCCAGTGACCAAAGCCTCAGTATGTCTCTTAACTTAATCTTTCAGCAGGGGACATCACATGACCGCTGCAGTCAATCAGATGCCAATGATCAGCTGCAGCCTTCACATTCCATCCCAGTTAGAAGAGACATGCCTTAGCGGACAACCCCTTTAAAGAATAACATATCCCCTAATATAAGTAGTGAAGAATCCTAAATTTCCATGATGACCTATAAAAATGTTTTCATTTTCTTTCCTTACTGACTTGTAATATTCTCATTATTATCCATAGATATTAGAAGACAGCACACAAGCCAGTATGTTATTTGTGAAGCTTTGCACAGCAGTCAGGTGTCACAGTGCTATTTAAGCAGCCACCCCATGTACAGTACTGATATTTATCAACACGCTTCCAAATCTCCGCCTGTACATTACGTTAGGAGAGCAAGGTTTGTTATCAATTCACTAGCTTCCTTTTTCTTTCGACAGCTTCTTTGAAGCAGGTCAATGTGTTTCCATAGCAACAGATTACAAACAAACCCAGTGTAGTCAGATTCTGTAGTTATTTAGTACTTTTTATTGTCTGTCTTCAGGGTAGGAAGAACCAGGGCCAGATTGAAAAGCAACTGATGAATGTATGATCCGATCAGTCAGATCAGGTTTGTCATTGGTCCTAAAGGTAGCTGTATACACAAAACAGTAGGATTTTTTCGTACTCAAAATGGTATGAAAAATTGTCTTATTTTTCATTATATATGCCTTAAGACAATCATTCTAAAAAGGAAAAAAACATATTTAGAAATTGTGAATAGTCTTTAAATGGAATCTGTCAGCAAGATTTCATCCCTCCAAACTATTTTTATGCTCTTGCAATGAGAAATCCAGCAATACCTGTACCTGCCCAGTCCATTCCTCCATTACTGAAAAATCAGCATTTGAATCGATATGCAAATGAGACTTAAGAGCTATGGTAGATGTGAATCCTTTGTCACTCTGGCTCTTTTACCCACCCAGCGCCACCTCCTTCTGATTAACTGACAGCTCCTTTGCTTCAAGTCACACAGCATAGAGGCTGTCAGTCAAGTAGGACAAAAGAGCACTGGGCAGGGAATAGAGCTGGAGTGACAAAAGCTTGGAAAATGCTTTTGTCACTCCGGCTCTATTCAAACCACTTTAGCCTGTTCATTCAAATGCAAATTTCTCTGTAAAGGAGGAAAGGACAGTCTAGCTAAAGGTATTGCTGAACTTGTATTTTCAAGTTCTACATGTGTCTATAAATAGTTTGGGGGTCGAAATCCTGCTGACAGATTCCCTTTAAATATAACTAGAGGACGTTGCTGTGCTCCATCTCGCATACGAGTTTCTTGAAACTAAAGATAGAATATTGCAAGGAGGCTGAGAAAGCGTGCTACTAAACAGAGTAGAGATGGGACGGTTGCATTAATTAACACAGGGTTTAGGTTTGTTACCTCCGTCCTCAGACGCTTTTGTTCCCTCACTGTAGTAAGAGATGCTAGATTTCATCTCAGACACTTCTGACCTGTCATCAGCCTGACTCACTCTGGCCGCCCCCGCGGTGCGGCACGACTGCCTGTTACCAAGACTAGCTCTATCTACAAATAGAGGAATACTACAGTGACCGACAGAGAAAAAAAAAAGGACACCGAGAAAGATGCAAACACTATGGAATAAATGAAGATGTGAGATACAGACTAAACACAGAGATGTATGCTATACTTGGCTATTCCTGAAGCACGAGGGGGCAGTGCATGACGCAGGGATTCACAGAGAGAATGGTGTACCATTCACTGCTTCTGACCATTTCATCCCAAGTCAGGCGACCAGCTAATGAGTATGGGAGTTTCTCAAATGTCCGCCTAGAGAAAATGTCAGTTGCTGTCCAGTAGTAGCTTTCTCTCCTCTCCCGATTGACCGAATTGGCTTTCGGTCAACAGCTTTTTCATAAATGTGTGCACTATGAATTTCTCTAAAATGTAACAGTTTTGCCTGGAGTGTTACTGTAGGCTATGTTCACACATTGCGTTTTTGCAGCGTCTTTTTCATGCAAATTAAAAGCTGCTCTTTACAGTACCAGAAGAGATTTCAGTAATCACAAAATAGGAAGATCCGGCTCAATAGACTGTGAACAGACTTTTATTCACAAAAAGTACTTGAAAGAGGACATGCAAAGTGGGCAGTACGGCTTAAATATAATGCGACAATGACGCGTTTCAGTGACTGCGCAGCCTTAATGAAGAATTCTCAACCGATACGCGTCGATATCGGATTCCATTTAAACTGTGCCGCCAACTTTGCGTGTCCTCTTTCAAGCACTTTTTTTTGTGAATACAAAGTCTGTTCACAGTCTGTTGGGCTGGATTTTCCTGTTTTGTGATTGCTTCACTCCTTGATACGGCCTTCCTCGAGCTCCAAACACCTTGAACGGTGAGCTGGATTTAATCTAACTAGATTTCAAAAATATCATACACATGCTCATTTCTTTTCTGACACTTTTTTTTAAATCTGCAGCATGTCAGTGTTTTTGCAGCATTTTTTCACCCATAGAAAGCAACGAGTAAGGGCAAAAAATGCTGCAAAAACGCTGCAATCAGTTTTTGAAGCGTTTTGATGAAAAAACGCAGGTACAGCAGGATGTGAAACCGATGTATTTTTGCGATTTTTCCAGGTATAAACCAAAATGTGCTGGTATCATTGCATGAGTATGGTTGTTAGTATTTTTTTTTATTGTAATTTGCACTTAATTTTTGTTTAAAGCAATCCTTTTGTTTCTTCCCTCTCAAAGCATGGTTTAATTGAATCAGTGATAATTAAATTAATGATATGTGTTAAAAGTAAACAGCCTTTTTTTTTGCAAAAATGTTTTATGGTTTCACGTACGCCTTGCATTGGTTGCCTAACACCTCGGATTGTTCATGCTTGGAAGGTGAAAGCAAAGCTAAACTTTGTGATCCTGAAAAATGCAGCAAAAAATTCAACAAATCATACAGTTAAATCGTAGCAAAAAAAAAGCAGCAAATAACACAGCGCTTTGGCTGCAGTTTTTTACTGCCAAGAGATCAGGTTTTGCCTTAAACAAAAATGCAATATGTGAATATGGCCTAAAAGTAATAGTCCTGTCTGAAACTCACGTCCACATTATTCTGGCTATTAGGCGACTCCTCACTGACTTCAGACTAATCTTTATACCCCAATGTCTCACATTTCCAACAAGGAGCTGCCTGGTGTAAGCGGGAAGTTGGACACTTCCCGCCAGATTGTCCTAATTATTATATTTAGTTGCTGGCAGTTCCAGTAGCAGGACAGTTTGTGAATAGCTATTTTTCAGGGAACTCCTGTAACGAAAGCGGATTGCCAAAAACTGTCCACCTCTTACATTATTTTGGTTGATGACGCTTCCCCTCCTCTCGCTTAACCCTCTGCACCTTTGCTGTCTTTCTTTGCATTACTGATGTTCATACCGTATCACAATAGAGCATATACACCAAAGTTGGCATTTCAACCACTGTTCGAAATGGTTTGCCCCAAATAACTAAAAGTCACAAACATGTATATAAAATTTGGTGCATTTGGGTCTCCAAAATCAGGAAATTAAATCTACTCCCACTAATATGTAGTCTAATCTATAGTATCCACTAAATCTCTCTTTTTAGGAGAAAGAATAACCCAAGCTTCTGTACCAGTTAACATACGTAGGCTCCGAGACTGAATATTGTCCTCCAGTGGGTCAATGTCGAATATGGAACCTGGATCAGTACGCCAAACCTTAAGGTCTTTGTTGGAGAAAAAAAAGTATGAGATGAAACAGAAGAAAGAAAATGAGGTGACAGTGAGCACAAATAATACAAGAAAAGAAATAAGAAATGGCAGAAAAAAAGAGACAGAGAAACATCAAGGAAAAGAATGGCAAAATTAAGACTAAGTTACAGTTGTGTCCACTTTTACCCTTATTTGAATTTCTAATGATAAAAGTTCAATACCTTATCACGATATTATGGCTAAACCCTCAAAAGGCTGAGGTTTACATCACATCAACCAGGCAGCCACATGCAGTATAACTTACACATCCCCCGACAAATTATTGTGATGTAATGTTTGGTACTCTTTTCAAATTTGGCCATTTTGCTCCACTAATGGTATATTACACTTTATAGTGTACATATAGTGGAAGTATTATTTAGGCACAGTATAGCAATAGGACATCATGGACGTAAAACTAGAAGGAACAAGGCGAAGAGGAAGACCAGCATCCCGATGGCTTGATACAATTAAGGTAATGGCGGGGAAGACCCTGGTGGACCTATCTAGGCTTGCTCAAGATCAATCTTCCTACACATCGTTGAACCATCAAGTCACGTGACAGTCCTATGGACAATGAATGGAGCAGATGCAGAGCATGTGCACCTCTTCTCGAGATCATTGAGGGTCATAGCAGTTGAACCCCAGGGAACATCAAGTTATCTGCTATTCTGGGGATAATGGATAATTCAATTATTGATTCCTTCATTGAGCTTGTTCCTTTCAAAATGTAATCGAAAGCTTTCCATAAAACTCACCTACAACGATTCCCGGTCGTCGGTCCATCTCCACTACATGGGGGTGGACACCCTTGTAAGCTGCATCGCTGACGATCTGTGAGTTTTTCCTGACTCTCTCTGTCACTGGATCATCCGCTACTGGGGTGAAGCCTCTACCTTTCGTCTTCTCAAAGTCTTCATGATATTTTATCTAAAAAAAAAAGTTGTCAAAATGGTAAGCAGTGGCCATAAATGATATCAAGACCTCATATGATGTGGAAGACTTTAAGTGTTTTCAAAACATTTGCAAAATTTCACATATTATTCCATGAGTTGTTTTGTCAAGTTGATAAAAAAATTTTATATATAGTTAGCCATTTCTTAGTTGTATCTGTTTTTGGTGGAAATGGGCAACAACCAATATGGTGGCTACAACAGATGTAGACATCTAGTATTCCCTGTTCTTTACAAGTCGAATCCACATAGTAATACAGTATTACATCATATACCCAATATCGCTGCAAAAGGTATCATAACTGGCATATATAGTACGTGTCTATGTAGGCCAGGTCACAACCCTTTAGGATGGGTTTTATGGGAGGAAAATTAGGAAATTTCCCATATACCCCATTCCCGAGGACATTCCAAAGGATTGGATCCTCAGGAGCAACCTGATGGTGGAGTGATAAAACAGTAAAGGGTTTGTACCAAATTTTAAAACTATCACCAATCCTAGGACAGGTGAGAATGTGCCGATTTCAACCTACTTTCTCATGCTCCATTTATTAGATGTTTTCTATATTTGTGTGGTATTCACTTGCTTAATAGTCTACGGTTTTGGATATTAAATGGGGGCTTCATTTCCAGTAGCTTTATCATATGTTATAATGGAAATTTCTTGGCTTTTTGGGAGTTTTTTCCTTGATTGTAAAATAAAATTTTCATTTTTGGATGTGCCATGATTTTTGAGGATCCATCTTTATTGTCTTTTTCTTCCTAACCCCACTGATCGATCTAGGTTAAGGCACCACTCCAGTGTTTTTCTTCATTGCAGTGCTAGAGTGGTGCTATCAATGCAAAATCCCTGATCGTAAAACTATACTCAACATCCAATGTCTTGAGGTCTTCCCTACACCGCTCTGGTCCCATGCAACCATCTTGTGACCGCAACTTCTGACAGACCGGAAGTCAGAGGTAACGGTCACAAGTCAATGATGCTGTCATAGACTTGCATTGAAAAGTGACACAAACTGCTGGAAACCGACCGAAGCGGGCAGATGACAGCAGAAGAAGACAGCGGACGGTAAGTATAAATGGAGGGGCCTTACATTAGTAGCACCACGCCAGCGCTTCAATAGTAAAAAAAAATTTGCTGGATTGGTGCTTTAACTTTGTCCAGCATAAAAAAATCCTGGAGAACACTGGGTTTCGTTTGGACACTGAATGGCGACATTATAGGCAGTTATAGGCGGGCACTATAAGGTAGCATTATTTAGATGCTGTATTGGGCCAGTATAAAGACATTATATGTACGGTATTGTTATAGTACTGAATGGTTGTACTGTGTGCTGACTGTATGGAAGTATTTGGCATTTTACAGAAGTGTTTTCAGTGCCAACATTTGGATATAAAGAGCAGAAGTATCTATATACAGTATACGTCCTATAGTAGCTGTAATGGTTTCGTGTGTTGTCACTTTTAGAAAAAGAAGAGAGAAAACAGATACAACTAAGAAAGTGTAAGGAGACTGAATGGTTTTGTTTTTTTTGCAATTTACACAAATAGACAAATCAAGGCATGATATTTCATGGAGATACAGGACATTAGGTGGTAATATTATATTATATATTATCAGTCTAGTTAGCATAGAACAGCAATATACAGTGCACTGTTTTATAAGCATACATTGGATGCAGTGTGGAGAAAATAATCTCATATTAACAGCAAATATTCACATGTGACAGTATATCCAAAGCAGTCATGCATGCACGCGATCACACGGCATACGTTACTCTCACATTGTGCCAGGTTCAGTTCCATGCAGGTTAATAATAAAAATTCACAAAACCAAGTTAATAGCATCATTTTATTGTGTTCTGAAATTATACACAAGACCTTTATTATATTATAAGAGAAATCTTGGAGTTTACATCCACAGTAGATATCGGTGGTGGCTACACAGCAAAGCAAAGTGCAGTTGTGTTCTGTAAACCTGGAATCTTCCTACCATCGAGATATGGTTTTGTGTTTCTCTGACATGCCTCAGCTCTGGAGTATCTACTATTACACTAGGTCGGCCCTTCATCTGCTGTAAGTCATTGCTGTATTTCACCTGGAGGAAAACGAGATGATATAAGGAAGAAAGGGATAATAGTAATAGAAACACAAGTCAGAAAAACAATCTCTTAGACGCCTGAAGACGAGGATGGTGCCTGCATGCCAATCAACCCTTTATAGCTTTACCTAACAGCTAAAAATGAAAGGGAACGTATCACCTCCAAAAAAATGCAATTTATCTGCAAATGTAGTGATAATCTGCAGGTAAATAGTGTTTAAACCCTGTATAACCGGTTTACTGAAACAGTAACTACAGGGAGAAAATTAGGTTTTATTATTACAGTAATTCACTTTCAGACTTTGTGGCAACGGGTGTGTGCAGCATATGTGTGCAGTGTGTATTCACCATGAGTGTGCGTAATGAGTGTGCAGCATGAGTGTGCAGCATGAGTGTGCAGCATGAGTGTGCAGCATGAGTGTGCAGAGCAGGTTGTTAATCAAGGTGCAGGGGCTATCACCGCCCTTACAGTGCAGGGAGAATATAACATAATTTTCTTACAATAGCAGCAAAAAATGGTTAATATGCTTTTTACCTGCAGATTAACACTATATCTGCAGGTAAATCAAAAACTTTGGAGATGAAACGTTCCCTTAAGGCTAGGGTCACAGGACTGTATTTTCTCTCATCTGAAAATATCTGTCCAATAATGCTAATCATACTCTGATCAGAGATTGATCAGTGTGTGATCACGGTGTGATCCGAATTTCTCGGAGGAGGAAAAGCTGGAAAAATATTTCTCCATCTTCTCCATTCGGTGAGTCAGGGAAAATCAGACCGCACTCGGATGTCATCTGAGTGTGGTCCAATTTTTTCCATTGACTTGCATGGCCGAGTACAATGCAAATCATGGAGGAAAAAAAAATCAGACATGTGCACGACCCCATAGAACAACATTGGTGAGTGCTACCTGATGTTCTGTCGAATCACACTCAAAGCGAAAATACGGTAGTCTGCATGAGCCATTAAAGGTAACTCATAGGACCAGACAAATTATTTAATAAAATTAATCTTTAAAGGAATGAGAGGCAATAAGTTATATTTATATATAAATGTGCTACAACTTTGCATAGGATCTTGACATTGTGCAATTTTTGCAGCATATTTAGCACCAGGCATGGTTTTCTAGAAAAAGGGCGTAATTACAAATGCAAAACTGAGCACCAAGTTGCGGCAAAAATTTAATAAACCAATAAAGAGGGGGTGTTAAGTTAAAGAAAAGTGTAACTGTACACCAAGTGTATCATCTAGGATGAGTGACAGTGTCAATGTTTGTGCATTCAGTCTAAAATTTTGGACAGGATTAGTGAATCTGTCCCAGAGCTCAAATGTGACCCTGGACATTCATCAACTTCTAAGTCAGATGTGATTGCATTGGAGACCTCTGTCTGTGCAAATCAATGCAAGATCCATCCTAAGATTGTTGAGCAATTAATAGAAAGAAAACCTTGATTTTTTTTTGCCTGCAGCCCAGCACTGTACCTTTCACATTTAAACATAAAATTTATCTCAAAGTGTCCAAAAGTTAAATTCCCAGTGCTTCCATCACTTAGTAATTCTCACCTATTCAGAGCTCGTTAGATTTCTGTCAATGGAAACCTCCAAGACAATTTACGGGCTGCCACCCAACCTCCCCGTCCCATCCCAATCTACACCTTGATCAATGACACTTGCCGAACTAATGTTCTCTTGGTTCTTTTTAACCCTCTCCATCTCTGGAGTAAGGCCAACAGATGTGACTTTACCAACCTTTTCTTTGTAATGGACCTGAAAATTCAGAAATAAATGTCAAAAATAAGGAAGGAATTAAGTACTGAAATCATTATCTATGAAAACGTCCAATGTGCATATAAGACCATGGCCAAACTGGTAAGACTACAAGTGGTACTGAATGTGTTAATGATTACGTGGACCATGAAAGATTAAAAGGATCCTACTGACATTTGCATAAGAATCTTTGCCTGAGGATATTTGAAGATTATCACGAATATCTTATTCATTTTGCCCTTATAGAGTCGCGCGTTCAAAGTTGGCAAAGACTCAAGATCAAAACTGAACCACCATGGCCAGCCGCTATGGAAGATTGGAAGCGGAACTCAAACTCCTCAAATTCTTGTCTCAATAACTCAAGAAAAAATTAATTAAAAGAGATGATGAAAAGAAGACAAAAACAGCTGCTTAATGCCAAACAGCACCAATTCTTATCCATGCGTTACTGAGATGCAACCCATGTACAGAAGTCTCACGCTGTTTAGAAGGAAGCAGCCATTTATTTCTAACCTTATATAACTCCATTAACTTTTTTGTTTCTACCCTCTAAAACATTTTTCCTGACCGTCAAGATAAAGAAATCATTATCTGTGAAAGGAAACATAGTGAACTGTATTGAAAATCTATGAGAAGACTCTTGCCGTGCTGAAATGTTCTTGGTTCCTCTTAGCTAGTTCCATCTCTGGAGTTATGGTGACGGAGGTTGCTTTGAACGGTTGCTCCTTATAATGAACCTGTTAATTGGAAGTTCAGGGATTAGATTGATGTACTAATTGCCAACACTCAAACACGTTTAAGACCTCGCGGATGGCTGGCCTCCTCCAAATTACAGTGGCCAATGACCACATGACTTTGTTTCCCAAACTCATAGTCTTTGGCCACTGTTGATGGGCAGAATTTCAGACAAATATAGCCGGTTGTCTGTGTAGTCTTACCCTAAGGCTATGTTCACACAGAGGTTTTCTTTATGTGGTTTTTGGCGTGGACTGCACTTAAATCCATATGAAAAAACTCACCTTTATCTGCTTGAAAAACCTTTCTAAGCATTTCAATTTGGCTCTCATTTTTTAACAAGTGTAAAAAAAAAAAAAAAAGCAACATGTCAGTTCTTTGGTGAGTTTTCCACATGTAAATCGTGGGAATATTGTATTTTTCACTCAGTTATTAATGTGTTGTTTTTTTTATAAGCTTTTGCAACAGAAACCACAACGTATTAGAATAACTCATATCTAAATTAAAAAAAATGCATAAAAAATGATGAAATGTGTGCCAAAAAACACAACAGAGCATCGTAAAAAAAAAGTGTGTCTTTACAAAAGAACACATTTTTGAGAAGCAGTTTATACACATGGATTTTTCTGGCTGAAAAATCCTAGTAAAAAACCCACTGTGTGAACATACCCTAAAAAAAAACTATAAGGTTGCTGATTGTTTCTTTTACATTGCTAATGTTTTTCTGGATTTCCTTAACCCTCTTGATTTCAGGCAGGTCTGGTATCGCTGTGGCAGGTCCAATATCTTCTTTATACTTCACCTGCAAAAAACAAAAGTTTATTTACCCAAAGAGCATTCCTACGGGTCATGGATTTGGTTCGAAAGGGATGGACTTTCTACACTAATTCACTTGTGGGATAAGGGCGAAGATAACATACAGTACTTTCCAACAATACTGCACGCAGCTCTGGACAGCAAGAGCCAAGTTTAGCAGACCCGCTCTGAAAGTTGAAAGGCTGTTTTTTCATAATTGCATCTCTTCAGAGGATGAGGAGGAGTGAGGTGAGCTAACTCAGTGGGCTAGAGAGAGCTGACTGGGATGTTAAGAGTTAACTCCTTTCCTGGAACAGAACTACAGCACACTCAGCCAGGGTCTGGAGACCAGACTCCATGGAAACGAGCTGTACAGTATAAAAGATAAAAGCTGTCATTGCATGAGAATGACTGAAGATAGAAAAAGCAAGTCATTTGCAAACTTGCTTATCTTCATGCTAAGCAACTAAAACAATTGAAGATTTTGAGAACACCCCTTTCAATGTCTCAAGCTTTACAGTTAAAAAGGTTGGTTAGTTTGAAAGAATCAAATTTTAGTTTACAGTGCAGTGTTATTTCCCTAGGACTACCAAACAAATGCCCTATCAGGGAAAAAAAAAAACTCATAATAGGAGAGAAAAGTGACTATGAATGACATAATAGCTGGCTCAGCAACAGATTTCAAAGGGTGCAGTGTAATACTACTTCCATAACTGATGAGCCAATGTGAAGCGCGGTAATAAAGATTGCGACATCTGTACATTGTTCAGGATTCCGTGGCTTCGGCCACATATCACTAGATGAAATTAAAAATTCAGAGATTCTTACTGCACTTATATTTTGTTGCGTGATCTTGACTCTCTCCATCTCCGGGGTTTCTCTGATGGACATGCCGGCACCTAGTCCCTTCTTATAAAATACCTAGGGGTAGAAGAAAAAGATTTGACAACGATTGCAACACTAGCCCTAAACACAGGAGGAGCGCTGTCGATCCATTTTGTTTTCTTGCACTACTCTTGGCCCAATAAGAGTAAGATTTTTTTTTAACGGGTGAGATACAAGCGTTTTGGTAAATGTGAACCATTAATGCTCAATTTACTGAAGACCTAAAGGGGTGAATAATGACTTGTGGTCCTTCTATGCAAGGTAGAAAGAGACAGATAAGGCTTCTTACTGTTAATTATTGGTTTACTTACAGAACTTATGGATTTTTGTGCGTTTTTGACCCTCTCTATTTCAGGAGTGTCGGCGACACTAGAGAATGTGGAACGCATTCTTTCAGCTTCATCTTTGTATCTTTTCTGCAACCATAAAAAAAAAAAAAAGTCTGAATGAAGATCAGCAAAAAAAAAAAAAATTAATGGAATTTCACATGTTTCCATTGAATTCAAAGGTAAATGCACTTTCAAAAAGTTTCAGTGAGGTATTGATCAATGTGTTATGGGAGAAGTGTCTCCTATCAATCGCTGAAACAAAGGGGTAAAAGTTTGGCGTGGTGGGATTAGTTGAGAATGCCTAAAATCTATGAAAACTTATCTACGGGGGGAGAGCAGCTCTTCGCTTCATTCGAGCCATCAGTGGGGCTTTTGGCACATAGCCCACAAAAGATCAAAATCTCTGACATGTTACTATCAGGGTTCATTCAGACAACAGTATTTACCACGTATGAAAAAAATGGATTGATTATTTTGATCAAACATTGATCAGAGTTTCATTAGAGTGTGGTCCAAGTATCATCAGTTTTTATCAGATGTGGAGAAAAAAAAAAAGTTTCTCCACCTTCCCCTTTCTGACAGACAGTCCGTGAAAATTGAGCCGCACTTGCATGTCATCTGAGTGTGGTCTGATTTTTTCACGGACCCACAGACTTGCATGGCCGATACTGATCCTACCCTCAGATCAAAATTGGATGTTGTCTCCAATATTTTCCTTGGAACACTTAGTGAAAAAAAAACAAAAAAAAAAAATCGGACAAGCACAATGTCAAAGGTACGAGTGCCATCTGTAAAAACCAATGAGATAACTGGATGTGTGAATGAGGCCTTGCAATCAAAAGTTTGTGAACGTGCAATTACTCTAAAAAGAAAAAGTCTATTTTGTCGGTATAGTAAATGGATATTTTTTAAATATTATACAGTCTCCCTTCTTTAAATTATCCAACCTTCCATTACAAATTAATATAAAAAAAATCAAACCAGATCTTAAAAGGAACATTTTATCTGAAAATTACCTGTTTTTTCTTTTAATTCTCAGATTATGGTCTGTATTAAAAAAAATCCAGTAGTCCAATATTGTCAAATTGGCCACAAAGGCTAATGCTAAACTTATATATTTCTGGCCTTGTACATGTAGATCGATTGCAATATACTGAGTAATTGGGTTATGAAGGAGAGCCTTTCTAGACATGCAGTGATATGGGCACAGGTCAGTGTACAGGAGGAAGAGGTGAGCTGTGACATCACTTATTGTGAATGGTGGATCCTGTGTTATCTACTGTATATAGAGGAGTTATCAGTCATTGTACAGGAGGGGGAGGAGGTGAGCTGTGACATCACCTATTGTGCAGTGTTAAAATAAAGTTAGTTATATGGGGAATGTTACAAAAATTCTGCTTTTTTTTCAAAGATATTTAATATGAAACCTGACTTAATAGGTAATTTCGGGTGAAATGTTCCCTTTAATGGTACAAATGTATCAGGTAAATAGAAATATAATATGTTGTACATTCAGTTTGGACCATGAGCCATCAGCCGGCTGACTTTACATTACTGTACACATCAGACAAGGCAGAAGTTACTACCTGGCTTGCAATCTCTGAAGCTCTTTTAGCTCTCTGCAGCTCTGGTATATCGGAGCCAACCTGCATTCCTTTCCCTTTAATCTCAGTTTCTAGATCTTTCTTATATCCTTTCTGCAAGTAAAAAATAACATTTAAGATACATGATGCCCTTAGGAGTTAAACTCCAGAAAAAGTGGTCACAGGGTACTCCTTTTTCATTTTTTCCCCAAATATAAATTATTAATACAGTTATTCATGTAGACATAGATCCTCCCTGTAAATGTATGTAGACATAAGTCAGGGGCAGTTATCAGTTGACGTGACTTGTAGCTTCCTGAGAATCAGGAGGCCCCTATGATGGCTTGTTTGTATGCCTAAATGTCCCTGAAGTCAGAAGATGGCGCTATCTAAGGTATTGTGCAATCTTGCCTTAAGGTCCCGTCACACATAGCGACGCACCAGCGATCCCGACAACGATACGACCTGGTCAGGATCGCTGGTGCATCGTTACATGGTCGCTAGTGAGCTGCCACACAGGCAGGTTTACCCAACGAGGCAGCAGCGATCCGTATAACGACCTCGGCGGTCGTTGGGACCTTGTCACACAGCAGCTATTCTGACGACTCACATCTGCGTCCATGATTTCTGAGTCGCCAACGAGGTCGCTCGTCGGCGTCAAACACAGCGATGCAGGCTGGCCAGCGGGACACCAGTGATCAAAATATGGCCCAGGACATTCGAGCACGATCAGTGACATCGCAGCGGGGGCCCGGTCGCCGCTATGTGTCACATGTAGCGAGATCGCTGGCGAGGTCGCTGTTGCGTCACAAAATCGGTGACGTTTCAGCGATTTCGCTATGTGAGACGGGGCCTTTAGGGACAGTGAGGACAGGGGTCATCTGCTTCTGGGTTTGGGTCCATAAGGAATTAAACTTTGTGCAATTTAGAATTAAAATAGCCAAAAAAAAACTTTGGTGTCTGAGTGGGAGGCTGATGTGCTGACATATTGTATTATTGTTTTGGGTATGTCTGATTATAATTCATCTTTAGTACTTCACTATTGATTTTATTGTTGTGTATTACATTGCACCAAATTACTATTGTAATTAACGATACATACATATATATATATATATATATACACACACACACACACACACACTGATCAAAAAAATAAAGGGAACACTTAAACAGGGATGTGATTTTAAGTGCTCTGTTTTTTTGAGCAGTTTATATATACGGTGTACATATATATATACAGTATATATATACACATACATACATGTTCCTATACCTACATGTTATCTTTACTCCTTGATAGTATTCTGCCATCTGGTGGCTACCTTACGTATTGCAATCTGATTTTCATCATTTTGTGTCTCTCGTCGTCCTCCTCTTCCTTTCATTGTTCCTTGATTTTACTTTTAGCTTTAAAATGTTATTTTTATTGTGTAGTTGTGCATTTCTATAAAATATGCATTATTTATATATATTTTCCAGATTTTTTATTAAATTGGAATAACACTGATATGTACAGTATATACTGTATAAAAAATACTGATATATAATATATATATATATATATATATATATATATATATATTGTTGGTAATTGTAAACCATCTGGTCCTAATTTACCTGAGATTTTTTTTTTCTCATTCATTAATTGCTAATAATTAAAGAGGTTGTTATCTTCAAAGATTAAAAAAAAACTCACCCATTGGATCAGAGCCGTTTCACTAATCTGTTGCCATCATCCCCTGCTGGCTTAGGGCTTCCTCTTCTGGCGGGTGGCATTACATGATTGCTGTAGCCAATGGCCGCTGATCAGCTGCAGCCTTGACCTTACAAACATTGTTCCTTCCACTCAGACAAAGTGCAAAGGTTGATATCACTATGCGATGCAACTGACTGGAAGAGTAAGGGCCCCGTTACATTTAGCCATGCACCAGCGATCCCGACAATGATACGACCCGGTCAGGATTGCTGGTGCATCGCTAAATGGTTGCTAGTGAGCTGCCAAACAGGCAGATCTCAGCAGCGACGCAGCAGCGGTCGTTACTTACCTGTCAGACGCGGCGATGATGACGTCCTCCACCCACGTCGCTCCTCGGCGCCAGCAGGAAGCCGCCGCCGAGAAATGGACCAGGCCGAACTCGCGCGATCACCGATAACCAGCGGGGAAGCCGGTTGGAGGTGAGTATCACATGTAGTGATATCGCTGCTGCGTCACAAAATCGGTGACGCTTTAGCGATATCGCTATGTGTAAAGCCCCCTTAAGTCAGGAGCTCAGCGGGGAAACATCAGCAGCTGGCCAGACAAGTGGTATTGGTCCAGTAGACGAGTCTGGGCTTTTTTTTTTTTTTTCTTACGTCAACTACAACCATTGAAAAAGCTTTTTATTAAAGTAATATGCAACACCTTTAAAATTTCCTTCTTAATTAGGAACATAAGTGGGTCCATTGAATTATCTACTTCAATCAACTAAATTGTACCAACCTGGCTCACCAATTCAGAGACCCTCTTAAAATGCTGTAACTCCGGTATATCAGCACCCACTTGCATTCCTTTCCCTTTGATTTCTGTTTCCAAATCTTTCTTGTATTCTTTCTGCTCAGAATAATAAAAAAAAACATAATATTTAACACAAAATTCTACGGAAATAAAGTTTTATTTAATCCGTAGCCCAAATTACCCTGTACTGAAACAAAGACATTTTTGTTAAAAAGGTTCCTTTGCTCTCCACAATCCCTACTTGGGCAGATCACAAAGTGTTCTCCAACTGGGACCCCAACGATCAACTGCAAACTGTGAGGAATCCTGAAAGTAAGTATTCGTTTCCACAGCAGCGCCACTGCAGGGGGAATTAGGCATTACATAGTGCCCATTCCCATCAAAGTACACTTTTTGCAACTGAACCCTACACTGGCCAAGTGATGGGAACCGGGAAAGGTATTTTTGTTGAACATAGAGACCCCTTCCATCACCCACCACTCAAAATTCCCATTGGATTTTCTACACTGGGCTACCCTTTTAAGCTTAGTGTCTATCTTACAGGTCTTATTTGTATGTCCCCACCAATCAGAAGATACACCGATGTCCTCTTGCTCACTGCTCATGTAGCCTGCATGCTTAAACTCTTCAGTGCTTCCAATTAAGGAACTTATATAATTAATAAGTCACTGCCCACACATGGTTATTGAGCATCCAGGGCTATGGCTTACCTCCCAAACTAGAAAAACAGGAACGAGGGACACACTTTTTTGACAACTAAGCTGCACTCCTTTTGATGCCCCTACAGTGCCCGCTGCACATTGATGCCCCAACCAATACACATCATGAAGCAAAACACAGTGTCCCCACATGCGATTACTGCTACACAGTTTCTCCATCCCACTGTCAAATTAAGTAAAATACTCACCATTTTCCCACATTGACTAGAGTAGATCTCTGCTCAGTTTCACATCAAGGTGAATGGTGGACCAGGGAGCTGTCGGCTCCCTGCTCCACTACTGTGTCCAGATATATCTGTCTTTTTGCATCCGGAGGAGTCAGAAACAGTTTAAAGAGGGACATACCACCAACTCCCTGAGACAGCTCCCAAAATCCAGGACTGACCCACTAGATTAGGGATAGTTGGGAGATATGGATATAAGAATGTGCGAGAAGATGGGAAAGCACAGCTGATAGTTGATGATCAGGTAGGTGACACTTGGATAGCCCTTGAAGTGGGCACCTCTACTCAGGGCAATAGATGCATCCCCAACTTTTGCCCATAGTATCACCTTACTTTAGAGTAGGTGACATGGTACCTATTTGGAACAAGTATTTACTACTGAATTAGGAAGTTCCTTGGGGTGGCTGATGACATCATAAGCTAAGTGCAGTAACCAGGTAATTAGAACAAAAGTACTGGTAACCAAAGTGGAGACTCATGTCTAAAAGGGGTTCCATACCTGCATTCATGTACAGCATATTGTCCAGACATATACCAGTCACTGGTATACTCATTGTTTCTCGTGTCATCCATTTTCATTGTACATTTTACTATTACTACAATTTGCTGTTTTCTGGGATAGATCCCAGCCTAGAATAGAGTCATTGCCTCATCTGGAAGACCTAATTTGTCCCAATTAAGATAATTACAGTAATTAAATGTGGCCTTTATGCAAGTATTATGGCTGGGAAGTAATTACAACAATTATAATCTAAACTCATGAAAGATGCACTAATCTTTTCCATTCCCTCAAAAGAGAAATATGTTATGTTACCTAATTAGATGGTCTAGATGAGGGCAATAAACCAGGCACAGGCTATGGGTGGCACGGGCTATATCTGCTGCTGATATCATGATGATTTATATCACTGTTCTACTCACTATTGTAAGTGCATTGTAAAATAATAATTTGCATTGGTTAAAGGAATAAAGCTGGGATAATATGCGCAAAGAGATTCTTATTCCAGTTGATCCCCGAAGTATTCTTTTTTTTTTCTAAACCAGCCACACAGTTCCAGACTGTGAAATACGTGGATGGTCAGGGTATGCCACCAAAATGGTGACAGATAAAGGTTTTTTTTTCTGTTTTTGTGTTTTTGTTTTTTTGTTTGCTTGTTTTTTGTTTGTTGTTTTTTTAAATCTGCCATGTAGTTCCAGAGATATGGGCTTTTTCATTCTGTGTACATTTTTATGTTGTTTTTTTTAACCAAGGGGGTTAAATTGGGTTCATAATAATTTTCTGGCAAAATTTGTATGAGCACATGCTACAGAAATCTATAATGATAGGACAAAGCAGCTTAAAAGCAGCTGTCCACCAAGTTATTTGACTTAACTGCATGTATTTGGAGATAAAACTAATTTTTGCGATTGGGTTTCATTAAAAATTTTGGGCTGTTTGGTTTTTAAAAGATCTTTTTACAGTCAACTTTTATGTGGTCTGTGGTCATAAATCAGCTGATGGGAGCTCATAAAAGAATAACAAACTCATTATACCGCCAGAACAAGCTCACTGATAGATTCTCAGATAACTCATTCTACAGCCAACAATGAACAAAGAGGATACAGAAGGCAAAGAGTGCAACATTTTTTAATGAAAGCAAACAGCAAAAATGATTTTTAGTCCTAATTACAAGCATTAAAATAAAATTTAAAAAAAAGTCCTTAAAAGTTGGACAACTAATGTGGGTTTGTTTACAGAAGAGTAAATCAAATATAATGGAAGAGAAACCAAAAACGTATCTAGTGATTGATCGGTAACATACATACCTCTGATGAGGTAAGGCTCTGAGAGCAAATGAAGCAGTGTCATGTTCCCCTTCTCCCCTGAAGAAGCTGGTATAACCAGTGAAACATGTTGGGTTTGGGACAGAGACATAGAACTAGACATACAGTATGTCTGATAGACATAGGAAGAAAGAGCGGCATGTGGTAAACTGAAGCTCTCACACCTTGCACTGTCAAGTATCACGGATAATTGGTATTGATTACCAAATTAGCAAGTATGTCCCTGAGAGATTTAACCCCTTAACGACCAGGAGTATTTTTGGTTTTGAATTTACATTTTTTGCTCCCCTTGTTCCCAGAGCCGTAACTTTTTTATTTTTTGGTCAAAATGGCCATGTGGGGTCTTGTTTTTTTGCTGAATGAGTTGTACTTTTGAACTAAACCATTGGTTTTACCATGTCGTCTAATAGAAAACAGGAAATAAATTCCAAGTGCGGTAAAACTGCAAAAAAAAGTGCAATCCCACATTTATTTGTTTTTTTTTACTAGGTTGACTAAATGGTAAACCTGACCTGTCATTAGGATTTTTCAGGTCATTACGAGTTCATAGACACCAAACTTGTCAAGGTTCTTTTTCATCTAAGTGGTGAAAAAAAATCCAAAGTTTGTAAAAAAAAAAAAAAAAAAAAGTAGCTTTTCCATTTTTCGGGATCTGGAGCTGGGTGATGGCTTATTTTTTGCGTGCACATACGTTCTTTCAATCGCCCATTATTGAAATGTTGCGGCAACCAAAAAAACGTAATTCTGGCGTTTTGATTTTTTTCTCGCTACGCCATTTACCAATTGGATTAATTCATTTTATATATTGATAGATCGGGCGATTCTGGATGCGGCGATACCAAATATGTGTATATTTGATTTTTTTATTGTTTTATTTTGAATGGGGCGAAGGGGGGTGATTTGAACTTTTAGATTTTTCTATTTTTTTAATATTTTTTAAGACTTTTCTTTATACTTTTTACTCGCTTCAATAGTCTCCATGGGAGACTTGAAGCTGAAGTTGTCCGATCGCCTCTGCTACATACAGAGGCTATCAGACAATGTAGCAGAAATGCTCACTTGCTATGAGTGCCGACCACCAGGCGGCGCTCATAACGATCCAACAAAGACAACCACAGGGGTCTTCTGCTGAACCCGGGTTGTCATGCCAACCCATCGGCGACCTGCGGTCATGTGACACGGGCGCTGATGGGAGGAGGTAATGACGCGCTTCCTGCACTTGCATATTAAATGCCGCTGTCACAGTTTGACAGTGGCATTTAACATGTTAACAGCCACAGGTGAATCGCAGATTTCACCTGCAGCTGTTCTGGGCACATGTCCGCTGATCAGATCAGCTGTCATGTACCAGAAAAGGTGCGGGCTCATTGCCGGAGCCAGACCAAACAGGGGGGAGGCGTCCAATGACGGTCTATGTCCGTCACTGGACATTAAGGGGTTAAGGAGGACCTGTCAGGGTTTTTTTTAACCTGGTGAAAATGCCGCTGTTCTCCTGAATTTGATGATGTTTTTCTTTTCTTCCTCTCTGTTTATGAATTATGGTCTTTTTCCCAGTATATAAATCAGGTCTTTTCAATCAAGTGGGCTTGATCATAAGTGCTTTTCTGTAGGCGTCTTCATGAGGACTACGCCCTCTTGGCTAAAAAGATTAGTAGATTTATATACAGGGAAGAGAGAACCATATCTCAGTACTGGAGAGGTGCAGGAAGAAAAGAAAAACAACGCCGGATTCAGGAGAACAGCGCCATTTACATCAGATAAGTAATATATATATATATACACACACACACACATACAATATATACTGTGAAAAAACGGAGGAATAGAGTCTATGCTAGTTTACAAAAGTACCAAATTTTATAAGTCATAAGATGTGACATAAAATGTCAATATATGCAAAAAGACACCATACATAATACATATGTGAGAAGACTATGTGAAACGAGGGTACAAATCTAGTTTAAAGTGACCTCAATGCCCTAGAACGTAGCTTAAGTGACCTGCCGCCACAATTGGTGCATGTGGGACAAAAAATGTGCTGCCACTAGTCATAACAATCTCATATGAACATAAATAATCCCAAATGTAGCAGGCATAGTGCTAAACCTCAGTGTCCAGGGCTCCCCCAAGTGTAATCATAATGAAAGTAAACCTAGGATCATCACACTAATTAGAGGAGCAACGGACTCTGAGGCGTATTGTGGGACTGAAGTTCAATAATTACATGTAAAAATACATGGCAGAACAGTTGGAATAGTTAAATCAGCAGAAAGGGGTCTGTTTCTCCTGCCCTCACGATTGGAAGCATGATGGGTAATTACATACTAATGATGCCTTTCTGCTGATTTAACTATTCCAACTGTTCTGCCATGTATTTTTTACATGTAATTATTGAACTTCAGTCCCACAATACGCCTCAGAGTCCGGTGCTCCTCTAATTAGTGTGATGATCCTAGGTTTACTTTCATTATGATTACACTTGGGGGAGCCCTGGACACTGAGGTTTAGCACTATGCCTGCTACATTTGGGATTATTTATGTTCATATGAGATTGTTATGACTAGTGGCAGCACATTTTTCAACCCACAAGCACCAATTGTGGCGGCAGGTCACTTAAGCTACGTTCTAGGGTATTGAGGTCACTTTAAACTAGATATGTACCCTCTTTTCACATAGTCTTCTCACATATGTATTATGTATGGTGTCTTTTTGCATATATTGACATTTTATGTCACATTTTATGACTAATAAAATTTGTTACTTTTGTAAACTAGCATAGACTCTATTCCTCCGTTTTTTCATGATTTATCTATGAGTCGCTGCTGAAATGCAATTTTTTCTCTTTCAAGAAACGTGGTAATTATGCCACCAACAAGTAACTAACTATGGTTTGGAGATCTGTTATATTATACAATATATACTATATATATATATATATATATATATATATATATATATATATATATAAAAATACACACATGTATATTATTATTTATATATTTATCTCAAGTGACAGGCCTTTTTGGAATGTTTTTGGCTTATTTGAGTAAATTGATAAAAGTTATATTTTATTATCAGCTGATACAAGTAAAACAGTGGAGTATGGGAAGGGACTTTATTCTACCTAGTGTCAGAACAGTAAATGTGTCTCTATGAATATCATTACCTCACTGATTATTTCAGTTGCCCGTTTGGCTCTGATCATATCTGGGATGTCTGCGCTGAACTCCATGCCTTTCCCTTTAATATTTTCAAAGTCCTTCCGATACTCTTTCTTTAAAAAAAAAAAAAAACACACTCAGAAACATGTGACATACACCGCGCGATTATCACACCTTCTTATTATACCGACCTCGTTTAAGATTTGTGACGCATTTTTCACCCTGATTAAATCCGGAGTATCTTCCAGAACTGTCAGACCCTTGCCTTTGATTCCTTCTTCTAAGTCTTTCCGGTATTCTCTCTAATAATGGAAATAAAGACAATATGATGTGTACAGGAAGTGTGGAAAGTAGCTGATTAAGACATCAAAGAAGGGATCCAAACGCAGTCACAGCTGCCTGTCCACCTCTGAATAGGGTAACCAAAAAACTGGATGGATTGGCAGGAGAACCCCTTAGACTGAGACGATAGATAGCTAGATAGATAGATAGCTAGATAGATAGATAGATACTGTAGATAGATAGAGTAGTGCAGAATATATGTCATTACTGATGCTGGACTGTACTATATGGTCTAACTCCTACCTCGCTGACCAGGGTCATAGCGTGTTTTGCTTGCAGGAAGGTTGGAGTGAGATCTAGGTCTACTGAAGCTTTTCCCTTGATTGCCTCCTCAAATTCTTTCCTATATAATTTCTGATAATTAAGAAAGCATAAATGAGATGCTGCGGTTTTACAGATTAGCTGGATATCAGCTATGAAAAGCACTAAATAGAGAGATAAAAAAATAGACAAAAAATGCACAACACTAATGATAAATGGGGTTGGAAACAAAGCTGTTTTCTTCTCGTCCGCAGGTTGTGTGTGGTATCAGCCCCATTCATTTCAATAGTACTGAGCTGCAATACCAGACACAACCTTTGTGCAGGTGTGGTGCAATTTTTAAAAGAAGTTGGTACGGCAGGCTCATGCTGGAGGGTATTACCTGTCCAGAAATCCTGACAGTAATCCTTCTGTAATCATTCCACTAACCTCGCTTTGAATTTTTTGAGCCTCCTTTGAAGCGTTGTACAACGGAGTGTCCACAAATTCAAGCATGGACCTTCCCTTGGATTTTTCATACTCTTCTTTGTACTTGACCTAAAGAGTAACAAAAAATGATGAATTATATGTTGTCACAAAAGCTAAGTACAGCTTCTTTGAAGGAAAGGTCCTTAGAAAGACTTAAAATTAGGAATTACAAACATTTACTGGAGTATTTGGGATTATTGTTGTGTTGTATGTCCCAAAGGACATTGTTTCTCAATTCTTATGGTTTGTTAAGCTGCAACTTTGAAAACTTTAGTTGTGCAGCCATGTTGTTTTTAGAGAGACGAGGAATTCTGCCAGCAACCCTTGTAAACAAGCCATTGTAGTGTTTTTTCTAATTGGACAATCATGAACTTGAAGCTTTAACATGCTCACTAAGGCCTTTAGGCTACTTTCACACATCAGTTTTTTGCCGTCAGGCAGGATCCGGCTTTTTTTAGAAAAAACGGATCCGGCATAAATTTTGGAGAACTGTAGAAACGGATCCGTTTTTTTGCTGGATCCGTCTCTGTTCCTGGAGGCTGGCCAATTGGATCTGAGCATGCGCAGACTTAAAAAAACCGGATCCGGTGGCTGGATCCGTCTTTTTCTGGATCCGGCGCATTCCGGTGCCCATAGACTTTCATTGTAGCAAAAAGCTGGAAGCGCCGGATCCGGCGCTTCCGACTTTTTCGCCGGAGACAAAAAACGTTACAGTAGACGTTTTTTCCAGACGCCGGAATGAGACAAGTTGCCGGATCCGGCAAAAAACGGATGAAACGCAATGCCATCCGGCACAATCCGGCGCTAATGCAAGTCAATGGGGAAAAACCGGATCCGGCATTGCATTTTGCCGGATCCGGTTTTACAAAAAAAAGCCGGATCGCGCCTGAAGGCAAAAAACTGATGTGTGAAAGAGGCCTTAGAGTCTGAGCTGCGGCTCTTGAGTTTTTTGCAATTACTCCTCGAGTACTGCAATATTTTATTGTGGGGTAAATTTGGTAATTTATCTACTCCTGGATAGATTGTCAACTGTCTTGAATGCTTTACTTCTGTATAATCTTTTCCGCTGTAGAATGATGGACACTAAATTGTTTTGAAATGGCCTTCTAACCCGACCAATATTGATGGGCAGTTACCATTCCTTTCTTAAGATCATTGTTGGGGTCTTTCCTCCTTGGAATTGTGGTAACATACGCCTGATTTTACAATTTACAACTTTTCAAAATGTTTTTCATTTGTAAATACTTTCATTAATTGGGGACTAAGTTCTAGTTTCAAGACTTCTGAACTTTTAGACTTTTTAAAACTACATTTTTTCATTATCTTGTATTATGGATAGTACTTGCCTGACTTTGCAGTACAGCATTCTCTTTATGATGAATCTGTTCTGCTGTATCCAAGGCAAAATGATAATTCCCCTTATTTTCCTCAAATTGTTTCTTATAGACTTTCTGAAAGACAGAGAACACGTGAATTAGACCTAATGTGAAAAGGTCAAATGATCCATTAGAGCAAACCTCGACATAAAAGTTGTTATTATTTATAAGCAAATACTTTATCAGATTCCAGACTTCTGTTTTCCCCCCAGTTCCACTATATAAGGTCCCCTATAAAAGTTGTTCAAACCCGCCAAAGTCTCATAGACAGGCAGAATGAGCGCTTCTGTGTCTGCAGAGATAGCTTATCAGCTGAACAATCGTTTGGCCAACACTTATAATTGTCACGATCCATTTTTGGATCTGTGTCAATTTGGGCTGCTCACATTTAACTTTTTTCCTTTCTGGCCATCGGGGGTTAATGTCAGTTTTTCCCACCGATGGCCGCTGGTGTTTAGTTAGTGTTTAGTTAGTTTAGTTAGTCTGCTGATGGTGAACACTCCCACCTTCCTATATAAGGTCACCTGAGGCATCAGGTGGTGTTGGTGATTCACTTCCTTTTGGATACCAACAATGATCAAGACAGGAGCTGGCTGAGAACAGTGGTGCTTCTGCTGAATGCTGATCTGGTGCCTTACTCTGCTGCTCGGTGCATTGCAGCAGAGAAACATAAGTGTTGTTTGTCTTACCTTGTCTGTTATCTTTCCCTGGTATTTTATTAGTGCAACGGTGGGACCAGTGTCCGCACTTACCAATTCCCTAGTGAAGGATAGGGGCAGGGTAAGTGAGGGACAAGGTATTCTGCTCGGCGACAGGATGAGAGAACCTGTGTAGGGTTGTCAGGTTAGTCCAGGACACAGCCTCAGGAGAGTGCAGGAGGTGTCCATTTCCCCATTCCTTATCGCAGGGCCCAAGTTGTAATTGTATCTCTGGTGTTTCCTTGTTTGTCCACTTGTTTTGGTGACCATCTGATTGCTGGGTCGTGTCACACGGGGCCGGTCACATATCGTGACATATAATCATGTATATAGGAGACTTTACTATTCCTGTTTTGTGTAATTCATATTACCTAAAGTGGCATCAAAGGAGGACCCAAAGAGACATAAAACTGTAATCTCTCACAAATCCCTTATCCGCATGTTTTCCATAAATTAAAAACTTTACAAAAGTCAGATGTTTGACATATAAGTTTCATTATGTAGAGTTTTAGACTACGTTGAAAGTAACGTATTTTTGGTCTGTGTGTTCCCTATCTGCACAATGGATAGTTTCCTCACACTGGCATGTCACTCTCCACAAGGAGAAAACTTACCCCTTGGATCACAATGGATAGCATACGGACCAACGTTAACCCTATTTGCTAGTGCACATGAGTAATTTTCCATACAGTCCCCAGGTCCTTTCAGGTGAGAATTAGTCTAGTCCAAATTGTATGAATGGAAAAAGAAGGAAGACTCTGCACACGTCCGCCATACACACTGAGCCAGTCATATCCACAAACCGCAGGTGGCTGCACAACAGCAAGCAGCTATATTACTCTCTGAAATATACTTTGACGATCCATCCAGGAAACATAGTGGGAGAGGAGACTAGTCCGGCGCCGCCCCAAGCCGGCTATTCACAGCGCTGCTGCGGCAGATTGACAGGTCTCTTCCTTGCGTATACTATAGTTTCCAAGCAGATCATCAAAGTATATTTTCTCTGAAATGCCAGCGCATTTCAGACAATGATATACCTGACTTATCGTGCAGTCAGGTTGCGATTTATACTACACGCAGTTTGGGCAGCATGAATTTACTCATAGGTTCCCTTTAAAGAGAATAAGTACTTTTACAGAGTTCCAGCTACAGATGTATAGTATGTGTCACTTTCATTCAAAGATGCAATAAAAACATGACTTTTATTGATTTTCTTTATAAGGTAGTCTAAATTTAAATTTATTAGATTGAACCTATATAATTCCAGTATCTAAACAGAATTCCTAAAATTGGAACCCTATTGGAATTATCTAAAAATGTTCAACTTATTCGTGAGCCTATGCTTTGTTCTCTAGATCATGGCTGCAGTCCATGAATTTATATAGCACATTTCAGGCACATTCATTTCATTTTCTTTCATACAGAGATCAATCAAGATGTTAAAAAACACACATATAGCCTCCTAAAAAAAAGTTTCGCCTAAACTGGCTTCCTCAGGGGGTAAGTTGCTCCAGATAATATAGTCTGAAGATACATTTGTGGCCTCAGTGGTAATAATTCTACTACACCGGTTCATAGGATGGTGTTAGTGAGAAGATAATGACTATTCTAGAGAGATAATGATTAGTCAGGATTACCTTAGGGATGGTAACGATTGTTTAACAAAATGCTGAATTTAGAGAATATGAGTAATCAACCCATCTGCTTACATTGCTTTGTAGCTTGGTGGTCTTTAGAGCATGTTCCAGGTGGAGCAAGTTGGGAAGATCTACGGATGTGTCTTGCATGGTGTGCTTGTCTTTCTTATACTTCACCTGAAAAACAAGGAAAAAGTTAATGGGGTAGTTGTCCGCTAAGAATTCACTGCTCAAATCTGTCCTCCGTGAAGACAGGTTTTCAGCTCACTGAGGGATCACATTACAATTGCTACCTTTAGAAGTTTATGGAGAGGAGACAGAGGCAGGGAGTCACAAAAAGGAAACAGCTCGAAAATTCAGGATACACAACATATATTATAGTCACAAATTGTGTTATTTCTCATGAACACACATAGGACAGGTTATCCTAAAAATTCACCTGGAACTTCAGGTACTCCTAAAGTCTGTACCACTCTGCAGTGTCCCAGGCACCCAGCTGTGCAGCAGCACACGGTGAAAGGCTAGAGCTCTCAGCACAGGCGGGCCCTTTATCCTCAGAAACGCTAGGTGCTCCCACCCATTATAAAGTAATGGCATAACCTAGATATAAAGCTACATCCTGGCTTCATCAGTATCTAATGATATCGTGATTTTACGGAAGGCTGGGCATGGTATGCCATAAGTGAGTTATATTTGATCAAACTTTGGAGAACCAATCTATATAGAGAATGGGGGACTCCTCGCATCCGCTCCAACCACCCAGGAGGTCCCTGCATCAGTCCAGCATCTGCTCTTTCCAAAAAGTAAGCAAGGTCATAGCTAACGCTTCTTACCTTCCCTGGCAGAATGTGGTCAGAAGACCTCAATCTCCTGGCCAGGTAGGGTCCGAAAGGTACATTGTCACCCATCAAGTGTACAACTGTGTATTCAGTGCTTATGCCATACATTTCTCTGTTCTATGAGCTTCTCTAAGGACAAGAGCTAGAATTCTTTCCAGTTTATAAGAGAATAGCTGTGTAGACAAACATATAATTGTATACGAAATGCATCTCAGAATGGGTAATGAAGAGATGTAGTTGCACAAGAGCATTTTTTATGTATTGTATTTTAGGGGGGTCTTTTTACCCAGAAACATGGGTAAAACACTGTTAGTGGGAATCTATCAGGAGGCTTGTGCTATGTAATCTGAGAGCAGTATGAGGTAAGGACAGAGACCCGGATTCCAGCGATGTGTCACTTATTGGATTGCTCAGTGCAATTTCGATCCCAGTTTTCTCTACTGTAGATGCAGCAGTGCTCAGAATACGGAGCTGTGTATATCCCTCCCACATCACTGATTGGTACACTCTGCTGACAATCAGTGGTGGTTGGGAGGAGAGTTGCACAGATTAGGCTATTTTCTGTGCGATCGCTGCACACGTCAAATCACCGCATGCGGACGCATCCGCATACAACACATGTCCCTGCGTACCCAATGTTAAAGATAGGTACGCAGGGAAACGCCGCCTGTAGGCGGAGCATGGGCGGAGCTTCACAGAGGAAGAAAGGAGGAAGTAGGCTACCATCCGCAGCCCTCCTGAACGCAAGTATGAAACCAGCCTTCACTGGACTTGCAAGTGAGACCTAGTCCTCTTTTGATAATCTCCTGCTGATAAAACACTGATTGTTTTGAAACTACAACACAGTCTAATAAGTGACACAACCCAAGAATCAAGGGGAATCTTTCTTGCCTAATATTATGCTGATCTCAAATTAAATAGCAAAAACCTCCTGACAAATGCCCTTTAACTGATTACGTGAACACATTCTGTCGCCACTAGGGGGAGTGTTATGAATGAGTCACCGAAGGAGGAAAAAACAAAAATACAAGCTAAGTCCAGAAAACCGGAGAGGTTGGTAGCTATCGGATTGCAGACCCCTGATCCTATCCACAACAAATAACAGTAGCCGTGGGGGGATCCTACGATGACCTAGACCCCTCGAACACAGCCGGAGAACTAAATAGGCCTAAAGAAAGAAAGGGGAAATCTAAACTGCCCCAGAGCAGACCCCAAAGCAATAGGCAGCCCCCAACATATAATGACGGTGAAGCAAGATGAAAACACTAACACAGATAGAAAGATAGGTTGAGCAAACGATGGGGCCCAAGCTAACTAAAAAGGACAGGATAGAAAAGCTGCTGTCTGCAATCCGTATAAAACCCTACCAAAAAAGTCCCAACCGTCTGATAGGAAAAACAGGCCCTGAAGTCGCTAGGACTTCAAAAAGACTATATCAGCACTCAGGTAAATTCTGAAGACAGAGCAAAGAGACAAACTGATCAGAGACAAAAATGGAACTCAGCACACCCCCGACCGGAGATGGCTGAACTCCAAAAAACAAGGTAAACAAAACTAATAAGTTCAATAGCAGAACAAAAACTTATCTTTGGGAAGCAGGAATCAGACTGGTCTCCAAGAATCCAGCAGAGAAATTACCAGCCACTCAGAAGGGCGTCGGCTGCCTTATATCCAGTCAGAATTTCCTGTTACCCAGTCATCATCTACCAGATCAGGTGTTTGGTAATCAGCCTCACTACCTTCCTTCACCAGAAGAGGGAGTTCATCAGACATCGACGATGAAGGGGAAAATGAACTCACAACAGTACCTCCCCCTTGAGGAGGGGTCACCGAACCCTCATCCACGCCACCAGGGCGATCAGGATGGGCCCGATGAAAGGCACGAACCAATCTTTCGGCATGAATATCGGATGCAGGGACCCAAGAATTATCCTCCTGGCCATAACCATTTCCATTTAACCAAATACTGGAGTCTCCGTCTAGCCAGGCGAGAATCCAGTATCTTCTCAACCTCATATTCCACATTGCCTTCAACCAATACCGGGTCAGGAGGTGCCACCACAGGAACTACTGGCTCAAAAACCTCTTTAACAGAGACTTATGAAACACGTTATGGATCTTAAATGTAACAGGAAGAGCCAATCGAAAAGAGACTGGATTAAGAATCTCCAAAATCTTGCTAGGTCCAATAAATCTAGGTTTAAACTTTGGAGAAGCCACCTTCATAGCGATATTCTTTGATGACAACCAAACCATATCACCCACCTTAAACTGGGGACCAATGGTCCTATGCCGGTTGGAAAACTGCTGGGCCTTTTCCTGGGAGAGAGACAACTTATCCATCACTTGGTCCCAGATCTGGTGCATTCTCTCCACCACAGTGTCAACACCTGGGCAGGCAGAAGGCTCCACCTGCCCTGTAGAGAATCGAGGATGAAACCCAAAGTTACAAAAAAAAGGTGACATCAAAGTGGCAGAACTAGCTCTATTATTTAAAGCAAATTCGGCCAAGGGCAAAAATGAAACCCAATCATCCTGATCAGCAGAAATAAAACATCTCAAATACGACTCCAAAGTCTGGTTTGTTCTCTCCGTCTGCCCATTGGTCTGAGGGTGAAACGCAGAGGAGAAGGACAACTGAATTCCCAGCTTGGAACAGAAAGTCCTCCAAAATCTAGACACAAACTGAACTCCTCTGTCAGATACAATGTTCTCAGGAATCCCGTGCAAGCGAACCACCTGTTGCAAAAACAAGGGCACCAACTCTGAGGAAGATGGCAACTTAGGGAGTGGTACAAGATGGACCATCTTAGAGAATCTATCACAAATCACCCAAATAACAGTCATTCTCTGAGAGACAGGCATATCAGAGATAAAATCCATTGAAATATGGGTCCATGGCCTCCTGGGCACGGAAAAGGCATCAACAACCCATTAGAGCGAGAACAAGGTTTAGACCGAGAGCAAGTCCCACAGGACTGCACAAAATTCCTGACATCACGAGATAAGGCGGGCCACCAAAAAGACCGACTCACCAAATCTCTAGTACCAAAAATACCTGGATGACCAGCCAATGCAGAGTAATGAACTTCAGACATCACTCTCTTCCTCCACTGGTCAGGAACATACAACTTTCCACTGGGACAACGCTCAGGTTTGTCCTCCTGAAACTCTTCCAGAGCACGTCTCAAATCGGGCAAGATGGCAGAAAGAACTACCCCCTCACCTAAGATGGTAGCAGGCTTGGTCACAACAGGAGAATCAGCAAAGAAACTCCTAGAGAGGGCGTCTGCCTTGACATTCTTAGTGCCCGGAAGAAAAGAGACCACAAAATCAAAACGTGTGAAAAACAAGGCCCACCTAGCCTGTCTAGGATTCAAGCGTTTGGCCGACTCCAGGTAAATCAAATTCTTGTTGTCAGTAAGGACCACAACTTGATGTTTAGCTCCCTCCAACCAATGTCTCCACTCCTCAAATGCCCATTTCATGGCTAACAGTTCCCGATTCCCCACATCATAGTTACGTTCGGATGGGGAGAACTTTCGGGGAAAGAAAGCACAGGGATTCATTTTAGATCTTACAGGATCTTTTTGGGACAAAACAGCTCCTGCACCAATCTCAGAAGCGTCCACCTCTACCTGAAACGGGAGTGAGATATCAGGTTGCCGCAAAACCGGAGCAGAAGTGAACCTTCGCTTCAGCTCCTGAAAGGAAGAAACAGCCTCCGGAGACCAATTCAGCACATCAGCACCCTTCTTAGTCAAATCAGTCAATGGTTTGGCAATACCAGAAAAATTAGATATAAATTTACGATAAAAATTAGCAAAACCCAAAAACTTCTGGAGGGCCTTCAAAGAAGTGGGCTGAACCCAATCATAAATGGCCTGTACCTTGGCCGGGTCCATTTCAATAGTTGACGGAGACAAAATAAATCCCAAAAATGAAATCCTCTGTACACCAAAAAGGCATTTCGATCTCTTGACATACAGGGAATTCTCCCTCAAAATCCGGAACACAGTCCGAACATGTTCCACATGAGAGTCCCAATCCTTGGAAAAGATCAAAATATCATCTAGATAGATGATCAAAAATTTATCCACCAAGTCTCGGAAAATATCATTCATGAAGCACTGGAAGACAGAAGGGGCATTAGTGAGCCCCAAAGGCATCACCAAGTACTCAATGTCCCTCCGGAGTATTAAACGCCGTCTTCCATTCATCCCCATGCTTAATGCGAATAAGATTATACGCCCCCTGAGGTCAAGCTTTGTAAACCAACAAGCACCTTTAACTCTGGAGAATAGATCAGAAATCAGGGGTAACAGATACTGATATTTAACAGTAATTTTGTTGAGTGAACGATAGTCAATACAAGGCCTTAATGACCCATCTTTCTTAGCCACGAAAAAAAAACCAGCACCTAAGGGTGAAGAGGATGGTCTAATATGACCCTTCTCCAATGACTCCTTAATATAGGATCGCATAGCCTCGTGCTCGGGTACAGATAAATTGAAAAGTCGACCCTTGGGAAATTTACACCCAGGGCTCAGCTCAATTGCACAGTCATAACTCCTATAAGGAGGCAAAGACGCAGACTCATTCTCACTAAATACATCATAATAATCAGCCAAATAGTCAGGAACATCATGCGACTGGGGAGAGGTGGAGAAAACAGGAGCATCACTAAGGGCACACCGACAACCCCAACTCACCACAGACACAGATTTCCAATCCAAAACTGGATTATGGATTTGCAACCAGGGAAACCCCAGAACAATGGTATCATGCAAATTATGCAACACCAAAAATCTGCAATTCTCTTGATGGTCTGGGGCGACCCGTATTACCACCTGGGTCCAAAACTGAGGTTTATTCTTCGCCAAAGGAGTAGCATCAATACCCCTCAAAGGGATAGGCGTCCGCAAAGGTGTCATAGGAAATCCACAACGTTTAGCAAAATCCAAGTCCATCAGGTTCAGAGCTGCTCCCGAATCCACAAAAGCCTTAGCGGAAAATGTGGACAGGGAGCAGATCAGAGTAATTGCCAGAAGAAACTTAGGTTGAACACCACCCACAGCAAATGTGTGTGCAAAACGTTTCTCTCATTTTGGGCAGACAGAAATAATATGCGAGGCATCACCACAGAAGAAACACAGCTTATTACGCCTTCTGAACTCCTGACGTTGCGCCCTAGACAAAACTCTATTACATTGCATAGGTTCAGACATTTGTTCAACAGGTGGCAACACCTCTCGTGCGGTTTTGCGTTCACGCAAACGCCGATCAACCTGAATGGCTAATGACATAGAATCGTCAAGACCAGAGGGAACAGGAAATCCCACCATAGTATCTTTTACGGTTTCTGACAAACCCTTCCGAAAGGGAGCTGCCAAGGCACCATCATTCCAGGTAGTAAGGACCGCCCACTTTCAGAATTTTTGACAGTACAACTCTGCAGAATCCCGACCCTGGCTCAAGGCCAACACGGCCTTTTCAGCCTGATCAATAGCATTAGGTTCATCATACAACAACCCCAAGGTTTGAAAAAATGCATCCACATTATTTAGAATAGGATCATCAGGTTTCAAAGAAAACGCCCAATTCTGGGGATCGCCGCGCAGCAAAGAGAAGACAATTTTAACCTGCTGCGCGGAGCTCCCCGACGAGTTAGGCTTCAAGGCAAAAAATAATTTACAATTATTCTTAAAATTCAAAAATTTAGACCGATCCCCAAAAAACACATCAGGAGTAGAGATCTTTGGTTCAGCAGCATGTGAATGAGCAAGATAGGCGGAAATTCCCTGCACTTCAGCAGTGAGCTGCTCCACACGATCAGACAATTGCTTCATCTCCATTGAGAAAGAAAAAAAAAATTCCCCCTACGGCCTCAGAGACATAGAGGAAAAAATATACACAAAAAAAAAAAATTCTGACACTTTTTTTTTACAATTCTTTCCTGCTATTGAGTACCCTAGGATCTGCGGTTTGGCTGGTGATTCTGTTATGAATGAGTCACCGAAGGTGGAAAAAACAAAAATACAAGCTAAGTCCAGAAAACCGGAGAGGTTGGTAGCTATCGGATTGCAGACCCCTGATCCTATCCACAACAAATAACAGTAGCCGTGGGGGGATCCTACGATGACCTAGACCCCTCGAACACAGCCGGAGAACTAAATAGGCCTAAAGAAAGAAAGGGGAAATCTAAACTGCCCCAGAGCAGAACCCAAAGCAATAGGCAGCCCCCAACATATAATGACGGTGAAGCAAGATGAAAAAACACTCACACAGATAGAAAGATAGGTTGAGCAAACGATGGGGCCCAAGCTAACTAAAAAGGACAGGATAGAAAAGCTGCTGTCTGCAATCCGTAAAAAACCCTACCAAAAAATGTCCCAACCGTCTGATAGGAAAAACTGGCCCTTCAAAAAGACTTTATCAGCACTCAGGTAAATTCTGAAGACAGAGCAAAGAGACAAACTGATCAGAGACAAAAATGGAACTCAGCACACCCCCGACCGGGGATGGCTGAACTCCAAAAAACAAGGTAAACAAAACAAAACTAAGTTCAATAGCAGAGCAAAAACTTATCTTTGGGAAGCAGGAATCAGACTGGTCTCCAAGAATCCAGCAGAAAAATCACCAGCCACTCAGAAGGGCGTTGGCTGCCTTATATCCAGTCAGAATTTCCTGTTACCCAGTCATCATCTACCAGATCAGGTGTTTGGTAATCAGCCTCACTACCTTCCTTCACCAGAAGAGGGAGTTCATCAGACATTGATGGTGAAGGGGAAAATGAACTCACAACAGGGGAGCACACTGCATACTGATATATTATTCAGTTCTAGAGATGCTGTATAGCTCCATCTAGTGGCAGCTGCAAGGAGATAGAATTGTATCATCTAACTATATGGATGCATGGAGGAAAATAGGGAATTTGGAGCTCTCTGTCATTAAAAAGGTATTTTTAAAAATTGACAATCGGATATAGAAAGGAAGTAGGGGACTTTGTAGTGTGTTTATGGATACAGCAAAGCCCTCCTTATAAAAAAATCATGCATTTGGCTCTTGGAACATTTTTTGGAAGTTAAAAACCTTTTCCTGGGCTACATTCTACTGTAGACTGTGACAATTGTCATGTATGACACAAGTTTATTGAGAGACTTTGAGAAAAATAAGGATAAAAATAACGGTAAAAATAATAATGTACGAGGGATTGACAGCCTTTATAAACTAATTGACTTGTTTCTGCTTATTATTCCTAGTTGCCGGGCTTCTCCTGTAATCCTCATCAATCCCTCTGCTTGCCAGAAGGTAAAAAACAATGATGGACACTTTTATACTGTACACAGTATTAATATTACTATAGTTTCTATTGCACTGTTGTGCATTAATAAATAACGGGTGTGAATTCTGTAGGCTGATAGCTACATTAACATTCAGTATAATGGGATTGTATGGCTATGACTTCATATTAACTGGTTCATAATTGAGCGCCGCAGTTTTGAACTAAACAGAAGAGAATAAAATATCAAGAGAATCATTATATAGAGTAATAAAAAGTTTGCGTGAGGACACTTTTTGGCCGGACTCTGAAGGTACTTGGTGGAAAAATGAGTCATCAGACTTTTAGTTGTTCTTTCCTGCCATGTAGAAAAATTAAAAAAAATATATATATACTGGAAATTATATATATGTGACTTTGTCCTAAAATAAAAAAAAATGATGGCAGGACATAGAGAGTGCACTTCAGTGTAGTAAATGGATTATTGACATTTTATTAAGAGGATGCAAGTTTTTTGGTTGTGCTTTTACAAAAAAAAAAAAAAAGCTGCCGCTAGCTGGCTGACGAGTCCCATTTTTTTCCCTGCATCTGTACAATACGGAAATAAATGTTCAGCAACTATTACAATGACAAAGTCCTCAAAGATGGAGCTTGGCCCGACTCTGCACAAAGTCAACCAAAAACTTTTCTTCAAAGACAACAACATATAAAGCGTGTTCTTATACAGTTTAAACAAAAATATCCCCACAAATCCACTTGGTCTTGGTTGGACATTATGGCAAAACTCCCCCCCTTCGCAGCCAAAACTCATATCTCGTATATACTCCCGACTAAATACCTCTCCCACAGGGTTTAAGCCAACATTCTTATATTCCTGGGAGATGGAATTTAATCTTAATTTCTCAGATGAACAGATTTCCAGGATAGTCCTTTTGGGTGTGCGGTTTCTCAAGATGTATGTTACTCCAAGAAAATTCTTATAAAAATTTTGACTAGATGGCACATGACCCTGGTCAAACTCCAGCATCTGGGGCTGGCCAATTCTAATGTATGTTGGAGGTGCCACAATCAGATAGGGCACCATACACATATATTCTGGGAGTGCCCGGCGATAAAGGAGTCCTGGAGCGGGATCAATCAAGCTCTCAAAAAAATTCTAAAATTAATTCAACAGGATTTACAAGCATCTGAAGCTCTACTCTCATGTCCATCAAAAAAACTTCAAACCAAAAAGACATGGGCTTCTCCCGCTATTGGTTGGAGCGGCTAAGCATTTAATAACCCTACATTGGAAGGATGAGTCCCCCCCCACTCCATTCTTGTATATTGATCCAAAGTGAGTCAAATCTCCCGCCTCGAAGAGCTCTCGAGTTGGGAGACTCAACCATGATTCATATGTACGCATTTGGGCCCCCCCGGAAAAATTTGCAAAAAAGTAATAACTAATATGGTTACCCGTTGCCCTCTTGTAGTGCCATGTTTCAATGCCCTGTCATATAGTTTCTTTATGATCTGATAACACAGATGTTTAATGATCTATCGTGTGTACCTATGTCAGTTTTTGTTACAATTGACTGTTGTATTTCCCCAATCTTGTATTCCTTGCCCCTCTTCCCTCTTATCCCCCCCATGCTCCATAGGTCTCTTATCGCCCTTGACCTTTTCATTCCGCTTGTCACCCCCCTTCCCCCCTCACCTCTTCTCTCCTATTCTTCCCCAGGATTACCCCACATGCCATGTAAATTGTTTTATGACAAGAATGTATCCTTGCCATGGTGACTTTCTCCTTGTACTTTATTTAATAAATAAAGAATTTACAGAAAAAAAATAAATAAATGTTCAGCCTGGAATTTGAGCTCCTACCGGCCCCAAGTGTCTCCTTACATTAGTTGGCTTTTTTTTTTTTTAACACAAAGCTCTAAATAACCTGCATGAATGCGTTGTATGATGCAATTCTGGTAACCAATCAAGACCACTAGGGGGAGCTACGGATCTTACTGCAGACTGATATATAGAGATCAAAGGGTATCACCAGCCTTATAAAAACAAATTAAAATAGCTGCAAATACTATAAAGTAACACGAAAACTCTACCAACATCTTCTCCCTCCCTCCAAGCATTCTGTGCAGAAGCTCCTACACCCGGTTTTAGTTTACAGGCAGCTGGTACAATGAAGCTTCATTTGCCACAGTGATCCTGTGACATATTACTGGCATCATGGCTTCCATTGATGATTGGCTGCAGGGGTGATATCGCTGAAAACTTGGAATACAAGCAAGATTTCTGCTTTTTATTGTTGGGGTCTGTAAAGTTTATTCTGTCCTCTTATCCTATCTGCTGTGGTTTATACAGTATAATCCTAGCATGGTTCCCATAGCCTAAAGTGAATCAATTAAAAGTATTTTAAGCAAAAACATTTTTTTTTGTTAAGAGGGGTTAGAATGGCATAAAAAATGATACTCACATATCTGAACCCTTGTTGGCCTGTTTCCAATGTTTTCCAGTTCCCTGCCAGTCTCTATTTCCCGCAGCCTCTTACCACAGGAAATGGGTTCTCGGCCAATCCCTGACTTGAGCGGGTCACAGATTCGACCAATGACAGGCTAAGCAGTCATTTTCTGGGTGTTACCAGGGAGCAGGAAGTGGTGATCAGTGAGGTGCCAGGAAGGGTCAGCACCGGAGATGATCAGGATCGGATCCATAACATTTGTTTTTATTTTTTTCCAGCACTACTTGGACAACCCCTTTAGCACAGAAGCTCCATTTTCCTAAACCTGAATCATTTGCCCAGAGTTTTACTTTAAGAATCTACAAGCCAAGTATCGTTAAATTGAATTTATTAGAATAATGTTTTTGTAATTTTTATGGTGATTCCAGTTTGGCCAAGCTACAGTACAATATCTCATACAATGCAGTCATGCAATGGTTAAGAAAGCATCCAATATTCCAGAAGGTAAAAAAGCCCACAACCTAAAGTAATAGCAGAAATTTGTTACATTTCACGTCATGCAAAAAAAATCTACAATGCATTAACCAACCAAAAATACATACATCACTCGCCAAGGCTGAAGCAGCTTGAGCCTGTCTGAAGACTGCGCTATCCAAGGGGTTGTAACGAGATTTCTTACCCTTCATTTCTTCAAACTGTTCCTTGTATTTCACCTAAAAGAAAAAATATATATTTGTGTGCGCCCAATATGTTTTTACAATATGACACTCAAATTCCCGCAACAAAAATCCATCAGAACAGATAACTTAGGATGATCAGCAATAATTCTCTGCCACCACAATATAGACTTTTTTTAAATGGCCACTGCTGAAACAATTAATTTATGATAATCCAATGACCAATGCAAAATTGCAACTAAAAACTACTGTATTTACCCAAAATGATGTTTTCAGCCCCTTAAAAATTACTCCGAAGCAGAGTCCACTAGGAGTTTCCAATCTTTGTAACTTACTGACCATTGCCTGTTGTCAAGAGTAATCCATCTCTAGCAGCAGAGAAGACATCAAGATGAATTACTGGAGGAAGGGTCTTTGTATCTACAGGAAGTGGAAGGTGGGTCTTTGTATCTCTACAGGAAGTGAAAGGTGGTTCTTTGTATCTATACAGGAAGTGGCAGGTGGGTCTTTGTATCTCTACAGGAAGTGGGTCTTTGTATCTCTACAGGAAGTGGAAGGTGGGTCTTTGTATCTCTACAGGAAGTGGAAGGTGGGTCTTTGTATCTCTACAGGAAGTGGGTCTTTGTATCTCTACAGGAAGTCGAAGGTGAGTCTTTGTATCTCTACAGGAAGAGGAAGGAAGATCTTTGTATCTCTACAGGAAGTGGAAGTAGGGTCTTTTAATCTCTACAGGAAGTGGAAGGTGTGTCTTTGTATCTCTACAGGAAGTGGAAGGTTGGTCTCTGCATCTCTATAGGAAGTGGAAGGTGGGTCTTTGTATCTCTGCAGGAAGTGGGTCTTTGTATCTCTACAGGAAGTGGGTCTTTGTATCTCTACAGGAAGTCGAAGGTGAGTCTTTGTATCTCTACAGGAAGAGGAAGGAAGGTCTTTGTATCTCTACAGGAAGTGGAAGTAGGGTCTTTTAATCTCTACAGGAAGTGGAAGGTGTGTCTTTGTATCTCTACAGGAAGTGGAAGGTTGGTCTCTGCATCTCTATAGGAAGTGGAAGGTGGGTCTTTGTATCTCTGCAGGAAGTGGGTCTTTGTATCTCTACAGGAAGTGGGTCTTTGTATCTCTACAGGAAGTTGAAGGTGAGTCTTTGTATCTCTACAGGAAGAGGAAGGAAGGTCTTTGTATCTCTACAGGAAGTGGAAGTAGGGTCTTTTAATCTCTACAGGAAGTGGAAGGTGTGTCTTTGTATCTCTACAGGAAGTGGAAGGTTGGTCTCTGCATCTCTATAGGAAGTGGAAGGTGGGTCTTTGTATCTCTGCAGGAAGTGGGTCTTTGTCTCTCTACAGGAAGTGAGGGCTGGTCTTTGTCTCTCTGCTCCTGCTCTCCTGTCTGTCAAATACCATAAAGGAATAGCAGAGAGACAAAATTTAACTTTGGGGCATGCAATCCATTGGAAAGGCAGGAGTAATGCATGCTGGGAAGCAAGATAAAGAAGTAACTGAATATTGACAAAAACAAACCACACATCAAAAAAATTGACGTTACAGAGCATGGTGTGAGAAACATCCAACGTCATGCTTTTCTCCTCATTGTGTGTGAAATGAAGGAAATGCGTTAACAAACTTTTTGGAACAAGGAATCACGAATCACATTAATTCAGTTGGATAGTGTGGAACTCCTGGATGAGATTTACCTGACTGGTGAGCTTTGATACTTCTTTTGCATGTTCAAAGTCTGGTCTTCCTAAGACCATAGGTTCTTTACTCAGCTCACCTCTGGCTTTCCTATAATCCACCTGTATCAAATACAGGACAAGTATTGAGAATCTCATTAGATAATACAAAGTATTCAGGAAGAAATGATCCCGTTACAGGCAGGGTTACATAATACAAAAAATGCTTTCTAATTTTATCCCGAATTGGACAATAAACTGCGCCATACTGTTCCATTCTTGCTTGGCAGGGTGGCTTGAACCAAATTCACATAATTCAGAATTCATATAGTTCAGCTCAGTGTGAATATGTTTTGGGGTGAAGGAAAGAAGCTCCTGCCAGACAACCCCCCCCCCCAGACAAGCGATCGGGCATGTTGAATTTCAACATGCACAATCCATTTCTTCTGACATCTGCCAAATTAACTTTGTCTGAATATTTCACACACATTAAATGCCTAAAAGAATATATGGAAGTTATTACATTGCTTATGATCTTCGATATCTCTGTAGCCTTCTGTATGTCTGGTCTGTCCAGCACTTCAGTATATCTGTGGATGTCCTGCGCACCTTTCTTATAACTCACCTGCAAGAAATAAAAATGCCATCATCTGTGAGTCCAGGCAGCATCCAGGAGCACAAAATGCAGAGAAACATGATCAGTTTTGATTTCTATAACTTATTGGAAATGTATTTGTATTTATTTGACTTACGATACTCTTATATAGCGCCATCATATTCCACAGCGTTTTACAGACTTTATCATTGCTGTCCCCATTGGGGCTCACAATCTAGATTCCCTATCAGTTTCTGGAGTGTGGGAGGAAACCGTAGAACACAAAGGAAAACCATGCAAACACCGTGAAAACATACAAACTCCTTGCAGATGTTGTCCTTGGTGGGATTTGAACCCTTTGCTGCCCATGTTATTGAGTATCACTTTGGGCAAAATTGAAGCCTACACATGAGACCAAAGTCGGCCAAACATGTCTATATCGCTGGGAATCATCCAACCATCTAATGCGCTTAAGGGACTCCCGACTCTCCTAGGATGGGTGGTGTCGGGGCAGAGAAGGATCGGGCAATTTGGAATTAAACACCAGTTTATTATGTATCTGTAGTAGATAAGTTAAAGTATAATTAGTGACGATAGTAGCTGAGTTTTACTTATGAATTAATCGGCATTCCAAGATCATCATATTGTAAAAGCTAAAAACTGCATAAAGAAGGCACATGGACCCATTCAAGTGCTTTTCAAAAATTGCTATTATTCTTTCTTTACACTAGGCAAAATAGTAGAAATACTAGAACAATTGTAGCAATCCACGGAACAGATACTGTATATGTTGAATACTTACGAGCTGTAGATCCCCAGGACAATCACAGGTGTGTCCACATGCCAACCCCCGGGCACCATGTCTCCATAATGGTCTCTGTGCCTGCAGACACTGTGTTTTCTTCCACGGATCGTTGCTTATGGGATTGTCCGGAGGATCTACAGCTAGCAATCAATCAAGATGTGTCACTACCTGCTACTATTGTTGCAGTTGCTTATATTATGTCTACTATTTCACTTGGTGTAAAGAAAGAAGAATAGCAATGTTTGAAAAGTACGCATGTGAATGGGTCCTTGTGCCTCCTCCATGCAGATTTTTGCATCTGCAGGAGGTGAGACATTTCTTGCAGCAGATTGCTCCGTTCATCCCATAGAGAATACAAACTGAACGCTCTTGTGTTTATGGAGAAGTCGGGGAAAATCTTGCAGCAATCCTGAAAAAAAAAAAATTAAATAATCCAATTGTGTTGCTACGAGCAGCATTAGGACATTCATAAAATCCATTAGTTTCTAAGGTTAAAGGTTTTGGATGGAGCTGCTCATGTTGGGATGAAAAAAATATAAAATAAAAATAATACTGGAGTTTTGCATCCTTATAAAGAAAGTAACATACACTATTGCATTCATAGATCATGACTGTTGGGCTATAACATGATGTATGAACAGATGACCACTGCAGCCAATCACTGCCCTTAGGGATGATGTCACATGACATGGCAGGATTACAGCTGAAGCCAGTGATTGGCTGCAGTGGTTATGTGACGGAACAACACATCATCTCTCCAGAAACAAAGACTTGAGCTGAGGCGGAGGGAGATATGTTTTTTCTATTTTTTTTTTAGTCTATAACTTTTCAGCACATCGGTCACTTCTAAAACTCTCAGGCAGCCCACCTAATGTCAACCTCCACAACCGATGATTGCCATTGCACTGTAAATACTGTTCCTGCAGAAATAGCTTTTCCTTTTATTCTTGTATTAATTGCCTTCTCATTTGCTCAGTAAATCTCACCTTGATGTAACCTCTAATTAGATATATAAATATCGCAGACATTTCACCTTCCTCTTTCTGGCAGGGAGAGACAGCGGTAAAAATAGCCTATTGCAATTTCTGTAATTCAGGCTGATCCCTTCACAGTCAGTGCTAACACCTCGTCACATCTGACTCCATGAGCGGATGTGCGGGATCATACACGTATAATGAATTCCCTGCTAGAACTCATTCACATCTTCACAACTCGTTCAGTACAGTAGAATAAACCAGACCTGCATTGTACAACCAACCGGGCCCCTAGAGCCTCAGGAGCCAATGTGTCCCCGACAGATATGAGTAGAAGAGAACCATAAATGACAAGTTCAGGGTCCCAGAATCTCCAAGAAACCACTAGATATAGTAGAAAAGTCTGTGAACCCCCAGGCCTTCACTTGCCATATACACCAGGAATATTTACCCAGTGTAAAATACATATCACGCTGTATACATTTTTTATAACATGGAAGCTAGTTGGCGGCATCTCTCAGAAACATCCTTTGGGGGTATATTTTGGTAACTCCTCCCCTAGTACACAGTAAAAATAGTATACACAGACATTAGCTATACGCTGGCCCCTCACTCTGAGTGTATAACCTACAACCCCTCTCCCCCGGTGTATAACTTCCGGCCCCTCACTCCCAGTGTATAACTTCCGGCCCCTCACTCCCTGTGTATAACATCCAGCCCCATTCCCCAGATGTATAACATCTGGCCCTTACTCCCAGTGTATAACATCTGGCCCCTCTCCCCGATGTATAACATCTGGCCCCTCACTCCCTGTGTATAACATCCGGCCCCTCTTCCCGATGTATAACATCTGGCCCCTCACTCCCTGTGTATAACATCCAGCCCCATTCCCCAGATGTATAACATCTGGCCCTTACTCCCAGTGTATAACATCTGGCCCCTCTCCCCGATATATAACATCTGGCCCCTCACTCCCTGTGTATAGCATCCGGCCCCTCTCCCCGATGTATAACATCTGGCCCCTAACTCCCAGTGTATAACATCCGGCCCTTCTCCCCCGTTGCATAACATCTGGCCCCTCACTCCCAGTGTATAACATCCGGCCCCTCTCCCCGGTGTATAACATCTGGCCCCTCATTCCCTGTGTATAACAACCAGCCCCATTCCCCAGGTGTATAACATCTGGCCCCTTACTCCCAGTGTATAACATCCAGCCCTTCTCCCCCGTTGTATAACATCTGGCCCCTCACTCCCAGTGTATATCATTCAGCCTCTCACTCCCAGTATATAACATTCGGCCCCTCTCCCCCAGTGTATAACATCCGGCCCCTCTCCCCGTTGTATAACATCTGGCCGCTCACTCCCAGTGTAAAACATCCAGCCCCTCACTCCCAGTGTATAACATCTGGCCCCTCATCTCCTCACCTCAACCCCATCCTACACCTTCAGGGTGAACTAGATCGGGGATTGTGAGCCCGACCGATCCCTAACGTCAATATTTGAGTTCACAAATGCTATTCTGCACAAATGAGCAAAATCTTCCAAAATCTTGCAGAAAGTCTCTCCAGAAGAGCAAGAGATGTTAATTTTTGCAAAGGGGAAAAAACAACGCTATAATAATGCCTATGGATTTAGAATGGGATGTCTAAAATATGTCTGAGTCCCGACTCCCAGTATTTTTGTCCATATAAGATTTTATATATATATATATATATATATATATATATATATATATATATATATATATATATATTCATACTTGCCAATTCAGAGTGTAATGCATAACCAACTGTGAAGATCTGACAAATGGTCTGTGAATATATGCTACATCTAAAATCTAGAGTATTTCCAGTGATCATCATTTGCTCTTCACTTTCTATCATGTATGGCTGATGAAGTAATTCGGTTCTTTTTTAATCTTTCACCTCATTATTATACAGTCTGCTTGATTAGTCAGCCAACTTGTCTCCATCTTCTCCAGCTAATATGCAGATGCTTTCAGTTATCTGTTTTCATTAAGATACAAGAGGAAATCTCTATATTTCACTTATATCTTATGGTGAGTGTCTTACTTTTAGCCAATCTGAGAGCATGATTTAAGAGGATTTACCAACCATTAAAATAGTTGCACAGGATTAGAAAAACTTTATTCATTCTTTTAAAAACAGAGCTACACCTATCCTTGTTCCTGTTTAGCTTTTTCCTCCCCTTTCCCGATCCTCCTTCCTATTGTTAGTTGTGCTTTTGTATAACAGAGGTTTTCTCTTATCCCTGTTTTATGTTTTGTGTCTTGTTTACATTGTTTACATGGTGTCTTTAGGTTCCGTGCGGTATTGAAGCGGCACAGTTCCATTGATGGCACATCCACATATCTATTGATATTGATGACATATCCTAATATCTAATTCATGGTAAAGCCCCCGGTGGACAATGCTATACATTTACTCACGCTATTTCTACCCATGCACCATCATCATTACCACGCCCCCTGACGAAGGAGCCTCGCTCCGAAACACGCGTCGGGGAGACGCGCCGCCAGCCTGCTTGACCGCACCGGTGCCCGCATAGGTAACTTTGAGGATATTTCTCCTCTCTTGCTCTTTTTCCCCCCACTTTACCTGGCATGTCCGGTGTTAGATTCACTGTACTCTCAATTGCGGGGGATATGTTATTGTTACATCTGACTGTATACTCCCACCCGTCATTGCTTGGTGTTACCAGGACCAAGGGATATGATGTCAGCTTTGTCTGAGATTGGTGATAATTATATTACCTCTTCATCCCTTAACCCTGTGCAGTACTAATTAGACAACTTGTCGCCCTATTCAGTGGCGCCATTGAATTATAACAGGCACATACAAAGGGTATGTTTTATGGTTGTTAATGGTGCAATCGGTTTCTGAGAGCTAATACCACGGTTACCTTATGTTTATTTCCATAAGTACATACATGTGGAGATCATTACCATTTGGATTTAGGCGGCACCTGCTATTTAATTGTGCTATTGCAGTTATTTACATGGATACCCCTGTGTCAGTCTTGTTGGGTAGGCGCGTCTTTTAGCACTGTTGCACTTTATTTCCCCTGCACATGCTCCCCCATTCCCCCTGCTCTGTCCATGTTTTTCAATAAAGTGATATTTGCTAATATTTTGGATCTAGATGTCGTATTTGTGTGGTTGTTCCACACCCCCTTCTCATTTACTCACATTACTCTGGTGTTTGTTGACTTCAATCGCATGTTTGATATCTGGAGGCTCCAACATTTGAGCATAAGTAGATTTTCCCTTTTCTGAATCATATTTATGCTTGTAAACGACCTGCAAAAAAATAATTGCGTTATCCAGTGGATTTATTCATAGTGAAGGCCATGCTCCAATTAAGAATATGCAATTTAGATCTCCTTTGGATGGGAGGAAATTGTCTTTAGTGCCACCCAAGTCAATGAATGACCCCTTAAAGAGGACCTGTAACTTGCTTAAAAATGAGTTAAATACCTTGTAAAAAAAATCCTTGAGTTCTCCTGATTCTGCCACTCTTTTCCGTTTTGCTCTGTGTCCCTCCATTACGGAGATATTCACATTTGTTGCTTTTAGAGCACAGTATGTGAAATCTCTGCTTTGCACCCCAACTGGACATTTCCTCTAATCACAGCTCAGCAGCACCTGAGAATGATAAACTATGAGATCAGCTACTGAGCTGTGATTGACAACATCCAAGAGGGAAAGGTGAAAACACCCCCCACACACACACACACACACACACACACACACACACACACACACTCACACCCCCAAATTAAGACTCTAAAGAAATGCACAGTTTAATAGCAATGCAGAGATTTTACAGAAAAGCTATGCACGTGTGTAGTGTGTGTGTCTGTATGTGTATTCGCTTGTGCATATATGTCTCCATTCAATGTCAGCAAGCAGTTAATCCTGAATGCTATCTCTGTGTTTTCAACTCTGCAAGCTTATATCTGGTAACCAGCTTTTCCAATCTCTGCTCTGAATCCACTCCTGTGTCTCCATTCAATGTCAGCAAGCAGTTAATCCTGAATGCTATCTCTGTGTTTTCAACTCTGCAAGCTTATATATGGTAACCAGCTTTTCCAATCTCTGCTCTGAATCCACTCCTGTGTCTCCATTCAATGTCAGCAAGCAGTTAATCCTGAATACTATCTCTGTGTTTTCAACTCTGCAAGCTTATATATGGTATATAGTTTTTTTTCAACTTACTCTGCTTGTCCCCTTATGTTCTGAGGTCAAGAAACTTTTCAAAGTGCTTTATGATCCATGTAGTGCTGGACATGTGTTTATTTGACCACAACATTTTATTGGGTCCTGGTATCTCAATTTAGTGTGATTGATTAACGAGAATAGAGAGAGAGCCCAAAAAAAAAAAAAAAAATGTTCTAAGTCTTATCCTCCTATATATTCAGACATAGCTTGGGGATAGCATTTATGCAGGGGGCATTTATGCACACTTTATCCAAGTACAGTTTATCAAAGTACTGGCAGTTATAACATGGCAGTTAGACAGGGCAGGAGACAGGTAAGACATTTATATACATCTATTCCCTGTACATTTGGAGTACAACAAATATATACCATATGCATTTGTGTAATTTATGTCCTGGCTGCTGCATTCACACACATCCACCGCCCTGGCATTAACTCTCTACACTCCATCCACATTGGCCCCTCGCTTCTTTCCTCTCCTATGTATAGCACTCATGCTCTTTTCACGTTGTTAAACTGCACAGATCCAGTCAGACCCACCATTCAACATCAGAGACGCTCTCACAAATCACTTAACCATCTGCTCACTCTTTCTATCCTCCTCCTAGTCGCAGGAGACATTGCTCCCAACCCTGGTCCCCCATGTTATAGAAAGTCAAACCTCCCGACTGCTACACTCAGAAACCCCTCTAATCTTATTAATATTCCCTGCATGCCATCTGTCTCTCTTAATTGTGCACTTTGGAATTCTCGCTCAGTGTGTAACAAACTCTCCTTCATTCATGACTTTTTCCTTTCTAAGTCTCTTAACCTCCTGGCTCTTACTGAAACCTGGATCCAGCAGTCAGACACTACCGCTGCTGCTGCTCTTTCATACGGGGGGCTTCACTTCTCTCATACCCCAAGATCAGACAATAGAGCTGGTGGAGGCGTTGGTCTGCTCCTATCACCAAAATGTACCTTTCAGGTTATCCCTCAAGTACCCTCACTTGTCTTCCCTTCTTTTGAGGTCCATGCCGTCAGACTCTACACCCCCTTCTCCATGCGAGTGGCGGTGGTGTATCGTCCTCCCGGCCCCTCCCATCAGTTCCTGGATCATTTTGCCACTTGGCTTCCACATTTTCTCTCCTGTGACATCCCTACCCTCATCATGGGAGATTTCAACATCCCCATTGCTCTTCCCCTCTCACCATCTGCTACTCACCTTTTATCTCTAACCTCCTCATTTGGCCTTTCGCAGCTTACTAATTCTCCAACGCATGAAGACGGAAACTCCCTCGACTTGGTCTTCTCTCGGCTTTGTGCAGTGGATGATTTTGCAAACTCACCTCTCCCGCTCTCTGACCACAATCTTCTTTCATTCTCTATCAAGAACTGCCAGGCTGCTCAGGTCACTCCCACTGTCCAGACTTATAGAAACATTCAGGCCATTAACACCCAGAAACTTATGAAGAACTTGCAGTCTTCATTGGCTCCTATCTCCTCCCTCTCATGTCCTGATTCTGCATTGAAGCATTACAATGAAACACTTTAAACTGCCCTGGATGAATTTGCACCCCCTATAAATAGAACACCACAACGCAGACGGCGACAACCCTGGCACACGGTGCAAACACGTTTCCTGCAGCGGTGCTCCAGGTGCGCCGAACGTCTGTGGAGAAAATCCAATCTACCCGAAGATTTCATCCATTTTAAGTTTATGCTTAGAACATACAACACTGCCCTTCACCTCTCCAAACAAACCTATTTCAACACCCTCATCACCTCACTGTCCAATAATCCGAAACGTCTCTTTGACACTTTTCATTCTCTACTCAATCGAAGAGTACAGGCCCCAACCACGGAGCTCCGAGCTGACGATCTGGCCAATTACTTCAAAGAAAAAATTGACCAGATCCGACAGGAAATTATCTCCCAATCACCTCATACCATGCACTGTCCTCCCTCCCCCACTGCATCTAGCTCACTCTCTGATTTTGAACCAGTCACAGAAGAAGAAGTAAGCAGGCTCCTTGCATCTTCTCGCCCAACTACTTGCACCAGTGACCCATTTCCGTCACAACTCCTCCAGTCCCTTTCCCCTGCTGTCACCCCTCACCTAACTAAAATATTTAACCTCTCTCTCTCTTCTGGTATTTTTCCCTCCTCATTTAAGCATGCCATCATACATCCACTACTTAAAAAACCATCCCTCGACCAAAACTGTGCCGCTAACTATAGACCTGTCTCTAATCTTCCCTTCATCTCTAAACTCCTGGAACGCCTGGTCCACTCCCGTCTTATCCGCTATCTCTCAGAAAACTCTCTTCTCGACCCTCTCCAATCCGGTTTCCGCTCTTTACACTCCACTGAAACTGCCCTCACTAAAGTCTCTAATGATCTGCTAACAGCTAAATCAAATGGTCACTACTCCATGCTAATTCTCTTGGATCTCTCTGCAGCATTCGACACTGTGGATCATCAGCTCCTCCTCACTATGCTCCGTTCCATTGGCCTCAAGGATACCGTTCTCTCCTGGTTCTCCTCCTATCTCTCCGACCGCTCCTTTACTGTATCTTTTGCCAGTTCCTCCTCCTCTCATCTTCCCCTTACTGTTGGGGTCCCCCAAGGATCGGTTCTAGGCCCCCTCCTCTTCTCCTTGTACACTGCCCCTATTGGTCAAACAATCAGTAGATTTGGTTTCCAGTACCATCTCTATGCTGATGACACCCAATTATACGCTTCTTCTCCTGACATCACGCCAGCCTTTCTAGAAAACACCGGCGATTGTCTAAACGCTGTGTCTAATATCATGTCCTCACTATATCTGAAACTGAACCTGTCAAAGACTGAACTCCTGGTGTTTCCTCCCTCTACTAATGTACCTATACCCGACATTGCCATTTCTGTGTGTGGTTCCATTATTACTCCCCAGCAACAGGCCCGCTGTCTTGGGGTCATACTTGATTCCGAGCTTTCCTTTGCCCTCCACATTCGATCACTGGCTCGCTCTTGTCATCTGCACCTCAAAAACATTTCTAGAATTCGACCTTTTCTTACCTTTGACTCTGCAAAAACTCTTACTGTTTCTCTTATTCATTCTCGTCTCGACTATTGTAACTCTCTTCTAATCGGTCTCCCTCTTACCAAACTCTCCTCTCTCCAATCTGTCTTGAATGCTGCAGCCAGGATCATATTCCTCACCAATCGTTACACCGATGCCTCTACCTTGTGCCAGTCATTACACTGGCTACCCATCCACTCCAGAATTCAGTATAAACTTATTACCCTCACTCACAAAGCCCTCCATGGCTCAGCACCACCCTACATCTCCTCCCTTGTTTCAGTATACCACCCTACCCGCGCCCTTCGTTCTGCTGATGACCTGAGGTTAGCATCCTCAATAGTCAGAACCTCCCACTCCCGTCTCCAAGACTTTACACGTGCCGCGTCAATTCTTTGGAATGCACTTCCCAGGTCAATACGATTAGTCCCCAATCCCCACAATTTTAAGCGTGTCCTGAAAACGCATTTATTCAGACTGGCCTACCACCTCAACACATTAACCTAATCTATCCCTGTGTGGCAGAGCCAAAAGTTTTACCATAACCAGGTTCCCCGCATCATTCTCCCACATGCTTTATGCATCCATTAGCCCTCTGTGTCCATACTGTCACACACCTAACATTATGGCTGGTCCATACAATCAGGGCAACTGTTACCACCCACCTTTCGTGTCTACCTCTTTCCTCATAGACTGTAAGCTTGCGAGCAGGGCCCTCATTCCTCTTGGTATTTGTTATAATCTACTGTATGTGATTATTGTTATGCTGTAATGTCTATTGTCTGTACAAATCCCCTCTGAAATGTAAAGTGCTGCGGAATATGTCGGCGCTATAAAAATAAAATTTATTATATTATTATATATGTGTGCAGGTGCATACGTGTATGTGTGTAGTGTGAATAAATATGTATATTGTGTGTACACAAGTGTGTAATATATGCTACTGTGTAATTTATGTTAATAATATCCAAAAAGACAAAGGAAGTTGAACCATAAAATACATAGCCTTTATTATAGCATAATAGCCAAACAATAAAAACACTATATGTTCTTCTTTGTATCATAATGTATTTTTGTATCTTTGATGTTTATGTATATATTTAGTATTAGTGCGTGGAACCTCACTAGGTCCTGTTTATTTATTTTTTATACAAAAAATCTTTTTTTTTACATAGCTCTGTCTTATCACTTATAATCATGTTATATTTTGCATTTGTATATCTATATGTACCATGCTGAATTAGTGTCTTCGGTGGATAGCTGTAGCATATGGTTTTTCATCACTGCACTCTGTATACATTATTTACTGACACCTTACATATTCTTGATTATCTGTGCACTTTCTAGGCAATCATTGTGCGGTCACGTCTGTCTGGTTTGCTTATGCGGCCCCCCTGTCCAGACATGTCGGATGGGGGCGTGGCTGGGCGGCCGACGGCGGGGCCTCGCGATGAGGTACGTTGCCGTGGAGACGCGTCACCCTGGGCGGTCTTCTGCTCCTTCCCTTTCCTGACGTGTCGGATGGGTGAGTGGCGGAGCTGTGGGCGGACGTGCTCCATGATGGCGTTACACGCCGGACTCCACACATCTGTGAGGTAATCACTTGGCACTTTGGGGCTATTTAAGGGCACACAGTATTGAGAGCCACATTCACTACCCCCTGAGACGAAGCTAGAGCGAAACGCGCGTCGGGGACCCGCGCCTCACAAGGTTGTATGTTTCCTTCATGCACTCCACTTTTTTCAGCTGTCATGCCTGATACTCATTAAGTGGCTGAGACCATTACATTGTGGTCACTACTTATTACCTCAATATAAGTATTTCTTAGCTTGACATTGTCTCTTTCTGCCACCGTCTTATATACCAGCTAGTGTTATATATAACACACTTTATTTTTGTACATATTGGTCTGTGCTTACATTGTATATTTACCTTATTTATGAGGCTATATGCCCCTTTAGACATGCACTTTGATACTTTGGAGACTATATATGTACTTGTGTAGTATACAAGCATCAGCTTTGTATTGGTATGTGCTGCAGTCTTTTTATATGCACTGTGCATTTATTTATCAGCAGTGGTCATTTTACTATGTAAACGGTTCATTTGGATCATTGTTTTCACATGATTGCTCACTGGGCTGTATATTTATTATTTTTGGTTCATTATATTGGTTACTATATGCCATATTAGTCTTGTTTGGGAAAATTTCCCTTGCATATTTGTTATTTCACATTCATGCAGACTATTTGTGCAGAGGAGTTATAGATATCTTTTTGTAGGAAGCCACCTATAAGTGTTTACTATGCTGTCACACTAAGTCTATATCTATACATTTTTTGTGCTTCTTACTGGTGTCTATTTGCCATTTGGCAGTATATGCACATACTTACCTTGTTAGGCTATATTGGACTTGTATCTCTGTTTATAGTGTTTTTATTGTTTGGCTATTATGCTATAATAAAGGCTATGTATTTTATGGCTCAACTTCCTTTGTCTTTTTGGATATTGTAGTATTTTGAAGTGCCATTTTGTTAGGCCCAATTATTTGGATATATTGTGTAATTTATGTATAGAGTATATGAGTATGTGTGTATGTAGGCAATGTGTGTAATGGTTATATGTGAGTGTTCACAATGTGCAGATTTTATGAACCGACATGTGCTCACTACGTTGGGGAAGCCGTTCAGATACTGCAGATCTCACCTTTTTAATGTATAGTGCAAAATCAGGAATTTATCCAAAGCAACACTGCAGCTAACACACTTTTTATTACAAAGGGTCAGGGTAGGGGACCCTGCCCATACTTTGATCTGGGGCCCATGGGACTGCCTTTATTTGCATTGTTAGAAATGTTAACGCCGGCATTACACATTAGACTTACGTCGGCCGATATCGACGGGTTCGGCCAACAGTCTAATGTGTATGGGGGCACCAGTCATATGATGGTCGAGAGAGATCTTGACCGCGCACGTCCGATTTCGGACTGCCGCTTGCATTGCTCTTCCTGAGATGAGCCGCTGGCTCACGTCAGTTGGCGGCTTTCTCGTAGAAAAACACAGGCGGACTCGGACGAAGGAGCGCTCCTGTGTATGGGAGAGTTGGATGTCAGTCGAAAGAACAGCTGAAGCATCATTTGGCTGGCAGCCATCTAATGTGTATGGCCGGCTTACTACCAATGACAACGCATGAACAATGGTAGCACTAATACTGGCACCTCCCGAAATGAGCAAGAACAGATGGCCCCTCTGTACGAGCATCTTGTGCCCTGGAAGATTTTTATTCTAGCAGATCGGGACTTTGATTAACCAACTGATTGCTTTTTATGGCTTTTATTAAAAAAAAGGGGCTGCTTTCGTGGAACAAACCTATCACCAAAGTTTTATTATTTGGTCCATAATGCACCTATACATTACAATATACTATTGACGAACGAACGTTCTTGGATAAGGTGTTATCTGATTATGCTCGGGTGCTAACCTGATGACTTCGGCGTGCTCGAATAATACGTTCGAGTCCCCATGGCTACATGTCCCACGGCTGTTCGACAGCCGCAACACATGCAGGGATTGACTAACAAACGGGATTCTAGCATGTTTTACGGCTGTCTAACAGCCGCGGGGACTCAAACATATTTTTCGAGCGCTCCAAAGACACTCGGTTAGCACTCAAGCATGCTCACATAACACCTTATCCAAGAACGTTCGCTCATCACTACAATACACCCTTACATGATCGCATTATAAAGCGAAGCGATGCGCCAGGGTCCAACTAGGGAAATAGACAATATATCAGACTGTGGGAAAGCGAATTAACCCATCACACGTGCTGTAGATTTATTTCAATGATGTCATTTGGGTGTGAAATAAGAAATACTGTATCCAATATATGAGTAATTGAATGGCAGAGCGGAGCAAGAAACGGGTTTATTTACGGCCGAGAAAATGTTACCATTGCCAAAATATATTTCATTTTTACGATGACAATAAAAAGTGTTTCTTTTATCGATGTCGTTTGTCTGTGGTTAATTTTTCTCCAGCAGATGTCAATTCCCATGAAACGTGACTGCCACATTTTCCTCCAACCCAGTAAATTAATGTGGCATTTAGAGTAGGAGACGCACAGTGTCAGGTTGCAGACACTGGAGAGGAAGCATCTGCTGTCGTACATCACCAGGAATCCATCTACCTTTTCTATTACGGCTTATTCAAGTTCTTTGTATACATAGATAGCAAAGTACGAGACTGCTGTGACTTGTCCTGGGTGTACTGATTTCTATACGATACCATGAACACCCGACGCCTCAAAGATAGTCATTCATAAAAAAGTGTTGGAGATGATGGGATGTCAGGCATGAAGAGCAGGTGAGGTAAAGCATGTCTTCCCAGCATTTTAGCCTTTAATTCAAGGTAATCCCAAATGACTGGAAAGAAGGCCAAATTTATATATACATAATAGCCAGATAAAAAAAAAAATAAGCCAAAAAACACTGGACCAGACGCGTGGCATCGTGCAACTATCGACATAATTAAAGTTTGAGATCTGACGCCGCATCTCCTGCCGCAGTCCGCACATGGCGAGGTGAACTACAAGAGTTAGGTACCGTCCCGATTGGATACACTAAACCTTTTACGTAAGTAAATGTTGTCTATGTGGGAAAAACCCGTTAAAAATACATTTTTTAAACAAATATATAAAGATTAAAGGGGTATTCCAAGCTGAGGGTACACTGTTAATGTCTGATAGATGTGAGCCTCACCTCTGGGTCCAACACCTATTTCAAGAGTGGGGTCCACTGGGAATAGAGAGGTGGCCGGATAGGTGTCTTTCTCTGTTGACTTCTATTATTTATTTATTACTAGATGGTGGCCCGATTCTAACTCATCGGGTATTCTAGAATATGGCCAGCGGGGGTTATACTCACCTTCCGATCTCCTCACCACGCTCCCGGCATCTTCCGGTCCCAGTAATGCTTAGCGCGAAGGACCTGAGATGACGTCACTCTTGCGAGAGCGCAGCGTCATCAGTGGTCTTTCGTGCAAAGCATTATTGGGACCGGAAGATGCCGGACGCCTGTTGAGAGGAGGGAAAGAGTCCGGGGGCCGTCGGAAGGTGAGCATATCACTATTATTTATTTTAATTCTATTTTTTACAGGTTTATGGTACCCAGGGCCTGGAGGAGAGTCTCCTGTCCTCCGGACCCTGGGTACCATCCGTACATTGAGTTCTGCGCCGGTTATCTCCCGGCTGCATCGCCGCTGACCTCTGTGAGGCAGGAGATGACCCGCATGGAGGTCAGTCGTTCGAATTCCCGCGACGCGGGATTTCCATTACAGACAGAATTAGACGATTATATAGTAGTTGCTTTGCTTATATAGCCCTATCGTATTCCACAGCGCTATTATCATCGCTGTCCCCATTGGGGCTCACAATCTAAATTCCCTATCAGTATGTCTTTGGAATATGGGAGGAAACCAGAGAACATGGAGGAAACCCAAGCAAACATGGGGAGAACATACAAACTCCTTGCAGATGTGGTCCTTGGTGGGATTTGAACCCAGAACCCCAGCGTTGCAATCCCCCAGTGCTAATGTGGCGCCCCCAGGAGTATGGTCGCAACAATGGCATTGCCTTCCTCCTGGGAGGGTGATGTCATGCTTGGCAGCGATGAAGGGTCTCTCTCACAGTTAACCTATACATGCAACACAGTTCCACTCCAAACCAACAGATGGAGCTCTGAACCGGAATTGAGGGGAGGAGTGCTCTCTGAGGGCCAAGAGGAAGGAGGGAGTAGTTAGTCTGAGGAGGGTGAAGTGTGCAGACATGAGGAAGAAGCGCGGAGATCGAGCAACGAGAGAAGGCTCATCTCCATCGAAAGCGCATGATCTGGAGCCTGGTCTCCATGGTTGTATGGATACTAATGGTCCTGCAACAGACACCAGAAGAGTAGGAGGCTGCAAATGCACTACTCCCATCTAAGACTTGCGGGCACAACAGCAACATTGATAGCGAGCCGGGACTCAGGAGTAAGGAATCCCCGAAGCAGGCTACAGCTGTCTGCCGTACAAGTAGAGTTCTTGGGAATATATGACAGGAGGAACTCCAGTTTAACTCGGTACTGGAGATCCCTCAAGTAAGCGCTAGGAAGGAGACTGCACAGCCCATCTGCTGAGAGAGAATCCCTGAGTTGCTTACAGGCTAGCCTGCTCCGGTACCATCTGTAATCAGGACCCTGGACTGCATTTATCAAGTAAAGGTACAGAAATTGCATCCCGCTGTGTCTTTGCTGCTTCCTACCCTTCCGGCACTGCTACATTCCCGTGCCAACCACATCTACACTGCCCTGGGACTATAGCTCCACCTGTGGGGAGCTTCAACAACTTTGCTGCACCACACTACCAGTCCCAGAGGATCTGCATGCAGCGTCGGCTTAACACCTCAATTGCCGAACACCACAGGTGGCATCACAAACTATTCATCTAATCCACTGCATTTCCGCCATTCAGTCTCCCCTATTATTTGGGCTCCCAGGGCCATGGATTGGGTCACTGCTGCCTTGACACATCCCACCGATACCGGCCCGGTACCGTGTACCCCACAGCCCTGGGAAGGCGACTCACTAACCACTGAGCCACCAAAATCTAGGCTCTTGGTAGAGGGAACCCTTATCTATCGTACTTCAAAAGAATCTTTTGGGTCTACCATAAATGTTCAAGATGGGTACATCTATATTCTTGTGTTAAAAATTAATTTTTATAGGTTTTGCCACCTGGACAAACCGCAGCTGATGTAAAAGTACTGCAAGAATAGGCTGGAATTACTGAGCGAAGTGATAGCTTAGGGCTCAATTCCTACTGAATATGCTTGAAGTTGTCAACGTGATGTGATCTTGAGACAGGTGCGAGACCCAGGCCTGCCAGTTCTATATCTATCAGACATTTATGACATATCCTGTGGACAAACCATGAATATAAAGGATGGAAATACCCATTTTATCGTTTATATGATTACTATTTATACAATGTATCACAAGAGAAAAAGTCTGCCTTCATAAAGGTAAAGTACATGGCCTTGTATCTTGTGCCGTAAGGGGAATATTTATAAACAGTGTAAAGCCCGATTTCTGGGATTTGCCGTAGAAACTTGGCATGACCTTCTCAGCCGTCTTCTATAACAAGGCTCCTTCTGTTACTGAAAGACAGCGCTCGCTAAGCTGACGAAAACTGCAAGGTGTCTGCCAGGATCTAGCGTTACCTCGCCACTCGCTGGCCAAAAGGTAAAATAAAATTGTAAAATGTATGTAAATATTGTCTATAAGAAAACTATACTAATGGTTCCAGGTATTTGGGTTTTTCTTTTACTTTTTTTGGGCAGGGGGGACAGTAAAAAGCAAAATACAACTTTTTCACAGTACCTCACTCTGAAGTTGTGTCACTTGCTTTGCAAGTACCGTGTCTAATGTTTCTGGCATCATCTTGTAAAGAGAGTTGGACAATTCTTTCTTGCTGGCTTTCTTGTACTTTGTCTGGATGAAATAAAAAAGCGTAAATTTCATTGGCAAGGATTAAAGGGAATAGACACATTTGACATGGAAAAATATGATTTTTACATATGTCAGTGGTTAACTTAAAGTGGAAAATTGCACTAAATTTCCATCTGGAATTCTAGTTCCTTCAATAATTAGCAGACGCCCCAAAATGCAGTATTCAGCCTTATCTAAATTTCAGATTTTTCTCTTGCGGGAGTGTCTCTCCCAGCAATATAGGCTGTATGTGAGCTTTATGCATATCCAGGGTGCTGCTGTGTTCAGGAGCTTAAATATCAGCACAGCTTCTATCCTGCACTTACGGTATTTCCTCTTCATGTGCTTTCCTTCTTTTCTATACATTTTTTTCTTTGCCTTCCTTTAGATATTATCTCACCTATCCATACTGTGGAGATCTTTGGACAACCCCCTTCCACTATCTCTAACACTGAGAGAAGGCAGAAGGAGAGCAGAGAGGAGAGCCATGAAAACTCATGAGCAGGACGGTTTTGTCACATTGCTAAAGCAAAAAGATAATTAAAGAACTTACAGACGTGTAAAAAAAAAATGACTAATAAAAAACAGCTTCTTTGATAAGTAAAATAAAAGTGAAAAAGAATCATGGAAGTTTACATAATGGTGACTTGTGCACAGAGTATGTATGGAGAATTACACAAAAAAAAAAGATTTTCTATCTATTGTTTAGGGATTGTCTGGCCTTGTCTTGTGTGCTGTCAAGATTCTCTGGTGCTGGCGCCCTGAGCAGGCAGTCATGTGACCGCATGTGTGAGATTTCCATGCTTCTGGTCACATTCTGACTAGACATGTCTGGTCGCACTCGATACACTTTCCGTGAGAGATACCATGCATGTCTAGTCGGAATGTGACCACATGTGTGTAAGTTGGATAATTGCAGTCATGTTCCCGCCGCCACTAGAGTATCCTGACAGTGCGTACTGTGATTATACACATAGAGTGACTATAGATGTGTACCCTAAGGCAGGACATTCCTTTTAATATGAGAGAAAACATGAAAAAAATTCATAACCATTCAATAACGGTTTTAAAAACTTCGTCTTTGATAGAAAAACATGGCAGCTTTCTAAAAAGACTCCCAAATTAGATGGTTTCTTTAATTGTGCCCACCAGTGAAGACAAGGATCAGACATGTTGAATATCAACATGCCCAATCTTTTTATTGTATGAGTAGATAACCGGCTGCCAGAGCTTTCAGTCAGTGTTTGACATCTTTCTCTCCACTAAACATACATGAATGCTCCGCCAAACCGAACATGTATGTGAACGGAGAGGCCGGGAGGAAAATGGCTCAGACAACAGTCACCGAAACATAACGGCTACAGGTCTACAAATAATAGGACGGCGTGGGGGACAGTGGGCGGAACAAGTTGCCATGCCCGAATGTTGTGTCAGAGAGCTCTATTGTGGGGTTTTGCTATGGGGTCCTCCCTGCTTTATTATTGTTGGTGCCCTGAGCTGATAGAAACGCGCGGTACCACTAACACAAGATATACTCAATTCTCAAAGTATACGGCAGTAAGAAGGATCACATGTCAAAACAGGCGACGACGCTAGCAGAACAGATGAAGGGTCTCTAATTTCTACTGTCATCATGAATTGTGGTCACACACAGCCGTCCATGTCTCATCCTCATCACGTTGCAGTCATGGAGCAGGGTTACATGGGTATAACAATAAAACCAGCCTGTCTGTAGAGATCCAGCCTGGAAATCAATTACTGGTCCCTGTGTGAGACGTCATTAAAGCTCAGGACGGAAAGATAACTATTACTGGAGATAGCTGCAGTTGTTAGGCATAAATCAGAAGAACGAGAGCTGCGGTCACATGTGCCGTGCTATCCGGTGTGTGGCGCAAACATGGACCGCGCAGCCGACTGCACATGGACGTCAAAGTCATATTCATTAATGGGTGTAAGGCACCAATTACAATGCTGACGGCAGCGCACGAGGTCTGCAGAAATATAATGAATACAGATAGATAGAGAGATAGATAGATATGAGATACGGTAGATAGAGCGATAGATATGAGATAGATGGATATTAGATAGATATTAGATAGATAGATAATAGATAGATAGATATGGGATAGATAGATAGATGATAGATAGATAGATAGATAGATAGATAGATAGATAGATAGATAGATAGATAAATATATTTAAGTAATATTATTTAAGTAATACTGGCTGCCTCCAGTCTGATCTTGCACCCCTCCCTTTCGGCCTTGCAGGTGCCGCAATCAGCTCTACCAGCCAATAAATTGTAGGCTGAGCCCAGTAGTGACATGTTTCTCCAAAGTTGTAGGCTGGCGGCCGAGAAGTGGCTTGTAGTGCAGAGCAGGGACCCATCAGAGGGAGGTCACCTTGCCATGATTGATGGGCATACATGAATTGGTCAATTTGTGCACTAAGAACCATATTTTATTCATCTATTACTGTAAGTAAAAAAAAAAAATTTATGAAAAATTTTTTTGGGAAAACTTTGCTAAATTGAATGTTTTTAATGTTTTTCTGTGTTTTCGCATGGCCTAGATTCATGAAAATGTGCTCCTGTGTTTTTGTTTGTCTAGATAGATGATAGATGAATGGATGATAGATAGATAGATAGATAGATAGATAGATAGATAGATAGATAGATAGATAGATCAGAAAACTGCTTGATGAATCAGCCTCTTTGTATTTTATTTTAATAAAGCTTCCTAACTGGTTCTTCTGCTCATTCTACTAAATTCAATATTTTATCACAATTTTGTGCTCAGTTATCAAATATTGTGTAAAACCATCTCAGTAGACATTGCACTAGAAAAAAATGACTGTTACTTCTTTTTCGATTCTCCAACACATCCAAGTTCACACAATTGCTAAATGAATCTCACCTCTGAAATAGAGTCTGTGACGGCTTTCAGTTTAGCCGTGTCAGGAACAAACTCATTCCGGCCTTTGGATTTTTTATATTCCTCTTTATAGCAGATCTGCAAAACAAGATCAATTCACTAGAAATGAGTCAATGTCATGTAAGGGTTAACAAGTCAATAGGCTGTGATCTATGGGTAAGTCCAGCTGTAAAAGTTGAATTCATCTGCAGCACCACCACAGGAGGAAAAAAAAGTCTCATTTTAGCTAATAAAATCCACTGACACGTTAAATGTGTTGTCCAGCCTTGGTTCTCAAGTCGCCAGTCGGTGTATGTGACTGCAGACTTGTGAATCAGGCACAGAGCGCAATGTTAGGACTCTCCAGTGCCAATGCTGTCGCATGACCACAAGTATAAGATTTACATACATGTGGTCACATGCCGACTAGACGGGAATATAAGTGAATTGAGTGAGGCTGGACACGTCTAGTTGGAATGTGGCCAGAAGTAAGCAAATCACATACATTGGGGGACAACATGCTGTGTTGATTCCATCTCTTTTCAGTGACTCTTTGCTCTAGCCCAAAAAGGGAGATGCTGAGTGGAGAATCCCTTAAATGGGTTGTCCAGGCTCAGGGATCAAGGCTGCAGTCACTTGTGAGCCCTCACAATATGCGCACTGGTAAGATTATCCAGTCCCGATCCCGGTAGCAGGCGGGCGCATGAACATAAGTACGAGATTTTTATACACGTAGTCACGTGCCAACTAGACGTGCATAGCCTCGCTAAATACAAGTGACTTGAGCGAGGCCGGATACGTCTAGTCGGAATGTGGCCGGAAGTATACAAATCACATTCTTGCGATCACTAGACCACCTGCTCCTGGAGCTGGAATCCGGATAGCACACACAGAGCGACAGCAGACCTGAACCCAAAGCCTGGACAACCCCTTTAAGTCTCCCAGAACTGTGAACCATCAGGTTATGAACAGAAAATGATATAGAGCTGCGTTTTTTTACACCTAGTCTCCAAAAAAAAGGACAGAAAAAAAAACACTATTTTACCACAATTTTGTAAAAAACTTCAGCACAATTGCAATTGTGTGAACATCCCTACCAAGATTGTGTAGAACACTTTTTTATTGAATTTGTCAAAACAGCTTTAGCTTTGACCTATTTTTCTAAACAAAACAAATGTGCATTTTACATATAGTTTCTAAATGTATCCTCCACATGCTGCACACCTCAGTACCCCAAATCCTGGGTTCATTAATAGGTTGATTAGACGATGTACTGGATGGTTTACACGGGCAGATGTCAGCCATAGCGAATGATGATTGACAATATATTTTGTCTATTCCATCCTTTAGAAATATAAGTAGAAATAATTATTTTTGGGACATTTATGGTTGGCTGAGATTTCTGAGCTTTTCCATCCACTTTATTACTAGTTAGTTTATACTGTTAGTGAAGCTTTGCATTGTCCTACGACCTGTAGGTGGCAGTGTTGCCATACCAGTCTATGGATGGCTTTATATTATGGGCATGAAAGACTTTACACTGCAGCTTCATACAGTATTAATATACACATCACATGGAAATTAATGTAAGTTCACTTGGTAAATCATCTTTAATATTTCTCCTAATTATATTGCTAGTTTGGAGCTGTGCTGCATTTTCTGCATGTTCCTCCCATATTCTGACAGCGATAACATTTTAACACAACATGCGGCTTTTTGCTCTAAAAAGCACAAAAAAAGCAAAAGTAAAAAAATTAAGAGAATTTTTACATTTGTGCAAAAATCATGACACCTCCCATGTGTCATTTTGAAGAATTTGGCTCAACATGGCAATGAATACCACAAGACAAAAAAGAAGTGTTAATTCAGCTCATCACTCCTGTGTTAAAGATAAGTATCCTAGAAGATAGGGGCATACAAAGAAATCATGGGGCCCCATTGCAGAAGTTTTAATTGCCCTCACTCCCCTAAAAAACCATAATATCTGGTGGGGTCACTGAAGAGCATATCTCAAAACTTTGCAGCCCTTACAAAGTCATTTTCCTCCTATTGAAACCAATAGATCGTCCCTTCATTGTCCCCCATAAAGTATGATGCCAAATATAGTGTCCCCCCAAAACACAGTTTGATGCCCCCACAGTGAATTCTTCCACAGTACCCCCCACACATGGTATGATGACTCTACTGTACCCCCCTCCTCAAACCACCCCCGGTAAAGTATGGTGACCACCAACACCATATGATGCTCCAACTGTGATCACGACACAGCGCTCCATATAGTATAATAGCTTGCATATAGTATAATTGACCCCACATAGCCCTCCAAACAATATAATATCCTCCACATAGCTCTCCAAGCAGTATAATAGCCCCCACATAGCCATCCAAACCGTATAATAGCCCCCATGCAGCCTTCCAAATAGTATAATGGCCCCCACATAGCCCTTCAAACAGTATAATGGACCAACATAGCCCTCCATATAGTGTAATGGCCACCACATAGCCCTCCATACCATTTTATGACCCCACATAGCCCTCCATGCAGTATTATGGCCCCCAGATAGCCCTCCATACAGTATTATGGGCCCAACATAACCCTATATACTATATTATGGGCCCCACATAGCCCTCCATACAGTATTATGGACCCCACATAGCCCTCCATACAGTATTATGGGCACGACATAGCTCTCCATATAGTAATATAGGCCCCACATAGCCCTCCATACAGTATTATGGGCCCCACATAACCCTATATACAATATTATGGGCCCCACATAGCCCTCCATACAGTATTATGGGTCCCACATAGCCCTCCATACAGTATTATGGGTCCCACATAGCCCTCCATACAGTATTATGGGCACCACATATCCCCCCATACACTATTATAGGCACCACATAGTCCCTCACAGTATTATGGGCACCACATAGTTTTCCATACTGTATAATGGGCCCCATATAGTCCTCCATACAGTATAATGGACCCCATAGAGCACTACATACAGTATTATGGGCACTACATAGTCCTCCATACAGTATTATGGGCACCACATAATCTTCCGTACAGTATTATGGACACCACATAGTCCCCCATATAGTATTACGAGCCCTACTTAATCCTCCATACAATATTATAGGCACCACAGAGTCCTCCATAGAGTATTATGGGTACCACATAGTCCTCCATGCAGTATAATGGGCCCATATAGTGCTTCATATACAGTAGCACTAAGAGAACCCCATAGTCATCCATGCAGTATTATGGGCACCACATAGTCCTCCATACAGTATTATGGGCATTACATAGTCCTCCATACAGTATTATGGACAAAACATAGTCCTCCATCTAGTATTATTGGCCCCACATAGCCCCTCCATACTGTATTATGGACACCACATGGTTTTCCATACTGTATAATGAGCCCCATATAGTCCTCCATACAGTATAATGGACCCCATATAGTGCTCCATACAGTATTATGGGCACTACATAGTCCTCCATACCGTATTATGGGCACCACATAATCTTCCGTACAGTATTATGGACATCACATAGTCCCCCATATAGTATTACGAGCCCTACTTAATCCTCCACTCAATATTATAGGCACCACACAGTCTTTCATAGAGTATTATGGGTACCACATAGTGCTCCATACAGTATAATGGGCCCCAAATAGTTCTCTATACAGTATTATGGACACCACACAGTCCTCCATAGAGTATTATGGGTACCACATAGTCCTCCATGCAGTATAATGGGCCCATATAGTGCTTCATATAGCACTAAGAGAACCCCATAGTCATCCATGCAGTATTATGGGCACCACATAGTCCTCAATACAGTATTATGGGCATCACATAGTCCTCCATACAGTATTATGGACACCACATAGTCCTCCATACAGTATTATGGGCACCACATAGTCCTCCATACAGTATTATGGGCACCACATAGTCCTCCATACAGTATTATGGGCCCCATATAGCTCCCCAAATTCTCTCTGTTCACTACAAGCTCTATACAGCCAGCAAAATAGAAGAGAAAAGCATAAATAAACCCCTTCTGTCTTTTCCCCAGAGTCTGGGCTGTTCCTGACATCTGGAGCAGAGACCTGACTTGCTCCTTCTAGATTGAAGGATCGAGAGTTTATATCCCACGCTATTTTATACAGCCATTCTAACATGGGTTCTCAAAGTAAGATCAACTGCCTCATCAGTTCTAAGAGGTCTATTTAATACTGCAGTAACTCGTATAGTTAAATCTGGTGCCCGACCTCCTTTTATTTTACGTTAAAATTCAATAATGACCATATAAGCCTAACGTCACATTGTAATGCTACTATGCAAAGGCACAACTTGAGCGATTCACTATTGGGAGCACAGTGCTCTCCTACATGGAGATTTTTATTTGACGCAGAAATAAAAATATATATATATTATGTTACGAGGTACTTTAGATGCTCTTTCTATATTCTGGCAGCTCGTCAAGACTTTATTATCTGAGAGAAGAGATGCAGCTTGACCTTGAAGGTACAGACTTCTAGCTATAGGCAAGCTGCATTATTAAGCACAACAGATCTTCAGTTGTATACGGTACATTTAAAGGGGTTGCCCACTGCTATAATTAATGTTATAAAAACTGAGTGTGGGATTTTGGCCAGCACTACAAAGTCTGGTAATTAAAAAATAATGTATGGTTTCAGAAAACAGCGCCCTCTATCTTGCCATCTCATAGATTCTACGCTTGTGAGCAGCGCCCTCACTCCTTTTAGTATTTGAGTTATGCTTATTCTGTAATGTCTTTATTGTCTGTACAAGTCCCTCTAAAATTATAAAGTGCTGTAGAAAATGTTGACGCTATACAAATAACAATGATTCTTATTATTAGCTGCAGAGGGTGCGAGCACTCACTTGCTTCAGTGCATGCTCGTGTCATTCAGTGCCGCCACCCGCCCACCTCACAGTGATTTTACAGTGGATCTACCAAGGATGGAAAAGTGTCAAAACATGTACTTTAAGGGGGAAAAATATAGATATGTTAACTTACATATTTCTAGAATTGAAGAAAAGGGCTAAAAATATTGGTGGGATAACCCACTTTAAGAATTGCTTAAAGCAAAATTCCTCAATTTAAAAGGGTTGCTCACCTTCTTTAATGCTTGCTGGATAGATAAAATACCATAAAATAAGCTGATCACTGCTGGAAACTCCAGTGATCATGATCAGCTTCAAGAAAATCTGCAAGCAAGTATTCAAATTCCTTGCAGTGCCTCCACAGGAAGAAGTTAGTATTACAGGGTGCCCATTAAAAAACAATAGGCGGTTGCCGTGCTGCATTGATATAGCACTTTTTGTAACAATTTGATGGAGAACTAAAAAGAGGGACTTCTTACATGCCTTAGCATGCCTTGCATACCTTAGTGTATTCTAAACCAGACACCGCATTGAGGTCATTACTATATATTTCTTTTAGTTTAATAAATGGCTAAATCTTATGGATATACCTACAAAATAGGGGACTCATTGTAAAAATAAAAATCATACCTACTTAGATCTCCTCTCTTTTGGATCTCTTTGTGTCTTCTATACCTTAGCCCGTGGTCTTGAAAATATCTCCATATTGGTCGTTCGTCCTAAGGGTGCTTTCACATTGCGCTTAGCCACCTGTTCAGTGGCCTCATCAGGGTTTACGTCTGAACCCCCCGCAAAACGGGCTTCGGATGTATGCGCTGACGGGGCCATAAACTATAATGGTGCGGGCAGAGCAAACATGCGCTATGACGCACATCATTTTCAGGGAGTCTGCGCCTACAGGAGTCGGACACTCAGACGCAGTCTACTACATCTGGGTGTCCTCATTCAGTAGATGTACCCTCCCAAAAATGATGCATGACAGAGCGCACGTTCGTTCTGCCGACATCATCACAGTCTATGGCCCCACCAGCGCATACGTCCTAATCCCGTTTTCGGAGGGTTCGGATGTAAGCCCTGACGGGGCCACTGAACGAGTGCCAGAACACCTTTAATCTCAAAATAGTTTCACAGGCAGCAAATACATCAGACAATAGTGGAAGAAAAACCCATTCACTTACATCACTGATATATTCGGTGCATTTTTTGGCAAATTCCACGTTTCTGTCTTCCAATACAGGATTAGGGAAAAACTGAAATAAAAAAAAAAAAAAACGCAATTAAATTTACTAAAAAATAAAATAACTAGACTAAAGTCGAAAGAAAGTAGAGGGATAGTTTACCTTTTCCTCCTCATCGCTGTCATCTGCCGCGGAGTCAATGATGATTGGAATTTTCATCTTTACGGAAGGTGAAAAAATGTATGGAAAACTGTAAAAAGAATCCAAGTGAGCGTCTCGTGTACTGAACTGAGGCAATGACCTGGACTGAAGATGGTGCCTCCTTGGCTGTACTAAACTTATTGAGGGCTCAGCCGTATATGGTGCTACATGCCTCTTATCTGAGAGGTCTTCTGATAGAGAGAGAAGAATAGCTCAAGTGGCCGTCAGTTACATTGTAGCCAGTCCCTGATAATATATATTTAGATGGCTGACTACACCAAAACCTCAATAACATCTCTGTTATATAAACAGTCCGGTCCCCAGTGCTTTTAATTTTTATTTTTTTGTGCAAAATGACATGAAAATGCTCCACGAGAAAAGCTCATATCAACCAAATCAAAGAGACTTTCCATGGAAAGATTGACACATCTGTAAACGGAACTGTTTCAGGCTTCTAAAATAAAAAAACACAATGATATCACCCATGTTCTGTTGTCTAGTTAAGGCCAGTTAGTGGAAAATGGGTTGTCTAAAATGGACATCCCCTTTTAGGCGTCTTTTACAGACAGATTTTGCAAAGGATCCACCTGAAAAGCACCCTATAAAATGATCGTAGCGCACAGTGATGTCAAAACGACATTGCTGTGCACAGGATCAGTCTTATGTCACTTTCGGGGCTGAGAAAACATGAAGGGGTTAAAAGAAGTGACATGCTCAGGCTTCAGGCGGCTTATGTTCTCTATACTTAACAGTTTAGAGTAAGGCTATGTGCACATGGCGTCTTTTAAACGACAGCCGTTGCCCTGGGGAAGCTTCACCAGTGGCTCTGCCATCGTTCTTGTGGCGGATCTGCCACCCGCATCTTTCATTCAAAATTAAAATATATAGCACAGGTAGCTTCCAAGCGGAAGTGGAAGCTGCCCAAAGAATGAGCATGTCACTTCATTAGCGGTTAAAAGAAGTGACATAAGCCGGAACATGTGCACCCCCATCCCCCTCCGATAGGTCAGGTAATAAGCTCTGCCAACCACTTCCACTATAAGTGTTATCAATTTCACCAAAAATTGCCAACAAAAGTTAAAAAAAAAGTTGTGTACTTTAGAGGTTAGGCTCAGTAGGGAGGGTGTTTTCATTAGATAGATATGGTATCATTCATTGCTTGCAGACCACGATACCAGAGAAAAATAGCGATATTCCCTGACATCTTATACTTTAAATGTCAATCCCAAGGACAGTCACAGAAACTAATATTATTTAAATATAATGGGGGCTGTTTGGTTTCAGTTAAGGTGTGCAGCATTTGGCGGATACCCCCAATGGAAGCTAAATAGACCCCATTATAAAGGGATACGCATGATGGTTTTCATATTCGTCATGAAACAACAGTTTGCAACAAAACTGATGGTGGTTCAGATTCCATATTCTTGCATGGATAGTGGCACTAGTAATGTATTCATGTACTGATGGTGGTTTTGGTCTCATATTGCTGTACTGATAATAAATGTGGTTACATCTTCATGTAGTGATGGTTATTCTGATTCTGTATTCATGTACTATTGATGACTCTGGGGATGTATTCACAATTCACATAGTGATGATGGTTCTGCTGCGGTATTCATCATCATCATTAGTGCATGAATGCATCACCAGAACTATCAACAGTACATTACAGTACATAAAAATGACACCAGAACCATCATCAGTAAATTAATAGGTCACAAGAAAAAACGTCACTGCATGACTACAGCACCAGAATCACCATCAGTACATGAATACATCACCAAGCGTAGTTCAGCAATCAATTGTAATGTCCAGTTAGGCCCATGTACATTCATATCTCGTGAACCTACAGTTCCCAGTATGTCTTTAGCAATAGTAAGGAGATGCTGGGAGTTGTTGTTATCAGTCATTATCGGACTGCGGGCCATACAGGAACCACAGTACTGACGAGACATAGTATCAACAAGTAAACGTTTACATCCACGTACCTTATAGGTAACATGTTCTCTAATTGGGCAATTTATTTCTTTTCACCTCCACCTTGTTCAGATGCCATGGTGACTTTTCACATCCACAGATCTTCTCTGCAGTCTTCCCTCTCCTCAGGTCTTCAACAGCACTTCCTGACAAGATGTACTTAAAAATAAAAGTGTTATTAAAATTCCCTTTGTATAAAAATAGCTGTCCATATTAGGACTTAAATAAGCCTACTATGGTATATGGCCTCTACTGTACACTGCTTACAGCGTTTTTGCTCCTGTGCCAGACAGCGCTGACATCAATTGTATTTGTGTCTTACAGACACATATACAATTGAGTGCTGGGAAGGAACAACAGCCGGGGTGCAGGCAGAGAGAGGGGTGAGCTGTATCGTTGACTGACACTGCTCTCCTGTGTGCCCGCACGCTGGCCATCACTGCTGAATGCCTGCGGCCGGAGGAAGGTGATGGGCAGCCGCAGGCATTCAGCAATGTCAGGGGTTTTCTTGTTCTCCAAAGCTGTGCCCCATTGGGTAGGCAGAAAGTAGAGCCCTAGGCAGGTGCCTTGTCCGGGCCCTGGGTGGCTGTACTTAGGTACTGGCTGATGACCAGATCATGCAGCTTCATATGAAAACCCCTATTATAATGTTGGCTGGACCATACCTGAACAGCACTTTTTACCTATTTTGTCCCCTCTATTTCCTGATAGATTGTAAGCTGGCAATCAGGGCCATCACTATTCCTTTAACTATTGAACTTTGTGCTACTTTGCAATGTCTTGTTGTTGTACGTGTCCCCACTCATTTGTAAAGTGATGCGGAATATGTGGCTGTTATATAAATAAAATTATTATTATTTAAAACTGTAGGCCCTCTGTCACTTGACCAGGCTTGGTGAGGTGTCAAGTAGCAAGTCAGTAGCAAATATACCAGTGCTTCAGTTTAAAGATTTGAAGGAGCAAGGAAATAATGGCATACATAGCACACCATGTACATTTTTTTTTACTTACTTATTGCCAAATCTGCACCATTTGACTAACAAATATTACATACAGACCTATTCATCAGACCACAAAATGAATACATACCACACCCTAGCATTATTTACACCACACTTCAATTCATCAGTCACTGTATGTAATAAGGGAGGACACTATATAATAAGGAACAGCACTTTATAGATTATTAAGTGGGGTCACAGTAAGTAATTTGTTTAGAAATTTCTATTGATATACTGTATGTTATATAAGAAAAAAATAAATAAATAAATCTGGATTATCCATTGTAGCCATGCTGTAATGATCTACAGAGTGGAATGGTTATGAACTTTTCAGAAAAGTATTTGATCAGCCATGAAACCAAGCATGAATGATAACACGAACTTCCATGGTATGCTCAGAGATAAGGCTGGTATGGCACACATCACAGAACTCGTTCAGATGAAGAACGGTCTACAAAAAAATAGAGCACTTGAGCGGTGAACACCACATTCTCTGTGCAGCCAGCAGTTCAGAGCAGGTTAATATTTAATGTGAAAAATAATCTTTCTGCTTAGACAGAACATTTTGAGAAAATCAGCTTAAAGCCGCAGTCTTTATGTATTCACACAAACCTGCCTACATTGGAATCTCAAAAGGCTTAATGAAGGAGTCGGGAATTATAAAAAAAAAGGGTCAAAAACAGTGCCACTCCTCACTGTGGGTTATGGCTGGTCCCTATTGGAAGGTAGACTAAAGATGGTGGACAACCCACTCAAATGGACCACCCACTAATGTGGAAGCAGCAAGTACAATATGTCAGTTTCAGTCCAAGCGGCTTTTTGTAATTCATTGCATTTCCATGGATGCAGGTGACTTATCAAAAAAAAGAAAAACCTACATTTCTCAGCTATATTTTTGAGATCCCAAACAAATAATCCCCGATCCTCCCAGATTAAGAAGGACAACAACTAATCGTGTATTCTTATTGAATTGTCTCCACAACCATTGTGTCCCGAGATCCAGAAAAACTCAGGTCCTTGCATAAATCACTTTAAAGGCCCCGTCTCACATAGCGAGATTGTTAGCGAGATTGCTGAAATGTCACAGGTTTTGTGACACAACAGTGACCTCGCCAGCGATCTCGCTACATGTGACACATAGCGGCGACTGGGCCCCCGCTGCGGTCTCGCCGATCATGCTCGAATGTCCTGGGCCATTTTTTGATCGTTGGTGTCCCGCTGGCCAGCATGCATCACTGTGTTTGACGTCATAACGACGAGCGACCTCGTTGTCGACTCAGAACTCACGCTATCGAGGTCTGAGTCGTCAGAATAGCTGCTGTGTGACAAGGTCCCAACGACCGCCGAGGTCGTTATACAGATCGCCGTCGTTGAGTAGCTCTGCCAGTTTGACATCTTACTAGCGACCATGTAGCAACGCATCAGCGATCCTTACCAGGTCGTACCATTGTCGGGATCGCTGGTGCGTCGCTATGTGTAACGGTACCCTAAGAATTTTATCTACTCCACCTGAAGAATCCATGACTAATACAGATAGCCAATGGAAACAAATTTTAAGTTGCACAAAGATGTACGAGGGAATTTTTCAACGCCCGAAGTTTTCTGCCGTCAAAATGTCACACAAAATGTGAGCAAAATTTGAAAAAAGTGAACAGGGTTTAGCAAACCGCGCCTGGCAAGACAAATTTACTATAACATACACCAGAAAACTGTCCTACATTGCAGATGAAATCTATCCAAGAACCTGGCTGGTGTAGATTTCATTTTCTGCCACAAACTAGTCCAAAAGATGCAGCAACTGCTGCTCAGCAATAAATCCTGCTCCATCTACAGTTGTGTAAGGGACTTTTCCTTCCTAGACACCAAGGTAGAGGACAGAGAGGCTCAGACAGGGAACTACCCATACTCTGTAAGTAGAGGATGGATTCTTGCTGTGCAGCTGCTGAAAGCAGATTCTTAGGGAGCTCGAATTAGACAGCTAAAAGAAGCGCTGCAGCATGATGTTTGGGAAAAAAGAAGGCAAAATAGGGTAATGAAGTACAGTGCCTACAAGTAGTATTCAACCCCTGCAGATTTAGCAGGTTTGATAAGATGCAAATAAGTTAGAGCCTTCAAACTTCACACAAGAGCAGGATTTATTAACAGATGCATAAATCTTACAAACCAAAAAGTTATGTTGCTCAGTTAAATTTTAATAAATTTTCAACATAAAAGTGTGGGTCAATTATTATTCAACCCCTAGGTTTAATATTTTGTGGAATAACCCTTGTTTGCAATTACAGCTAATAATCGTCTTTTATAAGACCTGATCAGGCCGGCACAGGTCTCTGGAGTTATCTTGGCCCACTCCTCCATGCAGATCTTCTCCAAGTTATCTAGGTTCTTTGGGTGTCTCATGTGGACTTTAATCTTGAGCTCCTTCCACAAGTTTTCAATTGGGTTAAGGTCAGGAGACTGACTAGGCCACTCCAACACCTTGATTTTTTGCCTCTTGAACCAGGCCTTGGTTTTGTTGGCTGTGTGCTTTGGGTCGTTGTCTTGTTGGAAGATGAAATGACGACCCATCTTAAGATCCTTGATGGAGGAGCGGAGGTTCTTGGCCAAAATCTCCAGGTAGGCCGTGCTATCCATCTTCCCATGGATGCGGACCAGATGGCCAGGCCCCTTGGCTGAGAAACAGCCCCACAGCATGATGCTGCCACCACCATGCTTGACTGTAGGGATGGTATTCTTGGGGTCGTATGCAGTGCCATCCAGTCTCCAAACGTCACGTGTGTGGTTGGCACCAAAGATCTCGATCTTGGTCTCATCAGACCAGAGAACCTTGAACCAGTCTGTCTCAGAGTCCTCCAAGTGATCATGAGCAAACTGTAGATGAGCCTTGACATGACGCTTTGAAAGTAAAGGTACCTTATGGGCTCGTCTGGAACGGAGACCATTGTGGTGGAGTACGTTACTTATGGTATTGACTGAAACCAATGTCCCCACTGCCATGAGATCTTCCCGGAGCTCCTTCCTTGTTGTCCTTGGGTTAGCCTTGACTCTTCGGACAAGCCTGGCCTCGGCACGGGAGGAAACTTTCAAAGGCTGTCCAGGCCGTGGAAGGCTAACAGTAGTTCCATAAGCCTTCCACTTCCGGATGATGCTCCCAACAGTGGAGACAGGTAGGCCCAACTCCTTGGAAAGGGTTTTGTACCCCTTGCCAGCCTTGTGACCCTCCATGATCTTGTCTCTGATGGCCTTGGAATGCTCCTTTGTCTTTCCCATGTTGACCATGTATGAGTGCTGTTCACAAGTTTGGGGAGGGTCTTAAATAGTCAGAAAAGGCTGGAAAAAGAGATAATTAATCCAAACATGTGAAGCTCATTGTTCTTTGTGCCTGAAATACTTCTTAATACTTTAGGGGAACCAAACAGAATTGTGGTGGTTTGAGGGGTTGAATAATAAATGACCCTCTGAATAAACTTTTCACAATTTAAAAAAAAATTAAACAAAGAAATAACATTCTTTTTTGCTGCAGTGCATTTCACACTTCCAGGCTGATCTACAGTCCAAATGTCACAATGCCAAGTTAATTCTGAATGTGTAAACCTGCTAAATCTGCAGGGGGTTGAATACTACTTGTAGGCACTGTATATCACAAAAAGTCATAACTTTGCAAAGCTGATTGATAATTAAAGGGCTCATGCAGACTACTGTATTTTTGGTCCAAATGCGTTCCAACAAAACTTCAGATCACACTTGGACTAATGTTATACTACGGAGTAGTGCACATGTATGATTTTTTCCTCTGGAAAAAAATTGCAGCACGCTCGAATTGCATCTGATATTCTGATTGCAATCGGCCATGCAAAACAATGGGTCCGTGGGAAAAAAAAAAAAAAAAAATCAGACTGCACTCGGATGTCCATACATAGTAACATAGTTATTAAGGTTGAAGGGAGACTTTAAGTCCATCTAGTTCAACCCATATCCTATCCTAACTTGCCCTAACATGTTGATCCAGAGGAAGGCAAAAAAAAACCCATGTGGCAAACAGTAAGCATCACATTGGGGAAAAAAATTCTTTCCCGACTCCACATACGGCAATCAGACTAGCTCCCTGGATCAACGCAATATTAAGGAAACTAGTGTATATACCCTGTAATATTATACTTTTCAAGACTGACATAGACTGACAGAATGAAGATGGAGACATTTTTTTCCATCTTCTCATCTGAAAAAATTGGATAACACTCTGATCAAACTCTGATCAGAGTGTGATTAGCATAATCGGCCCGATTCTCTCGGATGAGAGAAAATATTGTCGAGTGACCCTAGTCTAAAAATAAAAACAGTTTTAAAATTAGCACATCTTATTCCAGCAGACTATAAGTAGAAATACACCAGTGTTGAAAAATTTCCCCCATTAGTATCTCTAGATTGTTGATACCAAGATTTTTATGAAGAAGGCACAAGAGTGACACTAGGGCACTTCATCTGTAGCACATATGGCTAACACTGTATATGGGGTTACACTGTGGTTGTCACTATATATGGGGAAGTCTATGGATGAAAATGTATGTAAGAGCCCTGGGGCTGTCACTAGTAGGTTTGGGCTAAACAGTGCTGCCTGCAGTTTGCGGTATAATTGCAAAAATACCACAACCAAAACCCAACCTTCTAGGTTTTACTATAGGAAAGTAAAGTTGACTTTTTTCCATAGGTTAACATTGGGAATGCACCAAGGTTTTTAATATAACTTGTGGGTGCACCTTGTCATCATGAAGCTCTAGTTTTACTAGGAGCTGTTAGAATATGGGAAAACCGCCTAGTGTGCACTATTACCGGAGCGGTCATTGTGCGAGGTCCTGAGATTCACACAAAATCATTATACCTCTCACATGTATGGAGGTCTAAAACATCTGGAAATATTGCTTGATCTGGTTCTATGCATTGCAATTGCATTTTTTACAAACTTTTTACAAAAATATAAAAAGCTATTAAATGCACATAGTGTTTTATACCATAGTAGGGTTTACTACAAGATGTCAGTGTTAGGTTAGGGATACTTGGTGACTTTGGCTGTGACACAGGTTGTGTGGTCAAAGATTGCTATGTGTCGCTGCTCCAATACAAGTGATTTTTAGTGCCTAGGCATCCTATGGATCACTGGTATTGCTCTGTGATGTACCTACAACAAATAGGGATTAGTGATGAGCGAGTGTGCTCGTTACTCGAGTTTTCCGAGCATGCTCGGATGTTCTCCGAGTATCTTAAGTAGTAGTGAACAGCAAGGCACTCAAAATTTCAGAAAATCCGAGGAGGATTTTACGCCTTCAACCTTTCAGTACCTCTTATGTGTGAAATGGAATGTGCACGTATGTGATACACATATATATTTTGCACTGGATATTATATGGCCTAACCTTACTCTTACCTATTTCCTCCTAGGAGGACCGGCATATTCAAACCACATATGATATTGGCACTACCATATTCCTTTTTGACTTTGTCACAAACTGCACCCAGTATCTTGGAGCACTTGTATCCTTTTTCTACTCCAGAGGAGCTTCACTTCAACTTCCTTACTTTAACCAATAATAGTATGGTTGGTTTTTTCCTTAACACCAATTTTCACATATATCTTCGCGGAAGAATTGTGCATTACGTGTCTTTGTGTAACAGTCTCTAAAATACAGGACTGTATCTATGCTTATTCAACGTAACTTGTTATGCATTTTTTTTTGCCTAGTTTTCCCCTTTTGTGCATCACGTGATACTTGATAGTTAATTTTTTCTGTTTTCTTTCACATTTGTCTTTAAACAGTAAATCATATTGACATTTCTCTGATGAAGGTCCTATGTAGGACCGAAAACGTTTAGAATACATGTGATTTGGATGCCAATAAAATGGAATCAACTTTTTCATGCATTTGAGTGCCAAGTTCATCATTGTTATTAGTACTCTGAGTATCTTAGGCGTGCTCGTAAATTATGTCTGAGTCCCTGCAGCTGCATGATTTGCGGCTGCTAGACAGCCTGAATACATGTGGGGATTCCGTAACAAATAGGCAATCCCTGCATGTATTCAGGCTGGCTTGCAGCCGCAAATCATGCAGCTGTGGGGACACAAACATAATCTACAAGTACGCCCAATAAACTCCTAGAACACCCGAGCATGCTCGGAAAACTCGAGTAACAAGCACGCTCGCTCATCATTAGTAGGGATCTGTGAAATCCAAGGACCAGGGCACTTTATTGGTACAGAAAAATCACAACGTTTCGGCCAGGCAGGGCCTTTATCAAGGCATAAAAAGAAAGATATGCATATTTTTTAAGGCTGGATAAAGGCCATGCGCTGCTGAAACCATTGTGGTTTTTATTGGAACAGACCAATAAAGTTCCCAGATGAGGACATCTGTTGCCCTGGTTCCTGAATTTCTCTGTATAGTTACAACCTTGTGAGGGTTACACCTGGTCTGCATGGACAACAGAGTGGTGCAAGAGACTACATAGCGATCTTTGGTCACGCAACTTGTGTCATCACCAAAGTCACCGTGTAGCCCTAGCCTAAGACTGATATAATAAAATGTCATCCTATCTACTCAAAGTACCTTTGTAAAATTGCTGCAAAGATCACAAATCAGCTTTCAAGTCTACTGCAAGAGTAAAGACACATCGGCGTAAAATAAACTCTCGAATTGATAACCTCTCTACAAGTATGTGCCGTGACTTTTCCTAAGCTGGCACGCTGGTGACCGGGTGGAATGAACGCTTTTCACATTGTGAAGCCTGCTAGGTTTTTGATTGCCTACAACAGCCTTAATCTAAACGGCGACTGTAACCAATTTGGAGCGTACAACGTGGAGGTCATTCCAAGTCAGCAGGTACGGCGCATAACAAGGGCTGGAGACAAGCATTGCCAGGAGTGAGGTAATGGTCCGGGCTTTATGTCACATTGCTGGCATTTATAAGTCAGCTATAAATAAACGGTGTCTAGTGATCAAAAAATCAGGAAAAGATAAAGAGCCATTGCTTTATATGGATTGTGATATATTTTATAGTATTCACTAATAAATCACTAATCACCGATAAAAAAAGCGAAATTTTAAATTACAGCTGACTTGAGGCGAATTTTACACTTCACATCTTAACCCATCGTTCACCCGATATTTGTGTATCGTGAATAGATTGATCGACTAAGCGATGAGTCTGAAGATACTCGATCATCACACATGAACTTGTTTAGGAAAGCACAAAAAAAAATTTATGTTCAACTTTTGAAAATTGTGTAATCTACATTGAGATTATGCGCTCACTCAACAATTCGACTGGCAAAAAGAAGGAGAAGAAATTCAAAATGATTTGAGATGGTTTGAAATTCGATTTAACCGAAATTTCAAAAAATAAAATTGATTCGCGGTGAACAACATTTGAGTGAATTTCAATACTAGAAAGATAGTAATTGCTCAAAAACTGTGGGGGAGAAGAGAGAAAGAGAATCCGGCTGACCATAACAGCTTACACTCTACAGGAGTGAGTGAGGGAATCCCGATGACTATAAGAGCTTACGCTTTACAGGAGAGAGGACCCCACTGATCAAAAGAGCATATACTCTACTGTAAGTGAGGGGATCCTGTTGATCATAAGAGCTTACACTTCACAGGAGAGAAAGAGAAAACCCCACTGATCATAGATTTTAAGGTAGAAGGTTGACGTAAGTCTATTGAGTTCAAAATATAGCCTAACACGTTGATCCAGTGGAAGGTAAAAACCTCATGGGGCAGACACTAATAGCTCCATATTAGGAGAAAACTCATTCCCGTCTCCACATATGACCATTAGACTAGTTCCCTGGATCAATGCCCCATCACAGAATCTAGTGCCCATAACCTGTAATATATTTTTCAAGAAAGGCATCCAGGTACTTCTTGAACTTTTGTAGTGATTCAACCTTTACTACATCATGTGACAGAAAGTTCCATTCTCATTGCTCATACAGTAAAGAATCGCCTTCTTTGATTATGATTAAACCTTCTTTCCTAAAGCTTAAACTCTGCACGCATGTGGTAGTGGAACTAATGTGCCGTGCCGAGCCTGGAGGGGCATGATTAGTTGAATGCCTGACTTATCACTAGAGCCCCCGATGGTGTGGTTATACTTGGAACGCCAGGTGCTACTCCAGGACAAACCTTGTACAACAGGCAGCTGACCCCCAAATGATTAGGAAGTTGGAACGACCAGGAATGGATGGCACAGCAGGTAATGGATGGCACAGCTGGTATACAGGTGGAAACGGCAGGTACAGGCAGGCATGGCTGGTGTGCAGGTAAGCATGGCAAGTGCTGATGGACACAGCTTGTATACAGGCAGACTGCGCAGATTCTTGCAGACACGGCTGGTATACATTAATTCTCGCAGCCAGCTGCGTTCATCGACGCGCAAGCCAAGTAATCCACCGTTATGAGTCGATGCTGGTATACATGCAGGTTCTGGCAGACACTGCGGATATACAGGCAGGCAGGGCAGATGCTGGTGAACACAGTCAATATACATGGACTCCACTAACCATAGGAGCTTGCACTTTACAGAAGAGAAAGGAACCCACCGATCATGAGATTACACTCTACAGGAGAGAGAGGAATCTGATGACCATAACAGCTTGCACTCTATAGGAAAGAGCACCCTGCTGACCAGGGGCATAATTATCATGGTCACAGCAGTCGCCACTGCGACCGGGCCCGGGGGGGAGTCAGGGGCCCGGCAGGTCAGACCATGATATCTCCCAACTGTCCCGATTCTCATGGGACAGTCCCATTTTGCCCCCCTCCCCCGCGCATCCTACCCAGGAGTCTATTCTTCCTGCACTGCACTGAGCCGCCACGCCCCCCATGCACTCCATCCTCACCCTCCCAGAGAGACCCACCGCAGTGATGTCCTAGTCTGTTCTTTTCGGTGCGCACAGGACCTATGATGAGGTCACAGGAGGGGAGGAGTCAGGGGTCACATGATCAGGGGCCTCGTTGTCTGCAGGACTCTGCTGTGCTGGTTGTCATGGTGGTGGATGAGGTAAAGTTTATGTGTGGGATCAAGAGGAGTTTACCTGGTGGATGCAGCAGAGCGTGTGTGTACAAGGTGTATGGAGCGGAGCCATGTGTGTACGAGGTGTACGGAGCAGAGCCATGTGTGTACAAGGTGTACGGAGCAGAGCCTGTGTACAAGGTGTACGGAGAGGAGCCGCGTGAGTACGAGGTGTATGGAGCGGAGCCGCGTATGTACGAGGTGAGTGGAGCCGTGTGTGTACGAAGTGTACGGAGCGGAACCGCGTGTGTACGAGGTTTACAGAGCAGAGCCACGTGGGTATGGAGCGGAGCCGCGCATGTACGAGGTGTACGGAGCGGAGCCGCGCGTGTACGAGGTGTACGGAGCCACGTGTGTACAAGGTGTATGGAGCAGAGCCACGTGTGTATGAGGTGTACAGAGCGGAGCCGCGTATGTACGGAGAGGAGCCGCGTGTGTACGAGATGTGCCAAGCTGCATGTGTACGAGGTGTACGGAGCAGAGCCGTGTGTGAACGAGGTGTGCCGAGCCACGTGTGGACAAGGTATATGGAGCAGAGCCACGTGTGTATGAGGTGTACGGAGCGGAGCCGCGTATGTACGGAGAGGAGCCGCGTGTGTACGAGGTGTGCCGAGCTGCATGTGTACAAGGTGTACGGAGCAGAGCCATGTGTGTACGAGGTGTGCCGAGCTGCATGTGTACGAGGTGTACGGAGCAGAGCCGTGTGTGTACGAGGTGTACGGAGCGGAGCTGCGTGTGTACGAGGTGTACTGAGTGGAGCCGCGTGTGTACGAGGTGTACGGAGTGGAGCCGTGTGTGTATGAGGTGTACGGAGCAGAACCGCATGTGTGCAAGGTGTACGGAGAAGAGCCGCATGTGTACAAGGTGTACGGACCAGAGCCGCGTGCGTACGGAGAAGAGCCGTGTGTGTATAAGGTGTGCCGAGCCACGTGTATACGAGATGTACGGAGCCGAGCTGCGTGTGTATGAGGTGTATGGAGCAGAGCCGCGTGTGTATGGAGAGGAGCCGCGTGTGTACGAGGTGTACGGAGAGGAGCCACGCGTGTACGAGGTGTACGGAGCGGAGCCGCGTGTGTACGAGGTGTACGGAGCGGAGCCGTGTGTGTGCGAGGTGTACGGAGTGGAGCCGTGTGTGTACGAGGTGTACGGAGCGGAACCACATGTGTGCAAGATGTACGGAGCCCAGCCGCGTGTGTATGAGGTATACGGAGCAGAGCCACGCGTGTACGGAGAGGAACCGTGTGTGTATGAGGTGTGCCGAGCCACGTGTTTACGAGATGTACGGAGCCGAGCCGCGTGTGTATGAGGTGTACGGAACAGAGCCGCGTGTGTACGGAGAGGAGCCGCGTGTGTACCAGGGCTGTGGAGTCGGTAAGCCACAGTTGCGACTCCGACTCCGACTCCGGCTCCGACTCCGACTCCGGCTCCGACTCCGGCTCCGACTCCTTCATAAATGGCCAATTCATAACAACAAATTTACTGTTGTAAAATATTAAACATCGTGCTTATTCAGTTTCTCACCATCATATAAGTAATCAGACCACTTAGAGCAAAAACTACATTTATTAGAATACAAATAGAATATAGCAAATAACTTTTATAAACTTTTCTAAACTGTAAGTAAATATGCAATAAACACTTTTATGCAGTTAATAAGAAGAAATCTATAAATTTGTCCTCAGAAAAAGTATTGCCTCTGTCAGATCCTCCTTCATGGATGCCCTCAAATCTGATCTAATTATTTTGAGAGCAGAGAACAACCTCTCTACACTAACTTGTGTTGGTGGCAAAGCAGTAACCACTCGGGCAACATCTCTGACAATGTCAGGATACAGAGGAATCGCTTGTTGCACTGTTATTTTTGATGAACGGTCAAATTTCTCAATTTCTTTTAGTGCACATGAAAAATTCTGCTGAAATGTACTGGCTGTGTTCCTTGATGGGGATGACTCTTCTTCTATGCGGGAACGCTTTGCATGGTCCTTGTGATCCAAATATTTTTCGAAATTAAATTCTTCATCAGTTGATGATGAGGGTGAAGATGTGGCAGGACGACCAAATTCTTCTTGCTCCTCCTGACTGTTCTGCAACCCTTTTATCCTTACTGCTATTTCAAGCAGAGCTTCTTTTCCTTTACTTAGCTGTTGATCATCTAGAAGAATCCGATGCATTGGGTCTACATAAACAGCTGCCAAAAGAATGTTATTTTGTAATAGTAGCTCCTCTCTCCGTTTCATTGATGTAGCAATGCCACTTGCAATTAACCCTCCTCTTTGGGACAGGCGAAACATCAGGTTCTTCCACTCCTTTAAGAAAATACCTGGAGTTAAGTCCTCTGCTTGTAATTTTTTAGTCACTGTAAATGGGTGCTCTAGCAATTTTTCCAGCTCAGTCACCTGATTCCACTGACTTTCATTTAGCGTCAGTTGAGGGTTAGCCATGTCTACAAGAAAGGTTTTCAGTTCAACCAAGCGCTGAATCATTAAGTAAGTACTGCCCCATCGTGTGGCTTGATCAATAATTGCCCCTTTTCCAGCACGTCTCTTCAAAATTGAGTCAACTTTAGGGGTTCTGGCAACAGTAGCCAATTTTCTCACCTTGCCAATCAGTGCAGCAGCATGTCCTTCTTGCAGACTGTCTCTTATAGCCAGCTGTAGCGTATGCACAACACAGCGCATGTGATGAATGAAAGAACATATTGACACAGTTTCAACAAGATCATCTAAACTATCATGTTGCTGTTCATCTGAAGCAACTTCAGTTTGCTCCTCAGTTACAATACTGTGTTCCTCTATTTCAAACATTTCTGTGTCTGTGGACCCAGAATGTTCTTCTAGCTGCTGGTCACCATCATTACTCTCATTCATTAGTTTAATAGTACTTATCATATTTGAAGCATTGTCAGTTACGACAGAAAGAACTTGCTCTTTTTTAAGTTCATAGTCTTGCAGAACCTTTTCCACCAAGACCTGGAGAAACTCACTGGTGTGATGAGCTTTGGTGTCTTTTACTGCCAATGTCTTGGTAACTATTTCATTTTTGTCACAAACAAATCGGACATTGATGGCAAAATAGTTCACTCTGTGACGTGTGCAGGCATCCATTTTAAGAAACAGAAAGCGTCCCTTGAGAGTTTTTTTTAAAGGGAAGGTGCCGCAATTTTATATAATTTGCAAAAAAATAGTAAGTAACAAAACATGTTGTTTCAGCAAATGTTGTACTAACCAGGATTTATGGTTTGTTTGTAATAATGTTTTAATGTAGCCACTGGGCGCTGCCATCTTGATTTGCAGATCTGTGGAGGACTCATACAGTCTGCAAATATGGCCGTCCCTGGACATAGGAGACTGCGGTCGGCTCCCGACCCCACCATGCAGCCTCATTAGCAGAGAACTGGGCATGCCCCTGTGGGCTGCACCATTCACTGCTGTAGGTGTGGCTGGGGGCCATTTTACTGTAGCCCAGTGCTATCTGCTGAGCTCCACTTACCCTCTATCACAGGACCACTTGTGGCATAACAGGTCCTGTGTTGTGAGGAGAGGCTGTAGATATGGAGAAGGTGGTCAGCAGAGGAGAGAAGCGCTCACTGGAGCCGGAGGATGGAGAGTGGTGAGTGCGGGCGACTTTCCTCTATGCTCCTCTGTCCTGCTTACTCCAGGCTCGGCCCTGTGCTTCCTGCTCTACTGTGTCCTCCTGCTCTGTCTCCGCCTCCTCACTCACAGCCCCAGTGATCTCCGGTAATCTGACACCTTCCTTTTTATGACAGCTTTTATGGCTGTCTGAGGAGGACAGTGACATATACAGCCCATAGTCTAGTGTATAATTGGGGGGGCTGGAAGTTTCACCAGTGTGGGCATATCTGTAATACTGTCTTGTGTGATACTGACTGCTGAGTCGTGTATCTAATCCTCTCCTGTGTGATGCTGCCTGCTGAGCCATGTATCTAATCCTATTCTGTGTGATACTGACTGCTGAGCCGTGTATCTAATCCTATCCTGTGTGATACTGACTGCTGAGCCGTGTATCTAATCCTCTCCTGTGTGAGGCTGCCTGCTGAGCCGTGTATCTAATCCTCTCCTGTGTGATGCTGACTGCTGAGCCGTGTATCTAATCCTCTCCTGTGTGATGCTGACTGCTGAGCCGTGTATCTAATCCTCTCCTGTGTGATGCTGACTGCTGAGCCATGTATCTAATCCTCTCCTGTGTGATGCTGACTGCTGAGCTGTGTATCTAATCCTATCCTGTGTGATGCTGACTGCTGAGCCGTGTATCTAATCCTATCCTGTGTGATGCTGACTGCTGAGCCATGTATCTAATCCTCTCCTGTGTGATGCTGCCTGCTGAGCCGTGTATCTAATCATTTCCCGTGTGATACTGCTCTCCTGAAATACTCTGTGCTGCTGTCACCCTGCTGGTTTTATGTGTGATCTACATGGTGGTATGAACTATATGGCGGCATTGTGTGTGAAGTATATGGCGGTATTATGTGAGAACACTATGGCAGTATTATCTGCTAAAAGGGGACCCATTCTAGGGTGGTTCTGGCTGAGCACCTGCACACGGGTCAGGGGTATTAGGTGCAGTCAGGGGAGGGCTGGTGAGGCAGCTGAAGAGAGGGGGTCTCATTTTTATCGTTACTGTATGGCTACATTTCCCCCATCCTGCTTCCCAGCGTCACCCCGGACTGCGCCTGTCGCCTCGCTTTCACACATCGCCAGGACAGGATCTGAGGAGGGGAATGGGGTCTTTGCCTGCAAAGTCTGGATCAGAACAGGCCATCAATCAGCAGAAATGTTTCCTGGATTTCTGTGCTGCTGTCACCCTGCTCCTCACCCATATATCTCCCTCTGTGCCCCCCATAGACCAGCGCACTGCTCTCCTGAAATACTCTGTGCTGCTGTCACCCTGCTCCTCCACCATATATCTCCCTCTGTGCCCCCCATAGACCAGCGCACTGCTCTCCTGAAATACTCTGTGCTGCTGTCACTCTGCTCCCTCTACCATATATCTCCCTCTGTGCCCCCCATAGACCAGCACACTGCTCTCCTGAAATACTCTGTGCTGCTGTCCCCCTGCTCCTCTACCATATATCTCCCTCTGTGCCCCCCATAGACCAGCACACTGCTCTCCTGAAATACTCTGTGCTGCTGTCACCCTGCTCCTCCCCCATATATCTCTCTCTGTGCCCCCCATAGACCAGCACACTGCTCTCCTGAAATACTCCGTGCTGCTTTCACCCTGCTCCTCCCCCCTATATCTCCCTCTGTGCCCCCCCATAGACCAGCACATTGCTCTCCTGAAATACTCTGTGCTGCTGTCACTCTGCTCCCAGAATCCTTGCTGCCTGCCATCCTCGGTGACCGAAGACCCCATTCCTCCCCTCAGATCCTGTCCTGGCGATGTGTGAAACCGAGGCGACAGGGGCCTGATGTATGGTGGAAGGAGCAGGGCGACAGCAGCACAGAGTATTTCAGGAGAGCAGTGTGCTGGTCTATGGGGGGCACCCTGTTCGGTGCCAGGGATTGTACATAGAGCGCTGTGTTTTATACACATGGATGGACCATCTGCTTGTCTGCTCCACAGAAATCCAGGAAACATTTCTGCTGATTGATGGCCTGTTCTGATCCAGACTTTACATGCAAAGACAGTCAGTAACTTTGCAGGCCCCATCAAAATGGCTGCTCACTGTGTTCCTAGATGTCATAGGTTTTTGTGCCAGATTTCAGTAGCTGCTCCCCCTAGTGTTAACAAGTGGAAATGCCAAAATTTTTAAAATTATTTTTCATATTTTGCAAAATTAAAAACAAATGATAATATTTTTTAAGAAAATGTAAACATTAATTCTTTACATTTTTTCAATTGCTGAAAAAAAATTTTTTGGATGGCACCTTCCCTTTAAGTTCTTCCTTTTGTTTAAAAGCTTCTTCGATTACTAATTTTCTAATACTCTCTCTCCAGAGAAACACCAAGCTTGCGGGCCATTTCCCCATTCAGACACATAAAAGCTGGTCGTGAAAATAATGAAATAGGCACACTATCCTTTACAACAAGCTCTATGATCTGTTTTTTAAATGTATCTACTGTCATTGTCACAGTAACTTTGTCACTGACAAAATATCTTGCAACTGATGGCTGCAAAGTTCTCTGCTCCTTTGTTTGGCTGGAAGAGCTGGGCACTGGTTCATTGGTTTGGATGCAGTCTTTCTCATCCACTGCTTTCAGTACTTCTGGATGAATGTGCTGTAAATGTCTCTTTAGATTAGAATCTCTGGTAGGAGCATTTTTATCTTTGCCTGAATATGCACTCATCTTGGCTTCACAGCATTTGTTTTCGTCTGGATCATTTGTCATACACTGACAGACATAATGTTTTCTATCTTGAGTGATGGTGAAATGTTCAAATACAGCTGATTTAATGTGATGCTTCTTTGACATTCTCAGGTTTTTAATTCTGCATTCACAATCCAAATGACAATTGTATTTCCTAAAAACAATTGTACAAAATTATTGCCAGGTCGTACAACTGATATAGTGGTCAGTAATACTGTTATTATTCCTCATGTACTCACAGTTAACTGATGCAAAGTTTGTTGAAAGGATAATACTTCTTACAGTCTTCCTCTTCTGAGTAGCAGGCAGCTGTGAGATGCTTGGAAGACGCACACCTAGTATGATCTAGTCTAGAGGAGGAGCTTTACTACTAAGAATTTGCAACACATTTTCACTTTCAGTTTCATACATTGTAAGTAGGGGGGTTGGGGCAGCATGAGGTTAACCAAGTATAAGATTAGATAAGGGCAGTGGAGAACAGTGACACACAAGAAGTAAGAAATGTCTCTATCTCCAGCAGAACTGCTTATCACGGTTGTTCATAGTTTGATAGAACAAATATATTTGAGTAACATTTATAAAATTCATATGAAAGTTCAATTATGAAATATTAATACGTTTTTTTTTAAAGCTGGAGTCGGAGTCGGTACATTTCTACCGACTCCGACTCCAACCAAAACTAACTCCGACCACGACTCCAACTCCACAGCCCTGGTGTGTACGAGGTGTACGGAGAGGAGCCACGCGTGTACGAGGTGTACGGAGCGGAGCCGCGTGTGTGCGAGGTGTACGGAGCGGAGCCGTGTGTGTGCGAGGTGTACGGAGCGGAGCCGTGTGTGTGCGAGGTGTACGGAGCGGAACCGCATGTGTGCAAGATGTACGGAGCAGAGCCGCGCGTGTACGGAGAGGAGCCGCGTGTGTACGAGGTGTACGGAGCGGAGACGCGCGTGTACGAGGTGTACGGAGCGGAGATGTGCGTGTATTTTGGCATGGGGGGCCCCATTTGAAAGTTCGCACCGGGGCCCATAACTTTGTAGTTACGCCACTGCTGCTGACCATAAGATCTCACACTCTCTACAGTAAAGAGAGAGGACCCCACTGGCCATAAGAGCTTACATTCTGCTGAAGTGAGATTTACTGAGTTACTGGAGATAGAAAAGGACTCTGCAGTACAAACTGTGCTCCACTGGGAACCGCTGATCTTTTATGGCCCAGGTATTGACCACCACTGTATAAGGTGTGATAATTCTCTAGATTTTGGCTGCAGGGAATTATGGGGAGAACCACGCAACAACGCAAAAAGACACTAGCATGCTCTCTGACGCTTCTGCGGTGTGAGATGTGATGATGAGAGGTTTTGGGGATTTTGTTTGTGAACCGCGAATCTCAGAGTGGTTGAGTTTGTGTGAAACCATGAATTTCAGTAAATTCGACTCAAACCCCTGCTCATCTCTACTAAATAGGAATCGCTCTCAGCAATTGGTTGATTTTGTACCAAGGCGATTGATCAGTAGTATTTGGAGCATTGGAAGGAGGACATACAATGGAATGTAAAAGTTTGAGCACCCCTGGTCAAAATTACTGTTATTGTGAACAGTTAAGCAAGTTGAAAATGAAATGATCGCTAAAAGGGATAAAATTAAAGATGACACATTCCCTTTGTATTTAAGCAAAAAAAAAAAATGCTGTAATTTTTTACATTTTAAAATTTACAAAGAAAAGAAATGAAAATGGAAATGAATGAAAAGAAAATGGTCAGATGGAAAAGTTTGGACACCCTTGGAGATTTGTGTGCTCAGATACGGTAACTTTGACCAAGGTTTCAGACCTTAATTAGCCTGTTAGGGTTATGGCTTGTTCACCATCATCGTTAGGAAAGGCCAGGTGATGCAAATTTCCCAGCTTTATAAAAACCCTGCCTCTTGTAACTTGGTGCCAAAAAACAACAGCCATAGTTTCTTCTGAGCAGCTGCCTAGCACTCTAAAAATGAAAATGGTGGAGGCCCACAAAGCAGGAGAAGGGTATAAGAAGTTAGCACAGCATTTTTAGGTTGCCCTCTCCTCAGCTTGAAATGTAATAGAGAAGGGGGGCTCTGAGGAACTTTTCCCTAAAGCGACTTCCATTCCTGCAAACAAGTGATTTTTATTATCCATCCATTCAAAAGACATCACAAGCTCATCATCTAGAGCAAAATAAGCCCAATATTGGGCAAATTGGTAAAGTTTGGACTTATACCGGCTGCAGCCTGAGGGAGGCCTGCTAGGCCGCATTTCTGAGGCCTAATTACCTCATATGCTACAGCAGCCCTTTACTGTACCTATGAGACTGCTTACATCTAAGTTCCTGACATAGTGAACACCAACCGCTGTCATCAGTGACTCAGCGCTCCACTCAGAAGCAAGTAAACCCCCGCCTGGGCCTTGCGTTCCTCGGTTTAAATGGGGTAGTGACCCCTGTATTCTACTGGGGATATAAGCGCACATCTATAGAAACAGCTGAGAAGAGCTGCAACTGCTGTTAAAAAAGTGTCTGATAACTGAGAGGCCATAAGGAAAACAGCTTTCTCATACAGCAGCGGTATCAAATCTCAATAAGCTCTGAATAAGAGGGGTTACTGCCACAAACATCTCTACCAATATATATGAGTGACTATATAAATAGCCCCTCAATACCACCGATATTGCTTTAAAATCACTTAAAGGGGAAGCACTTTTTGTAGTTTTATATTCACAAGGAAAAGTGGCTGACTACTGCGAGGCCACCAGGATAATAGCTTTCTCATAAAGCGGAGGTATCAAATTTCAATAAGCTCTGAATAAGAGGGATTACTACCACAAACATCTCTACCAACATATATAAGAGTGTACTATATAATTAACACCTCAATACCATAGATACTGCTGTGAAATCATTTAGAGGGGACGCACCTTTTATAGTTCACAGGATCATTGACCCCTTGAAATCTCTATCTCTGAGTCAAAGGGGTCATTTATCCTAAAAAATTTAAGACATAATTTGCCTTGTATAGACCACCAGACCTGTCAAAATCCACAAATTGGATTTCAATTTGGATCCATTTAAAGGGGTCATATTATCAACAACAGCTCATTTATTTTTGAGCACGTGAGCGCTTTGTTTTCTTATCCATAGGCTATCATCACTGAATACAGTTTGAAAGCAGCAAGACAGTCTGTCTACCGCATCTACCTACTACCACAAGAAAGAACACATCTGGATACCCAGGTTAATCCTTTGTTTTCAGGTTTCTCTGCAGAGACTGCACTCAATTTGTAATACCATACCAGTTGGTCCCCTTAACCCCCTAAAAATTCTAATACCATATTAATTGGTCAACCCGTTTTTATTTGTTTATTTTTTTATTTTATTTTATTATTATAATACCACATTAGTTGGTCAATTGTTTCCACGTTGGTTGATATATTCACCTAACCTAATACCAAACTAGTTGGTCATCTGATACCATATTGCTTGGTTTAAACTTCTAATACCATATTGACTGGTTCTAGGTTTGATTCCCTCATACCCGCAAACAGTAAAATGTCCCAGAAAAGTTCAAAATCATCCATCCCTTTAAGAGCTCAAAAACAAAAAGGCCTTTACCGCAATCTTTCAATGGATGCGATTAACACTCTGAGCCCTACCAAATCAAGGTCTCCCATAAAAGGAGATGAAAAACTACTCTCTAACAAAACTTTAAAACCAAATCAGACAAATAACAGTGGTAAAACACCAAATGAACGAACCAAAGCAACAATTTCTTCCTCCAAAATAACAGATGATATGGACACCTCCATTTCATCAAAGAGAAAAGTCCCAGGAGAATGGGGGGAAAAACCTCTCTTACAATATAACTCATCAAGTGAAGAATCGGATAACTCTTCTTTCTCTTCACCAAACCTCAGCTCTGAAAAATCAAAGTTTAACAAAGGAGAGCCAGAAATTGAATACCCTAATTCAAATGACAAAAATTCCATTGAGCTACATATGGCTAGTCTCGCTGACAAAATCAATAATAGCCTAAAAATCACATTGAATAACCAAACTAAGATTTTCCAAGAAACACTTGAAATATTCCACAAAAAATTGGAAAACCAGGAAACCAGATTGATAGATGTAGAGGAAAAATTAAGCTCCACCCAAAAAGAAAACCAAGAAATAAAGAAAGTTACTCAACCTAAAAACAAAATTGGCAGACTTAGAGGATAGAAATCGGAGAAACAATTTAAAAATTAGAGGAATTCCTGAGTCTGTCTCTCCCAATAATTTAGCTGACTATACAAAGAAAGTGTTCAAGAAAATTATCCCATCTTTAACTGACCAGGACCTCATAATTGACAGGATCCATAGACTTCCTAAACCGGCTAACGTGCCTAAGGAGGCACCAAGAGACACAATAATGAGAGTTCACTTCTTCCACATAAAAGATCAATTACTAAATTGCGTCAGACAAAAAGGTGGGTTCCCTGAACCCTATAACCACTTGAGGTTTTATGCGGATCTCTCCAAAGATACAATTGAAGGTAGGAAAGCATTCAAGATCATAATGGTACCTCTAAGAGACAATGGGATTTCATATAAATGGGGTTTCCCCCTTAAGCTCCTTGTCCATTTCAAGGGAAAAACGACAGCCCTACTTTCTCCAAAAGATGGTATGGAATTCTTGAAAGCAAACAAAATTCCACATCGCGACAAAACTACAGCCTCTGACAACTCCAAAGGCACCACCTGAAATAATCTGGATTCTCCTCAAGGCCTAATCTTGTCATTCAGGCTATCAGCCTTAAAGTTTCACATGATGTTCTAAAGTCTCTGTTTCTACTGTTATAGAAGTTCCTTAGAGCTTGTTACAACAAACTTTCCCCCACACTAAAGTAGAATCCACAGGAGTGGATTCCTTCTGGAGGACCTTGTTCGGTTTTAGTATTATTTGCTAAAGTTATATTTGCTTGTCATACTGTATATATTTTATCTGAGCAATTTCAGATACAGTTTGATTTAAATTTTCAGGGTTTTTTTAATCTAAAGTAGTCCATCGGGTCCAATCTACACAAAATGAAACTAAAATTGATGACGTACAATGTCAGAGGGCTTAACAGCCCAAGAAAGAGATTTATAATTTCGCAATGAGTTGAATTGCTCTCCTTCTGACATTGTGTGCCTTCAAGAATCGAAATTCAAACATAATTCTCATCCCAACTTTCTAGACAAAAACTTTCCTAACATTTTTGAATCTTCCGGTCCAAAGAAAAAGGCAGGGGTAATAACACTAATTAAAAACTCTCTTTCCTTCGAACTTTTGGATGAGGTCAAAGATGAAAAAGGTCATTTTCACATCCTGATCTGTAATCTAAATCAAGTCACATATACAATAGTGAATGTATACGCCCCCAACAGAGGCCAAATTAAATTCCTTAATAAGCTTATGAAAAAAATAAATGCAATTAAAAAAGGTACTCTACTAATTGCTGGCGATTTCAATATCGTTCCAGACGGCAAAATGGACTCCACAGCAACAAATAGAAACAAATCTGAAACGCTCAGCAAATGGTTGCATACAAACGAATTGTTCAACGTTTTTCGATGTCTAAATTCGACCTCAATTGAATTTAGTTATTTCTCTGACCCACATCAGCCTCTAGGCTAGACTTAATTTTGTCAGATGTTTTCTCTCTCCCTAAGTTCTCAAGTGTTTCTATTTCGCCAAAAACGATATCTGACCATTCTCCAGTCATTGGTGCATTTTCAGAAGGAGCTGCAAGCAGCAAACATTTTCTTTGGAAATGTAATTCCTCACTTTTCAATTCCCCTACCTTAAATATTGAAATTTCCACAGAAATTAAAAACTACTTCAACGAAAACGAGTCAAACCTTGCGGACCCATTCATTTGTTGGAATGCCCATAAGGCAGTTCTGAGGGGAGTCTTAATCTACATCTCTTCTAGAATAAAAAAAATAAACAGAGAAAATTGTCAATATACAAAATCAAATTAAAACCAAAGAGTCAAACCAAGCAAAACGATCATCTCCCTGCCCCATCATTCAATCCAAGCTTTCAAAACTCAGACAAGACCTGAGAGCCATAATCTCATTCTATGATTCTGCCTTAAAATCATCAAAATTAAAACAATATAAAAATCTCAATAAGCCTTCAAAATATATGACGAACAGACTTCAAAAGCTCAGGATAAGAAGCAGAATAAATAAAATAACTTCTCCAAAAGGTGAGTCACTACATCATCCCCAAGATATTGTAAAGTCATTTGCAAACTACTATCAAGACCTATACAACATCAACCAGACTAAACCCCATCTGCAACCAAACAAATCCGAAATTGATGCATTTTTAAAATCTGTGAATCTCCTTAAACTAAACAGCGATGACACAGAATACCTCACCTCTCCTTTTACTGACAAAGTCTTGGATACCATTAACCATCTCAAATATTTTAAATCGCCAGGCCCAGATGGGTTCAACAATGATTGTTATTGAACATTTGGTAATCTATTAGCCCCTCACCTAACAAAAGTCTTTAACGCAGCCTCGAAAAGTGGTCGCTTTCCTGATGAAATGCTGGAAGCAACCATCATAGTTATCCCCAAGCCTAATTCGGACACAACCCAAATTAAAAATTACAGGCCTATATCCCTTATCAACAGCGATCTGAAACTTTACGCTAAAATAATTGCAAATAGACTAAACCAATTTTTAGCCAAGCTTATACTAAATGACCAAATTGGTTTTATAAAAAAACAGACAGTTGACGGCACAAGAAGGCTTATCAATCTAATAAAATTAATCAAATCTACTAAAACAAAAGCCACTATAATATCCCTAGATGCCGAAAAGGCGTTTGACGCCTCAATTTGAAGTACCTTCAAGCAGTTCTACATAAATTTGGTTTTCATTCCCAATTTTTAACAACCATAATGGCACTTTACTCAAACCCCAAAGCAAGAGTTTATGCCAATAATAACCTCTCTCAGTCATTTAAAATAACTAATGGCACCCATGTTGTCCCCTATCGCCCCTACTTTTTGTCCTGGCCATAGAGCCTTTGGCCCAATTGATTAGGGATGACACAGAAATTAGAGGTTTAAAGGTGGACACTAGAGAGTTTAAAATCAGCCTTTTTGCTGATGACATAATCCTTTCTATCTCTAATCCTCATGATTCTCTGATAAAAATCCAAAAGCTCCTCCAAGCCTTCTCAAAAATGTCCTACTTTAGAATTAACTAAACAAAATCAAAAATTCTCCCTTTCAATTTAAACAATTCTGAGATAGAGGAAATCAAAAAAATCAATCCCTGGTCTTGGACAGATAATAATCTCACATATCTTGGCATAGACTTTTGCAAAATTATTAAAGGGGGTTTTACACTAAGCAATATCGCTAGCAATATCGCTAAAACGTCACTGGTTTTGTGACGTTATAGCGATATTGCTAGCGATATCGCTATGTGTGATACTTACCAGCGACCGGCTCCCCCGCTGTCCATCGCTGATCGCGCGAGAATGTCCGGCTCCATTTCTCGTCGGGCGCTTCCTGCTGGGCTTCCTGCTGTGACGTCCAGCGACGCGTGGAGGCGGGCGGGAGGACGCAGGATCGCTGTGTGTGAAAGGTGAGTATCGTGCGCTGCGTCGCTGCTGCATCGCTGTGAGATCTTTCTGTATGAAAGCTCACTAGCGATCATTTAGCGATGCACCAGCGATCCTGACCGGGTCGTATCGCTGGTTGGATCGCTGGTGCATCGCTAAATGTAAAAGGGCCTTAACTCCTTAATTCCCAACAATCTTGACTCCTTGCTTAATATCTCGGATGGCTTCAACATATATAGAGATGGGGAACTATCATGGTGGGGGAAAAATCATGACTTTTAAGTCATATATATTGCCGAAGATTTTATATTTGTTCAGGTCACTCCCAATAAAAATATCGACTTCTCTTCTAACTAGTTTACAAAATAAAATCAACTCCTTCGTCTGGGGAAACAAGAAACCCAGAATTGCAAAAAATATTCTATATAATAGTAAAAGATATGGAGGAGCTGGACATCCTAATATCTCGGCATACTATTACGCCAACTTAATAAAGCAGAGTCTTCATTGGTGGCCGCATTTAGAACCCCCTGTCTGGTATGACCTAGAACTCCATTTCAATAATAACAAATCTCTAAATCTACTCATCCTAGACCAAATACTACTAAGAAAAGACATTACAAACTCTCATCCTATCTTCCAACCCATACTGGGTGCATGGAAAAAATTTTCTAAACCTAAAAGGGGTCACAATAACTTTGATTCTCTAAAAAAATCTTTCACTTCATGTCATTTGCTTGTCATTGAAACTCACCATAGACCCTCTATGGGAGAAATTAGGGATAAAGAAACTAAAAGACTTGAGTGGAGGACCGGCTTGTCACCCATTTAGTCTCCTAAAAAAACAGTTTAACATTCCTTCCTCTTCATTTTGTCAGTATCTGATTTTGAAAAAATCATATTGATAAGTTTCTTCTCAAAAATTCTCGCATCTCTGAACCAGCAGTAAACTTGATCAATAATATTGATCACAGTATATTCTGGAGTATGGAATTCATATATAAATGTTTAAACAAAAGCTATGAATTGACAAAAACCCATAACATAATAAAATGGGAGGCTGAACTTCACTTAAGTCTTGATCCTTCTGAATGGGAAAAAGCTTGTACCATTTTGTACTCTGCCACAGCTTCAATGTCCTTACAAGAATCCTACCATAAAATTCTTACTAGATGGTATTATACACCTGCCAAACTTTCTAAAATAAACCAAGAACATTCTTCAACCTGTTGGAGAAATTGTGGGCAATATGGGAGCTTAATTCACATCTTTTGGCATTGTCCTATTATTAAGTCGCTTTGGAAAAATATTAATAAACTCATAAACTCAATACTTTCAAAAAAGATTCACCTCTCTCCTCAATTGGCACTTCTATCGTTGAACTCAGATCAGATAGACCCTACCTTAAAACCTCTTGTTATCCACATCTTATTAATGACTAAAAATGCTTTGGCCTATTACTGGAAAAAGCCTGACCCGCCATCGATTCAAAATATTATTGAAAAAGTTAGCCTTCACAAAGAATTTGAACGTAAGCTAGCCATGTTAAACAACTCCTATGACAAATTTATGAAGAAATGGACTCATTGGATAGAACTATATCCTTGAACCCCTATGGACTACAATATTTTTTATATATATATATATATATATACACATACACACACCCCATGTTAGTTGGTCATTCGATTAAACATTGGTCGATATATTCACCTAATCTAATACCATATTGGTTGGTCAACTACTATGTTTAAATTAGAATTGACATAGAATACGTGTTTGTGCTTTCAAATGTACGTATGTAAACATCGTCTCTATTCATTTTAAGCCATTCTGCGTAATGGCATGTTTGTATTAACAATGTTTAAAAACGTTTGTTCCCTATTCCCTCCTGGTCCTCCCTTGTTCCCCCCTCTTGCCCTCCCTCTCCATCTCCCTCCCAACCCCCCCTTCTCCCCTTCCTTTCCCTTTTAAATTTCAAAACCAATAAAAAAAGTTTGGAAAAGAAATGTAATAGAGAAATTACAGTTAACAGGAACAGTGGAGGTAAAGGATAAGGTCCGGAAGACAAAGTAACATTTCAGTGAGAGCTGCTCGTAGGATTGCTAGAGAGGTAAAAGACAATTTAGTAGACTCTGGAGTTGTGGTACATTGTTCTGCTGTTCTGAGACACCTGCACAAATATGGTCTTCATGGAAGGGTCATCAGAAGAAAACCTCTGCTGTGTCCTCACCATAAAATTCAACATCAAAAGTATGCAAAAGAACATCTAAACATGCCTGATGCATTTTGGAAACAAGTCCTGCGGACAGATAAAATAGAACTCTTTGGCCATAATTAAGCATGGGGGGTGGATCAATCATGGTTGTGCTGCAGCCAATGGCAGAGGGAACATTTCACAGGTAGAGGTAAGAATACATTCAATGAAATTTAAAAAAATTCTTCATACAAACATAACACCATCTCTGAAAAAACTGAAGTTGGTTTCTACAAATGGATAATGAACCTAAACACACTTCAAAATCCACAATAGACGACCTCAAAAGGTGCAACCTGAAGGTTTTACAATGGCCCTCACAGTCCCCTGATCTGAACATCATTGAAAATCTGTGGCTAGACCTCAAAATAGCAAAGGATGCAAGACATCCAAGGAATCTCACAGAACCGGAAGAATTTTCCAAGGAAGAATGGATGAAAATCCCTCAAACAAGAATTTGTTGTTACATGCTGTGATATTTGCAATAGGGGTGCTACTAGGTACTAACTATGCAGGGTGCCCAAATTCCTGCACCGGACCGCTTTCCTTTCTGTAATTTTTAAAAATGTAAAAGATGAATTTTTTTTGCCTAAAATACAAAGGAAAAGTGTCATCTTTAACTTTAAGCAAGGTTTGAAAAGGAATTTTCCAAGCTAATCTTCACTTTATTTTTTGCCTTTTTAGATTTCCTTATACATCACAAACTTATTGAATTCATGGATTCTGCACTGATAAATTGTTGTGTCAATCACATGTTCACTGTCTTATTCAAATGAAAAAATAGTCATCGCTGTTACATGGTTTCAAAGAAGATTTTTGCATTTGCAGGACCAAACAATATAAGGGAATACTGGCAGTTCATTAATCAAAAATTGTAAAAAAAAAAAAAATAAATAAATAAAACACGTTTTGTCTCAAATCTGTCCCTGCACAGAGTAGTCACATACCACTCCTGCCTGAGATTCAGAAGGGCTCTGTGCACAACAGGCAGGTAAGTTGCACTGTTAGTGCTTAGATACATTTTTTGCTGTTTGTAAAGTCCCGGATACGCCCTTTATAAGAGAATCTGTCACCCTTTTTTTGGACTATCAGCTGCCGGGATTGACATCAAGGGCTTATCTACAGCATTCTGTAATACTGTAGATAAGCCCCCGATGTAACCTGAAAGATAAGAAAAACACGTCAGATTATACTCACCAGAGGGGGGCGGTCCGGTCCGATGGGTGTCTCAGTCCGGTCCGACGCCGCCCATCTTCATACTATGCCGTCCTCTTCTTCCCTTCCTGTAGTGGCTCCGGCGCAGGCGCACTGCTCTGCCCTGTTGAGGGCAGAGCAGAGTCCTGCAGTGCGCAGGCGTCGGGAGAGGTCCGGTGCCTGCAGCATTACAGAATGCTGTAGATAAGCCCCTGATGTCGATACCAGCAGCTCATAGGGCAAAAAAGAGTGACAGATTCCCTTTAAGCACTGTACTGAGCAGTCCCATAGACATTGGATGAAGTGTAAACCATGCATGCACAACTCCATTCTATTCAGATCGGGGCTGCAGAGCCCAGAGCAAAGTTCTCGGAATCGTTGAAGGTCCCAGTCGTCAGGCCCCCGGGATAACTTGATTTTTGGGGAAAAGCCCTTAAATATAATAGATATATTTATTTAGCAGGAATATAAAATGGTAATATAGGGTGATATATTTGAGCTGAGGGTCACATTTCTTCACTGTAATAAAAAAAAACTAATATTGTTTTCAAATGCAAAGTAAAGAATATATTACAAACACAAAGAACCATTGTGCAAATGCACAAGATTATAACGCGTTTGCACGTGTTTAATAATTTAATCATACATACTGTACATTACTTCCAGGCATATTGGCAAGTGCTCAAAACCAATATACACTCTACTCAGTACACTGCATGTGTCAGGCAGCCTAAGGGAAAAGCTGTTCTTGATATCCAACTTGGCGCAAAGTACAATATCTGTACATAGATCATTTGGCTATATTTTAACTCGTCATATTGAGATGTGTTAGAAATTTCAACTCAGGAAAAGTAATTTCCGAATTGTTAAAAACAGATTTTTGGTTTCAGGCTTTGAAAATGTTTTTTTTCGCCTAGGGTTGTACATAGAGATGATCAAATCTCTGGAAATTCTAATTCGCCAGCTTCGCCGAATTTTTGCAAAATTTTAAAATTTGCATCAAATAAATTTGCAAAGAAGGGAAAGTACAGCAAAGCCTCCGATCGCCCTGAAAAGACGAGTGCAACACTCTGAGGTCTCCCACAACTGAATCCAACTTTTTTTTTCAAGCTCTTTAAAGGGTTTGGTCACTTTCTCTTGTTGGTGCATCTTTCCTTACAAGTTCATCAGCACTTTTGTCCATAAAATGGCTTCTAATGGAGGAGCATGTGACCCGAACAGTCCATCAGCCTCCTCCAATAGTAAAGCAGCTTTCCCATGTGAGGTTTTTTTTTACAATTTCTAGAAGGCTGATGGACAGGTCTGGTCACATGCTCCTCCACCAGCAGCCATTATCTGGACTATGTGTACAGTTTCTTCAGGTTATTTTTGGCTTTGTCTTCGTATCTCTATGGCTAAGCTGTGAGCTGTAATGTTCACTCACTATCCTAATTCTCCACAAAATAGCTGCTGCATTCCCCACTTCTGCTTTTATATAGGTTCTCCTGGGTGAATGACCTTCTATGTAGATATTATGGTTAAATGATTAAAGGACCCGCTCCAGAAAATCTGTTTTATAGAACCTATTACTAAAATAATAGACGGGTCCTCTTTTCTGGATGCTCATCTTTTGGCAAATTTGAAGAGTGGCACATGGAGTACTGTGTACAGTTTTGGGCACCGGTGCTCAGGAAGGATGTAATGGAACTAGAGCGGGTACAAAGGAGGGCAACAAAATTAATAAAGGGGATGGGGGAACTACAATACCCAGAGAGATTAGCAAAATTAGGATTATTTAGTCTAGAAAAAAGATGACTGAGGGGCGATCTAATAACCATGTATAAGTATATAAGGGGACAATACAAATATCTCTCCGAGGATCTGTTTATACCAAGGAAGGTGACGGTCACAAGGGGGCATTCTCTGCGTCTGGAGGAGAAAAGGTTTTTCCACCAACATAAAAGAGGATTCTTTACTGTTAGGGCAGTGAGAATCTGGAATTCCCTGCCTGAGGAGGTGGTGATGGCGAACTCAGTCGAAGTGTTCAAGAGAGGCCTGGATGTCTTCCTGGAGCGTAACAATATTGTATCTTACAGATATTGTTAGGTTCTTTAGAAGGACGTAGATCTGGGGATTTATTCTGACAGAATTTTATAGGCTGAACTGGATGGACTAATGTCTTTTTTCGGCCTTACTAACTATGTTACTATAAAAAGAGTATATCTTATTTTGGAAGACCTTTACTTTCACTGTGGATTAGCTGTAGCTTACAGAATGTAGGGAATTTCAGCAGATACTGAGAGATCCTTATGAAAAATACACTAAGAATATAATGTATTCAATTTTAAAGAGGCACCCACTAAATTTGCCAAATCGCTGCCTATCCATGTGCCAGAAAGCAAATTTAAGTCAGCTATGGGATGAATTAAACTTGTGCAATAATTTAAGTCAGTTTCAGGCATAAAGCATTGTAAATCTGTCGGGCTACAGGAGACCACATCCCCTCCTCCTAAATCCCTCCAGCATTTTATTTTAACGCTACACTGATGCAAAAAATTTCACAAATTTTCATGCAACAAAATTTGCTAATTTTTCATGCCAGAATTTTGTCACAACTGTTCTCAACAAGCTTCATTTTTTGATCATCTGGATTCTTAAATACCAGGTCAGATGATAATTCTAGAGTAAAAAATAATTTTAAAATTGACCTGCACATTTGTTTTTGATCAAGGAGATAAATAGCCTTAATATATAAATAGCCTCAATCCCCTGATGACGCCAGTTAGGCTACTTTCACACTTGCGTTTTTTTGCTGTGCGTTTTTTTGCGCACACAAACGCATGAAAAAAAAGCATCATGCGTGCGGGTTTCTTGCAGGTTTTGGTGCGTTTTTTTAAAAACGCGTGCTTTTTTTGTGCATACGTGCGCATTACAATGCGCACATATACGCACCCATAGACTATAATGGGTGTTTTGCTATAAAAAAAAAACGCATTGCGTGCGCATGCTTTTTGGGGGCAAGTCGGACGCACAAAAAATGCAACAGCGCACACTACAAAAAACGCATGCGCACACAAACGCATACAAACGCATGTGTATGCGCACCTATGCGCACCCATGTTAAAGCATGGGGAAAAAACGCATGCTTTTTTTGCACTAAAAAACAGCAAGTGTGAAACCAGCCTTAAGCTGGTGAAACATGTTGAGGAGGCTTAGGGCAATCTTTTAGTAGCACTTGCCATGCTGGGGCAATAGATTTGGTAAATAGGTAGCGGCAGCACCTTGGTCCATACTCCTGAATGATATTAAATACATTATTAGGACTATGAGCACTTTATAAGTTGAAAGTCTAGTCAATAGCATGCTAGTGACCATGAAGATATACCAGTGCAGGCTTTAATAATTATGTTTCCTTTAGTGGTATTATTAAAAGTTAATTTTTAGGTAATTAGTTAAGGGATTATTTGCCTTTGGTCAAAGCAACTACACAACTGCCATTCTGGTGGACTTAATGCAGTCATAAATTACATTGTGTAAGAAGGCAGGCAGTAAAGTCAGGTTTGTGTCTCTGAGATGGTTTTTATTTTGACTGGATTTTGGGTCCAGGATTTAGGAGAGACCAAAAGAGCCTGTGTGGGAAAGGTCGTTCCCATATTCCATTCTGGGTTTTACAGGCTTAATAACAGGCAGCTAGCTTAGATCAGCATAGTGTATGGAGCTGGAGAAAGAGCATTCACGGTGGATAAGTCTATGCTAGAGAATGAGAAATGCATGTAATACCAAGTTCATGAGACCATTTGATTTATTTTGCCTTAACCAGGGAAAGGGCTGTTTTGTTATTCATTTGTGCTGAAGAAAGGATCATTTTGTTATTCATTTGTGTTGAGGCAAAACTGTTTTCATCTTGGAGCTGTAAAGTTCACGATGTTAGAATCTGTTCAGTTTGTGACTATCCGCCATTTTCTTGTAGTGTTCTGGCTGCTGGTTTTTTTCCCCTGGTGCTGGGTTTGTCTTGGGTCAGGTGATTCTATCACCCTTTATTAACCTGCACCTGTCTCCCATTCCTTGCTGGACAACACTGTTATTCTGCTTGAGTCTGGGCTTGGAGCTTTGCTTTGTCTTCTGTGTGTTTAATTAGTTCAGTTCTGGGACCTCTGGTTCTGCTAGTCTTAGTTTCTGTTTTCAGTTTGTTTCTGCAGCCTTCTCTTTGTTTTCTATTAGGAGGTGACCCGTTTTTGTACCCAATCCTCAGATCTTTCAGGGACCCCCTTCCCCCTATCTATAGGTCTTCGCTGGAGATAAACCTAGGATCGTCGGTGGGTCTATTCGCAAGGAATGGGTCGCCCACTCCATCGCAGGGTATCAGCCTAGTTGCAGTGCAGGGTCAGTTTTCCCCCTCTTACCCTAGTCTTGTGCTGCAGAAACGTAACACATGAAGGACAATAAACTTTATTCTGTTTTGATATAAAAACCCTGTGTCTGTGTGTATCCAAGTGGCTACTAGAGAGCTGAGACCTCTGCAATGGTCACCCAATGGGAGCCGCATCCATTTGCCATGTTTTATCTAGAAGGCAGGATTCTGTCTAGATTTGATTTCCAGAATTGCCCGACTGTGACTTCTTCATGCGTTTTGATGGAGCACCCTCTTTATATGTTGCGTAGAGGTGGGTAAACTTTAAGACAAGTATCAACAAAATTGGTCTTGAAATAAAGTATCATTATTATGATTGCAATAATGGTGTTTTGGCAGACCGCTACTTTCTGTCATTTCTATTTCATCCGCCACAGCAACAAGAGAAACATACAAAGTGCAAATGACACAATTGAAGCCTTTCAAGTCCACTGTTTGCCAGATTGAGAAAATAAGACACCACATCTTAAAATTCAGCAGAGCTACTGGGAGTGCAGAAAGGACATTCCCAGTACAATAGGCCCATTTAGCTCATAAGAGTTTGCTTTCAACAGCAGCATTCCCCTGGAAACCATCGACTTATTTTCACAAGTAGATCCCATTTCCTTACCTTGTAAGCCTTGCCAGGTGTCCTCTTTGAGTTTGGCCATATCACAGGAGGAACAGGACAATTATTTCCTTTCAGTCCTTGCCTTTCCACTTAGAGACGTTTTCAATGTCTCTTCTGGAAGAAGAATACGAAGAAGAAGGGGCTGTAATAAAGACAGCAGTGCTGGATGTCCGAGCTAGGAATTCAGTTTCTACAAGACACTAAGAATTGTCTCCCTTAATCCTAAATTGGGGAGGCAAACAACATTGTAATTTTCATCATTACCCTAAACGGCCAAGAAATTTTGTACCCGTGTCAGGAGATATTTCAGATGGAGTTGTGGAATACAAGTATGGTCAAAGCCTTTTCTGTTTGCTGCACAATTCCCACCACCCATCACACCAGCTGGCTTATAACTATCTTGTTCCTGCACATTTTGCCCTGAAATATTATTTACTCTAATATCATCATGTATCCTCTGCTACCAGAATGGGAATGAACAAAAACAAGTCTGTGCAGCATGGAAAGACAGTGCTTTCTATAGCAGAGTATGAACATATAACTACATGTTCATTACTAGGGTCACAAAGAGTCCCAAACTCTGCACAATCTTTTTGAGTGGCTGAAAGAATGGAATTAAAGAGTAACAATCATTTAATTATTTTTTCCATAAGTCAATAATGCACATGAAAATAAGCAACTTTGTAATGTTTCTTAATAGAGTAATCCACTTCTTTCTGCTCCTGGACTGATCTTTCAGTCTCGTATTCTCAATTCACACATAATATTTGTCTTCAGTGAATACAGATTTTCATATTACTAAGGTAACAGTTGCTGCTCATAAAGTTCTATGGAGAAGGAGGGTAGGATGGAGGAGCTAGAGACAGACACAGATATTCTGCTGCAAGTTCTGCTGATATGACAGTTACACTTTAAAGTTCAACTGTCATTTCAGGAGAATGTGCAGCAGAATGTCTGTCTGTCTCTACTCCATCTGTTGTTTCAGGAGAACTTTCAGCAGAATGTCTGTGTCTGCCTCTAGTTGCTCCATCTATTGTTTCAGGAGAACTTGCAGCAGAATGCCCGTGTTTGCCTCTACCTCCTCCAGCTGTTGTTCACGAGAACTTGCAGCAGAAAGTCTGTGTCTGCCCTAGCTCACCCATCTGTCCTTTCAGGAGAACTTGCAGCAGAATGTCTGTCCTAGCCCTAGCTCATCCATCTGTCATTTCAGGAGAACTTGCAGCAGAATGTCTGTGTCGGCCTCTAGCTCCACTACCTGTCATTTTAGGAGAAATTGCAGCAGAATGTTTATGCATACTTCTAGCTCCTCTACATGTCATTTCAGGAGAACTTGCAGCAGAATGTCTGTGTCTGCCTCTAGCTCCTCTATCCCCTCCCTTTTCCATAGAACCTTATGACAAACAACTCCCATCTCCAATCTCAGTGAAAATCTATATTCACTGCAAAAAGATTGCAGGTGACTCAAAAAGCAGCAGGATGATGCAATTTGATAGTGAATCCAGCATGTGGTGAGATAAAACACTAGAAATCAGAAGCATCTTTGTGTATTTATGCTTTTCTCTGTCTCCCTCTCCATTGACTTCTTTGGGTTGCATTTAATCTGATCTATCTCCTGGTCAATCTCCAAACAGATTTTTGCATTAAGATTTATGATGCATTAAGGAGGCATATTGTGATAGGATCTTTGAGATGACAATATCCCTTTAAATATAGGAAACACAATTATTAAAATTGAGGCATGAAGATGAGAAGTACTTACCAATAATATTTTGGCAAATTTGAAGAGTGGCTCAAAAGAGTATATCTTACTGTGGAAGACTTTACTTCCACTGTGGAGTGGCTGTAGGGGATTTCAGCAGATATTGATAGATCCTTATAAAAAATACACTAAGAATATAATGTATTCAATTTTTAAGAGATACCCACTTCTTAATAAATTTGCCAAATCTTTGCCTATCCATGTGCCAAAAAGCAAATCTAAGTTAGCTTTGGGGTGGATTAAACTTATGCAATAATTTAAGCCAGTTTCAGGCATAAAGAATTGTTACAGAGAAAATCATCAACGTTTCAACCAATATGGTCTTTCTTCTCAACATCTGTAGTAGGATCATCGGTGGCTTCCAGTCAAATGCAAAACTAGTAGCACTCAGTTTCATTCGAGCCTTACTCCTACGTTAGTGCCGAAGTCACACACATTTAAATATATGATCCAATTATATTATACATTGTAATGTTTTACATTTACCTGTTCAGGTCATAAAAGAAGTATCACATCTTCCCTTAGCATGTGGCGATTTTGGACCAAGGCACAAAATTCCGTATTATTGATCTTCAATCCTATTTGAGCAACTGGGATATTATGCATTTGTATATGAACAAGTTGATGATTATTTTTCCTTTTCCAATAAATCCGAGTTCTTAGATCTTTATGAGGCGTCTTCAGGTTGACGTTACGAAGTATAAAGAAGGTGATGCTGAAAAGCCTATTAAAAAAAGCACATCCATTAACTAGTACAATTAAATATTGATAGGGAAATCTTTAGTAGAACCAGTGAGTTGTAAAAGACAAGTCAGCTACTGAACGTAAGTTTCACGTTCATGCTTGGGTCGAACTTCTTACAGCTATCTTATATGTGTGGAGGTCTCCTGAATCTCACACTAAAGATGACGCCAGGGGAAAGAAGGATTGGGCATGTCGAATTTTGACACTTAATCACTTTGTTTTCAAGGGAAGTAAGCCACCACCAAAGATGTCTGACAGCGGCTTACTTCCCTCTCCCCATTAAACACACATTAAAAGTCTACCAGACAGGGAATGCATGGGTATGGGGGATGGGAAAAATAGTCAACAGCCAATAAAGGTGTAGGAGTCGAGACACCTTAACACAAGTAGAGTATTGACACCTGTGAGGACTGAGGTGTCTACTCATTCATATCTCCTATTCAGATCTTCTTAGCATTGCAAATATCATGTATCTCATATATTATACTTTTTTTTGTTTCTGCCAAATCATCACTGGATATGATCAGGATAACCATATGTCAGCCATATGTGTGAAATCAGCTGCATCATCATCATTTACACCTCAAGCCTTTTCTCATCGTAGCTTCACACATGAGTTTGGAAAGCTGCACTTATTGTGGAAATATCGTTGTCTTAAAGAGATTGCCTCACAAAATATATTCCTGCTCCAAAGCAAGTGAAATTATGCCTTATGATAAGCAAACGGACAGCAAAGGGCAGAGGCATAACTACAATAGTAGTAGGGGTTGAAATCGCATCAGGGCCCTAGAGCCTAACGGGCCCAAAAGGTTCCTTTTCCCTATATGATATAACCAATACTATTAAATATTTGTAATAATTGGGGGCTCCATTGGAAATTTTGCATTGGGGTCTATGAGCTTTAAATTTCACCACCGGCAAAGGACCCATATATTGCTCTTGCCAGGGGTCCTCTTCTGTCTGTGCCTGCTCCTAGTGGCCATATTAGTTCCCAGAGTTACAATATTTACTGATACGTGACCAGTTGGCTTCCTACAGTGAGAGCTTGCATGCTGGGCATGGATTTTTTGTGGCAATCTCTGAAGATCCTTGGGACCCCATGAGACATGGCTGGGTGGGTAGACACAGGTAAAATAAAATAAGTTGACCCACTGTGTTGGGCAAAAGGCGTGGGCACATATCCATGGTGGTGGGTGTGAGTGACGCCACCAGCTTATTGTCAGCTCTTAGAACGTGGATACCTACCATAGACCATCCTACCATATATCATAAGTCCGGAAAGACAACTGATGTGTTCATAGGCTTAGAAACACTAAGGGCTTCTTGAATTTTCCATGTAGTCCTGAAATAGATCAATAAAAATTTGAGCATTTATTATCCAACGAAAACATTTCCAAATAATATGTCAATTATATATAAACTACAGGTAACAAAATGAATAGTAAATGCATAATAATGATTATGTAAAATATGCAGTTTCAAAAGTATCTTCTAACATTTTGCTGTACTGTCTAATACTTTTTTTATTGGACGCTCATTGTTTTATTTAAAATAAAAATAATTAATATTCTTGGGAAACTCAATAAGCCATATATAAAAGTACTTGCGTTTCACAAGGAACCTTATGTGTGCGTCTCTGGGTGGTGTCTTCTTTGCAATATTGTAGTAGTTTTCATTAAGAGGGCTGTATGTATATGTGTGTGCAGTTATCTTTCAACTAGGCAGAGCAAGACACACAGCATCAAGGTTTTAGGATGCCCAAAAGAATGAAACCTTTCCCATCTGCGTGTTGACAGGCATGGCCTTACCTGGACCACCTTAAAGGGCATCTGTCAGTAGGATTAACCCTTCAAAGCTGTCTATATGGGCACGAACGTCATAAAAAGCTGAATAAAATGACACCTTGGTATCTGTAATCCCATGAATGGTTACTGAGAAATCCATGTTTGTTCTTATATGCAAATGAGATTAAAAGATCTCTGTGCCACAAAGATCTTTTCAGCTCATTTGCATATTATAAAAACATTAATTTCTCGGGAACCATTCATCGGATTGCATATATCAAGGTGTCATTTTGTTCAGCTCCCTATGACCTACATGCCAATATAGACGGTTGAGAAGGTTGATCCTACTGACAGATGTATTTTAAATAGATTCAGATGAAATAAAAAAGGAAATCTGCCAAAACGAAAAAATGTATAATAGAACCAAACAGATTCCGGCTTCATTTTCTCTGTAGTTTCTTGAAGAATAAAAGCAGCAACCTGATTGGTAGCACAGACCGTCCGCTCCAATTTTCCATTTAATAAGTACTTTAGTCCATTTGAACCTATAGGTAAAAGTTGCTACATCGTATTCCTCAACACTGAAATAAGATCTGTTAAGGACGGAGAATCTCAGAAAATATGTTTGTAGGATAGATATAAAAGAGCTTTTACTTTGCCATTAGATATGAGGATGTATTTTTAACACTCAGCATATGCGGTCAGAAATAGCTTTCAGCCTCTCATCCAGTGGATCAATTTGCTTAGAGTACAAAAACGGCAAAAATGCAAAGTTGTCAAAGACCTGAATTGTTACAAAGACGAGAAGAACGTTTTATGTTTGCAAAGAAATGTACAAACTTTGAAAATCCACAATACACAGTTATAAGACGTGCAAGTGAGCCAGTGCCTGGGGAGACGTGAGCCTGATAACGGCATCTTTTATACTGAGATTTATGCAATATCTATCACATCTCTGTAAAGAACCACAAACAGCAGCGCTGTGTGAATGATGCCTACGTGATGGCATGGAGAATACCCATGGTTCATTACAGATATACTATGGACACAATGTGCCGCCTTATGGTGTCCCTCTATAGCACTCATGAATGCACATGGTGAATACTTACAGGACAGAATATCTCTGTAAGGCCAGGATCACACATGCAAGAAACTCGGAAGAGTCTTGCATCTTAATACCCAGCACTGCCGCCAGCACTCGGGAGCGGAGCATGTGGCTGCATAGAAATACATGCAGCCGCACGCTCCAGTCCCGAGTGCCGGCGGCAGTTCCGTGTATTAAGATGCGAGACTCGTCTGATTTTCTTGCATGTGTGATCCCAGCCTAATACTGTGCCTGATGGCAGAAGAAAATTGTATATCCCTATACCATACAGTGGTAAAATATTGATCCATAGCAGGGGCGGACATAACAATGGTGCAACCTGTGCAGGCGCATGCAGACCCAAGCGATAGCCTTTAATAGTATTAATTTTTTCATATAGGCCATACAGACTTTTTGGGATTCTAAGCTTCAGGGCCCAGGTGTTATTGAACCCCTACACCTATTGCAGGTACGTCTTTCGATGCATTCATGATGTTACAAGAGCTTACAAATCAAAAGAGGCGCCAGGGATTTCAGAAGGTGGTAGGAGGGTTCGTAACGCTATGGTGTGGTGGCCACGTACTACCGATGCGGCAGCTGAACCAGGGTCCTATGAATAGTTTTGTTCAACTCTACTGTATACTCGTCACCATTGTTATAAGAGATATTGCAATAAAAAAAGTCACCTGTTCTTGTGTTGTCTTCTTTCAGGATTTCAGCTCCAGAGGGCATCAATTCTCATTAAGGGGTTCTTACCTGCGATGCTCCATGGGAAAAAAGTATGCAAAGTAGCTCTCCTCCATAGGGAAGAGAATAGTCTTTAGTGCCACCTACTGGAGAGAGCTAAACTATAAGTCAATGTCAGATCCTCGAATGACAAATCTGCATCATCTCTCTTTTCTCAATTGTCTAGATAATTAGACAAATTTACTGATGGGAACTTAGGAAAGGGCGGTAATAACAGTCGAGATCCTGCCGGAGATATTGGATGTCAGCTCACTGCATTTGAACCTGACACACAGTCACATTCACTTTATCCTCGCATACCCGCTCCTCAAACACCGCACACCAGCACTGCCGCACGCCACACATTTTATAGGGATCACGCTTGAACATACGTTACTAATCTGTTCTTGGGTCTTTTTGAGTCGCTGGAGCTCGGGTGTGTCTGTGACAATGCTGAAGCCTCGGCCTTTACTTTCTTCAAAGTCTCTTTTATATTTTACCTACAAAAGAAAGGAATAACCTTCAGCAATATATTACTTACTGCACACGAACAATTCACATATGACTTATACAACAGTCTATTAAAAGAGAATGTGTCAGCAGGTTTTTTTTTGTTATTTATTCTGAGAGCAGCATGATGTAGGGGAAGAGACCCTGATTCCAGTGATGTGTCACTTACTGGGCTGCTTGGTGCAGTTTAGCTACAATCCCTGTGCTTTCTGCTGTAGATGTAACAGTGGTAGAATGCTGAGCTGTGTATAACCCCGCCCATATACCTGATTGGCAGCTTCCTGTATACACTGTCAGCAAGCTGCCAATCAGTAGTGAGGGTGGGGTTGCACAGATTAGCATGACTGGTCTGCATGTGAAAGCTATTCCCACAGTGATAATCTGCTGATAAAACACTGATTGTATTGGAACTGCAGCCTAATAAGTGACATATGAAGTGAACCTGGAATCAGGTTCTCTTGCTCTATATTATGTTGCTCTCAGGTTACATAGCAAAAACCTGCTGATAGATTCCCTTTCACATACAAGAAAAAAAATCAGCTCAACTTAATAATATGAAAGTCCATTATTTGTTAAGAATTGAAGAAATATGTATTCTATAAGACATGGGATTGCTAGACACCCAACAAAGCCATCAGAACAATCCAGTGATCACCATAGGCCTTTCTTCAGAAACTTTTGTGATCAGCTGATATTACCAGGGTAATTAAGTTACATATTTCCCATTTCTTCTGCAACTTACTTTTTAGCTTGACAGTGTAGACTGGGGCAGAATAGCAAGAGCAGGCTCTGTAAGCAACTCTTCACTCACCCTCCCCGTGCATCAATCATTTTCTGAACACTCCATAATTCAATGGATTATGATTCATGCCCAGTAACCGCAAGTATGCGATTTGCCACATTCTGACTAGATATGTCTACGCAAATGTATTGACATGTCTAGTTGGCATGTGACGGCATATATGCAAATTGCATACTTGCGCACACTGGGAGGATTTACAAATCTGCTGTCACACAGAGTGACTGCATACTTGTAGCTTAGGGCTGGACAACCCCTTTAATTGCTTGGCCACGCCAAGGGTGCACTCAGCAACTGTACTTTGGTTTAACAGACATTCTGTGCCGACAGACACCCTGTAAGTTTATCCCATAACAGAAAAGTGTCCGATGTCAAGATGATACTTCCCAGAATAAATCAGCAAGGAATACTGCAGATGTTTAAATGCAGATCTAGAATATAATACAGTCTGTAAGTCAAAATTTGCACCGGAAAAAAAATATTTACAAATTGCCCAACTTTGTTATAAATGAATTGTATGTACACATTTGGAAAAAGGCATTGAAAAAATGGACAATAAATGTGCAATTTATGGGGATTTGTCCTAAAGTTTTTTGAAAAATTTATATAAAGAATGAATCATAGATTTTTCAACAATGTAAGATGAATTATTTAGTAATTTGTGCCACCACGAATATAAAAAAAGAATCATTGCAGGAGGCAAATTTGGTCCTGGGATGAGCTGTGCGCTGATGAGGATCATGTGAAGCAGTGAGTGCATTGTGGACGCACGCTGAATAGTTAATATATCTAAATATATAGTATACGTGGCAAGAGCAGCACTGCCATGATGAATGTGAATCACTCATATTGTCAAACATAAGCTCTCTTCCTTCCAAGGAATAATAGATAGGGCTTCAAAACATATGTGGCGTATTATGTCACTGTAACAAAGCGGTATGGCAGCTTTAATGGGGATCGACAATGAGTTTGCATTAATTGCCCAGAACAACCTAACAATGTCTGATCTGTGGTCGAGGGGTCTAACTTCTGGGAGCCCAGGTGATCAGTAGAATAAAGGACATGTAGTGTTGCCATCCCGTAATTAAAGTGCCTAGCACTGCAATGTCAGGTAGTGCATCTCTACAACATCTCAGCCCATTCCTCTGATGCGTTTTTGTCTTTATATTGCAGTAAAGTACTGTATTTAGGGATAATTTTTACCTAAAAATTATCAAACACACTGCACATGTGAACACAGCCTATAACTAAGCAGATTTACCATTCAACTAGAATGATGATCCCTGTGCGTCTAAGGCTTCGTTCACATTTCTATTCTAACTTTCCATTTGTCTGCAGGTACCTAATTGACCGTTATGAGGTCCAGCTGGTCGCCATTTTTTTAGAATGGAAGAAAAATTTGTGCATGGAGAACTTTCTTCTTTTACAAAACAATTCAATAGGGGTTGGTGTTGTGAATTCCCTGGCTCAGACTTCTGAGCCGAAGCTCCCCCTGCTCCCTCCGGTGGTTACTGGAGGTAGTGGAGCTGGCCAGATTGACAGATTTGTCACCTGATGATGATGATGACGATTGGAGATCTGGGGTTACGGATTGGAGTATTTAAGTCTGCAGACTTCCTGCAATCCCTGCTGGTGATTGCTTTCCTGTGTATTCAGAGGTCTGATGTCTCCTGCCCTGTTCCTGTATTGTTCAGCTAAGTAATTCATTTGCTAATCCTTTGCATCTGATCTGGTTTTGTCTATCTCTGCTTTGTGCGGGTCAGCCAGCTCCAGCTGGGGCTGTGCTGAATCACCGCCCATATGTTACTGCATGTGCCAGTTTGTTCTGTCCCCTGTTATATTAGTCTCTTTTGCTTTGCTTCCAGTTAATACCGGAGTGCTGATATAGTGGGGGCGAAGTCGTGTGACTTCAGTGTTTTTGTGTACATCAGACGTGTTGGATTTTTCAGGGTTTTTTGCGTGATTGCAGACAGTGTCTTTTCTTTCCTATCCTGTCTAGTCAGTGTGGGCCCCATCATTTGCTCAGTCTATTTTTCTGCCTGCGTTTGTGTTTCATCTTGTCTCACCGACAATATATGTTTGGGGGCTGTCTATTCCTTTGGAATCTGCTCCGGGGCAGTTTAGATTTAACCTTTCTTGCTTTAGGCTTAGTTAGCTCTCCGGCTGTGCCGAGGCGTCTAAGGCAACGTAGGTATGCTCCACGGCTACTGCTAGTTGTGTGGATAGGATCAGGGGTCTGCAATCCGCTTAGTTACCAACCTCTCTGGTTTTCTGGTGGCTTAGCCTGTTCCTGCCATCCTCCTCGGTGACCCATTCATAACAGGTTGGGGGCTACGGCTACGCTGCTTCCATTTATATTTTGCTGATTATTTATTCAATTTTTTTGCTCCCAAAAAAGAACAAACAAACAAAATATCTAAACGGACATGTGAACAAATTCCCATAATGGCATCTTTCCATTTTTCTGTCTGTTGGGAATATTGTAAATAATGTCTGGACCTTCCTAATAACATCATATATTTTTGACTTCCTGGTGATGATAAATGACTTCTGAGAGGAGTTCAGAACTCTTGAAACTTTCCTCAATAGTGCAAATCACATTTTTGTAAATATACGCTGTCAACAGAAAGGAAGGGTGGCATTTCCTATTCTATTTTTGCAGTGTAGGGGCGAGTCTGAATGACTTCATTCCTGCACCAATGAGCCGTAATGCAACAGTAGTTTTCTGCCACCACTGAGACAGACTTGATGTAGAAAGCTGGGTGCAGAGTTTTCACTTACAGTGGTTACGGAAAGTATTCAAACTTCTTTAAATGTTTCACTCTTTAAAGGGGTTTGAATACTTTCCATACTTATGACCATATGATATTTCAGTTTTTCTTTTTTAATAAATTTGCAAAAATTCTACATTTCTGCTTTTTTCAGTCAAGATGGGGTGCAGAGTGTACATTAATGAGAAAAAAATGAACTTTTTTAAATGTACCAAATGGCTGCAATGAAACAAAGAGTAAAAAATTTGAAGGGGTCTGAATACTTTCAGAACCCACTGTATATGCAACTCACTTATAATGTAGCTACTGATGGATCTTATTTGTCTCTCTGTAGTAGGCAAAAAGATGCAAAATGTTTACAGGGTTTTCCCACAATACATAGACGATTAGTGATCAACTGCTGGAGGATCCACAATTAAGATCCCCATGAATCATTAGATCGGGGGTCTCAAATCCTGTTCTTCCCCGGCACAGAGTGGTCACAGACCGCTTCTGCCGGAGATTCAGAGGCCTCTACTGATGTCACGTCTACAGAGCGGAGGCTTCTTTTCCGGTCCGCTGTGTAGACAGGGCAGAACATCCAATCAGACTGACCTCAGAATTCCCAGCCCGTCGCGTCAGCAGAGGCAGCTGAATCCCTGGCAGGAACCATTTGTGACCGCTCTGCCGCCAAGGGAGAACGGCGCCGTGCACAACAGGCAGGTAAGTTGCAATTACTCGCCTGTTAGTACTTAGATACATTTTTTGCATTTTGAAAAGTCCCGGACACCCCCTTTAATAATCTTTGAGATGAACACAGTATGCCATGATTAAGAGTGGGTTAACTGCTTAAAACGCGTAGGTCCCTCACCTCATTTTATGATGTTACTCTGTTACAACTTGCTTTTATTCAAGAAGATTTTATGCTCTACTGATGTGGCTGGACTAAAGATGCATTTTTGGACTCTCATTGGAATGCTACATAGGGGCATGGTTCGTTCCTTGGATTAAGCCTATCTACACCTGGTATATCTACAGCTAGTAAACATTTTGCTTTTTAGACTTAAATGGGATATCTGGGATATTGTAAAAAAAAAAAAAAAGGTGCCTAAACATTAACAGGCAAGTTGTTGCTACCTACCTGCCTGTTGTGCCTGGAGCCGTTTTTCACCGACACAGTGCAGAAACAGACCGCTCCTCCTGGCGATTCAGATGCCTCTGCTGTAAAGAAGCCACTGTTCTGTTGGTATAGCATCAGCAGAATCGCTGGCAGGAGCGGTCTGTGACAACTCCGAGGTGGCGAAGAATGGCAAAGGGCACAACAGGCAGGTAGGGAGCTGTTGAAGTTTTGTTTGTCTTCAGCAGGCGTAAAAGCAATCAGACATTTGTGAGAAAACCATAGTTTACTTGTGACATACAGGAACTATACAAATCATCAACGGAGAGGAAAAACGAGACTTATCCTAAGATGGCTGCTATACAAAAGAATGACAGTTTAAACAAGAAAAACAGTTATGATACACTACATATTATTAAGCATCAACATATGCAACAGCGCCATCTGCTGACACTGCAATGTAACTCCTCCAACATATAAGTCTGTAGCTTACTGCATGGTTTTCAACAGGAGCAGCCACTTGACTGTTAGTGCTGAGGCACATTTTTTTTAACAAAGTCCCGGATATCCCCTTTAATATATTCTGCCACTCCATTCAACATCTATGGGGCTGACAAAAAATTGGTCTCACCATAAGGTGGATTGGAGTGTGTAGGACCTTCATGGTAGTTGGTAGATGTCCTCACTAATGGTGTTGTCCCACCTTTGCATCGGATAGGTGACTACTTTCTGATTATTGAGGGTCTGGCCGATGGAATCCTGACCGGTCATGAGAATGGTATTCTGAAATGCCCCTTTAATATTGGTGGTGGATGTGCACGCACTACACTGCTATTTTCATTTTCGATGGGACGGTCAGAGCAAGCCAAGGACCGCCCTGAAATCTGAACTGTTTTGGGCAGCCCCATAGATAAGGAAATAATGGCACACATGAGAGGTCAACGCTCAGTCCAAAAGGGCATTTCAGAGCCTTATTGCTAAGTAGAGACAACCCCTTTAATTGTAAGAAAATGTAGACCCCGTAACCTAGGACCAGACATCAGAAGTGAATTTGTGCCCAGGATTTGCAATCTTTAGACCACATAGCAGAGAGCAAGTAAGAGAACAGCAGATCTTGTGACTGTGCTATTATACGACAAGGTGACTCTCTGTAAAGCCCTCTCCCTTTTCGAGGTTATGGACTGTGTATATTCAGTTACCTGACTCTGAATTTCGCTCTGTTGTTTCAGCCGGAGGTTTTCTGGCGTATCTGCAACAGTCGTAAAGGACTGTTTGGGATAGTGTCTATAAAAAAAAGAAAAAATGGTGAATGATATATCACACCGAAAGCACTGAAGACTGAAAGCATTAGGACTCGTGAGCTATTTCACACTATCTTCAATCCTAAAATGCTTCTTTTAATATCACTATTATGGAACCATTTTTGTATGGATTTTCAAAGTAAGTACAACAGCCTTATCAAGTCCATATGATCTATTTAGTAACGGATGCAGTTGTAAAGTGCTATCTAGGAAAAGATCTGCTTTCACTAAAAGAAAAGGTCTACAAATATTGCTTTACATTACACACATTATATGACGGGTACATTCTACTCCTACAGTGCATACTGCTATACAATGCCTGAATGTCAATGTCAGAGTGGTAATAATGTCAAAACAATCCTATGTGTGCTGAGGTAAGAGTGCCATCCAGTGCCAATAAACATCGTCATAATGCAGCATCTAATACAACCATAAATCATCAAAATACATTGAGGCAATATATAAATAATATAGCCACACAGTGCATAAATAATAAAGCCGTACAGTGCCGCGTTATATGTTGCATATTGGATAAATACCACCACATGGTGCCCAAATAATACCACCGTACATTACCCAAATTCTTCAAGGCAGTGTATAAATAATATAGTCACACAGTACATAAATAATAAAGCCTTACAGTGCCCAGATTATAAATTGTATTTTAGATAAATGATACCACCTAACCGTGCCCAAATAATACCACTGCATAAATAATATAGTCACACAGTGAGTAAATAAAACTGATAATACAACATATAGGGCAAGTAATACTTCCATATAGTGCACATTCACCAATAAAAATGATACTTTTCGGAAGAGTTTTCTCATTCTACAGTTGGACATTTTATGAGCCCAGAATGTGAGCGATCCTGTTCGGGACAACCCATAGCAATGGTGGTATCGCAATCCCACCATGAGGCGCCATTTCACATCGCTTCCCTGGCTACATTTGCAATGAAAACCCAAATTAAGTGCATGGTATGAATATGTCCTAAGTCTGAGTGTCCGGAAGAGCTTACATTCTAAATGCGAACTGCGACATATGGGAGATTCTCGGACATATGCTATTTGATGTCTGGGACTAAGGCCGAGCAGCGTGCTACCGGGAGGGGATATTTTGTTTTTATTCTGTGTGTTTTCATGACACAGATGGCCAGATCTTAGATCTGATGAGAAGTGACTGCCGCAGCTGATCTACTGCGCTGCTGCCTGGCATCACCACATCACGCAGAGCCGCCTGCTCCATAGCTGCAAGGTAGGGTATGAGCAAAGGCATCCTGCTCGAATTTGTCAATGACACTAAGGATAAAGGAGGGGAGTAGTAATTCAGTAACACCAGCAATGTTTATTCCTTCTGCTTCAACAAACAGCATTTTACTATGAGTCACTGGCAGCATACACGTTAATATTGTAATGCAGCGGCATTGCTACAGGAGTAATCTGAAATCCACATTCAATCACCACCATGCTTTACACTGCAGCTCTGCTGGCTGCTGTTTATAAACAGAGATTCACCATGAAATTGATTCCAATTTCTATTACAGCAAGGATCGCTGTACATACAAAAAATATTCAAAACAATAACGAGTAATTAAATGTCCCATCCAATATTTTAATTTGAGATTTACCCTAAATCCTAAGAAAGAAAGAAAGAAAGAAATATATTTTTCCTGTACATATCACTTTCTGTAAAATTCCCAGCTTCCATTTTCCCCACTTTAAACCAGAATGGGTGCTGGGATTACAGTTGTCCCTGGCCCCTTGAATCTATAGTGGGGGCCAAAAATGGTCCTTTTGGTCCATATGAGAGAACCAATATCTGTGAAAGTTGGGGGCACTAATGGTGAATTTCATTAATAGCACAATCTGTAGCGCCATTCCTGTTATGAAGTATTTGTAATATTCATGCTGTGATGTCATCACATCCACAAAGGTGATATCAGTCTGTGACATCACAATCATGAGAATCTGATTACGTACTGTTACTTAACATCCTGGAAGTATTCAGATACTATGACATCATGAACATCAGCTGCTTACATCATCATGCTGATCTGTGATGTCATAACATTCAGATAGAGGTCGCATCCAATGACCTCATAATCCTTAGCTGTGAATATAACGGTAGATATCTGATGTCACAAGGTCATGTTCTATGACACCATAACTGTCAGGCGCTTATTTACTGTTTTTTCTCTGCTTTTCTTTCCCATAGGTGCCTGCCCCAAAGTACGCAAAGTCAATCTGCTGTTTTTATTGCCTTTTTTGGTGATTTGTTTTCTTATGCGTTTTACCTTTTTTTACGCTTCTTTGGTTCAGAATTGATTTAGCAGGTTTTTCTTTAATAATGGATTTACGTATTGTATATTTGGTGTGGATTTTATGTGCAGATTTCTAAACTGAAATCTGCAACTAAAATCCGTGCATGTGTAAGGCGGCCAGGGTGGTAGTCGTGGCAGCGGGCTGTTCTGCTCCCACACCCTGGTGCCCCACAGATAGAATACAGTGTCCCTTCTGCTGCACGTGTAGCGTGCGCAACAGTACTCTTACATTCACTGTTAAAGACCTCTCGGGTTCTGTCACTCCGGCTCCTCGTTTCCAAGCTCCACAAAACATCTCATACTCACAGTTCTTTTCCAACAGTTTAACTTTACTATTCAGTAGGGCATTCATCACACTTGCAGCACAGGTTGTGTAAAGGGACATCTTTCCCTGCCTTCCAGCAGCCTCTATCCTTCCTGTCAGCTCTGTCTCCCTTCTTCAGGCAATCCCTGTCTTATCTCTAGACAATCTCTGTCTCATCCTTGCCTTCAGTGTCACCAGCTCCCTGCCAACCCCTCGTCAGTTCCCTGCCAGGAACACCATCTCAGCTACTCCTGTCCCAGTCGTAGACCCCAGATCCTTCTTGGGGTGGTCCTTCTTAGCTGGTGCCCGACTGCACAATCCTCAGCCTGGGGACCCTTCCTGCCGTAGCAGCTCTAGCTCCACGGCAGGTAAACTGTCTGCTTCACTGCTCCTTACACCTTTACCTGGGCAAGGCTACCCAGGCTCTGCTGCCTAACCAGTAAGTGTCCTGACTGTATCCCTATGCTCTGCCCTACTCTAACTCATCCCTAATAACAAACCCCTATGTTAACTATACCTAACTAACACTCCTAATCTATTCTATTCCATATCTCTACGATTCCCCCACTATGCTAATCCCTATATGGTTCTATACTATATCCTAGTCTATCCCTAAGCCTATAGACAATACATTACAAAAACATCACATTACAGCACATAGCAAGTATAATAACATTAGTGAACAATAAGGTGCTGCATGTAATCATATAAACAGCGTCCAGGGGAGAGGAGGCACATGAGGGTCCCCTCCACCTCCTTACACATGTTTACCTACTGATTCATGCATCTGTTTAGATTTGTATTTTGTTGCAGAAAATACAACAAAATCGCATTGAAACAGTGGCAGACTAACCATGTTACCTGTGAGCTTAGGGTCCCCATTGAAATGAATAGGTAAAAAAAAGCCCAAAAAAAGCCCATTTTCATGTAGAGTCCGCACCAAGAAAAATGCAACATGTTCTTAAAATGAAGCTAAAAACTCATCTACTTTGCTGATACTGTAAAAAGCCAAGTATTTATGAGCAGAACATTTGCATCTAAAATCTGCACCAAATACGCAATGTTAACCCTTGCCTCCAAAGTTTTATTAGTGTAAAAATGCCAAAGTTCTGCAATTAAAGGGAATCTGTCATGTGTTTAAATATTTACATGCGGATATGTCAAGTAAGCTGTCAATCAAGCACTTAGAAGTAGTTAAAGTATAGTGAGTAGTGAACAGCTGCTATGTGCACCGCCCCTGTGACTGAAAACAAGCAGCTGCCATGAGGATAATACTTCATTTCCTCCCAGTAGCCGCACTTTCATTAAGGTAGCCCAGCAGCATTTTTATGCTATTTACCTGCAAATTAACCCTAAAGCTTCAGGTGAATCGCATTTTAGCACAAGACAGGATCACTTTAACCCTTTCCCGACATATGACGTACACTTATGTCATATGTCATGTCCCTGAATTTCGTGCGGGCTCATAAGCTGAGCCTGCCTCTTTCCTGGCAGATGAATTATTCTGTAGCTGACATTCATGGGAGATCTTGATTTTTGCATGTCATAGCAGTGCATCTATGTACAGCACAAGCGATTGGATGATCTCAGCTTCAAGTCCCGTAAGGGAACTATTACATACAGTGAAAAGTAAAAAAAAAAAAGTTTTTAAAATAGGAAAAAAAAATTCAAAAGTTGAAATCACTACCTTTTGCACCATTAAAATAAGTGCAAAAAAATAAACAGACATATTTGGCCTCCCTGCATTCGTAAAATTCTGATCTATCAAAATATAAAGTAAATTAATCTGACAGTAAAATGATGTAATGAAAAAAGCTATAGAAAATCCACAATTATGGGATTTTTTGGTCTCCGCAATATTGTAATAACATGCAATGAGAGATCAAAACATTGTATCTACCTCAAAAAGCTATCAATAAAAACACCATGCTCAGGGCGCAAAAAATAAGCCGTCACACAGCCCGAGATCCTGAAAAATGACAACTTTACAGGTCTTAGAAAATGGCGACACAAGCAAATTTTTTTTTTTTTTTTTTTACAAATATCTGAATCTTTTTTTACCACTTTAATAAACAAACTGTAAATGTTTGGTATCTGTGTACTTGTACTGATCTGGAGAAAAACAGGTCAGAAAAATTTTTTTAAAAAAGTTACGGCTCTTGAAATAAAGGGGTCGGGAAAACAAAAGTGCAAAAAACGAAAAATCGCCTGGTCCTTGAGGGGTTAATTTCCTCCTGTCAGCTATGCTTTCAGTAAGGCGGCCTGACAGCATTTTAACGCTATTTACCTGCAGATTAACCCTATATATTTAGGTAAATAGAATTTTTATGCAAGGGAGGGTCCCTTTAAAAACAAAATTACAATTTTGCATGTCTTTTTTTTAAGTCTTCCTATAGAAGTCTATGGAAAAAAAAGCATTAAGAACAACACATAGGTTTACTGCATCTCCAAGTGCACACTGGGCATGAATTCTCATCCACTTTGCTAGAACTGTTAAACCCAAGCACATTGTCCAAATAAACACATTGCAGGATTTCCACCTAATTCTACGACATGGTAATCTGGAGCTGCTTCTACACATTTTTATGCAAATACGCTCCACATTTACATTTTTTTTTAAGCTTTGTTCAGATAATTGGGTCGCCCTCCCAGGGCTGTGGGATACTCGGTACCGGGCCGGTGTCGGCGGGATGTGTTCAAGCTGCGGTGACCCGGTCCGTGGCCCTGGGCGCCCAATTAATAGGGGAAGTTTGAATGGTGTAATGTAAATGATTAAATTAATAGTTCGTGACGCCACCTGTGGTGTTCGGCAAGTGAGATGTTAAGCCGACGCTGCATGCAGATCCTCTGGGACTGGTGGTGTGGTGCAGCCAAGATGGTGAAGCTCCCCACAGGTGGAGCTGTAGTCCCAGGGCAGTGTAGATGTAGGGGTAGAGGAGAGGCACAGGTGGTGTAGAAGCTGGTACCCCGATGTAGTGGTACAGGGTGTGTTAGCGCAGGAATAAATGGAGGACACCAGGGCGTGTAGTTCCAAAGCTTTACTCACAGTCTGTAGCACACACAGGTGCCTGCCTCCGTGCTGTGTCCTCCGGGCCAGGGACTCAGTCAACCTCCAGGTCAGATGGAATGCTCCCTTCCAACACTCCGCCAACATGTGCCCTTCTGAACATCTCCTGTTATAGCGCCTTTGGTGTGAAGTACTCCTAGTACTGAGTTACACTGGAGTTCCTCCTGACAGATGTTCCCAAGAACCATACTTGTACGGCAGAGAGCTGTAGCCTGCTTCGGGGACTCCTTACTCCTGAGTCCCGGCTCACTATCCAAGCTTCTGTTGTGCCCCCAAGTCTTAGATGGGAGTAGTGCATTTACAGCTCACTACTCCACCGGTGTCTGCTGTAGGACCATTAGTATCCATACAACCTCGGGGACCGGTCCCCAGCCTTGCGCTTAGAACTTCTAGACAGGGTTCTCTCCTAACCCACATCCTCTGTTCCCTTTTAGGCCGGTTTCACATTCGTGCTTTTGAGCGCAGCGACGGCCTGCGCACGGCCGCTGCTAAGCCCCGCCCTCTGCCCCGCCTCCACCGGTATCTCCGCCTCCGGGAGCATGACGCTGCATGCGTCCCCTATCTTCATCACAGAGGGCGCAGGCCATGCGCAGTCTGCGCACAGTCTGCGTTTGGCGGCGCATGCGTCCTTTTGACGGTGCGCCGAGCACAACCAAAATGCAACAGGTTGCGTTTGGCGCTGCTCGGCGCACCGTCAAAAGGACGCATGCGCCACCAAACGCAGACTGTGCGCAGACTGTGCACGGCCTGCGCCCTCTGTGATGAAGATAGGGGACGCACGACGCATGCAGCGTCATGCGCCCGGAGGCGGAGATACCGGTGGAGGCGGGGCAGGGGGCGGGGCTTAGCGGCGGCCGTGTGCAGGCCGTCGCTGCGCTCAAAAGCGCGAATGTGAAACCGGCCTTACTCCTTCGTTCCGTACTAGTCTCTCCTTCTCATGGAAGATCAGGTTTCTGTTCAATGTCTTTCTCCTTCGTTCCTTTCCCGTGCCAGCAGACGCAGGTCACTGAGATCTGCTGCAGCACCTTCTTCCTCCATCCCTCTCCCAGGGATCTTCTCTCCTCACTCTCCACTACTGACTGCTCAGAAATCCTAAACCTTCCCGCTCTTTTATGTATTCTAACTCCACCCGCCTCCCAGCACATTTTGTGTTCCAAGCAGGGAGCCACCAAAGGTGCTCTGCTACACTCCAAGCAGGGAGCCGCAATGTGGCTTTGCTGAACTACTGTGTTGTGTGGGATGCAGGTGTTGGAGCGTGATCAGGAGCCTCCAACCTACCTGGATGGTGGGGTACTACACCTCAGGAGGAGGTGCAGTACCTCTGTGGCAACTGAATCCTCAGGGGCACCACATTATCGCCGTGGCTTCCATTCAGAATGGAGATGCAGGAGTCAGAAATTTTCATTTATTACAGCCGTATTGGAATGTATGGAATGTAAGTACTAGATACCTGTATTGTAAGAAATAAGCCCTGTCACTGAAAACCTCACCCCTGTATGGACTTCACACGTGAAAAACCAAACAATATCAAAACCGGATTAACATGCAGATGTTCGAAAAAAATAGGTGACACCCATAGGAAGGAATAGTTCACGGATATTCTGTTCTTGCTTTTCTCCATTTGTTCTTGAAAGGAAACTCACATTTCTAAATATAAAATTGGATTCGGTAACAATGTAGTAAAACAAAATGTCATCTATTTCAGAAACGAATACAACAGAAACGCTTCAAAAATAGTGAAAAATACATCAATTGCTGTTTTAATATGTAAAGATTTACAACACATTGGGTGGCATCAGTATGGCGTATACCCTTCACCCTCAAATTGCAATTCATCAGGCATAAGTAAATCACAGCCTTGCAAATCCAGATTATTTTTAGGAAGAAGTTTTTACAAAAAATTTCACCCTAAAGCCGTGATCACACATGCGAGAAACTCGGACGAGTCTCGCATCTTAATACCCGGCACTGCCTCTGGCACTCGGGAGCGGAGCATGCGTTTGCATAGAAATACATGCAGCCGCATGCTCCGTGCCGGATATTAAGATGTGAGACTCGTCCGAGTTTCTCGCATGTGTGATCCTGGCCTAACTTTCACTTTCCTGACCAGACCAAATTTTTCAATTCTGACCATTGTCACTTTATGCAGTAACAACTGTGGAACACTTCAATGTATCCCACTGATTCTGAGAATTTTTTTTCTTTCTCGACGCATTGTTCTTCATGGTATTAGTAAATTTAGGTCAATATTTTTTGCATATATTAAAGAAAATATCGGAATTTTGGCAAAAATGTTGAACATTTTTGCAATTTTCAAACTTTTAATTTTTATGCCCTTAAACCAAATTAGTATACCACACAACACAGTGGGTATGATAACTGATAACCCATATGTGGTAGAAAACTACTGCTTGAGTGTATGGCAGGGCTCGGAAGGGAAGGAGCACCATTTGAGTTTTGGAACGTAAAATTGGCTGGAATTGATGGAGGATGCTATGTCACATTTGAAGAGCCCTTGAACAGCCTAAACAGTGGAAACCCTCAAGTGACCCCATTTGGGAAATTACATTCCTCAAGGAACTTATCTAGAGGTGTGGAGAGCACCTTGAAGCCATTTTGGAAACTTCACCGCTTGAGGAATTCATCTAAAAAAATTACCATTTTTTCCACTAAAATGTTGCTTTGGTCCCAAGTTTAATTTTCAGAAGGGATAATAGGAGAAAATGAATGGTACAATTTGCTCCTCAACTGAGCTGGGTAAAATGGCACTAAAATTTGTCATACAGTTTTTGATGAATGTGGCAATACCCTTATATTGGTTGTACAGTACTGCTTAGCCACATGGCGAGACTTGGGAGAGATGAAGTGCTATTTGACTCTTGGAGAACAAGTTAACATAGTTAGTAACATAGTTATTAAGGTTGAAGGAAGACTTTAAGTCCATCTAGTTCAACCCATATCCTATCCTAACTTGCCCTAACATGTTGATCCAGAGGAAGGCAAAAAAAACCCATGTGGCAAACAGTAAGCTTCACATTGGGGAAAAAAATTCCTTCCCGACTCCACATACGGCAATCAGACTAGCTCCCTGGATCAACGCAATATTAAGGAAACTAGTGTATATACCCTGTAATATTATACTTTTCAAGAAAGGCATCCAGTCCCTTCTTAAATTTTAGTAGGGAATCACTCATTACAACATCATATGGCAGAGAGTTCCATAGTCTCACTGCTCTTACAGTAAAGAATCCGCGTCTGTGATTATGCTTAAACCTTCTTTCCTCCTGACGTAGAGGATGCCCCCTTGTCCCCGTCACAGGTCTAGGAGTAAAAAGATCATTAGAGTTATCATAGAATAGTTTGCGGATTCCATATATAGAGAGTCCTTAAGTGCCAGAAGAGCAGGATCCCTTCTCAAGTGACTCCATTTTTTAAATTACACCCCTCTGGAAATTTATCTACAGTGTAGTGACGATTTTGACTCCATGTGTGTTTTCCAGAAATAAGCAGCAGTGAGTGTTGAAGAATGAGCATTGCAAATCTGCTATTGTAGTACCCATGCATTGTAGTGCCCAGTACATTGTAGTGCCCAGTACACTATGCCCAGATCGTGCTTCTGGAGACATGCACCCATAAATTAAGCGGGCTCTCATTGTTACAGAAGTGCCAAACATGTGGATATTAAATGTTTAGGCACACTGGGGCTCAGAATGGAGGGGGGGGCATAGATTTTGAGAGTGCAGCATTCACTGGATTTCTGTTGGTTGAGGAGGCATAGCACTTTTCCAGAACCTTTGTGCTACCAGTAACGTGGAAGCCCCCTATATTTCCATTGACAGATGATGGACCTAAGTGAGGACTTGCTTTTTTTGTGGATTAAGTTAAAGCTTTTATTGGAAACATTTTACATAGTATTTTGGGAACATTTATCCTGCACTCTACGCTGAGCACTTACATTGGGGTTTCCATCTAAATCTCCAAATGATGTGATTCAAATGAAACCCCGATTGGTCCATTCACTATGATGAGGCAGTAGAGCTACTCTGGACTCCGTCTGGACTTTTTTCAGCAGTATACTTTTCAGAGCTGCATAAAATTGTGGCTACACTGCCAAATCACAGACCAAACAGAAGCTACATACATGGAGAGATGACTGAAACATGAGTGACCTATCAGTCAGAGACAGGAGGCAGGTAGTGGGTGAAGAATAGGCAGAGAGGCAGCAGAGCTGTAGGTGCACGGCCCCTCACACTGCACTTGTGTATCATTAGCATACAATTTCAACTATGAATTTATCTAAACCAGCAAAATAGATTTCTACAAGAAAGTTGAGCGCTTACTCAGCATTAAAGCACCTTTTCTTACCATACATGCCATTAGTTTGGGACATAAAATCCTGATAATGTTATCTTTAAAGCATCAATTAGAAAATTGCAGAAACATTTATTTTTATAATGTGATTGTTATATATAGATATATAAAAAAAAAATAACTACCTAAAAATATGCAAATAATTGTTATTTTAATGGACTCAGCATCAGGGGATTGTCATGTTTGGAAAATATATTTCCAGTCAATAAGCTAACTCAAACAATTTCCGCATTTCTTAAGTTATGTAGGAATTATTTTTCGCTGGAAGCGCACCCCCATTTCTAGAGGTCATGCCCCAATTTTAGAGGTCATGCCTCCTTTTTACAGTCCACACCCTCCTTTTGCAGCCCTCACCTCCTTTTCATAGATCACTCCAGTCTTACAAGTCTCTACCATAAAGTAGCTGGAAATATTTTTAATGGTTAAAATAAGGTCATCACATTTTTTCTCCCCTTTAATCAGTTTATTGTGTGCAGAGCAGGCCACAATAAACCATACAGTATTTAATTTACATGGATGTCATAAAAGTTCCTGCAGGTGTAATATGACTCCTACACATCACATCTACATGAGTTTTTAGGTCTTCTCATTATAAATCCATAGACATTAATATGGAATCGGTCCCTTTGCAGTTATAACAGCTCCTGCTCTTGTAGGGAGACTTTCTGCAAGATTTTTCAGGGATCTGTGGGAATTTTTGCCCCTTCTTCCAGAAAATCATTTGTGGTGTCAGACACTGATGTTGGAGGAGAGGGCTGGGTTCACAATCTCCATCCAGGTCCGCCCCGTAGATGTTCGATGGGGTTGAGGTCAGGGCTCTGTGCGGCCCATCAAATTCTTCCACACCAATCTTCTCCAACCATGCCCTTATGGACCTTGTGCACTTGGCAAAGTTGTAGGGAACAGAAAAGGGCCTTCTCCAAACTGTTCTCACAAAAGTTGTCTACAATATATTTGTATACTGAAGCATTAAGATATCTTTTGCTTGAACTAAGAGGTGTAGGTCGACCCCTGAAAAATAACCCCATTGCATTATCCATCCTCCACTAAACATTACAATTGGCACAATGCAGTCAGGTAGGTAACATTCGCCTGGCATTTGCCAAATCCAGACTCATTCATCAGAAGACAAACAGAGAAGTGTGATCCGCCACTACATAGGACACGTTTCCACTACTTCAAGGACAGTTGTTAACTATAAAGAGAGGTTATATGCCTATGTAACATCAAACAGATATTCAGCCAAGACATCCAGACACCCAAACATCCAAAGAATAAGAGATCCCGGTGAATCAGTGGAAGGGTAAGACTCTGTAATGTGCACCATCTTGGATATTGTGCTGGGATTCTTCTACATGTTATTTGCCTGTTTTGTGGCTCAATTAAGCACTGCTACCCTCACCCTGTGTTGTCTGAGTGGTATTACACCCACGGTAAAATGAAAGCGGGCCTTCGGTGGGGTGATCCCTGGTCCATGCTGTTTCGGATAGCGGACCAGAGCACCTGCTGACCACCATATATTTACATTCATGTATGTGTTCTATCTGTGGTTTTCAGAGAAAGATCTTGAACACATTACAGTATGAGCGTCTGTTCACATACAGTTGTGGCCAAAAGTATTGACACCCCTGCAATTCTATCAGATAATACTCAGTTTCTTCCTGAAAATGATTGCAAACACAAATTCTTTGGTATTATTATCTTAATTTAATTTTTCTTAAATGAAAAAGCACACAAGAGAATGAAGCAAAAAGCAAAACATTGATCATTTCACACAAAACTCCAAAAATGGGCCAGACAAAAGTATTGGCACTCTCAGCCTAATACTTGGTTGCACAACCTTTAGCCAAAATAACTGCGACCAACCGCTTCCGGTAACCATCAATGTTTCTTACAATGCTCTGCTGGAATTTTAGACCATTCTTCTTTGGCAAACTGCTCCAGGTCCCTGATATTTGAAGGGTGCATTCTCCAAACTGCCATTTTTAGATCTCTCCACAGGTGTTCTATGGGATTCAGGTCTGGACTCATTGCTGGCCACCTTAGAAGTCTCCAGTGCTTTCTCTCAAACCATTTTCTAGCGCTTTTTGAAGTGTGTTTTGGGTCATTGTCCTGCTGGAAGACCCATGACCTCTGAGGGAGACCCAGCTTTCTCACACTGGGCCCTACATTATGCTGCAAAATTTGTTGGTAGTCTTCAGACTTCATAATGCCATGCACACGGTCAAGCAGTCCAGTGCCAGAGGCAGCAAAGCAACCCCAAAACATCAGGGAACCTCCACCATGTTTGACTGTAGGGACCGTGTTTTTTTCTTTGAATGCCTCTTTTTTTCTCCTGTAAACTCTATGTTGATGCCTTTGCCCAAACAGCTCTACTTTTGTCTCATCTGACCAGAGAACATTCTTCCAAAACGTTTTAGGCTTTTTCAGGTAAGTTTTGACAAACTCCAGCCTGGCTTTTTTATGTCTCGGGGTAAGAAGTGGGGTCTTCCTGGGTCTCCTACCATACAGTCCCTTTTCATTCAGACACCAACGGATAGTACGGGTTGACACTGTTGTACCCTCGGACTGCAGGGCAGCTTGAACTTGTTTGGCTGTTAGTCGAGGTTCTTTATCCAACATCCGCACAATCTTGCGTTGAAATCTCTTGTCAATTTTTCTTTTCCGTCCACATCTAGGGAGGTTAGCCACAGTGCCCTGGGCTTTAAACTTCTTGATGACACTGCACACGGTAGACACAGGAACATTCATATCTTTGGAGATGGACTTGTAGCTTTGAGATTGCTCATGCTTCCTCACAATTTGGTTTCTCAAGTGCTCAGACAGTTCTTTGGTCTTCTTTCTTTTCTCCATGCTCAATGTGGTACACACAAGGACACAGGACAGAGGTTGAGTCAACTTTAATCCATGTCAACTGGCTGCAAGTGTGATTTAGTTATTGCCAACACCTGTTAGGTGCCACAGGTAAGTTACAGGTGCTGTTAATTACACAAATTAGAGAAGCATCACATGATTTTTAAAACAGTGCCAATACTTTTGTCCACCCTCTTTCTGTTTGGTGTGGAATTATATCCAATTTCGCTTTAGGACAATTCTTTTTGTGTTTTTTCATTTAAGACAAATTAAATGAAGATAATAATACCAAAGAATTTGTGACTGCAATCATTTTCAGGAAGAAACTGAGTATTATCTGACAGAATTGCAGGGGTGTCAATACTTTTGGCCACAACTGTATTTGTGGGTTTTTTTGCAGACTGAGCGTGTATATAAAAAAGATGTCAGCATGTCCATTTTTCATTCAAGTCACAGATCAAACTCTCCCACAGGGAAAGCAATCTAAGTGAGTCAGTGAAAGCTATCTGAGAGTCATTCAAAGAAATCTGAGAGAGTCAGTGAAAGTAATCTGAGAGAGTCAGTGAAAGCAGCAATCTGTGTGTCACCTGAGTGCTGTCCATTTTTTCCTGTTTAATAAAAAGTCAAAGCTTGAATGTATTTTTTGCATGGGAAAAAAAACAGATGTCACACTAATTTTATCAACAGACACAGATCAAACATGGAGGAAAATCAGGTGCACCATACTAATGAAGAACAATCCATTTTTTTCTTGTCTGCAAAATATATATATATATATATATATATATACACACACACACACATTATATATATATATATGTACACTGTAGAAGTCTAAGTGAAGTCTAACACACTCCCTTTGAAAAAGCAACACGAGAAACGCACGTCAGGGTACCTTAAGCCATTTTGCACATAGCTTCTACAGTTATACATTTCATTATGGGACCTTTACAAATATAATATTTTTAAGGAGGTGTTTTTTCCTTGTATTTAGGATTCTACATTGTATCTATTTCTGACTAATTTTAGCCTATGACATTGATATAGTGAGGTTTTTCCCCACAAATTATTATTATATTTTTTATAGGCTTTTTTTTTTGCATTAATATATAATTGGTCTACTTTACCTTTAATGAGTGGCTACTTCTTTTGCATATTTTATCCCCATTTTGCATATGTTTTTTAATGTAATATTTATTATTGGCTCAATAAAATTTTGTAATTTTATTTTTTGGGCACATAGCTTCTTTTTTTCGATTTGATTCATGTCTAATTCTTGAAGCTGCCTCTAGGCATTTTCCTGTTGGGATTCTGATATGGAAAAGGTGACATGATGTGTCTTCACATACTTCAGGATAACCCATGTACACACATTTCTCACATTCTTAAACAAGAATGTTCAATTACTTCACTCTTACGTGTAAAACGGAGACAATATGTGAAAGCGACTGCAGGCTGCACCATTGCTCAAGGCCCATATTGCCCTCTCACACTTCCATATGTGGGTCACAGTCTCATGTACAAGAGTCATCATGGTAACTGCGTCATTAACTGGTAGCTTCACATTGTAGGTAATGTAAAAATGTGGTGACACATCAATATGAAGTGCAAAAATGCAGCAAATAAACATTGCTTTTGCAACTTTTTTAGTGAAAAAGCATGTACAGCAAGATGTGAAACCCATTTATTTTTCTGATTTTCCCAAGTTTATGCCAAAATGTCTTGGTGTCCTCACATAAGTATGGCTGTTAAAATTAGTACAGTTTAATTAAATTAAAAAGATGTGTGAAAGTGAACAAAGCCTGACCAATTGAATGCTTGACCAATGTGTGAGAGTGAACAATTCTCAACCAACTCGATGCCCTACCAATGAAAGTAAACAATGCCTGACCTACTCAATGCTGTGCCAATGTCTTATTGTCCCGTTACATTTAGCGATGCACCAGCGATCCCGACAACGATACGACCCGGTCAGGATCGCTGGTGCATCGCTAAATGGTCGCTAGTGAGCTGCCAAACAGGTAGATCTATCTCACCAGCGAAGCTTGGCGGTCGTTACTGTCAGACGGCAGCGATGATGACCTCTTCCACCTGCGTCCATGCGTCGCTCGTCGGCGCCAGCGGGACTCCAGCAAGAAGAAAACGGCCCAGGACGTTCTCGCGCGATCAGCGATATCCAGCGGGGGGGCCGGTCACAGGTACTTGTCACATGTAGACATATCGCTGTTGCATCACAAAATCAGTGACGCTTTAGCGATATCGCTAGCAATATCGCTATGTGTAAAAGGCCCTTTAGGTAAACTATGTCTGATCAATCCCTCCCCCCCACACCGTATTTACACTTGCAACTGTGTATTTTTTCAAGAACTTTTTTGTTCAGAATAATCACTTTTTTCAGACATTAAAAAAAACTTTTTCCACTAAATAATTTGATCAAATTGACTTTTTTTTCCAAAAATGCTTTATGGTTTCACATACATTTTGCATTGGTGTCCTAACAAATTTGCATCGTTCATGATTGTATGGTGAAAGCAAAGTTGAAAAATGAAGCATGAAAACAATAAGAAAAGCAGCAAAAAAAGCCAGCAAAATCTTTTTACCGCCAGCTTTTTAAATGCTAAGAGATCCGTTTTTGGCAGCAGAAAAAAAGCAACATGTGAAAGACCTAACTCTAGGACAACGGGTCCATTGGGCACCAATGTTATCCCTGGTATGATGGAACCAGCAGTGTGTTGTCAAATCCATTATAAGGGCTCATTCACACAGCTGTATTTTCAGACCAAGTGCTGTTCTGGAAAAAACGGACTGCACTCGGACCAATATTTTTTAATGTAGCAATGAGAACAAAATCGTCCCACTTTTCTGAGTGAAAATCTAAATTTTTTTTGCGTGAATCTACCTTAAATGAAAGCCCCAACGCTGTTGTGAATTTATTCACTTTCCATCCTTGGATCCAGTGTTTTAAAGCCATGTTCACATGTATCGGAAACTCTGAGTGTTTTCCTCTGGGGTTTTTAGTGCAGAAAATCAGCTTCATTTAACATTTCAAGTAAGGCCTCTTTCACACTTCCGTTTTTTTGGTCAGTTGCAATCCGTGAAAAAAATGCAAAAGTCGGATCCGTTTCCGTTGTGACACCAACGTATGCCACTGGACCGTTGTTTTGACGGATCCGCTGAAGTTGGAAATTTAAAGGAACTGCAGCCTGGAAAAGGAGAGAGGGGGGGGAGGGAGAGAGAGATAGAATATTTTTTTCTGCTGCCAGAAATGGATTTGGGGTTAAAATTCTGGCAAGGAAATTCTACCGGGCATGCTGAGTGTAAAAAAGCGGATCCGTGCAGACAAAAAACGTTTCATTGTCCGTCTACTCAAGTCAGCGGACGCCAAAATTTTGGCGGATCCATCAAAAAATGGATCCAACGGATGACCATCCGTCAAAATCCGCTGCTAATGCAAGTCAATGGGAAAAAAACGGATTCGCCAAAAAAAATGGCGGATCCATTTTTTTTGCAAAACGGCGGATTTTGACTGATGGAAACAAACGGAAATGTTAAACAGGCCTAAAGTGAAAGTGATTGCATGAAAACTCAAGACCATTGTGCATTTTACGTTGCTGCTGAACGGTATATGTTTGGGGGAGCCTAAAAAACGCAGTTGTATTTTTAAGTGTAGAATCCTAACATTTGTGAACTAAAAAAATTCCATAAAAAGCACAGTTTCAAATCTGCAACAAAAATAATGCATCAAAAAAATGGAAAGATTAGAAAAAGAAACACAGCAAAAATGCATTAATTAGAGCAGATTGCTATTCTATATTGATGCTGACACCTGCAAGAAATACAGCTGAAAAATAGCCGAGTTTTTAAACGACGGAGCATGATCTAATAAACAAGAATAATGTGCTTAACTCAAATAGGCATTCAAAGACTTTGCAAGTCCCAAGGACTCCACGGTGTTGCAACTTTCACCCCAATACTGGAATATGGCCTTCACAACAGGGGCCTTCGGGTTGTATCCATGGAGTAGCTGTAGGTTGGTGGTTTGATTTGAAGAAAAGAAAAGTACAAGACCGAGACCATATCAAAATTGCAACCAAATATGTAGTCAGGAGATAGTCAAGATATCCAAGACATCAGCCAAGTCCAAGAAATCAGGAAGTGAGATAAGGAAGATAGAGTAGTCAGACTAGTATAGTAATAAATATACAACTGGCATTGACAAGGACAACTGTATATGGCAGATTAAAACATGATGCCATAATCAAACTTGTCCTCCCATCGGATGTCTCCAGTGACTCACTGGCCAACAAGATTTTGATTGACAGTTTTGGTTTTATTACAATTTTTGACTGGACATCGCTACACAACTTTCCCACGGGAAAAACTGCCTATAGTGTTTGCTAAACGCTCCACTCCTCCCAGTGGACAACGTTGAGGACCGAAAACGCAGTGGTCAGCCAAGCAAAATTAGTGCAGCAGATGAAAGACACATCATGCTTACTTCGGAAAATGTACAGCAGTTCAGGAACATGGACTGGACAGATGCTGAAGCCTCGAAAACTATTCTACCGTACTTATGTTTCATGGCATCCTACCCTATATATATTTTACATTTGTTGTTTAAGAAATGGACAACATTGAGGCCTGAAAATGCAGTGGTCAGCCAAGGAAACTTAGTGCAGCAGATGAAAGACACGTCACGCTTACTTCGGAAAATGTACAGCAGTTCAGGAACATGGACTGGACAGATGCTGAAGCCTCGAAAACTATTCTACCGTACTTATGTTTCATGGAATCCTACCCTATATATATTTTACATTTGCTGTTTAAGAAATGGACAACATTGAGGCCTGAAAATGCAGTGGTCAGCCAAGGAAACTTAGTGCAGCAGATGAAAGACACGTCACGCTTACTTCGGAAAATGTACAGCAGTTCGATCAGCAAAGAACAGGCAGCAATCAGCGACTACCATATACTGTTTGAAGAAGTCTGGCCAGAAGTGGTCTTCATGAAGAATTGTAGTCAAATACATATACCTTTAGAGAAAAAATGGCAGGAGGTGCTCTGGACTGATGAGTCAAAATGTGAACTATTTGTCTGTAACAAGAGACGGTTTATTCTCTAAAGGGCCGGAGAGCGGTGTAATAATGAGCGACTGTAGGAACAGTGAAGCATGGAAGAGATTCCTCGCAAGTTTGGGGCTTAACTAATGGTTTAATGATGTCCTCAATTCTGGGAAATACAGGTATATACTGGAAAACCCTTTAAGACCATCACAATCCCTTTTATCTGAGTTTATGTATTTGTTCGATGGTGAGCTCTTACTCTTTATATACTTAAAAATGTTTAACTGAAAGTTAAAGCATTACTATAGAAAAATATTGATTGACAACCTATAATTGATAGTGAAAAACTTAAAAAGGCAAATTATTTCTCTTTTCCTGTAAAAAATTGAAAAAAATTATTTAAATGAAAATGACATTTTAAAAAAAAAATGACCATCACAATCATACTATGTTTCTTAGGGCTCTCGAATTTACTATTTTTCAATGCATAATATCAGTTGCCAAACAGGCAGTGTTATTTGGAATCTGGAAATTCAGATTTATTTTTTTTTCGGGGGGGGGGGGAGTGTGTAAAAGCTTTTTACATTACTATTCAAACAGCCGGAGAGACCTGAAGCCTCAGCCCAGTGCGCTAAACCTGCAATTATAATCTTGTCTTAATTAGGCTCAGGCGTCTCCCGGTAATTCCCACACTTCAACAGAGCCGGTTCCAACCAAACCCATTAACAAAAACAAACCCCTGTTAGTCATAAAGTGGGGACAGGGGTTTTATTGTTCGGTGTTTTACTACGTTCTGTTTATCAGTTACAGTAAGTGTCAAGCGCAGATGATTCCTGTGGGAATGAGGATTTATTTATGTTGGTAATTATGGTTTTTATAGCATAATCCTCCGAGTTCCCAGTGCATAATGCATTGATGAAAGGGCTATATGGAAATACATTAGCAGAAGTACTGCACATGGCACTTCTATGCACTCACTTACAGGGAATGTGTCACCTAAATATTTTCCTAATACCTAAAAACCAAATATTGGGGCAGATTGACTAGTCCTATCCTATATTTAGACCATTATCCTATAACGAAAAATTGTAATGGAAGTTAAAATGTAATTCTTTATGAAACACTACATGACACAAAATGTAAAAAATACAATAAATAAAAAGTGGGAAAGCGGAAAATGGAACCACAATACACACACACAGTGTGTAGCAAAAGGTAAGTGTAAAAATGAGCTAAGGGTAGGTAAAATGCAATAATACAGACACGACTGATGAAGCCGTCTAAAATAGAAACTCGACCATATATTGTATACCATATAAATACAGTAGATACACTGTATAAATATTAAATGAAATTGGAACTATATATTGTAGGTATATATGTGATTAATGTACCACTATAATTATAACTATGACATTAATAGAGGCGTAGCTAGGGGTTAAGCTCGGGGGAAGGATGACGTCGAAACATCGGAGTGGGCCCAAAGTAGGCCCCACAATTTATGAGCGCCCCCACAGTAGTCCCCAAACTGTATAATGGCCCTCACACTGTACAATGGCCCCCAGGATAGACCTCACAGTTTATGACAGCCCCACACAGTAATTCCTACACTGTATAAAGGCCTCAGTGTATGATGGCCATCACAGTAGCTCCCACACTGTATACAGGCGGCCCCCAAACTGAACGATGGCCATCACAATAGCTTTCAAACTGTATAATGGGCCCCTCGTTAGATACCACACTGTATAGTGGCCCCCCCGAATAAGACCCCACACTGCATAATGGCCCCCACATTAGCACCCACTCTGTATACGGACCGCGACAGTAGTCCCTACAATGTATGAAGCGATCACCCACACTGTATGAGGGTCCTCCATACTTTATGATGCCCCCACAGCCCCACCACACATTTTATATAAAATATATAACATGCTATAATCACCTAATCCAGGGTCCTAACGATGCAGCGTAATGATGTAATCGCGTCCGGATGCTGAAGTACTGTGTGCTTTCGACGGAGCATCACCTGGTATACTGTAGACCGCAGGCTTAAAGCGACCTGCGGTGTACAGAACAGAGAGCAGTAGTACAGGGAAATAATTCTACATGTCAATATAGTTAGCACTGACAGTTGCGCTGGGGGGCCCTCAGAGTTCAGGGCACCCTCTGCCCACCAGATACGCTATTGCATTAATATATGTCACCTGTCATAAGAAATTGCAGTCCCCATAGTAAGAGACCAATGCAAAAAGTACAATGATGGCAATTACCTCCTGCAGAGTATAGTGACAAACCCCGACGCACGTTTCAGTGTGTAGGCTTCTTCTGGGAGTGACCTAGTATTTATACAGTGAATCTATTTATATAATATTAAATATATGGTCACAATCTCTATTAAAAAAAAATTAAGCAGAACTAAAAGGTGGTAACTTGGTTTCAGGAAATTCTTGGCCAAATACCCCAGCAAAATTTAGAAAGAGCCAAAAAAAAACGAAGGAAAGCAAGATAAACAACTCAAAATCTGTACAACTCAGTACGTAAATGTACTTCCAAAGTAGCCCAACCTTTTAAAAGGGAACTTATCGGGCGAATCATGGAGGCAGCATGTATCACAACCTGGCTACGTGACAGCACAGAGGTATATTTTTCTCTGAAATGCTCCAAAATTAATTTCAGAAAAAAATACACTTTGAAGATCTGTCTCTGCTGCTGCAGCTGGTTGATAGGTTTCTCCTTTGCATGTATATAGGGAGAGATTAGGGACATACCAGTCAATCAGCTGCTGTAGTGCTGTGGAGACCCAGCCGAGACTTCAAAGCATATTCAGGAGTTTCAGAGAAAAATATAAATGGCTGCAATTGTGCATCCAATATGACCGTCATGCTGCATGAGTCATGGGACAGGTTCCCTTTAAGTAGATTGTGGAATGTTGTGAGCAGTCGTTTACCCTTCTCTACTTTTTTTTTAGCTTTCTGCATCTCCACCAACATTTTACCGGCTTGGCAAGCAAAATTAAAATCTTGTGCCAATATTCTTCATATGACAGAAGCCCTACTAATATGAGAAGCATAAAAAGGCCACAAGTGAAAGGTGAAATTCTGCTTAAGTCCAGATAAGTTCTGTGCACACAATATGTAAACTATGGGAATTTGGAAGTCTTTCAAGGAACATTATTACATACACACCCTGAGATCCTTCAGGGCTTATTCAGATGTCACTATTTTCAACATATGATAGAAACGGACCAGTTACTCTGATCAGACCTTGATCAGGAGGTCGTCCAAGCATCATCACTTTTTCTCATTTGTAGAGCGGAAAAAAAAAGAAGTTTCTCCACCTTCTCCTTTCTGACAGTCCATAAAAATGGGACCGCACTCAGATGTCATCCAAGTGTGATCCGTTTTTTTTTTCCCACAGACATGAATTGGGGTTTTTTTGCAAACCACAAATTGAGTCTCAACATTTTCAAATTTATGTGCAACCGCAAATTTTAGGAAATTTGACACAATTGCGATCCTCCATGAATCAATTGCCTTGTCTCTAATCCTAACCCTAGAAAAACCTGCAATTCGTTCTAATCCATTGCTGCACCCTATGTAACTCTTCACCGAGCATCCTCACATCTACAGCGTTTTTTTTGGAAATGAGGAAATGATTGAGCCCTACACTCAATACAGAAACTGAAGAGACGGAAATAAAGCAACATGAACATTGACACAGCATGGTACCATGAGGAATGGGAGTGTAAACCTAAAGGGTGTACAGGTTTCATATGCACTAAGGCCCCTGATGCCAGAGGGAAGGCAATAGTCTGTCAGTCAAAAAATATTATTCATGGCACATTAAACATGTTTCTTTTTCTATGTAATCTGAGAATACCATGATGTAGGGGCTGAGACCCTGATTCCAGCGATGTGTCACTTACTAGGCTGTGTGTTGCTGTTTCAATTCAATCAGTGTTTGAGCAGGGGGTTGGACCAGATGGCCCAGGAGGTCCCTTCCAACTCTACGATTCTATGATTCTATGAGTGTTTTATCAAAAGGAGATTATCACTGCAGGACCACTGCCATCATGCCTCCTGGTCCATCCTGGCTCTCACCAGTGATTAGCAGCTTTTTCTCACTATACAATGTACACAGAAAGCTGTGGTGTGGACGAGGGTATACAGAGCTCAATATCTCAGCTCCGGTAGATCTACAGCAAAGAAAACTGTGATTCTATCACAAGTGCTTCCCCCAGTAAACTACTAAGTGATACATTGCTGGAATTAGGGTCTCTTTCCCTACTTCATACTGCTGTCAGATTAGATAGTAAAAGCCTGCTGATGGATTCCCTTTAAAATGCTTGGCTACTACCAGACAACCTTGTTAGCAAGTGAATTGCCCATCATAAAATGAAAACATGCAGGGGTTGGACAAAATAATGGAAACACCTAATGTTTTGGCATCATAATCTTCGAACATGTTATATACATGCAAACAGTGACATATGGTAATGTTTTGCAGTTGATTATTTGTGTTATGTGATATATGTGTATGTAAATTAACTGTTCGTTTTCCAGAATTGTAAGAACATTGATGAGAACCTGATACCAATGGCAGACCTCTCGGATTTTCAAAGAGGCCAAATTGTTGGTGCTCGTACGGCAGGCGCCAGTGTAACAGAAAGTGCCTGAATGCTTGGCGTGTCAAGAGGTACTGTCTCCAAAGTAATGACTGCGTTTGAAAGAGAAGGAAAAACGTCCGCAGCAAAGCACAGGTCCGGCCGAAAGTCGAAGTTGACTGAGAGAAACCGTCGGACTCTAAAGCAAATTGTGAGAGAGGATCGCAATACCACGGCTCCGAAAATCACTGCTGAGCTCAATGAACACCTACAGAACCCAGTTTCCACAAAAACTGTTAGTCGGGAGCTGCACATATCTGGATTCCACAGAAGAGCTGCAATTAGAAAACCGCTGATGTCAATGACAAATGTTTCCAAGCGTTTAGAGTGGTGCAGAAACCTCCAGAATTGGTCCCTCGAGCAGTGGAAACATGTGATATTCTCAGACGAATCATCGTTTACCCTATTTCCGACCTCCGGCCGTTTGGAGACAGCCGAAAGAACCATTCCATCCAGACTGCCTTCTCCCAACCGTAAAACATGGCGGAGGTTCTGTGATGATCTGGGGTGCTATTTCGTGGAGATCCGCCGGGCCAATGATATCCCTTCATGGAAGAATTAACAGCCACGATTATTTAGGCATTTTGGGCGACCAAGTGCATCCTATGGTTCAAGCGCTGTTCCCGGAGGGGAACGCCATCTTTCAGGATGATAATGCACCAATTCAGCTAGAATTGTTAAAGCATGGCACGAGGAACATTGTAATGAAGTTGAGCATCTCATCTGGCCCCCACAATCCCCAGACCTCAACATTATTGAGCATTTATGGTCGATTTTAGAGATTCAAGTTAGACGTCGATTTCCGACGCCATCGTCGCTCAAAGAACTGGAGGGTGTTTTACCTGAAGAATGGGCTGCAATTCGTTTGGAAACAATTCACACCTTGTATGAATCCATACCTCGGAGAATTGAGGCTGTAATCGCTGCAAAAGGTGGACCTACACCATATTAAACTAACTTTTGATGATGTTTCCAGGTGTTTCCATTATTTTGTCCAACCCCTGGTATATAGTTACCTCCTGGACCAGTGCTGTTACTCTGATGACATGGTTATGTCACATGACCATTACAGCCAATTAGTGGCCACTAGAGATGAGCGACTTTGCCTTTTTTAGGGTCGAGTCGGGTTTCATGAAACCCGACTTTCTCAAAAGTCGAGTCGAACGAAATCGGCCGACTATCGGGAAAAGTCGAAGGTCCGACTGAAAAACGAAACCCAATGCAAGTCAATGAGGAAGCAGAGTCGGCAGGGAGTGGAGGACAGTAAACACACCTACATGCCGGTCCGCTTTTTTAAAGTGCGCGAAAACTCTCTCTCTCCCCGGACGCTGCACATGTCATCTTGTTGCCCACAGTGTACGTCCTTGCTCAGTGGATGAAAAAAGTCACATGCAAGCATTCTGGGAAATCCGACTTTGGCGCACGTTTTGCCGATCGCGTGGCCGACTTCACGCTGTGGTCGGTTTTCGGTCAGCGAAACCCGACTTTGCCATAAGTCGACGACTTATGAATCTGGCCGACCTGTTTCGCTCAACTCTAGTGGCCACTGATCGGCTGCAGCCCTTATTATGCCATCAGCATGGATTTCCATTTTGATGACAGGCTACAGCCAATCAGTGGCATCTGATTGGCTATAACAATTACATAACAATGACAAGAGACCCAGCCCAGGAGAATTTTTTTTTCTTAATTTTATGATGGGCAATTCAGTTGTTATAAAGGAGTTGCTCAGTAGTGGACAAGCCCCTTAAGCCAGAAAAATCTCTCCAAAGTCCCAGCCACTCTGCAACCATTCATTGGCCACGCCGAGGCTTGTGTCCAGACCCCCCACAAAACGGGATTCGGTCATATGCACCAACGGAGCCATATACTATAATGGGGCCTACAGAGCGAATGTGCGTTCTGTTGTGCATCATTTTTGGGAGTGTATGTCCAGCGTCTGTAGATCTTTATCTCCCTGTTCCTGCTTTCATGTCTATCACATTGCCTACAGACAAACCAGAGAGGAGATTAGGGATTTCAGTCCAGGGCAGTCAAGTGTGGCGCCCCTGAGGATTCAGTTGCCACAGAGGTACTGCACCTCCTCCTGAGGTGTGGTACCCCACCATCCAGGTGAGTTGGAGGCTCCTAACCACGCTCCAACACTCGCATCCCACATAACATGGTATTTCAGCAAAGCCACATTGCGGCTCCCTGCTTGGAGTGTAGCAGAGCACCTTTGGTGGCTCCCTGCTTGGAACATGAAACGTGCTGGGAGGCGGGTGGAGTTTAGAATACATAAAGAGCGGGAAGGTTTAGGCAGTCAGTCAGTGAGTGAGAGAGGAGTGAGGATCCCTGGAAGAGGGATGGAGGAAGGAGTGCTGCAGCTGCCTCAGTGATCTGAGCAAGCTGGCACAGGAAAGAAAAGAAGGAGAAAGACATTGGACTGAAACCTGATCTTCTATGCGAGAGAGGGATTAGCACGGAACGAAGGAGTAAAAGGGAACAGAGAGGACGTGGGTTAGAGGAGAACCCTGCCTAGAAGTTCTAAGCGCAAGGCCGGGGCCCGGTCCCCAAGGTTGTATGGATACTAATGGTCCTGCAGCAGACACCGGTGGAGTAGTGGGCTGTAAATGCACTACTCACATCTAAGACTTGGGGGCACAACAGCAACGTGAATAGTGAGCCGGGACTCAGGAGAGAGGAGTCCCCGAAGCAGGCTACAGCTGTCTGCAGTACAAGTAGAGTTCTTGGGAACATCTGTCAGGAGGCACTGCAGTGTAACTCAGTACTGGAAGTACTTCACACTTAAAGGCGCTATAAGAGGAGACGTTCAGAAAGGCACATGTTGGCGGAGTGTTGGAAGGGAGCATTCCATCTGATCTGGAGGTTGACTGAGTCCCTGGCCCGGAGGACACAGCACGGAGGCAGGCATCTGTGTGTGCTACAGACTGTGAGTAAAGCTTTGGAACTGCACGCCCTGGTGTCCTCCAATTATTCCTGCGCCAACACACCCTGTACCACTACATCTGGGTATCAGCTTCTACACCGCCTGCACCTCTCCTCTGCACCCTACATCTACACTGCCCTGGGGCTACAGCTCCACCTGTTGGGAACTTCACCATCTTGGCTGCAACACACCATCAGCCCTAGAGGATCTGCATGCAGCGTCGGCCCAACATCCCACTTGCCGAACACCACAGGTGGCATCACGAACTATTCCATTAACTACAAACCACCTTTCAACTTCCCCTATTACTAGGGCGCCCAGGGCCACGGACAGGGTCACCGCTGCTGTGACACATCCCCCTGACACTGGCCCGGTACCGAGTACCCCACGGCCCTGGGAGGGCGACCTACAAGTAATTAGACAATGACAAGAGCAATGAATGCTGAAAAATGAGAGAAAGGAAGTTCATGCACCCATAGTGCTGGCAGAATGCCGATTTAAAGGAACGGCCACCTTTAAAAAGAGCTGATGACAATTTACAAAGTATGAGAATTTATATAGCTCCTTTATATATTACACTGGTATATGTTTTGTTTTGTGTGAAAGGACAGATATGGTTTAACATATTTTTACGATAGGTTCAAACATGTAGCTTTCATTTCATTCATCTTGTGACTTTTAAATAGCAAGTGACTGAATCTAGTTTTACAAGAATTGGGAGGAAACTATGGTGTAATCAGCTTAATAAGGGTCAAGTCAATCACACCGAGACTCTTATCTGCTGTACCCAGAGAACAGGCATAGGAGATAGAATAATGACATCATTGCTCGTGTGGTGCCGCACACCTTGGGTGAAATTGAGGATTGATCACTAACTTCTAGAATTACAATATTGTGCAACGCACTTGGACATGATTGTTCTTGTTGTTCTCTTTTTGCCTTTTTGTATATAACAATATTAACTGTGACTCATTGAGGGTTACAAAAGATTACGCAAATGAACAGAAGAAAAAGAAGAACTTTTTGTCCCTATTTAATCCTAGAGACTATACATATGTAAAAATATAAAGCACTGTATGTGGGCACTAAGACTTTGATTATATAATCCCTGTTTCCTATCCATGCGCATTGTTAATTTCGAAGTGTCGGCATTACAGTGTGTGGAGAATTAGTCACGATGGATGTAGAGGAGTATAGCAGCATCCAAATTCTAGCCAAAAAAATGCAGTAAATAGGATCATTACCAAAGTTGGGCATGAATCAACAGTATACATAAATATAAGAAATTTTGTAATAAACTATAACAGTGAAATATACTTTTTTCTCCACTTATGAGCCATTTCTCCCCTCCCACCCGCCTCCTAAACTCAACATTCCCTCAGAAAGATGACTGAACGCCATCCTGCCTAGAAAAAGATGACCTGATAGCTCACCGAGGGATCACGTGACAGCTGGCTATAGATATGGGAAGGGGAAGGTGGATGGAGGGCGAGAGAGAAAGAAGTGAGAAGCAGAAAGATAGTCCTGTCACTTTCTAGTAAGTGTTTATCTACTTTAGTGCTGGATTCATAGCTACACTGTTCAGTACTGCTGTGTAATGTCCTCCATGCTTCTGCTACTTCTGAACATGTACAACATAAAAAAGGTGACCAGGAATTCCTCATGTCTGTGAATCCTGTGTATGGGAGACAACACAGAAATTAGTCTCCACCATTACTCATGTCAACTGAAAATTAGGGATGGAACCTGCGGTGGGAAAAGACGGTGAATAATGCCGAAGACAATTCATATATTGGCCAGAAACATGGCTGTAATTACAATGGGTGAAGGAGTTGTAGTCATTCCCAGACCCTGAAGACTAGAGGTGTTCAAAAGGTCCTTTTGGCTCATATGGGAAGATCTGTAGATCTGAAGATCTCTTGGAGATTTTGCATTAGGACCCATAAGCTTCAAGTTTACGTCACTGGCCAAAGGTAGGTGATTCTTCAGTAAATGAAGAATAACACTGAGACGATAAAAAAAAATGAACAGTATTATGTTCTAAAATGATTCCTACTTTCTGCTGTGGCCTCTTGTAGTCCACTTTATTACATATTATTCCTTTATGGCTAAGCAGACAGTGTTTTTGATCAGTCTGATTTGAGCTCTTGCTTTCAGAACACAAAAGAGTGTATGTTATGAAGATTGTATAGTTAAAGAGGGATATTCGGGACTTTATGAAAAAATGTTCCTAAGCACTAACAGGCAGGTAGTGGCTACTTACCTGCCTGTCGTGCCTAGAGCCCCTCTTTGCTGGAACAGAGGGTTCAGAGACAGCTCCTGCCGGCGATTCAGCTGCCTCTGCTGATGTCATGTCAACAGGCCTCTCTATTCTTTGTAGGAAAATTTTGCAGGAAAACTTGCAAAATTATCAGTGTATCAAGTACTTATTTTCCCCACTGATACATGAGCTCAAACCTTTTCTCCGAAACGTGACTGTCTTTGGATTGCTTTTCTAATAAATCTGATATCATTTTTTGGCAACTCAATAGAGTGCCGGATTTTTTCTTCACTAACATACTATAATTATTATTTATTATGCTCTGCTCATATAGCGCCATCATATTCCACAGTGCTTTTCATACATTATCATTGCTGTCCCTATTGGGGCTTATCTAAATTCCCAACTAGTATTGTTTTGGCACATGGGAGGAAATCAGCGAACCCAGAGGAAACCTATGCAAACTCCTTGCAGATGTCCTTGGTGGGATGGAATCCAGGTCCCCAGCGCTGCAAAGCAACAGTGCTAACCACTGAGCCACCGTGTTGCCCATAATAGGTAGGCATTAGAGAAGCTTGAAAATATTAATGCATGCAAAAAATACAGATCCACATTGATGGCAAAAACAGACATGGACCAAAAACTGGATGAAAATTGGACAAAAACCACTGATTACAATTGATCAATTTTCCTTTTGGTAAAACAATGACCCTTGAATGAGTCCATGCTACTAAACGAGGAGAGGGGAATTGGCCCAAGGTGAATGTAACGTATAGAAAAGTGTTAATTCAGCGCACCACTTAGAGATAAGTATACCAGGAAACTTATAGGGTAGACAGTCTGTGGATTTGGCGTGGAGCACGGAATATGCACTGGTCTGACTTCGAGGTCAAATAGCTTTTAATTATCCAAAAAGGGTATGTTCTCCAGCACCAAACGAAACTTAGGCTTTGACCATATAGGATGAAAAAAATTGACAGAATGTGCATATATTAAAAAAAAAAGAACCAAAGCTTACACGTTTTGGGTAGAAAAATTATTAAGGATATTTCTACCTGAAACGCATAAGCCTTAAGGAGTTTTTTTTTTAATGTGTGCATTCTGTCATTTTATTTATACTATATGATTAAAGTCTAAGTTTTAACTACTTTCTATTTGTCCTGGAGAACATCCCCTTTTAGAATCTTGAGAGTTAATATAAAGGATATAGAAGAAAAAAATAAATACGATAGCCTTCTGTCATAGAAGGCAAAACCTTGTACCATAATGGGAGGTCCTGCTTGATCTTTGCTTTTTGGGACACTCACTTTCCTATAACCTATACCCCAAGCTTTTTAAATAAATGTTGAAATCAACTTGACAGCTTTAAAGAGCAGGTCAGACATGATAAACTAGCCAATATTTATATAGAATTGGAGAATAGGGAATTTTAAGGATATGCAAATCAAAACACACACACACACACATATATATATATATATATGTATACACTGTATATATATTGTGTATATATATTGAAGAGCCCGGCGTTGCCTGGGCATAGTAACCAACTGTGGTTAGTTATAACAATTTATAATGATTATATTGCACATAAAAGCATTTCACATCATATATTCAACACTACAGATTTGCAACACAAATTAACTAAACGATTACCCAAGTATTGAAAGCATTTTATTTTCAACTCATTCAAGATTTTTGGTTTTTCCTTTCGGTGCAAAGACAAACAGATTTTTGACAGTTCTATCTTTTGAACAGACCACGTAAAGATGACCATGAGAAAAGCATGGAGATTGCAAATCGATCCCTACTACTTTCAAGGACTGTCCCTGAGCATTGTTAATGGACATTGCAAATAGCAGTTGAACTGGAAACTGGAGGCGTTTAAAATCAAAAAACAAATCAGATGGAATGAGTGGAATTCTTGGAATGAAAATGTCCTCTCCTTTGGCACATCCTGTTTCTGAGCTGTGTATCTAACCCTATCCTGTGTGATAATGTCTGCTGAGCTGTGTACCTAATCCTCTCCTGTGTGATACAGTCTGCTGAGCTGTGTATCTAATCCTATCGTGTGTTACTGACTGCTCAGCCGTGTATCTAATCCTATCCTGTGTGATACTGACTGCTGAGCAGTGTATCTAATCCTATCCTTTGTGATACTGTCTGCTGAGCCGTGTATCTAACCCTATCCTGTGTGATACTGACTGCTGAGCCGTGTACCTAATCCTATCCTGTGTGATACTGACTGCTGAGCCGTGTATATAATCCTATCCTGTGTGATACTGACTGTAGAGCCATGTATCTAATCCTATTCTGTGTGATACTGTCTGCTGAGCCGTGTATCTAATACTACTCTGTGTGATACTGTGTGCTGAGCCGTGTATCTAATCCTATCCTGTGTGATACTGACTGCTGAGCTGTGTATCTAATCCTATCCTGTGTGATACTGACTGCTGAGCCATGTGTCTAATCCTCTCCTGTGTGATACTGACTGCTGAGCTGTGTATATAATCCTATCCTGTGTGATACTGACTGCTGAGCCGTGTATCTAATCCTATCCTGTGTGATACTGACTGCTGAGCCGTGTATCTAACCCTATCCTGTGTGATACTGACTGCTGAGAGGTGTACTTAATCCTATCCTGTGTGATACTGACTGCTGAGCCGTGTATCTAACCCTATCCTGTGTGATACTGACTGCTGAGAGGTGTACTTAATCCTATCCTGTGTGATACTGACTGCTGAGCCGTGTATCTAATCCTATCCTGTGTGATACTGACTGCAGAGCCGTGTATCTAACCCTATTCTGTGTGATACTGTCTGCTGAGCCATGTATCTAATACTACTCTGTGTGATACTGTGTGCTGAGCTGTGTATCTAATCCTATTTTGTGTGATACTGTGTGCTGAGCAGTGTATCTAATCCTATCCTGTGTGATACTGACTGCTGAGCTGTGTATCTAATCCTATCCTGTGTGATATTGTCTGCTGAGCCGTGTATCTATTCCTATCCTGTGTGATACTGACTGCTGAGCTGTGTATCTAATCCTATCCTGTGTGATATTGTCTGCTGAGCCGTGTATCTATTCCTATCCTGTGTGATACTGACTGCTGAGCTGTGTATCTAATCCTATCCTGTGTGATACTGACTTCTGAGCTGTGTATCTAATCCTCTCCTGTGTGATACTGACTGCTGAGCCGTGTATATAATCCTATCCTGTGTGATACTGGGCTCCCCCTGCAGTCTGTGTCAGAGCGTGGTCTGTGTTGGCACGGTAATAAATTGTGTTATTTCCAGCTTTACAGAAGGACGATAACACCATAGAAATGATATGAATAATAGGCCAAATTGTTCGGTGAATTGGAACGCGCAGGGTTAAAATTTCACCTCACAACATAGCCTATGACGCTCTCGGGGTCCAGATATTTGACTGTGCAAAATTTTGTGGCTGTAGTTGCGACGGTGCAGATGCCAATCCCGGACATACACACATACAAACATACACACACACACACACATTCAGGTTTATATATATATATCAGATGATCTAAATTCTATCATTCACATTCAAAACAACTAAGGAAAACTTGCCAAGAACAGTATTTGTTTATGGCTTCCTTTACTATGTGAAACAACAGTAGACTATTTGGCTGGTAATTGAATGTCATGTGTTTGGTGTGGACAGATTAGATCAAAAACTATGCCAGCTTAGAATACCATTGATGTGAATACACCAGCCACCCCATGGCAAAAAATAAAAAATGCACATGTACCACCTTCAACTGTACATTTCATGAGCTAAATATATATTCTAGGGAATCAATGATGTCTGAGCCCAGATACTGTGAATGTACAGTATGAATAAAGGGTCCTGAGATTTGATTACACAGTAAGGCCGAGATTCATAAAGACCAGCCTTTTTCACGTCTCAATTTTTTTAGGTGAAACTGACATCCAGAGAAAGTTAGAACTACTGCTGCTCTTTGACAGTCCAGATGGCAGTTTCATCTCAAGAAATTGAGAGTGAAGTGGTCCCTCAGTGGCCACTGACTGGCTGCAGGGCTCACCTAACACAAAAATGTCACGTGATCCCCGGGACACCCAGCACCTAAAATTCCAAAACAGCCCCAGAGGTAAGTGCAGGCTATTTTCATTTTATATGGAGGAACATAGCAATTGGGAAGGGGTTGTCTAAGTAGTGGACAACCCCTCTAACATAAAATTATTATTCGTATTTAGCGGACTTCGACTTGAACTCGAGCCATGGTGACTTCTTCCTATTCGCCTTGTTCTTTCTATTCATTCGACCACGATGTCCTTCTCCATTGATTTCTCACGAACATAATAAACTAGGAAAAAAATTACGCCAATATGCATACTACAGTTAAAAGTGCAAGTGGTTTGCTTCTATGCTCTCTTACATCACAATAAACATAGCAAAGAAAACATGAAAGGTTCCTGACCACAGCTCTAGAAGATTCACTTAAGCTAGAAGTCCAGTTATTACAACAAGAGCACAGATACCAGTCTTTCTGCAACACAGCTCTCTGAAGACAGTCTTAGACTTAAAAAGAGTCAGTCAACATAAAATGGCTGCTCAAACCAAGCACAGATACTCAGTGCACCGGTGCCTGTGCCCGTCCACACTTTTGCCACTTGATGCTGCACCTTTGTTGCTGGTAAGGCTTGACAGCATCAGTCCTGTTTTATTTCTTGAAGTTTTGGTGCCGTTAGACCAGGAATCTATGGGGTTTATTACCTGGGTGGGGCTGCCTGCTATTTAATCCCCTGGGTCTCTGACTTGCACTTCCAGTCAATTAGTTTTGCTACCTGACTTGTGCTCCTGTTCTTGCTTGTGTTGTTTTCCTGATTCCTCCTGTTTTCTGACCCCAGCATGTATTTTGACCATCCTCTTGTTTAACGATTCAGTTCCTGACGTGACCTCTTGGTATTGACACTGCTTGTTGACTCTTCCTGCCTCTGGTTAGTTCTTCCTGACAGTAGTCCTTTTGTGGAAGCAATCTAGTTGACCCTGTTTTAAGACTATATTTTTGTATAGGGTTGAACGGTAGTAAAGGTCAAGGTTCCTCTGGAATCTTCTAAATGAAGTGGCTTGTGCCAAGTTTGTCCAAGGGAGCCTTTTTGAGCCCACAACCTCTGACAGCCGCTCAATGCACCCTTTGTTTGACTAAACTGTTCGATACACCTTCTTTCCTTTTATTTTCCCTTTTTCTCTATCCCCTCTTCCTAAATTGACAACTCTGGCATTACAGGAGCCAGAGGAGGGTAAAGATAGTTGGAAAACAAGAAAGGAGAAAGGTGCACTGGAGTGTTTGGCCATGCCAAGGGTACACTTAGCGCCTGTGCTTGGTTTCAATAGTCCTTTAGTGCTGACAAACTCCCTTTAAAGATGATGCATATTTCATGAATTTAGGTTTTCCACCACAGATTTTCTGCAGATGAGCCGACACTACAGCAGATGTGTGCTAGGATTAACCCCACTGTTATTCAATGGCTAATCCTTGCCATTTCCGTGCAGCATCCAAGGAAATAGGTATCATGCTACTTATTTCTGAGGCTAATTTTTGACAGATTGTCACTGTATTTGGTGTGGACTTTCTTGCAGAATCCATGAATACATGTGTTTCAAATCCGATGTGTATAAATGGACCTTAGGGAAATAATGTAGATAGGATAAACCTACAAAAATGTAAAATGATTGCAAAGTGTATACTAAGGATACAATTTTTACAACTGATTTTTGGTTGTAAATGGTCATTGCCTTAAAGGATTCACTAGCAATATCCATAGATTATGTAAAATAGGCTCCCAGTCATGCTGTGGACCATAGGAGAATCCTCAGTTGTCCCTTTATTACAGAACCCGAACATTCGCTCCAGGGAATAAAAATATGGGCAGGTATAACAAGACAAATGTGATTGTGAAAATGCAACAACTTTTCCTGGAAGTCACACATGAAAAAGAAGTTACCAAAAGCAAAAAAGAGAAAAAAAATAGACTTGCAGCCATTTGTAACCCTGGACTAAAAATAAGAAAAATTACACATCTAAAAATACTTAAGGAAAAAAAAAAGAAAATGGACATTACAAATCTTCCATTGTAAAATAACGCTGGTTCTAAGTAATAGATATCAGTATCGGACTGGGAAGCCAAAGACCCACCAGCAAGATTGACTCTAGAGGGCCACTCTTCAGTTACATGCAAATATTACATTATCCTCATTCTCAAATGTACCTATGCTTCTGTATAATAATAAACTGGGAAGTTTGTTAAATGCAACATGAAATGCCTCCTGTGTCTGTAAATCTATTGTGCCAGCTACTGCTCATTCACAGGGTTGGGGACTCACTCCTCCAGAGGAGCCCACCAGGGGATTCACCTGTTCTCCTGTGGGCCAGTCTGAGCCTGATAGAAATTAGGGCATGCTTCCATGGGCCGCATTACATCCGGATTTGCTGCGGATTGAACGCTGCATACAGTTGCAGCGTTTAATCTGCAGCGTCCAGATGTTACAGCATAGTGGAGGGGATTTTATAAAATCCCGTCTCCACTATGCGTCCTAATACGCGGGTGACACACCCACAAAACCGGACATGCGGCGCGTCTTTTTAGAACGCAGCATGTCTGTTTACCTTGCGAAGATGCTCAGTCTCTACAAGGTAAATAACCCGGTCTATGGATGCAATGCGGTGATACCGCATGTGTTCAATGAGCATATCCGGAATCACCGCGTGTACAGAAGGGGGCGGGGCTTTGGGTGGACCGGGCTTTCCCCTCCGTCCAAAGCGCAGGCAATGCGCTTAGTGGAAACATACCCTTATATAGTAGTGAGACAGAAGAAATTACAGAGATTTCTGATTTTCAAAGAAGAAAGACCTGTGAATGTTTTAATCTATTACTGTCTTCCTTATAAAGTAAAAGACTGAAAATCAAATTATTAGGTTTCCAAATAATAAAAAAGTGTAATCAGTAGACAGTAGCAGGGTTTATTTATTTGCACGCAAAAGTTTTATGGCTCCATACAATTTCCAAGTGGTTCACACAGAAAGAGGAACCTTAGAAAAGTTTTCAAAACATACTATCCAAAACGCTCTGCCGAAAAAAGTCTTCGAGCTTTATGTCACTATGTGCAAAAAGAAAATAATTCACATAACAAAAAAATATGCTTGCAAAGAGAAAATCCTTAGCTCGGTGCTTTGTGTTTGCCTTGTTTTCCAGTGCTCTGTTTATGATCTTTTACTGCCCGATCTTGGAGATTGGCTTTGACCATCCATTTGCCTAGCCTCTTTGTCTTAATGCGTTACCTTCCTGGAGTTCTGACACCAGATTGTGACTTTATTACACCTTTGTCTTATCCCTATTTTTAAGTTGAGCTCTCTTGGTATTTGACCCCAGACTTTTTGACTACTCTGTTTCAAGGCTTGTCTTGGGTAGTGATTGAGAGTCACATTTGTGACTCAGCGTCACACCAAGTGTGGTGAAATGGTGAAAATAAAATGCAATTCCGCCATTGTATTTTTGGGTTATGTTTTTACAGAGTTCTTACATAGTTCATTGATTCTTCAGTTATTCCAATACCAAACTTGTGAAGTTTTTTTTATTTATTTAGTGGTTAAAATTGAGAATAGTGTAAGAGAAAAAATTTAAGTTTGGGTCACCATTTTCTGAGATACGTTAACTTTTTTAACATGCAGTGAACATGTATGAGACCTTATTTTCTGAAATGCGAGCTGGTATTTTTATTGATACTATTTATGAGTACATATAACATTTTGAGTGCTTTTTTCCATTTCAGATTAGGTGCAGAAACTGAAAAACAGCAATTCTGGTATTATGATTTTTTTTTCTCTTTACAGCATTTACAAATTAAGTAATTTAAAGGTATGTGCACACAATATCTTTTAGATGCTGGCGTACTTACCAGGTTTTACAAGAAAAAGATACTTCAGGACACTCTACCATCTTTAGTCATTGAGCATCTTTTTTAGGTGTCTCTTTGGTCGGTTTTTGAGCACTTTTGGCGCAGTTTTCACCGGCTGCACTTTTTAATACTTTTTTATATAAAGTAGTCAGCTGCCTGAAAAATTGTCAGATCACTTCTTTTAACTGCTTCACGTCCTTGGAGACTTGATGTGGTTGAAAAAAACTCATAAGACTGACAGCAAGTCATTGATATGTTGCAATGCATATATTTATTCTTTTTAGCATTTATTAAACACTTTTACAGGTGGGTAACGGAGCGTACCCTGGCTGAAATGTAAAGCAGGTAATCAGATGCAGGGACACAGATACGCAGAGCAAGACTGGGATCATACATGCGAGAAATACGTCCGAGTCTCGCATGTTAATACCCGACACTGCTGCCCACACTCGGAAGCGGAGCCCTCGGCCGCATAGCAATACATGCAGCTGAACGCTCTGCTCCTGAGTGCCAGAGGCAGTGCTGGGTATTAACATGCAAGACTCGGCCATATTTCTCGCATGTGTGATCCCGGCCTAACATTGGTTTAATTTAACAATTACAGGTAGAAGTGTTGTGAGTTCATTCTCTGGCTCACCAGTTGTGAGTTCTCGTTCCAGACTCCCTCTGGTGGTAACAGGAGGTAGTGAGGCTGATTTGATCAGTGGAGATCTGCCACCTGAGAATGAGGATGACGATTGGACCTCAGGAGTCTCAGATTGGATTTAAGACAGCCGACACCCTATTCAGTTGCTGTGATTCCTTCTGGCTTGTCAGCTCTTGGTTTTCAGCTCTGTTCCAGTCATCTAAAGCTAAGTTTTTCTGCTAATGTTCACACTTGATTTTGTTGGTCTATTCAGTTTTTTGGTGTGGTCAGCCAGCCCCGGCTGGGGGCTGTGCTGAATTTCCACTCTTATTTATCAGTATTTTGCCAATTTGCTTTTTGTCCCTTACTAGTTTGGTCTCTTTTTGCTCTGTCTCAGAATATTTCAGAGTGCTGATATAGTGGGATAAGTCTAGTGACTTCAGGGTTAATTTTGCTATCAGAAGTGTTGGACATTATTTTTGTAGGGTTGCAGACAGTGTCTTTCCTTTCCTCTCTAGTTAGTTCGGGCCCCATCGTTTGCTCAGCCTATTTTCCTGCCTGGGTTTGTGCCTTCATCTTGTTTCACCGTCAATACATGTGTGGGGGCTATCTGTTCCTTTGGGATCTGCTCTGGGGCAGTTAGTTTTCCACTTTTCATGCTTCAGGCTTATTTAGTCCTCCGGCTGTGACGAAGCGTCTAGGAACATCGTAGATATGCTCCGCGGCTGCTGCAAGTTGTGTGGTAGAATCAGGGATGGAGTCAGTCTTTCAATTATATTTTTTTCTTGGTAAGTTCCACTCCTGGCTTTGGCATACAAACACTGATGCAAAATACTGACCAAATACTGACGTGTGAATGAGCCTTAACACAGCTGGGACCTGCTGTGTATGGTGCGAACTCGACACCTGAGCCTGCTGAATACAACCACAACTGAAATAGAATGCTGGGAAAGGTTTATAGGGGTTACCCAGCCCTCAAAATAGTTTTTAAAAACAAACAGAATGCGGTAAAATAATTTAAAAAAAAAAGAGTCACCCTAATAATTCTGTTCTGCACCACACGCCTAATAATGCTTATCAAGTCCCTGGTCAGTTTCTGCACTTCTTAGTCGGTCTGAACGGCATGTAGTGCTGCAATCAATCACTAGGCGGAGTGGTAACGTGTTAGCCCAGTGATTGGTTGCAACAGACACATGCATTTTCAGACTGAAAGCGATTGGATAAGTATCATTTATTTTATAATTTTACAACATCCTCAGCATTTTCCACAAAAAAAAAAAAAAAACAATCAGGGCTTGGTCAGATAGAAATATTATACGGTCAAACATTTGGAAATGCTGCATAATATCACAGTTTGAGTTGAGGGCTCGTAAGTTCAACATCCAGAAACAGCGCACTATTGTTTTCCTTTCACATTTTGATACGTGAGTCATGAAGATTTCAATAAACATAATGACATAATAGCTCGCCTTACTCTTTCATGATTCTGCCCCAAAGAACCTTTTCATGAAATACAATGCTGAAATGGATTGTTAACAGCAGTGACAAGCATGAAAACAAATGAATGACTCAGCCCTGGGTATCTTCACAGCTTTTCCAAAGCCCTGTCATGTGAAACGGCACAAAGCGATTGGTCAGAGACTTTAATGAATCGCATCATTCTAGAAATAAGTCCCGAGCTAGAACAAAACTTTACATTCACAATCACGTATCATATATATTGTATATTATGTTTCAAACATACAGTGTTTAAAGTATTTTTTTATATATTACTTTTGTTTTATCCTCACTTATTGGATCCATTCGACGGAAGCGCCCTTTATCTGGTTTGTTTCACTACAAGGCATCACTCAGGGAATGTCAACTCATTAAATGATCTTAACCACCTTCCCTCCGCAGCCAAATTTTATTTTTACATCTTTATTTTTTCCTCCTCTTCTTCCAAGAGCCATAACTTTTTTTTTTTCTTTCCGTCCACATAGCCTGGCTTTTTGCAGGATGAGATGATGCAGATAGCTGATGCACCGCTATGTATAGCAGAAGCGATCGGATGATCGCAGCTTCAAGTCCCCTAAGGAGATCATTAAATATAGTGAAAAAAAAGTTTAAAAAAAAGTTTTTAGAAATATGAAAAAAGTAAACACAAAAGTTCAAATCACCACCCTTTTTGCTCATTAAAGAAAAAATAAAATAAAGAAATAAAAAATTCACATATTTTGTATTTTTGTGGTCGTAAATGTCCGATCTAGCAAAGTATAAAGTAAATTAATCCTATTGGTAAATGGTGTAAAGAGGAGGAAAAAAGTCAAAACGACAAAATTACCTTTTTGGGGCCCCTGCAACATTGTAATGAAAAATTCAAAAAGAGGCAATGAAAACATCATATCTACCCCAAAATGATATCAATAAAATACCAGCTAAGGACACAAAAAATAAGCCCTCACCCGGCCCATTATCCCGAAAAATGAAAACATTACAGGTCTCAGAAAAATGGCGACAAAAGCAAAATTTTATTTTTCACATATTTCCTAATTTTTTTTTTCACCACTTAAAACAAAAACTATACATGTTCGGTATCTGCGTACTTGTACTTACTTGGAGAATCATATTGCCAGGTCTGTTTTACCGTATAGTGAACATGGTAAATTTAAAAAAAAAAAAAACAACTGTGGAATTGCACTTTCTTTTTAAATTTTTAAATCTCAATGCATCTGGAATTTTTTCTAATTTTTCCAGTACAATATGTGGTTGAATGGATGGTATCATTCAACAGTACAACTCGTTACACAAAAAAAAAAAAAACCCTGGTACGGCTATGTGGATGGAAAAGTTAAAAAAAAAAAAAATTGTTTTGGCGCTTAGAAGAAGGGGTGGAAAAAAACTAAAAAGAAAAAGAAAAAAACTAAAAATAAAAAAAAACGGAAAAATCGCTATACCATGGATTTGCAGGAAGATACATTTTGAGCCAGTTACCCCCTCCATAACAGTGGGGCCTAGATGGAATTATTGCCCATAACACAAATTTTTTCTTTATTATACCAACTTTTCTTCTTTCTATTTCTCCTTCTAATAGTTTTTTGGGTATATTTTTTGGATTTTAAGTGTCCATTTAGAGGTGATAAAACACAATTGCTTTCCACTGATGAAGTCTAATGTTTCCGCATGAACAAAGAGGACACTGTCAAAGTGATAAAGTGGCTACATTCACTGCTCTCTTATCACCAAGGACAATTCTCTCCGTAAATCTACATTCTCCTGCCTGTCATTGAAGACTGAATCGGGAAATTTCTAGTTTTAATATATTAGCATTCTACAGTATATTTTGTATTAAAATAAAAATTAAAAAAATAATAATAAAAAAATATAAGAATGATCAAATAATAATTCCAGACACAAATTTTAAAAAGTTGTAGATTTCGAGTGTCTTCGGCGTTCTCGAAAAATATGCTCTTGCTCCCAGCGGCTGCAGCTATTCAACGGCCGCAATACATGCAGGAATTGCCTGTTTGGTAGTAAATCCCTGCATGTGTTGTGGCTGTCGAACAACCGCGAGACATGCAGCCACGGGGACAAGAACATTATTTGAGCACGCCGAAGTAACTCGGTTAGCACCCGAGCGTGCTCAGATAACACCTTATCCCAGCACATTCGCTCATCATTACTTCCTAATCCTATGATTCAGATCAGCATGATCAGTAGACAGTAAAGACGTCTGTTACTGCTCTGTTCCCACCAAGTTTTCCCTATATCTTTCAATACATTTTTATCCCACCAAAACATGTTGGGAAAAGCATACAACCAAGCTCCAAAGGATTCTATAAGTTTCTGAGTGTACGTACAGTTTTGAGGGTGATTACTTTTTTTGAATGAGCTAACAATTGTGAACTTTTTTGTAGCTGATCTGTCACCAGATTCAACAATACAAACTGCATACTTTATTACATAGATCTTTGACCTGATGAGTCTGGTGTGCTTTCTATGAAAATACATGTCCTAGCGGCTGTTAAATCTTCCTTTGAAATTCTTCTTGTCTGATATTAAAATGAGCATGTTATGAGCTGGATCTGGACTTGAAAAAGCTCTCTTTAATTTCAGAAAGGAAGATTTTTAAAAAACAAATCCAATATGGATTATAAAAGTAAGTACACCAACCCCATCAGTTATAAGGCCTCATTCTGTCATCCGTTTTTTTCACATGTGTAAAAACAAAAAGGACCTTTTTTATCAGTGTTTTGGATCAGATTTTCAGCAGTGGTTGATGTGTCAGTATTAACAGCCAGTAAGTCATCAGTGAATTTCTCATATGTAAAAAAATTTAAAAAAAGAACAAAATTGCAAAACTTCTCCTGGGCAAACCGACAAATTGTACGCAGATGGCACTTTTATGCTGTCTGTGAATTTTTTCCACCCATAGACTTCCATAGGCGATTTTATTCTCATACTCGGACCAAAAACGGACATGTCTCCGTGATGATTTTGCAGACTTGTGGTTGCCAAAAAAATATGGACATGTGAATAGCACCATAGACTTTAATGGACGTGTTCTATTTGGGAAGAACTCGGATAGAAGATGTATGGAAGCTTCCCCCTGACGAAGGAAGCTTTATTCCGAAACGCGCGTCGGGGGCGCGTTCTCAGGCATCCCCAGGCATTATCCTTTGGCTCCTTAGGTATTATTTAATTTCAGCTCCCATTATTTTTTTCCCTTCTCACATTGTATGACACTTTTGTGGTGTCTCTTCTTTGGTCACTGCACCAATTTTTTCCATTGCACTTTTTATTTCACTTATTTTTGGTATTATTGTTGTTGTTATTATCACTATTTTTTATTTTTTGTAAACTGTGTTTACACTATTTTTGTTGATTTATTATTATATGGTGCACTGTATACATATTTTACTTTGGGGGCTTGATCAAGGTTTCATTAATACTTTTTTCCTTTTTGAGCCTGTGCCTCATAGGTATACATTTTACCCTATGTTATAGGATATTATAATCCATTATTATGCATGTATCTGGGATGCCTTTTTATTATTTTTTATTTTTTATTATCATTGTTTATCTAGGTGTACACCCATTTATATTAATAAAGGTGTTTTTATCTATTTTCACGTGTTGTTGTATATATTATTTCCACTTGGTACTCTGTCAGCATCATCTTCCACCATACTCATTGGTATTTGGTTCTTTCACCGGATGGTTTGCCATCCACATTTCTAGAGGGGTGTTGAATTTTATTTTATTATTTATAATTAGTATATTACCCTCATTGTTCTAAAGATTCTCATGCGGTGTACAGTACCATTTTAGCCTATGCAGAACAAAAACTGCTGTGCATATGCTGCGGAAAATTCCGCGTGGAAATGCAGCGGATTATCTTCCGCAGCATGTCAATTCTTTGTGCAGATTCTGCAGCGTTTTTACACCCATTCCATTATTGAAATCCGCAGGTGTAAAAACGCAGGCCAAATCCGCACAAAATCCGCAGTAATTCCGCAGTGAATCCGCAGGTAAAACGCAGGTCATATTACCTGCAGATTCCACCCGGAAAAATCCGCACACGAATCCGCAACGTGTGCACATACCCTAAATGAGACCTAAGGAACGGTTTACACTGAATTTCTGCACGCCTAGCTTGATTGAAAGCTCCTCAATATTGCGCCTGGGTTTTCAAAGCAAGAACATTTGCCTCATCAGGTCTAAGAGATCTATTTACGGTAATAATGTGTATAGTTTGCACTGTGAAACTTGGTGGCTTTTTAGTTATATATTGAGAAATATTTTTTCCATATTATCTAACCATTGGGATGCCACATCCACACCTACTAGACTCCAGGATCTTGTTAATATGCCACTAGAAGTTTTCTTTTGCCCATCAAAATAACTAAAATCATTTGCACAAAATCATAACTGAAACAAATTGGACCCTGATGCACAGAAATAGACTCACGTGTAGAAATTAGGATTGCGTAAAGGTGTTTTTAGCTTTCTTTTGCAAAATTGATGTAATGACCAATATGGCAGCCACCAAGCTTTTCCAAGCTTCCAAGTAGTTCATCTAACTATATATGTAGTGATACCCCCCTATGAATTAGTTCAAGAGACATAAGCTACTGTGCAACATGTTGCAATACTATAAGGCAACCACAATGTCAATACCCCCAAAAAATACAACCCAAAAGCAGCAAAGTCACTTGCATTTTTTTTTAGATTATTGCAGCCTTAGTTCAATTTAAAATGATTTACACATATTGTAGGTAATTAAAGACATTTTGCCAAAGTTACTTTAAGAAGATTTTCCGGTTACAATAATCAAATGATATATTTTGTATACTGAAAAGTTAGACATTTTCATAATATCTGTATAAATTCCTAACTTTTTTCAAGATATCAATAGGAAACTTCATTGTTATGCCGGGATCACACATGCAAGAAACACGCCCGAGTCTCGCATGTTAATACCCGGCACTCGCATCGGAACGTGCGGCCGCATAGCAATACATGCAGACGCAGGCTCCGCTCCCGAGTGTCGGCGGCAGTGCCAGGTATTAACATGCAAGACTCGTCCGTGTTTCTTCCATGTGTGATCCCGGCCTTAAAGGGTTGCTTGGGCTTAAGCTACAAGTTTGCAGTCATCCTATGTGACTGCAGACTTGTGAACCCTCACAGCAAACACATGTGTCCAGTAACGGGAGCGGTGGGAATGTGATAACAAGTATGCCACTTGCATACAAGAAGTCACATGCCAACTAGACATGCACAAAATCGCTCAATGTAAGTGTATAGAGGGAGGACGGACACGTCTAGTCGGTATGTGGCCCGAACAATGCAAATCACATACATGACCACCGCTCATGGGGCAGGAACTGGAGAACCTCACAGCACACTCATTGTGAGGAGTCACAAGTCTGTAGTCACAGATAGTGACAGTAGACTTGAAGCCTAAGGTCAGACAACCCCTTTAACTTCTAAGAAATAAAAATGTGTGCTGATTTATCAATTGTGTTAAACTGTTTAATCCGCTGCAGATCTTTCCCATTCTCTGAATGTTGAGCTCTGAATAATGTCGCCCACATCACTGACTGGAAGCTTTCTGTGTACACTGTGCATAGGCAGAAAGCTGCCAAACAGAGGTGGAAGCGTGGTTATACATGGCAGCAGGTTTACTAGACTTCTAGTGAAAAAACAGTAATCTTATCAAAACTACAGCAAGGAGCCCGGTAAGTGATGCATGGAATCAGGATCTCTGCCCCTACAGATTCAAAGATTAGGCAACAAAAACTAGGTACAGTTTCCATTTAAGTTTAGAAAAGTTAAAATATTACATAATATTGTAAAATTTGGCACAAGAAAGCACCAGCTGTGAGTCATTTACATATAAAAGGTATGTCAACAGAATTCAGTGCTTGTAAAAAACAAAAATACCCACTTGGATCGGCCTCCCTACTGCTTCTTCGTGAGCCACCACTTACTCAAAGGCGACCTACATATTAAAACTAAACATACTGCTATGCCTCGCTGCCCGTGTCATTTCTTTACAGTGACTTTGAACATGGATCTGGTTTGTACAGGTGGTTAAAAATACAACCGGAATATTTTCTATTGCACTTGCAAATTGTCATCACAGGCTAGATCAGGCCCATGCCTTCGGGCGGTAGAGGCCGACAGGTGAATTTTTTTTTTTTGCACAGCATATTTGACCTTTTAGTTTCCAATAGAAGAGGAAAATTAACTGAAATAGCAAAAAAGAAAAAAAAGACGTGAAAGAAGTTTTACCGCCAGGTTTTAATAGTTTTTGTGTATTCAACTGGCTTTATGCCACTCTATTACTCATAATGTGAATTTGAAGAATTGGGGAAAGCATTGGTATCAGTCTTGGGCTTGAAAATAACTATTGGAAACATCTGCATGGCGTTTGAATGTTTTCCCTGAGCTCACGGGGCTTTCCTTTCCTCTCACACTTCAAAAAATCATATGTTGACGCTATATAAAAACTGGTAAATTAATAAAATAGATAAATTAGTGTTGCCTGTGAAAAAGTTGCCCATAGCCCTAGTGAAACTTAAAGGAGTTGTCCGGCCTTGGGCTTCAAGTCTAAAGTCATATTATGTCAGTGCCAGGAGTGGCGGGCGCAGGTGTAAGGAGATGGACATATTGCCCTGCTCCTCCTTCAAGACATCACTGCTGTGTATAATGTGATGTGCAATCTGAATAATGTCCTGTGCCTTGTGCACATCTTGTGTCATGTGAAGTGTAAGATGTTTGCCTATCTGATGTGATAATGTAAGGTATTATAATGTATAGTGATATGATGCATGAAAGACACAGGTTAGGACTTAGGACATTAGATAGTGTTTTCATAGGGTGTAGCTGAAAGGGTACGTTTCCTAAGCAACAGACTCAAGGACAGAAAGTTAATGTTGGGACCAGCCCACAGTAGGAGAGATAAGTGCTAGGGCAAGTAAGCTGCTTCCTGAAGTTAGTCAGAGAGGAGTTAAGGCCCCGTCACACACACCGATCACAGCTGATTTTGTGACGCCACAGCGATCTCGCCAGTGAGATCGCTGTGTGTGACGGGGATCAGCGACCGGCTCCCCTGCCGGGTATCGCTGATCGTGCAGAATCGTCCTGGGCCATTTTTTGAACGCTGGTCTCCCGCTGGCCAGCACGCATCGTGTGGCAGCGAGAGACCAGCGATCAGCGACGCTGGTTTCTAATGTAAACATCGGGCATCTTAGAGCCGCGCGGCTCCTGGATAACCGATGTTTACATTAGAAACCAGCTTGCTCGTTGGTCCTGATCGCTGGAGGGGCTGTCTATGTGACAGCTCACCTGCGATCAGCCTAACGATGTCCCAGCGATCCCATCCATGTCAGATCCTTGGGACATCATTATATGTAACGGGGCCTTTAGGCTATGTGCACACACTGCGGACTGGTCTGCGGATTTTTATCTGCAGAACCGCAGGTAAAACCGCAGCGTGTGCACATAGCCTTAGAGTCTGTAAAAGTGACTAGTGTGCAGTGCTGCCATTTGGGTGAGCTACAGCAAAAGAGGCGATGGAACAATGAGGTAGCGTGACTAGGAACTGAGTGGCCTACTACCTTAAAGGATAGGACGACGCAAATGTACGGACCTAAAGGGGACTGAGACTGTGGGACCAGAGAGGGTCCCGAACAGTAGATCCAGGGTGTCCATAGCGATAGGACGCGGAGCCGCTGAGCGGCTGTAGAATCCATGCCAGCTCACCCCTATTACTGAAAGCCCGAGGATGCAGGGAGGTATGAAGTTTATTTCCTCCTGGCAGCGGGGCTCTCTGTGCAGACACCGGGCAGCTTCAGAACAATATTAACGGGCAGAATAAACCCATATCTGCAAGTTAATAGTGGGACGCCCTCACACCCAGGGCTGTGGGGTACTCGTTACCGGGCCGGTCCTTCAGAGGGGAATATCACAGCAGCGGTGACCCGGTCCATGGCCCTGGGTGCCCATGTAAAAAGGGGAATGTTCAGTGTGCTTATGATGAGTGATTCGTGACTCCACCTGTGGTGTTCGGCAATAGAGATGTAAGCCGACGCTGCAGACAGATCCTCTGGGACAGATGGTGTTTTGCAGCAGTGATGGTATAGCCCTCCACAGGCAGGGCTGTATTCCCAGGGCAGTGTAGGTGAAGTGACACTTAGATGGTGTAGTGTAAGGCGCAAGGGATGTAGCAGTGCTGGGCAGGTTGGTGCAGGAATAAGTGGAGGACACCAGGGCATGTAGTTCCAAAGCTTTACTCACAGTCTGTTGCAGGTACAGGTGCCCGCATCCGTGCCATGTCCTCCGGGTCAGGAGCTCAGCCAACCTCCAGGCAAGATGAAGTACTCCTTTTCAACACGCCGCCAACATGTGCCTTTTCTGAACGTCTCCCCTTATAGCGCCTTTGAATGAAGTACTCCTAGTACTGAGTTACACTGGAGTTCCTCCTGTCAGATGTTCCTATGAACTCTACTTGTACGGCAGACAGCTGTAGCCTGCTTCGGGGACTCCTTGCTGCGGAGTCCCGGCTCACTAATATGTTGCTGTTGTGCCCCCAAGTCTTGTGTGGGAATAAAGTGGTCACTACTTCTATTCCTCCGGTGTCTGCTGCAGGACCATTAGTATCCGTACAACCTCGGGGACCGGACCCCGGCCTTGCGCTTAGAACTTGAAAAGGATTCTCCTCTAACCCTGGTCCTTGTTCTCTTATTCTCCTCACGTTCCGTGCTAATCCTTCTTCCCAATGGAGAATCAAGCTTCCTTTCTCTGTCTCTTTCCTGTGCCAGCAGACCCAGATCACTGTGGCCTGCTACAACACTTCCTTCTTCCATCCCTCTCCTGGGGATCTTCTCTGTCTCACACTCTGTCCTTCTACATCCTCACTCACTGACTGAGTCAATGGACTGACTGCCTGACTAAACTCCACCCACCTCCCAGCACGTTTCGTGTTCCAAGCAGGGAGCCACTACACTCCAAGCAGGGAGCCACCAATGGGTGCTCTGCTATAATCCAAGCAGGGAGCCGCCGAAGGTGCTTTGATACACTACTTTGTGGTGTGGGGTACAGGTGTTGGAGCGTGGTCAGGTGTCTCCACCTTACATGGATGGTGGGGCACCACACCTCAGGAGGAGGTGCAGTACCTCTGTGGCGACTGAGCATCAGGGGCGCCACAATAGCATTTACATGACAGATTCCCTTTAAGTGTTTGTGAGCATGTGCAGACAAGGCTCCATTCACTGTCCATTTACTATTGGATGTCAGGAACATCGCACTGCACTTGGTCACTGAGCCTTTGCGCGTGTCCTGAGTACAAAGTCTGTGCACAAAGATACCTGTGGAGCGGGGTCTCAGTGCTGACAATGCATGCTCCAAGCTCACAGGACCTGAAGCATGTGACTGCTGGGGGCGTGGCCTCAGCGCCACAGAGCCAGGAGCTGCAGGGAAACTCCTAGAAAGGTAACTACTGGACAATGGAACCAAGGCGCATAGACAGAGACAGAAACCAGATCAAGCTGGGTCAAAGCAAGAGATAGCAATACAGTACCAAAGGGTTAGACAGAATGGATAGTCAGGACGTAGCAATAGATCAGAAAACCAGAACGGGCAATAGACGGTACAATAGGGACAAACTGTAACGGAGTAACAATAGCCAAGCCAGGAGGTCAGAACCAGAAAAGACAATGGTACCAAAACGAGAAACGGAGTACAGAGTGAGGGAACGAACCGGGTCATACACGGGAAGCAAACAAGCAACGCAGAATACACGCACACCAGGGGTCAGACACACCAGAACAACAGTATAGCTGACAGAGAACCCTGGTAAAGAGTGAGTATAAATACCCCTCCCAGATCCAGAAAGAGGCCACGAACAATTAACCCTGTGAGTGCAGGGCAAGAACCCTGTTCAAACCATGACATTGGAGTTACAGACTGTTAAAAGAAGCATTAGTTGCACATGCTCAGTAACATTTCATCCACACAATAGACTTCGGGCCCTCATACTCTGTAACAGTAGGGGTCTCAGCCTTCGGACCACCAGCTGGGATATACTGGTATCACGGTGATGAGGTGATTAATGTTAGGTTTGGAACAACCCTTTTAAATTTAAAAATACAATTTCGTTTTGACTCAGAGAGGGTGAAATATCACAGAAATTTCCAGGCTCTTTCTAAAACTGAATTTTTTCAAAGTCAGACTCAAGCACCAGGATTTTCAGAATCCTAAAATAAGCAGCTACCTCACAATGCGAAAGTAATTGCATCCTTATCAATCACACAGATGTCTTAACTGTATACATTTTACACTAATCTTATTCTCAGCTGCTACCAAGTCCGGTTACTGCATGAATAAATCATCACGCTGAATAATAGGCCTTAATGTTTGTCTTCCTAGATCAGGACCCCCTTTGATATTTGACCCCCCGTAGCGATTGCTTCTTACATTTTTACAGTCATGGATTGAATGAGAAAATATAGCAAAATAAGAGACTTGTAGGAGACTCTATAAAAACCACGGGCTAATTAACACGAAACAATTCAGGCCTCATTTATCAAAGTAGTCTAAAAGAAACTCTGCCTTTGTTGCCCATAGCAACCAATCAGAGCTCAGCTTTCACTTTGTAAATTGCTTTGCTAAAATGAAAGATGTGCTGTGATTGGCCGCTATGGGCAACAAATACAGTTTTTCTTTCGATGGGTTTGATAAATCCGCCCCGATATTTTTCGGGAAATATTATACCGTAATATTCCTCCAATCTAACATCCAAATATTCTATTTATTTCTTGCCCAGGATTTTTTGTTTTACTTTTCGATGCATAGGAGCAAATTACAAATGTGATTATAACGTTTGAATGTGAAAATATAGTTACAGTTCATGTGGGGGTGCGGATTTTGAGGAGCATTCTCCATGTGGTCGTCTTCTCACTTCTTATAAGGTGTCAGCTCTTAGTGTGAAGTATATCATTCCCTTTACTGTCAGTTTTTGCAGTTTCACTGCAGACAGTGTCACATGTGTTCAGAAGAAGATCTCCAGTGTACGGCGCCGACAGTCATGCATTCCAATATGCGTCCTGCGCACAGCTTGGTGTGAATTTATCACATTTATTATATCTGTGCTGCTGAAAATAGCAAATGAGCTCAATATTAAAGTGATCCTGTCACCTACACAATGACAATCTGTTCCTTTGGGCTAGACCTGTACTCAAGTTATCAATTTATTAGGCCTCAAACCCCATCAAGCACACAGAACCCCCTGTTCCATCGCTAGTCTATCCTTAGTTTACTTGTAACGCCATTCACTTTTTTTTTTTCATAAAGGAAGCCATATGCATTGCACTAAGGGCTCATGCACACGACCGTAAAAAATCGAGCAAGTGCTATCCGTCATTTAATAATAATAATAATAAATTTTATTTCTATAGCGCCGACATATTCCGCAGCACTTTACATTTCAGAGGGGATTTGTACAGACAATAGACATTACAGCATAACAATAATCACATACAGTAGATTATAACAAATACCAAGAGGAATGAGGGCCCTGCTCGCAAGCTTACAGTCTATGAGGAAAGAGATAGACATGAAAGGTGGGTGGTAACAGTTGCCCTGATTGTATGGACCAGCCATAATGTTAAGTGTGTAACAGTACAGATGCAGAGGGCTAATGGATGCATAAAGCATGTGGGGACATGATGCGGGAAATCTGGTTATGGTAAAACTTTTGGCTGTGCCACACAGGGATAGATTAGGTTAATGTGTTGAGGCGATAGGTCAGTCTGAATAAATGTGTTTTCAGGGCACGCTTAAAATTGTGGGGATTGGGGACTAATCGTATTGACCTGGGAAGTGCATTCCAAAGAATTGGCGCGGCATGTGTAAAGTCTTGGAGACGGGAGTGGGAGGTTCTGACTATTGAGGATACTAACCTCAGGTCATCAGCAGAACGGAGGGCGCGGGTAGGGTGGTATACTGAAACAAGGGAGGAGATGTAGGGTGATGCTGAGCCATGGAGGGCTTTGTGGGTGAGGGTAATAAGTTTATACTGAATTCTGGAGTGGATGGGTAGCCAGTGTAATGACTGGCACAAGGTAGAGGCATCGGTGTAATGATTGGTGAGGAATATGATCCTGGCTGCAGCATTCAAGACAGATTGGAGAGGGGAGAGTTTGGTAAGAGGGAGACCGATTAGAAGAGAGTTACAATAGTCGAGACGAGAATGAATAAGAGAAACAGTAAGAGTTTTTGCAGAGTCAAAAGTAAGAAAAGGTCGAATTCTAGAAATGTTTTTGAGGTGCAGATGACAAGAGCGAGCCAGTGATCGAATGTGGGGGGCAAAGGAAAGCTCGGAATCAAGTATGACCCCAAGACAGCGGGCCTGTTGCTGGGGAGTAATAGTGGAGCCACCCACAGAAATAGCAATGTCGGGTATAGGTACATTAGTAGAGGGAGGAAACACCAGGAGTTCAGTTTTTGACAGGTTCAGTTTCAGATATAGTGAGGACATGATATTAGACACAGCGTTTAGACAATCGCCGGTGTTTTCTAGAAAGGCTGGCGTGATGTCAGGAGAAGAAGCGTATAATTGGGTGTCATCAGCATAGAGATGGTACTGGAACCCAAATCTACTGATTGTTTGACCAATAGGGGCAGTGTACAAGGAGAAGAGGAGGGGGCCTAAAACCGATCCTTGGGGGACCCCAACAGTAAGGGGAAGGTGAGAGGAGGAGGAACCGGCAAAAGATACAGTAAAGGAGCGGTCAGAGAGATAGGAGGAGAACCAGGAGAGAACGGTGTCCTTGAGGCCAATGGAATGGAGCATAGTGAGGAGGAGCTGATGATCCACAGTGTCGAATGCTGCAGAGAGATCCAAGAGAATTAGCATGGAGTAATGACCATTTGATTTAGCTGTTAGTAGATCATTAGAGACTTTAGTGAGGGCAGTTTCAGTGGAGTGTAAAGAGCGGAAACCGGATTGGAGAGGGTCGAGAACAGAGTTTTCTGAGAGAAAGCGGATAAGACGGGAGTGGACCAGGCGTTCCAGGAGTTTAGAGATGAAGGGAAGATTAGAGACAGGTGTATAGTTAGCGGCACAGTTTTGGTCGAGGGATGGTTTTTTAAGTAGTGGATGTATGATGGCATGCTTAAATTAGGAGGGAAAAATACCAGAAGAGAGAGAGAGGTTAAATATTTTAGTTAGGTGAGGGGTGACAGCAGGGGAAACGGACTGGAGGAGATGTGACGGAAATGGGTCACTGGTGCAAGTAGTTGGGCGAGAAGATGCAAGGAGCCTGCTTACTTCTTCTTCTGTGACTGGTTCAAAATCAGAGAGTGAGCTAGATGCAGTGGGGGAAGGAGGACAGTGCATGGTATGAGGTGATTGGGAGATAATTTCCTGTCGAATCTGGTCAATTTTTTCTTTGAAGTAATTGGCCAGATTGTCAGCTCTGAGCTCTGTGGTTGGGGCCTGTACTCTTGGATTGAGTAGAGAATGAAAAGTGTCAAAGAGACATTTCAGGTTATTTGACAGTGAGGTGATGAGGGTGTTGAAATAGGTTTGTTTGGAGAGGTGAAGGGCAGTGTTGTATGTTCTAAGCATAAACTTAAAATGGATGAAATCTTCGTGTAGATTTGATTTTCTCCACAGACGTTCGGCGCACCTGGAGCACCGCTGCAGGAAATGTGTTTGCACCGTGTGCCAGGGTTGTCGCCGTCTGCGTTGTGGTGTTCTATTTATAGGGGGTGCAAATTCATCCAGGGCACTTTGAAGTGTTTCATTGTAATGCTTCAGTGCAGAATCAGGACATGAGGGAGGAGATAGGGGCCAATGAAGACTGCAAGTTCTTCATAAGTTTCTGGGTGTTAATGGCCTGTATGTTTCTATAAGTCTGGACAGTGGGCGTGACCTGAGCAGCCTGGCAGTTCTTGATAGAGAATGAAAGAAGATTGTGGTCAGAGAGCGGGAGAGGGGAGTTTGCAAAATCATCCACTGCACAAAGCCGAGAGAAGACCAAGTCGAGGGAGTTTCCGTCTTCATGCGTTGGAGAATTAGTAAGCTGCGAAAGGCCAAATGAGGAGGTTAGAGATAAAAGGTGAGTGGCAGATGGTGAGAGGGGAAGAGCAATGGGGATGTTGAAATCTCCCATGATGAGGGTAGGGATGTCACAGGAGAGAAAATGTGGAAGCCAAGTGGCAAAATGATCCAGGAACTGATGGGAGGGGCCGGGAGGACGATACACCACCGCCACTCGCATGGAGAGGGGGGTGTAGAGTCTGACGGCATGGACCTCAAAAGAAAGGAAGACTAGTGAGGGTACTTGAGGGATAACCTGAAAGGTACATTTTGATGATAGGAGCAGACCAACGCCTCCACCTGCTCTATTGTCTGATCTTGGGGTATGAGAGAAGTGTAGCCCCCCGTATGAAAGTGCAGCAGCAGCGGTAGTGTCTGACTGCTGGATCCAGGTTTCAGTAAGTGCCAGGAGGTTAAGAGAATTAGAAAGGAAGAAGTCATGGATGAAGGAGAGTTTGTTACACACTGAGCGAGAATTCCAAAGTGCACAACTAAGAGAGACAGATGGCAGGCAGGGAATATTAATCAGATTAGACGGGTTTCTAAGTGTAGCAGTTGGGGGGTTTGACTTTCTATAACATGGGGGACCAGGGTTGGGAGCAATGTCTCCTGCGACTAGGAGAAGGAGGATAGAAAGAGTGTTCCCATGTTATTCTATGGGGCTGTGCATATGTCCGTTTTTTTCCTCGAGCAGGATCCTCCCTTCCCATATAAATGTAGGCTTTAGCCTAAGAGGATTCACATTAGGTAGGTTCCCAGCACTGAGAATCACCTTATCATGGCTGCTGGGTTCACATGAATTGGCCAATTTATGCACTAAGTATTGTTAATTTTTCATATTTTCTAGTGCAGTAATTCTATTCAAATATCATATATTTCGTGTTTACATGCTATAGCACTACAGACTGCAACTTTACTTGTTGGTTATATACGGAGATGGCTACTCTTAGTAGGCACCTGTTCACATATGATTTCTGTTTGGAAGGGACAGTCAGTCTTTTGATATTTGAGTCACTCCGAAGAAAAAGACTGCAGCATGCAGGATTTTCCTTCGATAATAATTGGATGGTACTCGCCAATTTGTGTCCATGGGACCTTGGAAAACATCGGACCGAACTCAGATGACAATGAATGGAGAAGATGGAAAAAAAAATTTAATTCTTTACATCTCAGAAAATCCAATCCCACTCTGATCAGAGCGTGATTAGCATAATGGGACCAATTTTCTCAGATGAGATCAGAACGGTCGTCACCACCTGCACCAAGATCAACCCATCGATTTCCTAAGAATCACTTGGAGATCAATGTTTATTGTGTCAGCCACTATAGTACAAACATGGCCATGGCGCATTAGAACAAGAGCAGGTCATTGTTAATAAATCTCTGTCTTATAAAGAAGGGGTCTTTAGCTCAACTAATATGTCCACATGCCTTTACAGAGTAATAGAAAGGTGATGCTGAATGGTACATGCACATTACATCTTAATTCTGACAGCAGAACTGGTGAAACCAGTTCAGGGAACAGCTTTCGTTTATTTTCTTGATGCCGCTTCGCTCCACCGTCAGTGTCTTTTCTCTAAACTTCCAACTATAAAGTGCGGATGAAGACATAGCTAGGATTCAGGAACAATGAAAACAGCATGATTAAACATTGAGATACTCTCCATAAAACATGGATAGCCAGCAAAAAAACTCAGAAGAGCTTACATCTCAAAGAAAAATTTGTAAATGAAGCCAAGTTTATACCAAAGTACAAAGTTGCTTTATTATGTCATTAAACAAGGGAAAAATAAACATATAATAAACACGAAATATCACGTACAAGAATGTTTAAAACCAGTGGATAACAATGCAACCTATGGTGTGATCAGGCAAACATCAATAACAATACCATCAGGGAAACAGAAAGGGTACAAAGTAGAAAGGTTTCATGTATAAATGTCCCTAAAATCCACAGATGTGGGCAATAAGCTATAGCAGTCCCCAAGCAGGAGGAGAAGAGAGGTCCCTATAATCTGGTAGTCACAGGGATTGGTAGACTAAGTCCATACATATAGGTAGATTCACAAGGATTGGTAGACTAATCCACCCATATAGGTAAAAAGTAACACCAGTCATAAGACACTAGGATACTAAATCTCACAGATGGTTGAAGTACTAGCAACCTCTCATATCCAAAAGGACTCCCCTTCCAGTAACCCCATAAGTAAAAACAGTAAGAAGTAAGGGGGTTAATGGAAAATAAAGGGGCTCTTATCCATGTTGTGATATCTGCACGTCACGCTAGGGCCCCGACGCACGTTTCGCTTCCCGCTTCCTCGGGGGGGCAGTTCTTGTATGTGATATATGGTGTTAATTATATGTTTATTTTTGCCTTGTTTAAATGACATAATAAAGTAACTCTTCTGAGTTCTTTTGCTGGCTATAAAGTGCTGATGACTGAAATGTGAACATGTTACTTCTTTTAACTGCGTAACTTTCTCTTCTCCCATTAGGTTTTTTGTTTTTTTTTTAAACATGAAGCATAAAAGAATGCTCATAGTAATTAATGTATGAACAGCAAAGTGGCTTACAATAGAAATTATTCTTAAATATTTTTAAGTGAGTTTTCAGTCCATGTGCTCGTACTATAGCCTTAGGCTTCAAGTACTTTCACATACTCAAAAAGCAGACTGATTTCCAGCAGTGTTCTGGATCTAATTTCCATAAACTTTTGGCCTATGTGTTCGCTTCTACCATTCATATATAATCCGTTCTTCTCATATGCAAGAAAAAAAAAAAAAGAAAACTGGTGGTGGTTTCTGAAGCTTATACCACCAACCAGTGAGTGAAAAATGGATATCACATCAATGTAACTCAGAAGGCCTCTGAATGCTGTCCGTTTTTTGAATTGTTTTTTTTTTTTTTTTTTCATGGGCACCATTGAACAGCAAGAAAAACGGACATGTGAACAGCCGCATAGAATATAAGAATAAAATGAGACTGTGCCGTTTGTGAAAAACACTGACAGCAGACGAACAACAAATCAGATATGTGAATATTCCTTTAGGACTCATTCAGACGTCCATGCAAATCGACCCGATCTTGACCAGCAAACCATAGACTGGCTGTGAATCTCTTGACCAGAGAATGACAGCTTCATGTTTTTCTATGAAGCGCTCACGCTTGGGTCAGGAAACCCGTGACCAGTCTGTGCATTGCGGTCCGAGGTTGAACAGATTTTCACAGTCGTCTGAATGAGCCTTTATAGTGCGACAGCCCTTTTAACAACCAATGATCTATATGTGTACTATAAGCAAGAGACTGTTTCCAAAAAATGCTGTACATCATTCTGTGCCAGTGCGATTACAATGGAACCCAATGATGACTGACAGCTAGGCTCCCAATATAAAGTCCAGGTTTGGTGTCATGCTGGGTGAAGGATAAGCAAGGTGCACAACAACGGGAAAAGGAAGGGAAGCCGAAACACTAGGGAAGGGGGGAGTGGAGACCCCTAGGCAGATCTAACAACATCCTGTGTCGCCTGACGTCACTAAATAGGTTCCGCACTGATCGCCAAGCAGGAACCTAATCCCTGCCTGACTCTAGCAATAGGTCCTGAATAGGGAGGGAACGGGGTGAGCGCTAGTCAGCCCCGACTACAGCTAAAGACAGAGATGGTGGGAACAAACTAGGGGAAACACTTAGCTTGAGAAGATATCCCACCAGCAACCCTCCAAGAAGACACTAGCCGACTGCTAGTACTTCCAACCAGACAGAGGGAAATTGAGCTAACACCAGCACCTTGCTGAAGAGACTGAAGGTATTTAAACCTTCAGCAAGGGTGTGTTAGTTAGCACGTGGACGTAACTGGTGGGTCCTAGAGGGAGAAGGATATCACTCCATAATAGAGATGCAAAGATCTAGAAGGTGCTTGTAGAGCTAATCGCAATGACCTTCTACAGCCAGATCCAGGACGACTGTCTGACACACAAGACACATCCGTGACAATTGGAAAAAGCTCTAATCCCAACCCTACATTCCATTGTCAATTCTGACATTGCACCTAGATGCTTTACAGAGAAAGGGTATTCTCTCTCATCCCATGCCCACCCAATGATACAATTATGGGTCACTATAATACACGCTATCCAAACAATGACCCCCAGATCTGCCATCTGACAATACATATTACTACTTACTATATCAAGGCCTAATAGGATACCTCTTAGAGTTATGCCTGTTTTGCATTTGCACCTAAATCTTTTAATTTGCGCCTTCTCTAAATCCTATTTTATACATATGCCTGTCCTGTGAGTCTATTTGCCAATGTGGCTAAGTTTGAGGTTTCAGAATAATTTTGCCTGATTCATCAATTGTGACTTTTGTTAAAATGTCCCAAAATCTGGCACAAATCTACACCGGTCCCTCTCGATCCCCTGAAATATTTTTATTTACACAAGATATTTAGGCACAAATATTTGCATAATTTTTCTGAACGTGACATCTTGCACTAAGAAGTAGAGAAACAAATCTAAGACAAAAAATTAAATCCACTTTTGACTTTGCACAAAATTTATGAACCACATCCGTCATTTCGAAGAATTTTGCACAAAGAAATGGAAAGAAATTCTGCACGGCAAAAACAAGAATGGCTTAAAAGAAAAAAAAAGTAAATGATGAATTGGGGGCTATATGTATGTATATCACTATGCTAGCCTCCCCTTTTGGGATGGATTGCTGAGAACCCATGGACCTGGACCTCCAGTGATTAAAATTACTCAAAAGGTGGCTAAGATATATAATAAAAAAAAAATTTTTACATACCTTTTAATGTAAATTATAATACCATAACCTCAACCTCTGACATGCAATAAGCATTGCAAAACTTCTGTTTTGAGTCAAGCGGTGGGTCCCATTATCTACTCATCTCAGGTTGCACATGCATGTAATGCATTGATTGCATTAGAATTTATGATTAAAATGTCTGTTTTTATTGGAAAATATGTTGGTATATCACAGAGCCTGCCTGACAGAAATCATTACCGTGGTTAGTAACAATGAGACATGTTCGGAGACGAGACCGTATTGTAATGAATATTCATGAAGTCATCATCAAGTTGTCCCTGGGTAAACAGGTTTCCCACTTGGAAAGGAGTGAATTCTAGAATGTAATATTAGCGTTTGTCACTATAGAGTAATACCAAACATTTATCCAGCTTATCCGATATAACAACCATACTTTTAGCAAGATTCGACCAGATTATAATCAAATATCATCTTGCAACTCCCAAATATTGGGCTCTGGGGGGGGCTTTTAACCTCTAAATAACATTTTCATTAAAAGGATTTTATGAAGTATCTACATGAATTTCTCAGCTTGGAAAAAGTATTTATATAAATTAGGTCCTTTTAAATTGGTATTAACTAATATAGTGATGGCATATCAAGGTATATGGTTTGTGATACACTTAAAATTAAGGGACCTTTCAAAAAATGCTGATCATTGTCAAAAACATGGTGGTTATAAATGGAACATACTCCTATTCAGTCACAGCTAACAACTGAGTTCTACAGGGTCAGTATTGGACTCTCTTCTTTTTAACATTTTTTTATTAATGACTTTGTAGATGATTTGCAGATGATGCAAAACTCTGCAAGTTAATCAACACAGAGGAGGACAATTTAATATTACAGAGGGATTTATGTTAACTGGAGGCTTGGACTGAAAATGACAATTGAAGTTTGATGTGGATAAATGGAAGAACATGCACTTAACTGGTAAAACACAGGGCAAAACTGTCACTGAAAAACCCTTGGGCGTATGGGTGGACAGCAAACTCAACAGTGCCAAGCAACTGCTGCCAAGGCAAATAAAATTATGGGATGCATCAAAAGAGGCATAAATGCTCAAAAGAGGCATAGATGCTCATTAGAAGAACATAGTTTTGCCTCTATGCACATCACAATTATGACAACACATGGAATACTGTGTAAAGTTTGGGCTCCAATGTTGTGAAATGACATAGATGAATTACAGTGGGTGCAGAGAAGAGCGACCAAAGTTATTAAGGGAGTAGGTGAACTACAAGAGAAGACAGATTATCAACCTTGAGGTTATTCATTTTGGAAAAAATGAAGGCTTAGGAGTAATCTTTTTACAATATACAAACATATAAAGGGATCATAGAGAGATCATTGAAATTATCTTTTTACACCTATGCCTGCAACAGTGACAAGGATCATTGTCTAAGTCAAGAGCAAAAAAAGGTTTAGTCACAATCACAGATGGCCATTCTTTACTGTAAGAGCAGTGTGATTATGGATTCTTCACTGTATGAGTAGTGAGATTATGGATTCTTTACTGTAAGAGCAGTGTAATTATGGATTCCTTACTGTAAGAGCAGTGAGATTATGGATTCTTTACTGTAAGAGCAGTGTAATTATGGATTCCTTACCGTAAGAGCAGTGAGACTATGGATTCTTTACTGTAAGAGCAGTGAGAATATGGATTCTTTACTGTAAGAACAGTGAGATTATGGATTCTTTACTGCAAGAGCAGTGTAATTATGGATTCCTTACTGTAAGAGAAGTGAGACTATGGATTCTTTACTGTAAGAGCAATGTAATTATGGATTCTTTACTGTAAGAGCAGTAAGATTAGGGATTCTTTACTGTAAGAGCAGTGTAATTATGGGTTCTTTACTGTATGAATAATGAGACTATGGATTCTTTACTATAAGAGCAGTGTGATTATGGATTCTTTACTGTATGAATAATGAGACTATGTATTCTTTACTGTATGAGCAGTGAGATTATGGATTCTTTACTGTATGAATAATGAGACTATGTATTCTTTACTGTATGACCAGTGAGATTATGGATTCTTTACTGTAAGAGCAGTGTAATTATGGATTCTTTACTGTAAGAGCAGTGTGATTATAGATTCTTTACTTTATGAATAATGAGACTATGTATTCTTTACTGTATGAGCAGTGAGATTATTTATTCTTTACTGTATGAATAAGACTATGGATTCTTTACTGTACGGGCAGTGAGACTAGGTATGAGGAGTGAAATTATGGAACTTTCTGCCACATAATGTTGTAATGGTTGATTCACTTAAAAAAAAATTCATGGAGGATCTGGATGCCTTTCTTTAAAAATATAACATTACATGTTATGGGCACCAGATTCTGTGATGGGACTTTGATCCAGGAAACTAGTCTGATTGCCGTATGTGGAGTCAGGAAGGAATTGTTTCTCTAATATGGAGTAATTACGATCTGCCTCATGGCGTTCTTGCCTTCCTCTGCATCAGCATCTTATAGGTTCAAGTTGATGGACATAAATATACCTTCAGCCTAAAAAACTCAAACTATGACAACCAATTTACATGAGTATAAAACACAAGATATGTAACTTTCCTAGACCGACTGTTTTCAACAAGAGGGGCAGAAGAGAAACCAAGGGAACCTAATTTTTACTAAATAAAAATTGAATTTTCTTCAACTTTCCTAACGTACTTGCACTAGAAAATAAATGTAACATATACCGCATGGACGTAGCGTAAGTATGTAATAGGAAGAAAACCCCTGTAAATACAGGTCCCTCTGAAGAAGGGCGAGCAAAAAAGCCAGTAAATGAGTAGCAATGATCAATAAGCAAGTGATCAAATTACGAATAGTGATAAGCGAAGTATTAAAGGGAATCTGTCACCCCATTTTAGCACTATAATCTGTGGCCACCACCATCAGGGGCTTATCTACAGCATTCTGTAATGCATTCTGTAATGCTGTAGATAAGCCCCCGATGTAACCTGAAAGATAAGAAAAACGAGTTAGATTATACTCACCCGGCGGTCCGGTCCGGCGCCTCCCATCTTCTAGAGATGACGTCCTCCTTCTTACTTCTGCCGCGGCTCTTGCGCAGGCGTACTTTATCTGCCCTGTTGGAGGGCATAGTAAAGTACTGCAGTGCGCAGGCGCCAGACCTCTCTGACTTTTCCCAGCGCCTGCGCACTGCAGTACTTTTACTCTGCCCTCAACAGGACAGATAAAGTACGCCTGCGCAGGAGCCGCGGCAGAATTAAGAAGGAGGACATCATCTCTAGAAGATGGGAGGCGCCGGACCGGACCGCAACACCCACCGCACCCGACCCTGCCCCCCGGTGAGTATAATCTAACTATTTTTCTTATCTTTAAGGTTACATCAGGCACTTATCTACAGAATTACAGAATGCTGTAGATAAGCCCCTGATGGCGGTGGCCGCAGGTCATAGGCCGAAAATGAGGTGACAGATTTCCTTTAAGTAAAGCTTTGGTCAGCTTTAGCTGTTGTGGTATAGGAGGCCAGAGAGGATATGTTAGTTATGTAACATGTACTCGTACAGTCCAGTTATAGAGTATACTGTATGTATTAACTGAAAATGTTTATCCTTTTGTAGCTTGCTGACAATTATATTGTAGGGGCGGCAGCTGCTTTGCTTCCCCGTGTTCTCCGTTTTATTTAATATGTTTTTTGTGAGTAGACCCAGCACTTCTCTTATTTGACAGCATTAATAATGACAATATTACAATTGGCCTGGGAAAGTCTAGAGAACATGAATGAGTCACAGACCCCTTGTAAAGCATGAAAAGTAGCTCGCATCGCTGTCTGCTGGAGTATGAAGTGTTTCTTTGTAGGAGGAAAACATTTTATTTTATCTCTTTATACTTTTGTGACGCAGGCTTCATTATGACTCATATGCGGGGTTATACCAGGATTATGACTGCACATGATTAACTTCCAGTTTTTAGTTATTTCGTTTTCTTTCCATCATCTCATTTTGTATTTGCTTTTAACAAGACTATTCCTTTAGACATTGAAGCCGCCCAGATGATCAGTAATTACCCAGGAGTACAAATTAATGAACCCATGGAGAAAGTTACGGTGTGTGCACATGTTGCGGATTCTGCTACGGATCCGCAGCGGATTTGGCCCTGCGGATCCACAGCAGTTTCTGCTGCGTTGTACAGTACCCTTTTAGTCTATGTAAATTGAAAATCGCAGTGCACACGGTGCAGAATTTTCTGCGCGGATTTGCTGCGGATTTAAATCCGCAGCATGTCAATTCTTTGTGCGGATTCCGTGGCAGTTTGGCACCTGCTCCATGACAGGTGTCAAACCGCAGGGGAAAACTACAGGCTAATCCGCAATAAATCTGCAGATAAACCGCAGGTCTTAGATAGGACTGCTCCGAGATGGGTATACCGTGACATTGGTGGAGTGGCTTAGTATACATTTTTTGCAAAAAATGTATCAACTAAATAGCCTGTTTTTATTAACATCTTTTTACTAGCACTTGCTGTCTACTGTTATATATATTTTTTACAGCAGAGTATTTTTGCACGTTTGTCATACTGTGTTTTTTCTTTGTGTTTCAGTCTTTGGGTGGTGTGAACACTGCCCGACCGACCTGTTCACTTTTGTGCATGTCTCATGTGTTTTTAATATATTAGTTTCTTGCTTATTCAAGTTTTGGGAGCTTCCCGCCCCTCTCTTGTGAGACATGCACATAAAGAGCCGTCTTGCACAGCGTGCCCACATCAGGCAGCGCCTTTCTGAATCCTGCTCATATAGGTACTGTTCACATGATCAGGTTTTAAATACATTAGATAGGACTGCTCCGAGATGGGTGTGGGGAAGGTGACTTGACGGATGGACTTGACTGGAGGGAGAAGGGATGGTTTGTGCACTGGAGACAGCTGGGGATAGATGGAAAAGGGAGTGCAATACCTAGAATTGACCACAAGATGGCAGGGGGGAGTGTAGTTCAGGACTTGACATCAGCTTAGGGCTTAGGAAACCGCTTAGTCATGGGGGGCGGGGAGACAGGAACCCAGGAGGGAAATTCCCGAGGAGGGGGATCAATAGGACAGGACAGGGTTCCAGGCTAGGCTAGTCCCGGGAGGAGCAAACTCAGGACAGAAGACTGACAACGGTGGAGAGCTTGAACAGGGGACAGGAAGTGACAGTCAGGGGGGTGGCCCTGACACCAAGAACCGCAGGACAGGCGAGGCCCCGGGGGTACCGATTGGACGACGACCTCGGGCAGGTGAAGCGCTGGTAGTAGATAGGTCTAGGACAGCCCCAGCGAAAGATCCGCGAGGAACGTCACTATGACTGAAGGAAAGGTGAAGGTACCCGAGCCTGGATACGGAGAGCTGTAAAGGTGCTGCGGTGTATGGCTACGGTCGTCAGGAGGACGGCCAATAAACTCGGACCTGTTGCAACTGAAATCTGCCTCCGTCTCGTCTCTGTGTCGTCTGGTCGCGGTAAGCAGTGGACCACCCCCCAATCTGGGCCCCTACTACATGGGTATACCGTGACATTGGTGGAGTTGCTTAGTATACATTTTTTTGCAAAAAATGTATCAACTAAATACCCTGTTTTTGTTATCTTTTTACTAGCACTTGCTGTCTACTGTTATATATATTTTTTACAGCAGAGTATTTTTTCACGTTTGTCATACTGTGTTTTTTCTTTGTGTTACAGTTGTTCTATCCAGCCATATAATTGCTGTCTAGAAAGTCATTTTTGTGTGTATTAATCCTTCATATATTTCATACTTTAAGGTAACAGCACCACCTGCTGGCCGTTTAATGCATAGATTCTAGCTTAATTTGCAATGTATTGTGGGATTGTTCCTGTTACATCATAGTCTTGTTTATGACACTGTGAGGGGAACAGCAGCCATTATTCCTCCACGTGTCTTAGGAGAAACTATACCATTCATGTTCTTCATGCTTCTTAAACAGCCTGCTCTAAGCATAGTTGGTAAGCACTATCTAGGTGTTAAAATCCTGTATTTATAATGTTTGTTGTATTAAATAGGTAATCATCAGCTATGTATTACCTCATGGTACCTATGTATTAAATCACAAAACTCAAGATAAAAAGCGGACGGCACCGCTGTTACCGTGTGACTTCAAATGATGTGCGGCATACAGAAGCCCAGCAGCTGGGAATCTCGGGTGCCAGACCTGGAAACAGTCAATCCTGGGAATCCATGCAAAAAGAAAAGGTCGCACTCATCGAGATCGAAGTTTCACTGATTTATTGACATATCATGAACATGTCAAGTCGGGGGAGTGACATAAGGAGTGCAAGAAAGGCTGACAACGGCCGTTTCGCGCTGCTCGAGCGCTTCAACGGGTCAAACCTATGTATTACCTCATGGTACCTATGTATTACCTCATGGTACATTACCTCATGGTACCTATGTATTACCTCATGATACCTATGTATTACCTCATGGAACCTATGTATTACCTCATGGTACCTATGTATTACCTCATGGTACATTACCTCATGGAACCTATGTATTACCTCATGGAACCTATGTATTACCTCGTGGTACCTATGTATTACCTCATGGTACCTATGTATTACCTCATGGAACCTATGTATTACCTCACGGTACCTATGTATTACCTCATGGTACCTATGTATTACCTCACGGTACCTATGTATTACCTCATGGTCTTTGGGTGGTGTGAACACTGTCCGACCGACCTGTTCACTTTTGTGCATGTCTCGTGTGTTGTAGGTCTTTTGACCTGTGGATTTACCTGCGGATTTTGTCACATCCGCACGGAAAATTCCGCAGCAGAATCCACAAGGTGTGCACACACCCTAAAGCCTAGCCATACATTACACACAATGTAGAGTGGCCGTCCTCGGAATATTTGGAGTTTTTAATATTTTGATTTGCAGGAAGGCACTAAATAAGGAAAGTTCTAAATAATGAGGTCCATACGTGTTAGTGAACAAGTGGTTTCCATAATGAGGAAGCCCCTTAAAGATTTTGTGCTGTTTATGTAATATTATATATACTATTTAGTATAAGGATACTGAGTACCTCTAATTAAAAAAGTAATTAAATAAATTGTACACCGTTTATATCGTCATGACATAGGTTAGTGTCCAATTGACTTGAAGAAGTTGTGTGACATCACCTATTACGAATGGTGGATCCTGTGTCATCTACTGTATATAGAGGTGTTATCAGTCATTGTACAAGATGAGGATGTGAGCTGTAACATCACCTACTGTGGATGGTGGATCCTGTGTTATGTACAACTGTATATAGAGGTGTTATTAGTCATTGTACAGGAGGAGGAGGAGGTGAGCTGTGACATCACCTACTGTGGATGGTGGATCCTGTGTTATCTACAACTGTATATAGAGGTGTTATCAGTCATTGTACAGGAGGAGGATGAGGTGAGCTGTGACATCACCTACTTTGAATGGTGGATCCTGTGTTATGAATATACATGTTTTTTAACTATCATAGTATTTCTGTCTGTGATGATAATAAGAAGACTGCTGAAAAATGATCTCTACAGAACAAGTAGTGACAGCCTAATTCAAACCTTAAGATTTCAATACTTTTTTTAGAATATTTATAGTAACATTGAAAATGTAAAATAAATCATTGTCAGGTTTTAAAAATGTGTTTAACATAAAAACTTGATCTTTTTCTGATCACACATTCCTTTTAGTCATCCTACATTACAAAATATGTACAGAAGTATAGTCCTCAATGTTTATTTGGCATATATGGCCACCATCTATTGTTAGGCTGTGTTCACATGGCAGTTCGGACAGGTACATGGAATAAGTGAATTGCTTCCATTATGCAAATGCAGTAGAGAGGCCCCATCAGGGGCCATTTTTTTAGAACCGAAAAAAAAGTTATGTTTTGTTCACATTTTTGGACATATGAGCTAAGTCTAAGGTAGGGGTCAGACTTGCGAGTACAATGCAAGAAAGTCACGCAAGTCTCTCGCATCAATACCCGGCACTGCCACCGACACACGGGACCGGAGTGTGCAGCTGCATAGAAATACATGCAGCAGCACACTCCGGTCCGAGTGCCGGCGGCAGTGCCGGATATTGATTCGAGAGACTCTCGCAAGTTCCTCGCATCACACTCACAATTGTGACCCCGGCCTAAGTCTAAGGCTATGTGCACACGTAACGGAACTCTCGCGGAAATTACCGCGAGAATTCCGAAATTCCATTCCGCGGGAAAATCGCATTTTAAATTCCCGTAATTAGCTTGCAAAATGCTAGCGTTTTCCAAGCGATCTGTAGCATCGCTTGGAGAACTGATTGACAGGTTGTCACACTCATCAAATATAGTGTTTGACGAGTGTGACCAACTTTTTACTACTGAGGCCGCCTATGCAGCATCAGTAGTAAAAGATAGAATGTAAAAAAAAATAAAAAATGGTGTTATTCTTACCTTCCGGCGTCCTGCGCAGCCGTTCCCGCGAGAACGGACGTCATCGCGGGCATTTTCGCAAAGGATTACTGGGAACGAGAGAGTGGAGAGAGGCGGGAAGGCTGCGCGGGACGCCGGAAGGTAAGAATAACAATATTTTTTATTTTAAATTCTATTTTTTACAGGGATATGGTGCCCAGAGCCCGGAGGACAGTCTCCTCTCCTCCGGACCGTGGGTACCATCCGCAAATGTTCTGCTTACTTTCCGCATGTTGTGCACAGCCACATGCGGGAAATAAGCGGAACAATGCATTCCTATGGGTGCGGGTTTGCCACGATTCCGCAAAATAATGAGCATGCTGCGTTTTTTTCTGCGAAGCGATTCCGCCGTGGTAAAAACTGCAGCATTAGCACAGCATTGCGGAATCCCATAGGAATGCATGGGATGCTTATTTTTCGCATTTTCGCGGCAAAATCGCGCGGTTAAAACCGCCGCGGAAACGCGAAAAAAACGCCACGTGTGAACTCAGCCTAAATCTAAGCTATGTTCGCACGCATTTTTTTCTGCAGTCTAAACCAACTCTCCTGGCGCTTGAAAAACTGTTTTTGCTACATTTTTGTCACATTTTTTGCAGTGCTTTTGGGTGCACTTACTTGTGTGCTTTGTCTACAGTACATGATTAATGAAGTTAGTTTTATTCACCAAAAACTCTGCAAAAACCTTTGATTTTTCAGTTCCTTGTTGCTTTCTATGGGTGAAAAAATATGCTGAAAGAATTGACCTTCTGAAAGTTTAAAAAAGGCGGGTGGAGTAAGATGATACAAAAGAGAGGGAAGAGTGAAAGTTATTGGTTAGTTGGTTAGAGGAGAGAGAAGAGAGAAGATGGGTGTCTGAGGGACGTGCTGCAGCAGGTCCCAGTGATCTGGGCTGCTGGCACGAGAAATACCAGAGAAAGAGACTGATAAGATTGATAACCTAACCTTCCATAAGAGAGAGAGAACAGATCGGAACGTAGGAGAATAGAAGGACGGTGGGAAGCAGGTTGAGAAAAAGAGAGAGAACCCGTCAAGTCCAGAGAGCGCAAAGGCCGGGGCCCGGTCCCCGAGGTTGATTGGATCTTTATGTCCGGCAACAGACACCAGAGGAGTAGTGAGCCGCTAACGCCTTGCTCCCATCATAGACTTGGGACACAACAGCAACTGAATAGAGAGCCGGGACGCAGTGAGGAGTCCCCGAAGCAGGCTACAGCTGTCTGTCATACAAGTAAAGACTAGGAACACCTAGAGAGAGGCATTCCAGGGTAACTAAGTACTGGAGTGCTTCGTACCTAAAGGCGCATTGGAGGAGTCGTTCAGTAAGGTACATGTTGGCGGAGTGTGGAAGGGAGAATCCTATCCTGCCTGGAGGTTGGCTGGAGCCCTGACCTGGAGAACACAGTAAGGAGGCAGGCAGTGGTGTGAACTGCAAACAGTGAGTAAAGCTTTAGAACCGCATACTCTGGTGTCCTCCAGTTATTCCAGCACCACTACACCTGGGTACCAGCCTCCATACCATTCTGCGCCTCTCCTCATCCATTGCACCTACACTGCACTGGGACTACAGCTCCACCTGTGGGGAGCTATACCATCTCTGCTGCACCACACCATCAGTCCCAGCGGATCTGTATGCAGCGTTGGCTTACCATCTTACTTGCCAAACACCATGGGTGGCGTCACGAACTATTCATATAAACTCTAACACCATTAACATCACCGCCATTGATATTGGGCGCCCAGGGCCACGGACCGGGTCACCGCTGCTGTGACACATTCCCGCCTTGACACCGGCCCGATACCGAGTACCCCGCTGTCCTGTGTGCGAGGGCAACCCAATGACTTGTGACGTTATAGCGATATTGTTAGCGATATCGCTGTGTGTGATACTTAGCTACGACCCGCTCCCCCGCTGGTTATCGCTGATCGCGCGACAACAGGCTGGACTGTTTCTCGTCGTCAGCTTCCTGCGGCGCTTCCTGTGGAGAGATGAGCGACGAGCATGGAGCCGGGCGGGAGGACGCAGGATCGCCTAGTGTGACAGGTAAGTAGCGACCCCCGTCCCCAGCGATGTCGCTGGTGAGATCTGCCTGTGTGGCAGCTCACTAGCGACCTCTTAGCGATGTACCAGCGATCCTGACCACATCATATCGCTGGTCGGGATCGCTGGAACATCGCTAAGTGTGACAGTACCCTTATGAAAACAGCAAAAAAGAAACAATGATCTGTATGACTACATTACCAAAATCATTGATCCCATTATGATCTGACTAGTGATAATAGGTGTACTTCAACTGTAACAAGCCATGCTTATGTGAAGTCATCATCATCACCATCATCAAAAATCAAGACAGATTTTTATCCATTGTAAGTAAACAACTGAATTACCCTATGACAACAAGCAGAGATCTAAAAGCATACATAATCATGCATATTTTTTTTAATAGATCTCTTTAATCTGATGAGGCTGACGTACTTACTTTGAAAATTAATGTGTTAAAAGCTGTAAAATCCTGATATTAGGATGAGTCCAGCTAAACATTGAGAGTCCCAGTATATTCGGTCTCCACCCACTAAGCCTGAATGACAGCTGCAGTATGTATCGAGCAGTGTGAGGTTCCAGCAGGGAGGAGGGACAGTTAATCAGAAACTGTCAATCAGACTTGGTGTGCACAGACTGAGCTTTAACTTTTATAGAGTACTAGCTGAAGAGCCCGACGTTGCCTGGGCATAGTACCTAACTGTGGGTCCCGCTGTCTTCCTTAACATCCCCGCACTCCACCCGCCGTCCTGTTTTATCCCTCCGCAGTCGCGCTCTACATCCATGTCCCGGTGTCCCTCCACAGCTCCGCTCTCTCCCTCCACAGCCCCGTTCACTTCCTTCACAGCCCTGCTCTCCCCGTCCACAGCCCCGTTCTCTTCCTTCACAGCCCTGCTCTCCCGCTTTCTCTGTCCACAGCCCCGTTCTCTTCCTTCACAGCCCTGCTCTCCCACTCTCTCCCTCTACAGAAGGGGTCTCAAACTTGGCAGAGTAAATGGGCCGCACATTAAAAAAAAATTTGAGCTGAGGGGCCGCATTCCTTTCAAACTTAATACACCCCGTACACGCGTGGTTCCGCTTCGTACACCTCGTACACACAGGGCTCCGCACCGTACACCTCGAAAACACAGGGCTCCACTCCGTACACCTCATACACACAGGGCTCCGTACACCTTGTACACACATGGCTCCGCTCCATACACACAGGGCTCCATACACCTCGAACACACAGGGCTCTGCTCCATCCACCCTGTAAACCCCTCCTGACCCCACACAAACTTACCTTCATCCAGTACCATGTCAACCAGCACACAAACAGCAGCGTCCGTCCTGCACACACTGAGGCTCCTGATCATGTGACCCCTGACTCCTCCCCCACCTGTGACCTCATCACAGGTCCTGTGCAGTGTGTGCACACAACAGCCAATGCCATCGCCCCTCCTGAATGCGTGCCTTCCCCCTGCCTCAGGGAGTGAGACATGTGGTGCACCGCGGGCCGTAGATGCCTGTCTCAGGTGCTGCATGCGGCCCGCGGGCCTCGTGTTTGAGACCCCCTGCTTTACTGTTCCGCTGTCGTCCTTCCTCCACAGCCCCGCTCTCCATGCACCACACGCAGTGATGCCGGGACCAGGAGAGAGGTGCGCAGATTGTTCATTCAGCTGGAGTGGGCGGAGTGAGCGAAGCTGCAGCGCGTGTGATTGGGCAGACTGTGGGGGGAGTGGCCTAGCGCTGTAGTAGGCTGCAGTAGAAGCCAGGGACTAAATTTAGGCCGGGAAGCTGCAGGGGAGAGGGGAGGTAGCGCAGTTGGCGACGGTGAGCGCCGACTGAGCCAGAACAGGGCTGGGAGGGTGCCGGCACTATTCGGCCCCTGTCCTGAAGACTGTCTTCCTCACAGCCCCGCTCTCCATGCACTGTCCTGCTGTATCCGTCCTCAGCCCTGCTCTCCAACCGCGTCCCACTCTGCTGCTTCGTAATTGGTTGGTGTCCCACTCTGCTGCTTCATGATAATAATAATGATAATAAATTTTATTTCTATAGCGCTGACATATTCTGCAGCACTTTACATTTCAGAGGGGACTTGTACAGACAATATACATTACAGCATAACAATAATCACATAGATCATAACAGATACCAAGAGGAATGAGGGCCCTGCTCGCAAGCTTACAATCTGTGAGGAAAAAAGGGGAGACACGAAAGGTGGGTGGTAACAGTTGCCCTGATTGTATGGACCAGCCATAATGTTAAGTGTGTAACAGTACAGACACAGAGGGCTAATGGATGCATAAAGCATGTGGGAACATGATGCGGGGAACCTGGTTATGGTAAAAAAAACTTTTGGCTGTGCCACATAGGGATAGATTAGGTTAATGTGTTGAGGCGGTAGGCCAGTCTGAATAAATGAGTTTTCAGGGCACGCTTAAAATTGTGGGGATTGGGGACTAATCGTATTGACCTGGGAAGTGCATTCCAAAGAATTGGCACAGCACGTGTATAGTCTTGAAGACGGGAGTGGGAGGTTCTGATTATTGAGGATGCTAACCTCAGGTCATCAGCAGAACGTAGGGCGCGGGTAGGATGGTATACTAAAACAAGGGAGGAGATGTAGGGTGGTGCTGAGCCATGAAGAGCTTTGTGGGTGAGGGTAATAAGTTTGTACTGGATTCTGGAGTGGATGGGTAGCCAGTGTAATGACTGGCACAAGGTAGAGGCATCGGTGTAACGATTGGCGAGGAATATGATCCTGGCAGCAGCATTCAAGACAGATTGGAGGGGGGAGAGTTTGGTAAGAGGGAGACCGGAGTCAAAAGTAAGAAAAGGTCGAATTCTAGAAATGTTTTTGAGGTGCAGATAATAAGAGCGAGCCAGTGATCAGATGTGGGGGACAAAGGAAAGCTTGGAGTCAAGTATGACCCCAAGACAGGGGGCATGTTGCTGGGGAGTAATAGTAGAACCACACACGGAAATGGCAATGTCGGGTATAGGTACATTAGAAGCGGGAGGAAAAACAAGGAGTTCAGTCTTTGACAGGTTCAGTTTCAGATATAGTGAGGAAATGATGTTAGACACAGCGTTTAGACAATTGCCGGTGTTTTCTAGAAAGGCTGGCGTGATGTCAGGAGAAGAAGCGTATAATTGGGTGTCGTCAGCATAGAGATGGTACTGGAAACCAAATCTACTGATTGTTTGACCAATAGGGGCAGTATACAAAAAGAAGAGGAGGGGGCCTAGGACTAATCCTTGAGGAACCCCAACAGTAAGGGGAAGATGAGAGGAGGAGGAGCCAGCAAAAGATACAGTAAAGGAGCAGTCAGAGAGATAGGAGGAGAACCAGGAGAGAACGGTGTCCTTGAGGCCAATGGAATGGAGCATGTTGAGGAGGAGCTGATGATCTACAGTGTCGAATGCTGCAGAGAGATCCAAGAGAATTAGCATGGAGTAATGACCATTTGATTTAGCTGTTAGTAGATCATTAGAGACTTTAGTGAGGGCAGTTTCAGTAGAATGTAAAGAGCGGAAACCGGATTGGAGAGGGTCGAGAAGAGAGTTTTCTGAGAGATAGCGGATAAGACGGGAGTGGACCAGGCGTTCCAGGAGTTTAGAGATGAAGGGAAGATAAGAAACATGTCTATAGTTAGCGGCACAGTTTTGGTCGAGGGATGGTCTTTTAAGTAGTGGATGTATGATGGAATGCTTAAATGAGGAGGGAAAGATACCAGAAGAGAGAGAGGTTAAATATTTTAGTTAGGTGAGGGGTGACAGCAGGGGAAAGGGTCAGGAGTAGATGTGACTGAAATGGATCACTGGTGCAAGTGGTTGGGTGAGAAGATGCAAGGAGCCTGCTTACTTCTTCTTCTGTGACTGGTTCAAAATCAGAGAGTGAGCTAGATGCAGTGGGGGAGGGAGGACAGTGCATGGTATGAGGTGATTGGGAGATAATTTCCTGTTGGATCTGGTCAATTTTTTCTTTGAAGTAATTGGCCAGATCGTCAGCTCGAAGCTCCGTGGTTGGGGCCTGTACTCTTGGGTTGAGTAGAGAATGAAAAGTGTCAAAGAGACGTTTAGGGTTATTGGACAGTGAAGTGATGAGGGTGTTGAAATAGGTTTGTTTTGAGAGGTGAAGGGCAGTGTAGTATGTTCAAAGCATAAACTTATAATGGATGAAATCTTCGGGTAGGTTGGATTTTCTCTACAGACGTTCGGCGCACCTGGAGCACCGCTGCAGGAAACGTGTTTGCAGGGTGTGCCAGGGTTGTCGCCGTCTGTGTTGTGGTGTTCTATGTATAGGAGGAGCAAATTCATCCAGGGCACTTTGAAGTGTTTCATTGTAATGCTTCAATGCAGAATCAGGACATGAGAGGGAGGAGATAGGGGCCAATGAAGACTGCAAGTTCTTCAGAAGTTTCTGGGTGTTAATGGCCTGTATGTTTTGATAAATCTGGACAGTGGGGGTGACCTGAGCAGCCTGGCAGTTCTTGATAGAGAATGAAAGAAGATTGTGGTCAGAGAGCGGGAGAGGGGAGTTTGCAAAATCATCCACTGCACAAAGCCGAGAGAAGACCAAGTCGAGGGAGTTCCCGTCTTCATGCGTTGGAGAATTAGTAAGCTGCAAGAGGCCAAACGAGGAGGTTAGAGATAAAAGGTGAGCAGCAGATGGGGAGAGGGGAAGAGCAATGGGGATGTTGAAATCTCCCATGATGAGGGTAGGGATGGCACAAGAGAGAAAATGTGGAAGCCAAGTGGCAAAATGATCCAGGAACTGATGGGAGGGGCCGGGAGGACGATATATCACCGCCACTCGCATGGAGAAGGGGGTGTAGAGTCTGACGGCATGGACCTCAAAAGAAGGAAAGACAAGTGAGGGTACTTGAGGGATAACCTGAAAGGTACATTTTGGTGATAGGAGCAGACCAACGCCTCCACCTGCTCTATTGTCTGATCTTGGGGTATGAGAGAAGTGTAGTCCCCCGTATGAAAGAGCAGCAGCAGCGGTAGTGTCTGACTGCTGGATCCAGGTTTCAGTAAGAGCCAGGAGGTTAAAAGAATTAGAAAGGAAAAAATCATGAGTGAAGGAGAGTTTGTTACACACTGAGCGAGAATTCCAAAGTGCACAATTAAGAGAGACAGATGATATGTAGGGAATATTAATAAGATTAGAGGGGTTTCTGAGTGTAGCAGTTGGGGCGTTTGACTTTCTATAACATGGGGGACCAGGGTTGGGAGCAATGTCTCCTGCGACTAGGAGGAGGAGGATAGAAAGAGTGAGCAGATGGTTAAGTGATTTGTGAGAGCGTCTCTGATGTTGAATGGTGGGGCTGAATCGATCTGTGCAAATTAGCAATGTGAAAAGAGCGTGAGTGCTATACATAGGAGAGGAAAGGAGTGAGGGGCCAATATGGACGGAGTGTAGAGAGTTAATACCGGGGCGGTGGATGTGTGTAAATGCAGCGGCCAGGATATAAATTATACAAATGCATATGGTAAATATTTGGGGTTGCCCAAATGTACAGGGAAGAGATTTATTTATTTGTCTTACCTGTCTCCTGCCCTGTCTAACAGCCATGTTATAACTGCCAGCGTATTTAGATACATGTACTTCGATTACATGTACATAAATGCCACCCCTGCATAAATGCCTTCCCCAGGCTAGCTCTGAATTTATAGAAGGCCACTTCTAAGATCTTCCTTTTTTCTTTTTTTTTCTTCGTTAGCAATCAAACTAAGTTAGTACAGCAGGACACAATAAATGTATTTAGCAGATAAACAAGTGTCCAGGATCATAAACCACTTTGAAAAGTTACTTGACCTCAATAGCATAATGGGACAAGCAGGGTGAGTTGAAATAACTATATACCATTATATATGCTGCAAAGATGAATGATAGAGGTTGAACACATGCAGGATTCGTGATTGGTTGGTGATACACACACACACACACACACATTCAGATTTATATATAGAGATTGCATAAGTCCTTATGATGTGGATTGTTTCAAAGTAAGTACACCGGCCTCATCAGGTTTAGAAGATCTATTTTATAAAGTATGCCGCTTGTATTGTGAAATCTAATGACAAATCTGCTTTTTAAATAAAAATGCAAGCAATGAATGCAGTATTATTAAAACATTGTATAACATTCCATTACAAAATATCATAATGTACAGCCGGACAGTACACATGGATAAGCATCAGGAAAAAATGGAAAGATGAGCTCAGAACCTTAACTGGGCAAGCTGCGATATATTTTATATTACTAACACTTGGCTGCCAGGAAACATGTTATTATCTTGTACAATTCACCTGATGACGCCGGGATGTGGTCAAACCTACAACGTGAAGAGGTCATTGAGTAAAAATAGAAGATGATTTCAGATTTAATATGAATCGTAAAGTGCAGATAACAGGGAGGATGCCACAAAGAGAGAGAGAAAGCTATAATATAATGGGACTGTTATTATTATACTGCTGAATATGTACCCCAGGATGCACGGCTAAAAATTACTCCGTAACCATGCCAAATCAGGCTGCAGACCAAAATTTAAAGGCAAATTTTCCCTCCATACAGACGGCACCATAGACGGCTCTCTACCCCACTACCCCTTGTCCTAGTTTTTGAGCTGGCAGCATATATACAGTTGTGTAAAAAAGTGTTTGCCCCTTCCTGATTTCCTATTCATTTGCATGCTTGTCACACTTAAGGCTAAGTGCACACGTAGCAGAAAATTTCTGCTTAAAAACCTGACTCCCTTCCCAGAAACCGCACGTTTTTTTCTGCGCGGAAAACGCGCGGCTTTTATGTGTTTTTTTCGCGCGTTTTCAAAACTAATAGAACTAGCCAGAAACGCGGAAAAATCCGCGAAATTAATGAGCATGCTGGGTTTTTTACCGCGATGCGTTTTTTTTGCGGTAAAAAACGCATCAATATGCACAAAAAATGCAAAATGCATAGAAATGAATGGGAAGCTTATTTTTAGAGGTTTTATAGCGGCTTTATTGGAAAAACCGCTAAAAATACCGCTAAAAAAACGCTGTGTGTGAACACAGCCTTAATGTTTAAGATCACCAAACAAATGTAAATATTAGACAAAGATAACACAAGTAACCACAAAATGCAGTTTATAAAGGAAGGTCTTTATTATTAAGGGAAAAAGAAATCCAAATCTACAGGGTCCTGCGTGAAAAAAGTGAATGCCCTTAAAAACTGATAACTAGTTGGGCCACCCATAGCAGCAACAACTGCAATCAAGCGTTTGTGAATACTGGTAATAAGTCTTTTACAACGGTCAGGAGGAATTTTGGCCCCACTCATCCTTGCAGAATTGTTGTAATTCAGCCACATTGGACTGATTAGTACAGATGTTTGAATGCGACCTTATACATACAGAGGTGTCTTCCTTAACATTCCTCTTGGCCAGCATATAAAAAGTTGAGTGGTGCAAGATGACCAGAAATGCAATTTTGTAATATTCAGTTGGGAATTGTTAATTCTGCCTGTGCCCAGCACCATACTTGTGATGTGAATTTTAACTTTTTGAGGGTTTTGCAAGCATTAACATCACATATTAGACTTGTGTCATGAAAAATTGATATCCTTAACAAAATGTAAGGGTATATACATGTGTACAATTACAGGGATTGATGGGGAAGGAGGACAATGGCAGACAATAAATCATTGATTAATCTCAAAAAATGTATCATCCAGAACTTGGGTGCAACACATTAGAACACCCATGCCTTCGCCACAAAGAGAACTTGTCTCAATCACTTTTGCTATCAGTGATGACTTCTAGAGGGACGTAATTTGATGTTGAGTCCCCAGTAATGATCAGATGTAAATACAGCCTAGGACAAGCAACTAGTGGAGAGGAGAGAATACATTTGAGTGGAATTGAGTTCCACCATTTTTTCTGGACCATAATAGGCCACCAAAAAATTACAAAATTAAAAAAAAAACTTTATACTCTCCTCAATAGCCTATCCGCTTCTCACCACCACCCGTCCAGTCCTCATTGCATGTTCAGATTGGCTTTGGCATCACTGAAACCCCAACCCTCGATCTCTAGGCCTAGGCTTCCAGGTTTGCTAGGCTCAGGAGGGTTCTGTGCATGCGTCCACAAAGGGGGAGGGGGTGTCAACACTGCCGATGCCGATATGAAGTTGAGACGAGGACCACACGGGTGGCAGTGAGGAGAAGATGGGTCAGTAAGATTTTTATTATTTTTATATATTATGTTTCTTATTCTTTGGGGTTTCGAGAGACCCAAGAGCATAATAAGGGACATTAAATTAGGGGAGAATAACTTCTCCGGAAATCGAATTTCCCGGGAAAAGTCGCCCGAATAGGCGATTTTGAATTTTGTCTGATCGGCTTATCTCTACGAGCAACCATTGCTGTTCCTTACATGGAGAAGCCATTGTACTTACGCGTTGCAGTACGGCTTCTTGTCATATCCCTTGTAATTGTTCATGTTTAACGTCATTTTGCAGATCTCACAATGGAAACATCCTTTATGCCAGTACTATAAGAAAAAAAACAAAGACACACTGTCACATGCTATAATGACTTCATTCGTCTCATCCTAAATCATATTCCAGGCTTTGTGATTGCAACAACTCTTTCCATTCACCCATCCATTGACGGCTGCTGAAGATGAAGAAGCAGGAGACTAATTGTTTAACGCACAAGACAAGAAGCAGGGAAGTAACAGCAATTATGTTCCGTCAGCTTAACAAACCCTTAATGACATCACGGGATTGAGGAAAGATTTTGATGTTCAGTGATGATTTGCACAATACATTTGCAGTTTTCACACCTTGTGGAATAAATGTGCTCAAATCTGTCATTCAAGAGAGGTTTTCTCCGGAGCAGCTGTTTAGGAATAATGCAATCAGATCAAACCAAATGCTAAATATTGAGAAGATAGTAGAGATGATCCAAGATTCAAACTCACCCAATTTTACAGAGGAATTAATTTGCAGAAAAGTTATTTGATGTAAATCGAATGTCACCCCTTCACCCAACTGTCCCACTGGCCCTGCCGTCTGGTCCTCCCTGTCTCTTCTTTCCCCTTCACCTTCTCTTCGGAATTCTTCAATCCAGGCCATGGTTTCTGGCTTGACAAGGCTGCCGACTGATGTCAATGTGTACCATGCTGTCACTCAGGTGACATGTGTAATATCGACGTGGCATCATGCATGCGCCGCAATGCAGCGCAGTGACGTCAGAAGTCGTCTGTAGCCAAAAGCCAGAGCCTGGTGTAAAGAAGGCTGAAGAAGATGCGCTCAACGGGGAAAATGATAAAGAAGAGACATGGAGGACAAGACAGTGGGCTGCAGGGGCATGGGACGGTTGAGTGAAGAGGTGAGTATTTTAAAAAAAATACGTTAGCCTGCCCTTCTGCGGTTCAGCAAAATGGTTTACCACAGCTGGCCACCATTTTGCTGAATTTGTGCTGAGAGAAATGCAAAAAAAAAATCTGTATATTGAATGCAACGCTGGTGGATGTGGACTCACTGGGCCACGGGCCGAGCTTATGTTGGAGTTGTATTCACTAGAGCCTCTGATGGTGAGGATAGGCTGGGCCACCGGTAGTCACTAATAACTGCTCCAGGGGAGTACCCGGGACTGCAGCAGCTGACCAGAGGGTCAGAGACTCGAGTATGAGGTACAGGAGGGCAAGACAAAAGCGAGGTCAGCCGGTCCGTGGTATCATAGGTCAGGAGTCGAGAGATCAGGATAAACGAGAAGGCATAGGTGATAAGCAGGGAAGCAGATCTCAGCAGGACAGGGAGGATACAAGCTCCTGCAGAGATCAGCTGCACGCCCCCATGGCTCCCAAACAACAAAGCTAGAATGGTCTGTGCGGAACAGAGCAAACACGCAGTGAGTAGGGCTGCACTTAGAAGGTGTGCAAGTGGCCGGCATAACAGTTTCAGGCAGCTTTGCCAAAATGGGAAAGAAATGGGGCAGAATAGGGACATGACTACACCTGCCCATCAAATTCATCAATAGTGACGACGTTTCTTACTCCAGAAATGTAGCTAATCCCCTACTAGATTATTATTTATTGTGAGGCGCACAACACTGATAAGATAGGTTGAATTTATTACGTGATATTGCCTCTCAATGAATTTGGCTCATCTTATTCCTGCACGCTCCTCATTAAGATGGGTGCACGAAATGCCAGTCTTAAAGGGAATCTGTCAGCAAGTTTTTGCAATTTAATCTGAGAGTAGCATAATACTGGACAAGTAAGCCTGATTCCAATGATGTGTCACTGAGTGCACCAGTTGTGACACAATCAGAGCACTTAGATATAACATGAAGTAGAGCTGAGGAGTCTAGCCCCACCCACACCAGGCATCCCATGTACATAGCCTATTAACAGTGAGCTGACAGAGTCAGACTAGCAAGCATGTGCCAGCTAGTCACAGCAATAATAATGTCCTGGTGATAAAACTTTAATTGTATGTAAGCAACAGCACGCAGCCTGATAAGTGTCACATCACTGAATTCTGTGCTTTAACCCCTAACTCATACTGTCCTCAGATTACATAGCACAAAACCTGTTGACAGATTCCCTTTAATGAATCAGGGCAATACAGTAGTGTTCTGTTCAATAATAAAATTCTGGCTTGCTGCAGTCACCACCAGAGGGAGCTTAGAAACATAATGCATACTATTGAGTTCTATGGATGTACATTATGCAGTAAGATCCCTCTAGTGGTGGCCGCAGGTAGTATGCATTTTATCATTAAAGGGTTATTCTATCATATCCAGAGTGATAATTTTACTGAAACAAACCCTTTTAATGACCATCTAAATCCTGTGTTTCTATAGATCTTTCTAATAAACAATGGCAATAACTCCTTTTGATTTTCTCAGCATGGCGTCTAGTACTTTACAAAAGATTATGATACCCATAATTCATCACACATACTTATTTAACCAATTTCAACAGTTATTTTAGCATTCAGTAAATATTTCATTACCAGCGCTCCCTGAAAGCTAAACTTCAAAGATCCGAGGAGCGAAGTCCCCAGAACGAACAAATTTCAAGGTCTACTTACATATGCAAATTCCATTAATGAATGCCGCAGTTGTACGAAGCAATTAAATTACACGCTTTACTCATTCTAAAGGTAACATGCAAGTCACATCCGACGTGACAAATAATTGAACTTAATGAGAGAGAAACTATTAGGTTTTTATAAGAACGGACTTAATTGATAACTTTGTTTCTATCAGGCGGGGATTATATTCTGTCAGAATAATTGCTCCTCGCCAGGAATAAGTCACTTCTATCAATTAATAAATAAAAGGGAAGTGATTGCAATCTCCCTCTAAAGATTCCTCTCCCTTAGGATACAAATATTTCTGTTTCACGGAATCCGGTTACAACCCCCCCCCGGGGGTGATCGAGGTCGTACAGAGAGTTTCTCAACTCAACTATTTATCAAAAAGGTTACAAAAAAAAACATTTCAAGGATGAAAAAAAACCTTCATTGTAGCCGGATGGTAGTCAAGGGAATACAAGCACACCGCGGACTTTTATTACACTGATGTAAAGGAGTTGCCCATTGCAGCCAATTAGATTTACTTTTTAATAATGACCCCTAAAAATATAGAGCTAGATCCTGATTGGCTGTCACAAGCACCTACTTCACCTTTGTTCTGCAATAGTTTTGATAAATCTCCCCCTGTCTGTTTCAGATGCCAAACTAATAATTCGAGTCCAAATAGATCTCCGGTAATCAACTTTGAATAAGAGGGAACCGGAAGCGACTGATCAGTTTCCCTGCAGCGCCACAGTCTGTTTTGTTCTCTCCCGAACACTACCTTGCGGGTCATTTTCACATGACCAGTACCCGCTCCTTTGGGCGCGTGCACATGACCGTATTTCCGGTCCGAGTTCGATCTGACAAAACATAGGATTACACTTGGACCTATGTTATTCTATGGGGCCATGCAATTTTCAGATTCATTCCTCGGATCGACCTGGTGCAAGTAAAAAAACGCAGCATGAAAAAGTTTGGTCCAATATTCGGATGGCACCCAGCCATGCAAGTCAATGAATCCATGGAAACCAGCAGACAGCACTCAGATGACATCTGAGTGCTGTCCAATTTTCATAAACTGACAAAACGGAGAAGATGCAGAAATTTATTTCTCCATTTTCTCCTCATCTGTGAGAATTGGATTGTTACACATGTGGCTGTGGAACCACTGCACCACGATCCGGGGAGAGTCTGGATAGGCATAAATAAGTGGCCACCTGACTCTTTGGTAGAGTCCCTGATGGTCGGGTTGGACTTGGCTCCAGATGGATGCCAGGTTCTACTCCAGAATGGACGCATGGAGCCATGGCAGCTGACCACCAAGGGGGACAGGACAGCAGGACCGTCCAGGATCTGGTTAGCAGGAGGGCACAGCTGTGGGATCAGGCAGATCAGGAACAGGACTAGGCACGATCAGGATGGATACAGGTATGGGTTCAGCAACAAAGACTGGAACAGGTGCAGACAGGGCAGACAGGATCAGCTAAGTGGGGTGGACAGGATCAGAAAGCACGGGTACAAGGACTTAACAACTAGCTAGTATGAAATACACTGATTAACTAAAGTTGCTAAAGCACCTCCCAATAGGGGAGGATGTCTTATATACCAAATGCCTCCCAGCTATTGGCTACGGATGTTTTAGCAGCACACGCTGGCCATTTAATAGGTAGGGAGAGGATAACCCATGCAGGAGTGCCGGCTCTGCTCTAACATGGGTAACATTCTGATCAAACTCTGATCAGTGTTTGAACATAGTGTGATCTGCAGGGATGAGAGAATACACGGTTGTCTGTATCTGCCCTTTGGATGATCCTTTTAACTGCTGCTCAGCCAAGATCTATACACTATTCTCATAAAGTCAGAATAGGAAATTCCTCTCTCTAAACCTCTCTGATCTCCATTCATACAGGGGAATTATCATAGTTTGTACATTGTGTAGAGATCTTGGCTAAGCAGCAGTTGAAAAGATCTTTTAAAGAAACATGAACTGGCCATGTGTAGAGGCTTGGCAGCATAGTGGTGGTGGGAGAAGAAAGCAAAATATGTAGAGATGTGTGGATATATTCACAGGACCATGGCTAATCGGCAAGTCAGTATTCTGTGGCAAATTATTACTAGAAAAGAGCCCTGTAAACCAGATATTACCTGCTGGTATTCTTGGTGTCTCTTTCTGATCAGTAGGACTCGAAGCCTGGTCATTCATGTGTCATGCTATAACGATGATGTCGCATTGGTCCTACAAATCAGAAGGCATTCCTGCAGGTAAGAGGAGGTTTGAAAAGTGTTAATCCGGTGGCCATGAAATTCTGTCATGGCCTCTGGATGAGTGTCCTGTGACTTTATTCACTTAATTCTCAAAACAATTTAATATATTAATAAAAATAACTTTGCAATGCTTGGAGAATAAGTGAATATTAAACATTTTAAGTTATTCTTTGAAAAAAAAATGTTTCATATAAAAAAAAAAATAGTACAAATTGCTATTGCCACAATCATACACGGAGAACGCATTGTAAAATAAAAACTATAAGACAGGATTTTGTGCATCCCGCTTCCCAAAATAATTAAATCAAAAATTTGTATGTGTTTTAAAATGGTGCCAATGCAAAAAAAAGATTGTCCTACAAAAAAAATGAGACGCTATACTGCAGAAAAATAAAAGTGTTATTGGCCTTAGAATGTGGCAAAACAAAAAGAAATCGAGTGTCCTTTTTGTGGAATTATTAGAATTGTACTTAACCACATAATATAGATAACATGTGTTAATCTGGAATACTGTGCACAGTTCTGGGCATATTTTAAAAAAAGACATTAGAAAACTGGAGAAAGTTCGAGAAGAGCGATCAGGATAGTGAGCCGACTGCAAAGTATGTCCTACGGGGAACGGTTGAAGGATCTTGGAATGTTTAGCGTGCAAAAAAGAAGGCTAAGAGGAGACCTAATAGCGGTCTACAAATATCTGAAGGGATGTCTAAGGGTGTGTGCAGACGCTGCGGAATCCGCTGCGGATTAATCCGCATGGATTTTGCAAAAACCGCAGATAATCCGCAGGTCAAAAGATGGTGGAGATAGGAACCCGCTGCGGATTCCGCAGAAAGAATTGACATGTCAATTCTTTCTGCGGTTTCAAAACCGCAGCAAATCCGCGCGGATTTTTCCGCAACGTCAGCACAGCGGGTTTTTTTTTGCCATTCATTTGAATGGTACTGTACACCGCAGCTAAAGCTGCTGCGGGTCCGCAGCGGCCAAAACCGCTGCGGAAACGCAGCGGAATCCGCAGCGTGTGCACATACCCTAAGTGTAGAGGGATCATCATTATTCTCATTTGCACATGGAAACACGAGAAGCAACGGAATGAAACTGAAAGGGAGAAGTTACAGATTATATATTAAAAAAAAACTTTTTGACAGTGAGTGATCAATGAGTGGAACAGGCTGCCACGAGAGGTGGTGAGTTCTCCTTCAATGGAAGTCTTCAAGCAGAGGCTGGACAGACATCTGACTTAGATGGTCTAGTGAATCCTGCATTGAGCAGGGGGTTGGACACGATGATCCAGGAGGTCCCTTCCAACTCTAGCATTCTATGATTGTATGTTTTTTATGCTACGCAGTGAATACTGCAAAACTACCGATGCCCCCCCAACTCCACCACCCAAGAAAAAAAAATGATGGAACTGCTTTTTCAGCCCTCCTCCAAAGAATATTAAAAGTCAAACAATATCTAATATGCACCCCAAAATAGCTGAATTAAAACTACAACTTGCCTCATAAAAAACTAGCTTTATGTCAATGCAAAAAATATGTTATTGCCATCAGGATTCGGAGATGAAAAAAGTAGTTAAAGAATAACTAAATTTTGAAAAAAAAATTTATAAATTAGAGCCTCTTAAAGCTTGGTAAATCAGTAGGGGTCTGCTATGGGCTCCATGGAAAGTGCAAATCCTCGCACTTACAGCCTTGGATGCTGTCAATGAGGTTATTAATGGTCGCCTGAGGAATGTTCTGCCACACTCAACAGCAACAAATGTACAAAAGATTAATTACTTATAAAAACAAGTTATTAGCAGGTAAAAAGGGTCCTTTTTTTATCTTATTTTATTCTCACTTCTCCTCTGACTATAGTATTTTTATTAAATCTATGATTCCAGAGATTTGAGGCTTTTTCATTTAGTGGTGATTTCCATGGTTTTTACCAATGGGCATGGACACAGGATCCTCTGGGGTGTGTCTTTCAGCTGCTCTGTATCATTACCCTGTGAGTTCCGCCCCCCTTGGTAAAGACCATAAAAATAAGCACTAAATAAAATGACCCATATTTTTGGAACGGTATGGTGGATTTAAAAAGAAAAAAAATAAGATTGCTCAGGAAAGCAGCAGAAAGAAAACAGAAGCAAATACTGGTCTTTTTTTTTACCTGGGGACAGGTTTTCTTCAATTCCTTTGCATATATTGACTTGGCTGAACATTTGGTGTTGGGTTGACCACATGTAGGGGGTCTCAGGAGCTGAGGTCTCTCCACACATGGCCACATGACTGATGCTGGCTATATTAAGTGGCCAGCATCTGTTTCTGACAGCTGGAGCAGCAGCTGTTAACCATTTAGATGCCACTGGCAGTCTCTGTATGTATACGCACAAAATTAAATGCCCACTTTTTACCCCATTAAAAACAAAGACTTGGAAATCTTCATGCAAAATACAGACCAAAATGCTGCCAGGTGAAAGGGGCCTAAGTGGCCTATTTTAGGCCAGTTTCACACATCAGTTTTTTTGGTCAGTCAGAATCCGCTAAAATGGCGGAGAACGGATCTGTTCCTGTACTGACCACAACGTTTGGCACCAGACCGTTATTTTAACGGATCCGTCAAAGGAAGAATTTAAAGGAACCGCTGGGGGGGGGAGAGAGAGAGAGAATTTTTCAGCCGCCAGAACAGAGTTTAGGGTTAAATTTGCGGCTGAGTGAAGTCTTTCGGGCATGCGCAGTGAGAAATGCGGATCCGGCCGCCCGAAAAAACCTTGCATGGTCCGTTCGGGCATGTCGGCGGACGTCAAAATTTTGGCGGATCCGCAAAAAAACGGATCCAACGGATGGCCATCCGTCAAGATCCGCCGGTAATGCAACTCAAAGGGAAAAAAAAAGCGGATCCGCCAAGAAAAATGGCGGATCCGTTTTTTTTGCAAAACGGCGGATTTTGACTGATGGACACAAACGGATGTGTGAAGCAGGCCTTAAGCTTCTGTCTGCTGAAGTGGCCTAAACTCACAGACATCTATTCCTCTGTCCTTGTTTTACCTTCTCTCATAAATCTACTACATATTTTTAAGCATTAGAGAGGCAGAGAATTTCTCTCCACAAGGCAGGGATGGGTTAGGTAGAGGATGCTGGGAATGGCAGAGGCGGGTGAAATACTTGTTCTATTTGTTTTGTAGCAGGGAGGATGCCGCTAATATGTATTTCCTGTACACAATCTGAGACAGTTTATTTTGAGGCATATTGCTTTAGTCTTTTGAAAATACAAAAAAAACAAAAAAAAACCTATGGCTGTGCTTAAATAGAGGTAAAAGGAATTCATCCTTATTTACTCAGTAACTTGGAGGACAGCTTACAGACAAGAGCCGATGAGAGTGCCTCGGGGCAAAACATTGCGGAAATTCCCTCCTGTTATGTTGTAAGGAGGGAACTGGGGGGGGCACAAAAAACAAGCTACAGCTAAAACATTAACATTGGATTGCAATTCCAGATTAAAAGGAACATCAAAATATGATAAAAGTGTACAGATAGCAGCGATATCAGTTTCGGCATAGTACTACCATACACTGCTCATATAATATCACCAGGGCAGGCTCCAGGCTTCCCGCAGCATAGCTCTAGTGGGCCTCTCTTCACTGTCAGAATTTTTTCTGCTCTCCTTCCAAGAACTAGTTTTATTTTTTGGTTAAAGGGAATCTGTCACCCCATTTTTGCCCTATGAGATGTGGCCATCGCCATCAGGGGCTTATCTAGATCATTCTGTAATGCTGTAGATAAGCCCCTGATGTAACCTGAAAGATAAGAAAGATTAGTCCGGTCCGATGGGTGTCGCGGTCCGGTCCTCCTCCTTACTTCTGCCATGGCTCCTGAGCAGGCGTACTTACTCTGCCTTGTTAAGGGCAGAGTAAAGTACTGCAGTGCGCAGGCGCTGGACCTCTCTGACCATTCCCGGCACCTGCGCACTGCGGTACTCTGCTCTGCCCTCAACAGGGCAGATAAAGTACGCCTGCGCAGGAGCCGCTGCAGAAGTAAGGAGGAGGACGTCATCGCTAGAAGATGGGAGGCGCCGGTCCGGACCGGACCCCGGGGTGAGTATAATCTAACTTGTTTTTCTTCTCTTTCAAGTTACATCGGGGGTTTATCTACAGCATTACAGAATGTCGTAGATAAGCCCCTGATGGCGGTGGCCGCAGCTTATATGTGAAAATTGAGATGACAGATTCCCTTTAATATGAGCTACAGTGTTTATTCATACAATTTTGGGATATATACGATTTTCTGATCTCTTTTTAGTTTCTTTTGGTTTTTCATTTTTGGGGGGAGGGGGTTAAGAAACCAAAAATCTGCGATTTTGCAAATTTGACATTTTTCTTTTTTTATTTCCGGAATTCACTCTGTAGGATAAATATTATAATATTTGATTGATTTTAACAATTACACAGATAGCCATGCTAAATATGTTTCATTGTAATTTTTTTTAGATTTTATTTATGTTCAGGAAAATGGAGGGTATTTGAAATTTAATGTAATTTTTTATATTTTTCACATTTTTTATTAGTCTTGCTTGTGGCTTGTGATTGTACCTGCGATTCCTTGTCCAATATACCATACTAAAACACAGAAATAGTGCATTGTATTGAAAAATTATTGTTCTCCTTGGTATAAATACATGGCTGACGTGATAACAACCAATTTTCGATCTCTTAAATGTCACTGTCACAACTGAACCCCTTCTTGAACTAAATGTTTGGCCCCGATGAAATAAAGAAACCAATATTCACCTCCTGTGCTGGCGCTGTTCCAGCAGTGTGAGCACTCACAGTCCCAGGGCTCTCTTGCAGTGATATGACACCGGCGCCCAATCAGCCTTGGCATCACAGTCCGCGCCTTTGTACGGGTTGAACACAAAAAGAAAATCCGAGATCAGCTACAGCTCAGACTTCCTCTTCATGTTCCATCCGTACGAAGGAGGAGACAGGGACGCCAGCTCTGATTGGGTGCTGGGCACCACATATCATTCCACTGCACGAGAGCTCCAGGATCGCGAGGGTCGACACCACTGAAACCAGGGCTGTGGAGTGGGAGTCGTCGTGGAGTCGGAGCCGGAGCCCATTTTGGTGAAGTCAGAGTCGGTGTCATGGAAATTGAGGACTCCGAGTCGGAGGTTTAGCTTACCAACATCACAGCCCTGCCAGGGCTGTGGAGTCGGAGTCATGAGTCAGTCGGTGTCATGGAAGTTGAGGAGTCGGAGGTTTGGCTTACCGATTCCACAGCCCTTGCTGAAACGGCACCAGCACTGGAGGAGAGTATAGTTTTTTTTTTATTTTATCAGGGTCAAACTTTTTTTTCAAGAAGGGGTTGTCCTAGTAGGGGACATCCCCCTTAAATGTTAAATTCTCCAGTGTAAAATAAAAATAACAGATAGTCACCTCTGACATCGGCGCCATACCAGCAATATCAGCAACGTGTCTCCAGTGTCTCAAGTGACATTAATGTGACACACAGCAATGGGCTGCTGCGCTCACACTGCCCTTGGATGAACCTCGGACATCCAAAGGAGGTGTCAGAACTCCAGACTGAAATATCCTTGTGTGCCTATACCCTTACATGCTACATTCAATTGTGACAGCGACATTTAACAGTTGGAAAATTAGTTGTTACCTTTAAGAAAGGGGTTTCCAAATAGTAGACAACCCCTTTAATGGACAGGTTACATACTTTTATATTTTAATAGCTCATACATACCAAATATGTTTATTTATATTTTTATTTTTATGTTGGGAAATGGGAATGATTCAAACTTTTATATTTCGCTTTTTGTTTTTAAATATTTTTTCTTACTTTTTACTCTTGTTTTTGATGGCCTGTACTCTACACTGCAATACAAATTAACAACCTCTCATTATGCCTAGCCTTTGGGGGATTTCGTAGGAGTACATACTGTAGATGTCAGCAATGGGGCCTTAAATAAACCCCCTTCAGCTATGGCATCCCATCGACTCGCCGTAATCATGTTGCAGGATGGTGCCACTTCATGGACGCTCTCGAAGATTGACAGATATTTAAGTGGTTAAACAACAGCGATCAAAACTAGCGCTGATCACCACTGTAAGGCCACATTCACATGTTCAGTAAACTAGGAGTAGGTGAAAAATGCAGAATTGGTGATGTGTTTCTATTATACTTTTTCCTCGGATTGTTCAAATCCTACTTTTGGCTTACAAATACTGATGTAAAAAACTGACCAAATACTGTGTGAACATGGCCATAGAGGCAGGACCCAGCCCCCAGATCCAGGTTAATTTTGACACATTGGGGCCAATTCATAAAAATGTGTCTCAAAATGTTTCAAATACAGTGCACCATTACTCAGGTTCCTTTTATCTAATTTTACATTTTGGGAACTGGTCACTGACAACTATGCCATTACTGGGGATATTTGTTGGGGTAGGGGGCATATACTTTTCACATCACTATATCTTTCCTTATGGAAACTAAGGTCATTTATGAAGCAGCAGCTGGATAATTCTTTCACTATGCTTAAACTTGCTGGGTAATCACATCTGCCGCCATGAATTAGAAAAGTGTCACCTGGCTGCCCTACAGCTCTCAATACCCATCCTCATGGGCGGCTAATACCGCATAGTAGCCGGAACTTAAGAATAATTCTCAGGAATTATTTGGTTGTATGATAATATTTATACAGTACATAAAAATATACCAGATAACAGCGAAATACTTGAGTTCACTGGTTAGTAGCAGTAAATAAAGCGGCAACACTCAGCGTCAAGCAGCAGCTGCAAAAGCACGCAATATTTGTAAAATGTGCAAAAAGAGATTAAAACAATCTGCAATCCAAATAGAAGACTACTCTGACATTTGAAATCACACAGGCCCATGCGGTCCCCATCCCTAAGAACCAGATGGGATTTATTACTAATATTACCCTGGATGGAGGATATGGAAGATTTACTACAAGACCAATATTTGAAATGATACTTGTGGCCTGCTGGGGTAAATGATGGAGTCAGCGACTTGGTGCTCCATCACAACTCTTAACAGTATGGGCGTCTTTAGAACACTGATTCTGCTAACAACATAGCAGACAAGGCAGCCCACGACCAGACCGGCCCTTATGGCATTTGCCAGAATTGCCAGATGGCCAGTCCGGCCTTGCTGGTGGGCATGAGGCATCTAAGCTCATGTTCACACAAGCCACTTTTTTTACATACATCTATAAAACCCTAAACCCAAGTTTCAAACAGCCGACATTCACCATCCAAGGCAATTCAAGCATCAGTATAGGAAAGAGTTTTCTACAGCAAAAGCAGTGAAACTTTTTGATTCTATATGCCAAGAAGTATCAATGGCATATGCAATGACAAAAGTCAATGAATAATGTTTAATTGATCCACAGAAATGACCTGACAGCTATGTGGGATCAGAAATGTATTTCTCCCACCTATCCTGTTCATAAGTAGAATTAGCTATGATTGGTTGGGACTGGAGGTATTTTTTTTCTACCTTCCTCTGGATCAAACCACTAGGTAAGGTTGAACATAATGGATGCGTATGGTTTTGTCACCCTAAGTGACAATGTACGTACACTTATAAACATCCCCCATTACTGGTCCTGATCTCCATTTTGAAAATTAAAGGGATGGTCTCATCTTATCGAATTATCACCAATCCACGGGATACGGGCTAACCTGCTTATTGTTGGGAGACGATCGCTGAGAAAACTGGGCTTTGACGTTCCCTGTGAAGTGGAGTTTGCACCGCTCTATTGACTGTCTATGGGACCCTCGGAGGTAGCAGAGCATCGGCTTTGGTGGGACCCCCAGTGATCAGCAACTTATCACCTATCTTGTGCTTGGGTGATACTCGCCAAGTTTGTAGAACTCTGCTACGTATAGTAAAGTAAAGCGTACGGCACCACTCATTTGTGACTTTATTTTTCATCGCCAATCCTAGAAGAATGCAGCAAATCTAAAGAAATGATTCCACACGATGGGGGAAGCATCACTCATCTTCATCATCATCACCATCATGCCTTCTCCCCCTCCTCCTCTCTCCGAGATGCCGCTTCATTATCACTACCCCACTATTCATAGGTCTGATCAGCGCCACTATCAGGTGCTGCTAGCTGACATGGCCATGGCTCAGCAGCGCGCCTGCCCTCCACCGTCAGCACAGGATGACTACACTTCCCTCTCCTGGACAAGTCATTTCTGCATTCTTGCTTTCAGTCATTCGGATGAAAAAAAAAAAAAAAACCTTTATTTTTTTTTTTTTGCTCCCCTGAGCCAAACATGACATTGCACCAGAGATTAGAAGCCATTTCCACCACTGTGCACACATAGCAGTTGACATTGGTAGGGGGGGTCACATTCTTTCATTTCCAATGCACATCAGGCACCAAGTTGTTCCCTGCCGCCACCGTACAGTATGCGTCGCCTCCCTACTGCATGAAGAAATTGCTAATTAAAAGCATTCCTGCAAGAGTCACTCCTTAAGTCTTCAGGTATTCTCTCCTCTGGCGTCGCCATTAACCCCTCCACTCCCTAGAAGAATAAAAAAAAGATGCAGCAGAGCCAAGTTTGTTATCTGTAACTATCAGCTTTCACATAGGACAATAGGAATTGTGCAGAACTTCTATACCCCATTTTTGACACATCTTCTCTGCTACATCGTTAAACCCCTGCCTAACCTTCCCATCCCCGAATCTTGCTTTTCACACCTCTTGGCACCTGCCCATCATTCAGAACTAGTTAAGCAGGGCACCGCGTAAAAGTCGCCTTATATTTATACGTCTTTGTCATCTGGGATAAGTAAAATTTGAAAAAGAAATGTCAAAAGTAAAATAAAAAAGAAAATGTAAAATTACCTTGTCCAAGCAGTTGACTTTTTCTGTAGGGTACACGACTCTGCCACAGCGGGCACACTGCGGGTTCATTTTCTTAGACTCGTTAAAAAAGAATTTTTATAACGAGCAGTAATGCAAAAAAAATTAAAAAGGAATAAAAAGAAAGTGCCCCCCTTGGCACCGACGTCCTACAGTTTCCGCAGGCACAGGGAGCTGTCAGTGATCAGGCGGTGGAAGTGCTGATCAGCTGGAGACAGAATACATCACACTGCAGTCCCAAGGCAGATGTGTGTGGTGTGTGCGACTGTGTACAGCCAAGCCTCTAAGCTCCCCCCAGTACGCCCTGCCTTCTTTTTTTCAGGTTTTTTTTATTATTGCTTTATTGAAATGTACAAGTTACAAATGCAACACTCTGGTCGATCTTGGGAATATTGACAGATTTGTTGCAGAAATTTCTATGCCTGTGTCGTTCGTATAAATAGTGCATGCAGAGATCCATGCACTCGCTGCAGAAAAAAAAACATGATAGAACATGTTTTTAGAAGTTTCTGTATTCACACCTCAAGACTTCTTCCCATACCGCACGTAACCGAGCTCTCACGTCATTCTAGTAAAGTGTCAGTCAACGGCTCCAAACTAAGTCACAGAAAAGGAAAAAAATGAATACAGGTGCTTCTCACAAAATTAAAATATCATGAAAAAGTTAATTTATTTCAGTTCTTCAACACAAAAAGTGAAACTCATATTCTATAGAGTCATTACAGACAGAGTGATCTATTTCAAGTGTTTATTTCAGTTAATGTTGATGATTATGGCTTACAGCTAATGAAAACCCAAAAGTCATTATCTCAGTAAATTAGAATACTTTATAACACCAGCTTGAAAAATTATTTTAAAATCTGAAATGTTGTCCTACTGAAATGTATATTCAGTAAAAGCAATCAATACTTGATCAGGGCTCCTTTTGCATCAATTACTGCATCAATGCGGCGTGGCATGGAGGAGATCAGCCTGTGGCCCTGCTGAGATGTTATGGAAGCCCAGGTTGCTTTGATGGCAGCCTTCAGCTCATCTGCATTGTTGGGTCTGGTGTCTCTCATCGTCCTCTTGACAATACTCCATAGATTCTCTATGGGGTTAAGGTCAGGCGAGTTTGCTGGACAATCAAGCACAGTGATACTGTTGTTTGTAAACCAGGTATTGGCACTTTTGGCAGTGGGGACAGGTGCCAAGTCCTGCTGGAGAATGACATTTCCATCTCCAAAAAGCTTGTCGGCAGAGGGAAGCATGAAGTGCTCTAAAATTTCCTGGTAGACAGCTGCGCTGACTTTGGTCTTGATCGAACACAGTGGACCTACACCAGCAGATGACATGGCTCCCCAAACCATCCCTGATTGTGGAAACTTCACACTAGGCCTCCAGTAGCTTGGATTGTGGCCTCTCCACTCTTCCTCCAGACTCTGGGACCATGATTTCCAAATGAAATGCAAAATTTACTTTCATCTGAAAACAACACCTTGAACCACTGACAACAGTCCAGTTCTTTTTCTCCTTGGCCCAGGTAAGACACTTCTGGCGTTGTCTATTGGTCGTGAGGGGCTTGACACAAGGAATGCGACACTTGTAGCCCATGTCCTGGATACGTCTGTGTGTGGCGGCTCTTGAAGCAATGACTCCAGCAGCAGTCCACTCCTTGTGAATCTCCCCCAAATATTTGAATGACCTTTTCTTAACAAACCTTTCAAGGCTGCAGTTATCACAGTTGTTTGCGCACCTTCATCTACCACACTTTTTCCTTCCACTCAACTTTCCATTAATCTGCTTGGATACAGCACTCTGTGAGCAGCTGGCTTCTTTAGCAATGACCTTTTGTGGCTTACCCTCCTTGTGGAGTGTCAGTGACTGCCTTCTGGACATCTGTCAAGTCAGCGGTCTTCCCCATGATTGTGGAGCTACTGAAACAGACTAAAGGACCTTTATAAAAGCTTAGGAAACCTTTACAGGTGTTTTTATTAAATATTCTAATTTACTTAGATAATGACTTTTGGGTTTTCATTGGCTGTAAGCCATAATCATCACCATTAACAGAAATAAACACTTGAAATAGATCACTCTGTCTGTAATGACTCTATAGAATATGAGTTTCACTTTTTGTGTTGAAGAACTGAAATAAATTAACTTTTTCATGATATTCTAATTTTGTGAGAAGCACCTCTATTTAAAGAAGAAAAAGAGGAATTCACCATTTGTAGAATTTTTAACCCCTTTCTGCCATATGACGTACTATCCCGTCCATGTGCCCTGGGACTTAATTCCCAGGGACGAGATATACGTCATAGCGATCAGCGGCGCCCACGTGGTGAGTGCCGCTGATCACGGCCGGGTGTCAGCTGATTATCACAGCTGACACCCGACACAATGTGTCAGGGCGGTCACGGACCGCCCCCGACATGTTAACCCCTTGTACACAGCGATCAAACATGATCGCGGTGTACCTGGGGTTAAAGGGAAACATCGGCAGGGAGGGGGCTCCCTCCGTGCTTCCCTGAGCCCCCCCACGGCAGCGCAATGTGCAGCACCGCTGCGGGGGGCTCTTTACCTACAGGCCCCCGGATCCAAGATGGCGACGGGGACCTTCGGGGGCCTGTAGGGAGCTGGCTTCCTCAGTGCCTGCAAAGCGCAGGCATGAGGAAGTCTGCGTCTATGCCTGTGACAGATCGCTGATCTGTCACAGTGATCTGTGATGTGACAGATCAGCGATCTGTCACAGGACAGTGATGTCCCAACTGGGACAATGTAATAAAGTTAAAAAAAATTTAAAAAAGTGTAAAAATAATTTTAAAAAAAATCGCCAAATAAATTAGTAGAAAAAAAAAAAATATTCCCCAATAAATTCATTTTTTGAAAATAAAAAAAAACAATAAAAGTACACATATTTGGTATCGCCGCGTCCGTAACGACCCGCCCTATAAAACTGTCCCATTAGTTAACCCCTTTAGCGAACCCCTTAAAAAATAAAAAACGAAGCAAAAAATAATGATTTATTATCATACCACCGAACAAAAAGTGCAATAACGCGCAATCAAAAAGACGCATATAAATATCCATGGTACCGCTGAAAACGTCAGCTTGTCCCGCAAAAAACGAGCCACCATACAGCATCATCCACAAAAAAATAAAAAAGTTATAGCTCGCAGAATAAAGCGATGCAAAAATAATTATTTTTTATATAAAATAGTTTTCATTGCATAAAACCGACTAAACATAAAAAAACGACCTAAATGAGGTATCGCTGTAACCGTACTGACCAGAAGAATAAAACCGCTTTATCAATTTTACCACACACGGAATGGTGTAAACGCACCCCCCCAAAAGAAATTCATGAAACGCTGGTTTTTGTTCATTCTGCGTCCCAAAAATCGGAATAAAAAGCAATAAAAAAAGTCACGTGCCCGAAAATGGTACCAATAAAAACGTCAACTCATCCCGCAAAGAATAAGACCTCACATGACTCAGTGGGTCAAAATACGGAAAAATTATAGCTCTCAATATGTGGTGATGCAAAAACTATTTTTACAATAAAAAGTGTCTTTTAGCGTATGACAGCTGCCAAACATAAAAACCGCCATAAATAGTAAATCAAACCCCCCGTTATCACCCCCGTAGTTAGGGAAAAATAATAAAATAAAAAAAAATGTATTTATTTCCATTTTCCCATTAGGGTTAGGGTTAGGGCTAGGGCTAGGGTTAGGGCTGAGATTAGGGTTAGGGGTGTGTTGGGGTTAGGGTTGGAGTTAGAATTGGGGGTTTCCACTGTTTGGGCACATCAGGTGCTCTCCAAATGCAACATGGCGTCTGATCTCAATTCCAGCCAATTCTGCATTGAAAAAGTCAAATGGTGCTCCTTCCCTTCCAAGCTCTGCCATGCGCCCAAACAGTGTTTTACCCACACATATGGGGTATCAGCCTACTCAGGACAAATTGCAAAACAACTTTTGGGGTCCAATTTCTCCTGTTACCCTTAGGAAAATAAAAAATTGGGGGCAAAAATATCATTTTTGTGGAAAAAAATGATTTTTTTATTTTCACGCCCAGGCGTTATAAACTTCTGTGAAGCACTTGGGGGTTCAAAGTGCTCACCACACATCTAGATAAGTTCCTTAGGGGGTCTAGTTTCCAAAATGGGGTCACTTGTTGGGAGTTTCAATAGTTTAGGTACATCAGGGGCTCTCCAAACGCACATGACACCCGCAGACCATTCCATCAAAGTCTGCATTCCAAAACGTCACTACTTCCCTTCCGAGCCCCGACGTGTGCCCATACAGTAGTTTTCTCCCACATATGAGGTATCAGCGTACTCAGGACAAATTGGACAACAACTTTTGGGGTCCAATTTGTCCTTGTACCCTTGGGAAAATAAAAAAATTGGTGACTAAAAGATCATGTTTGTGGAAAAAATACGATTTTTTTATTTTCCCGCCCAGGCGTTATAAACTTCTGTGAAGTACTGGGGGTTCAAAGTGCTCAGCACACATCTAGATAAGTTCCTTGGGGGGTCTAGTTTCCAAAATGGTGTCATTTGTGGGGGGTTTCTACTGTTTTGGTACATCAGGGGCTTTCCAAACGTGACATGGTGTCCGATCTCAATTCCAGACAAAAATGTCAAATGGCGCTGCTTCCCTTCTGAGCTCTGCCATGCGCCCAAATAGTCATTTACACCCACATATGGGGTATCAGCGTACTCAGGACAAATTGCACAATAACTTTTAGGGTCCTGTTACCCTTGGAAAAATAAAAATTGGGGGTTTAAAGATCATTTTTGTGGAAAAAATATGATTTTTTAATTGTACCGCTGTACGTTATAAACTTCTGTGAAGCCCTTGTGGGTTCAAAGTTCTCACCACATATCTAGATAAGTTCCTTGGGGGGTCTAGTTTCCAAAATGGGGTCACTTGTGGGGGGTTTCCACTGTTTAGGTACATCAGGGGCTCTCCAAACGCGACATGGCGTCCGATCTGAATTCCAGCCAATTTTGCATTGAAAAAGTCAAACAGCGCTCCTTCCCTTCTGAGGTCTGCCATGCGCCGAAACAGTGGTTCCCCCCCCACATGTCAGGTATCGGCGTACTCAGGACAAATTGCACAATAACTTTTGCAGTCCAATTTCACCTGTTACCCTTGGTAAAATAAAAAAAATTGAACCTGAATTATTTTTTTTGTGAAAAAATATTAAATGTTCATTTTTTTTTTTAAATATTCAAAAAATTCCTGTGACGCACCTAAAGGGTTAATAAACTTTTTGAATGTGGTTTTGAGCACCTTAAGGGGTGCAGTTTTTAGAATGGTATCACTTTTGGGTATTTTCTATCATATAGACCCCTCAAAGTGGCTTCAAATGTGATGTGGTCCGTAAAAATAAAATGGTGTTGCAAAAATGAGAAATCGCTGGTCAATTTTTAACCCTTATAACTTCCTAACAAAAAAAAATTTTGGTTCCAAAATTGTGCTGATGTAAAGTAAACATGTGGTAAATGTTATTTATTAAGTTTTTTGTGTGCCGTATCTCTGTGTTTTAAGGGCATAAAAATTCAAGTTTGGAAAATTGCAAAATTTTCAACATTTTTGCCAAATTTCCATTTTTTTCACAAATAAACTCAAGTTATATGAATGAAATTTTACCACTAACATGAAGTGCAATATGTCACGAGAAAACAGTATCAGAATCACCGGGATCCATGAAAGCGTTTCAGAGTTATAACCTCATAAAGGGACAGTGGTCAGAATTGTAAAAATTGGCCCAGTCATGAACGTGCAAACCACCCTTGGGGTTTAAGGGGTTAAAGTCAGTTTTGCTGGAGGTAACATTGTTGCCAGGAGTGGACGACACAGACAGAAGAGACCCCCTGTTCAAGAACAGTGTATGGGCCCTCTGCAGCCCAATATCTCATCATAGTGCACAATTGCACCTGCTTTGGAGGTCGTAGTGGCCCTCTTACCTCTCGGGACCCTGTGACTGCACAGGTTGCACTGATACTATGTCCACCCCTGATTAGCAATAAATGTATAAATGTGCAGAAAGCCAGGTGTGTGACCCTGACTGACTCAGCACACTGCGCATGCCCACGGAGATGGCTGTTACATAGGACAAAGCCAACAGCAATATTTGCAGAGTCAGTGGTAACTTCTGGCTGAGTACTGTATCACTGCTGCTCGTCTGGGTATGCAATATAATTTGCAAGAGCAATATCACCACCAGATCTTTGCAAGTCTCTGGCCCCTTGACGATGCGCAATACCCAGTTTCCTGCGCATTGTCAGGGAGTCACAGACAGTCGCTCATGTAAATTACATTACTCACATCCACAAGGTCATGATAACATGATTAGTGGGATAGTTAAGTCTGTAGACAACAATGACCCCATAACTAGTCATCCACTAATTAGAATATCGCCAGCGAAGTTGTCTTATGCGTGTGGTCATAGAGCAAGAAGAAATTAAGTGGCCAGTTGGCAAAGTACAGCTGCCGGCCCAAGTACTACGGTCTCCAGGAACCTGCCCGGGGGCCGGAAAAAAGGTCATCGAGGTTCATAAACAGCCCGCGGGCCTGAGGTTCCCCACCCCTGCTATAAAGATAGCAATATGTACATGGTGACTGTTTAAGGGGCCTGGGGAATCTGACAGGTTCCCTTTAGGTGCAAATTTTATTTATTGGAACTTTTTAAAAATGTTAAAACAGTTTCAAAGCTGAATGGCATGTATCAAGTCTTTAGAGTCAGTTTTCTGGTGTCACGAAGAGGTGCAGACTTCATTCTTGCACATACATTTTTCCATTTTTTCGCCATATTTATGAAATGTGATATTTTTGTCAAAATCATTCCTGTAAGGTGGGTGGTATAAAATGTGGAGTAACTTTTGTAAAAAGAAGTGTAATATCTTTACAATCACCACATTTATCAAACATCATGAGACAAATTTGGCTCAAATAACGGAAATTACAGCCACAATGAAAAGTATGTTTAAAAATACCCTTCACTGGGCGGAGCTAGTGACGTGCTTCCGGGGCATGCATGTTAAATGCCGCTGTCAGAGATTGACAGCGGTTTTTAACATGTTAACAGCCGCAGGTGGATTGCGATTCCACCCTTGGCTGTTAGGGGTACATGTCAGCTGATCAGATCAGCTGTCATGTGCTTGAAAACATGAGGGCTCTGCACCAGAGCCTGCATCAAAGAGGGGAAGGCGATCTATGACATACCAGTGTAAGACGAGAAACCGGGTTGGGGGTACCATTCTTGCACCAGGTCCGGAACAGTCGATGCTGTCTCCTCTGTTGTCCAGGGGAAAGTTTAAGCAAACATACCAATCTTTATGTTTGCTGACAGGGGGCGTGGCTTAGCATGACCAGAGGCAGCGCAGCGCGCGAGCACAGACAGAATTGGCGGGAAGGTGCAGCGCACCTGAGGAGAGTGAGGACTCTTGCTTCATAGACCGTTAGTGGAGCAGATTCGCGTCCGGCCATGACAGAAACTTACCGCAGGGACTCGGACTAGAAGCCTGCCGTGTAGGTTGACTCAGACCCATTGAGGTGCTAACCGCTCCGCTACAGTCATGGGTGCTTTCATGACGCCTGATAGAGACTGTGACTTTTACGAAGGACGGTTTCTTGAACCCTCGGTGAATAATCGTCGAGCCTCGCTTAACTCTGTCAGCACAGAGGCCCGTACCCTGCCAGATCACAGGATTCTCCGTGTTGAGGACTTCACAGGATGCTTTAACGACTCAACGTTGCCAACCGGGCACGTATCGCCTGCTACAGGACCACACAGGATCCACATTGTGCCGACGACTGTTGGCGCCATCATTTACTCTGGGAACTTTTTATGACAGGAAGACGCCCGATTGATAAGTGACTTCTTTGAGAACAGCTTTATTTGTGATTCCTGCGTTGATTTTTACCTTACCAAACCCCTGTATTCTCTGTACTGCCTGTATTTTATCTCACGTTTTCCCTATCTCCCTGCGTGGAGTAATACCCTGTAAAGTAAAAACTTGTTAACCCTTGATCTGCCTCTTGCCTGTCACTGCATCTGCCAACCTGCTCACACCTATACTGTATGTCATAGGTCATAAAGGGGTTAAAATATAGCATTTTGTTTCTATTCATTTTTTTGCAGAATGCGTCAAAATTTTTATTCTGTAATTTGTGTATTTTTTTAAATTTTCTCTAAATAATTACATTTTAAATGTATTTAATGGGTTTTATAGATGAAGGGCATACCCCACATGTATAACTTTTGTGTCATACAGTATATATCCCTGGCTGGTGTCTAAAAGAAACAGTGGCACTGTTAAGAATAGGCTTTGTCTGGTATTGCAGGTAACCCTATTTATCTGGGAATATATATATTCCCAGATAAACACTGTGCAGGACGCTTGGCATTTGACACAGAACACCAGGATTGGCAAATTTGCCACTGGCGCCCTGTGCTCTTCACAGATGAAAGCAGGTTCACACTGAGCACATGTGACAGACGTGACAGAGTCTGGAGATGCCGTGGAGAGTGATCTGCTGCCTGCAACATCCTTCAGCATGACCGGTTTGGCAGTGGCTCTGTAATGGTGTGAGGTGGCATTTCTTTGGAGGGCTGCACAGCCCTCCATGTGCTCGCCAGAGGTAGCCTGACTGCCATTAGGTACCGAGATGAGATCCTCAGACCCCTCGTGAGACCATATGATGGTGTGGTTGGCCCTGGGTTCCTCCTAATGCAGGGCAATGCCAGACCTCATGTGGCTGGAGTGTGTCAGCAGTTCCTGCAAGATGAAGGCATTGAAGCTGTAGACTGGCCCTCCCGTTCCCCAGACCTGAATCCGATTGAGCACATCTGGGACATCATGTCTTGCTCCATCCACCAACGTCACGTTGCACCACATACTGTCCAGGAGTTGGCAGATGCTTTAATCCAGGTCTGGGAGGAGATCCCTCATGACAATATCCGCCGATTCATCAGGAGCATGCCCAGGTGTCGTAGGGACGTCAAACAGGCACGAGGAGGCCACACACACTACTGAGCATCATTTCCTTGTCTTGAGGCATTTCCACTGAAGTTGGATCAGCCTGTAATTTGATTTTCCAGTTTGATTTTCCAGTTTGATTTTGAGTGTCCTTCCAAATCCAGACCTCCGTGGGATATTCATTTTGATTTACATTGATCATTTTTATGTTTTCTTGTTCTCAACGCATGCCACTATGTAATGATTTGCAGCTGCGATATTTCATTCAGTGATATCTACGATGTGGTATCTTAGTGTTCCCTTTTTTTTTTGAGCAGTGTATATATATATATATATATATATATATATACACACACACACACACACACACACACATACATACACAGATATTGTGCAGATTGTAACGGAGGGGATTGAATGTGATGTCTTAAACAGAGGTCTGTTTAGACAAAGCAGCTGGTGACACTAAGTGACCACCGTTCACTAAATATTTATTGATCGGAGGTCATTCCTAAAATTGCTTGCTCATAATAAACTTTCAGTTTAAACGGACCATAAGCTGCATGACAATGCAAACAGCTGCCTTGCATTACAAAATGCTCGAGATAAGAAGGAAGCATTGTCTTGGACTCATATAAAAGCACTGGGCCAAACCTACAGAAATGAAGTCATGTATGCTTAGATGACTTTGATGTGGGTAAGTCTCCAGTGGCGTGTTTTGTCTTCATATTGTATAATTACCTTTTTTTGCACCCACTGCGCTTCACAGGCTCAGCGTTTCATAATAACGATGAGTAAAAATAACACATGAAATAATGAGATCTACAACCTTCAAAGTCAACACCAGGGAAGAGCTTTTGTTTTACTTGCCAACATTTTGTCTTTCCAGGTGGTCTACAAAACGTGCATCTACCATTTCCACTAAAATGCACAGGTGAACTTACAACAGTAAATATAACATACTCAGGGCCAGTTTCAGGCAAAGTGGGGCTCTGGGCAAAAGTTTAAAATGGGGCCCCAAATGCTTACATATTGCACCATTACACAGAAACATTTTGGTTGTATTTACATGTGCTGAGTCCAGGCCGCTACATGAGCGTGATCAACAATATTGAGGTCGATCAACGCCTGTTTCCTGGCCTCTTTACACCGGCTGAGAAACAATTATGGGGACAGAACAATCACTAGTCAATTAATCTGTCCCCATACAGTATCATGTTATTAGCAGCATATATGCAGTTTTCACTGGGCGATGTGCTGCTGAGAACAATGATTTTTGTTGCAGCATAAGCAATCCAATCAGTCGATGAATAGGCAGCATTTTGCTTGTTTAGTATAAAACAATCCCCATAGTCCTCCATATGGTATAATATGCTCTCCATAGTCCTTCTCTATTGTCACGCCGTTCCGACATACTCACCCGGCCTCAGTTCCCACGCCGTCTCTGCATACTCACCCGGCCATCGCTCCCACGCTGCAGCCCCTCGCCGCCCGACAGCCACGGCGGTCATCTCTGACAGGCGCGCGGCCGACTGCGTCGTTGCATGCAATGCGCATGCGCCATAGGCCGCGGCCGCGCCTCCCTTCTGCTTCTTGTACTTCGGCTATGCCCTGACCCGGAAGCACCCCCTGACCACTGGCAGACCAGACAGAGGCATATCAGGCCACTTCCCCCTGAGGGAGGCGCCTGATCGTTGTGTTTCCTAGCACACTGGACCTCGCTTCTTCGTGTGCTCTCTGCAGTCTCAGGCTGGTTTCACATTTGCGTTTTTTTGCGCTTGAAAAAAACGCATACGTGCGCATGCATTTTTTCCCCCTATATTTAACATGGTCGCGCATACGTGCGCGCTGGCATGCGCACGTATGCGTTTTTCATGCGCTGCGTTTTTTTGGGGTGTGCGTTTGTATTTTACAGACGCTACATGTTGCATTTTTTGGTCCGCCCAAGCACTGCAAAAAAGCGCATGCGCACGTATGCGCACGTTTTGCGCTAAAAATGGCCATTATGGCCTATGGATGCGCATACGTGCGCACTGGCATGCGCATGTATGCGTTTTTTTAGCGCTGCGTTTTTTTGGTGGTGTCCACTAGTTGCACTAGTTAGAATAATAATAATAATCTTTATTTATATAGCGCCAACATATTCCGCAGCGCTTTACAGTTAGAAGATTCTAAAGTCAAAAAAAAAAAGTCTATATAAAGGAGGTGCCTGCCAAAACTCTGCCACTACTACACTGACAGATTGGAGAGCAGACAGTCACCAAGGAACCCATCTTCTATCAGCGTCAAGAATGTGAGTATTACATCATATGCCTGTCCTTTTAAATTACAATGGGGCAAAAAAGTATTTAGTCAGTCAGCAATAGTGCAAGTTCCACCACTTAAAAAGATGAGAGGCGTCTGTAATTTACATCATAGGTAGACCTCAACTATGGGAGACAAACTGAGAAAAAAAAATCCAGAAAATCACATTGTCTGTTTTTTTTCATTTTATTTGCATATTATGGTGGAAAATAAGTATTTGGTCAGAAACAACCAATCAAGATTTCTGGCTCTCACAGACCTGTAACTTCTTCTTTAAGAGTCTCCTCTTTCCTCCACTCATTACCTGTAGTAATGGCACCTGTTTAAACTTGTTATCAGTATAAAAAGACACCTGTGCACACCCTCAAACAGTCTGACTCCAAACTCCACTATGGTGAAGACCAAAGAGCTGTCAAAGGACACCAGAAACAAAATTGTAGCCCTGCACCAGGCTGGGAAGACTGAATCTGCAATAGCCAACCAGCTTGGAGTGAAGAAATCAACTGTGGGAGCAATAATTAGAAAATGGAAGACATACAAGACCACTGATAATCTCCCTCGATCTGGTGCTCCACGCAAAATCCCACCCCGTGGGGTCAGAATGATCACAAGAACGGTGAGCAAAAATCCCAGAACCACGCGGGGGGACCTAGTGAATGAACTGCAGAGAGCTGGGACCAATGTAACAAGGCCTACCATAAGTAACACACTACGCCACCATGGACTCAGATCCTGCAGTGCCAGACGTGTCCCACTGCTTAAGCCTGTACATGTCCGGGCCCGTCTGAAGTTTGCTAGAGAGCATTTGGATGATCCAGAGGAGTTTTGGGAGAATGTCCTATGGTCTGATGAAACCAAACTGGAACTGTTTGGTAGAAACACAACTTGTCGTGTTTGGAGGAAAAAGAATACTGAGTTGCATCCATCAAACACCATACCTACTGTAAAGCATGGTGGTGGAAACATCATGCTTTGGGGCTGTTTCTCTGCAAAGGGGCCAGGACGACTGATCCAGGTACATGAAAGAATGAATGGGGCCATGTATCGTGAGATTTTGAGTGCAAACCTCCTTCCATCAGCAAGGGCATTGAAGATGAAACGTGGCTGGGTCTTTCAACATGACAATGATCCAAAGCACACCGCCAGGGCAACGAAGGAGTGGCTTCGTAAGAAGCATTTCAAGGTCCTGGAGTGGCCTAGCCAGTCTCCAGATCTCAACCCTCGAAAGGGTTTCGAGATCTCAAAATCTCGAAAACCTTTGGAGGGAGTTGAAAGTCCGTGTTGCCAAGCGAAAAGCCAAAAACATCACTGCTCTAGAGGAGATCTGCATGGAGGAATGGGCCAACATACCAACAACAGTGTGTGGCAACCTTGTGAAGACTTACAGAAAACGTTTGACCTCTGTCATTTCCAACAAAGGATATATCACAAAGTATTGAGATGAAATTTTGTTTCTGACCAAATACTTATTTTCCACCATAATATGCAAATAAAATGAAAAAAAAACAGACAATGTGATTTTCTGGATTTTTTTTTTCTCAGTTTGTCTCCCATAGTTGAGGTCTACCTATGATGTAAATTACAGACGCCTCTCATCTTTTTAAGTGGTGGAACTTGCACTATTGCTGACTGACTAAATACTTTTTTGCCCCACTGTATGTATGTACTAATGATTTTTATTATTTTTACATGCAGTATGTCTTCAGAATCAGAATATTCCCCATCGCGGCAGGAATTGGCGCAAGCAGACCGTGAGGTGATTATTTTCGTGCATCTGGTAAGTATATCTGCTGCTACTCCAAATCTCTTACGTTTTTTTCAACTTTTTTAAGACATCATCATCATCTTCTGCGGACGGGACTACTGAGGGCGAAGAGCAGGAGCAGCGAAGCCAAGTCCCGGTGGTGATACGGAATGTATGTATCAAATGATTTGTAATGTTCTTTATTTTTTATCTTCTATTTTTACTCTTTTTTATGTTTCTTTTTTTTGTAACTTTTTATTCAATTTAAATTTGATTATTCTAATGAATGTGTTTTGTCTAGGTTCCACAACGGGATGAAGTCGTCTACCTGGATAATGAGCAGCTCATCAGCCTGGTCCAGGAGCGTGCGCCGTTGTGGGACAGCCGTGACCGGCTGTACAAGGACAATGTGGTGACCCGGCGGCTATGGAATGAGGTGGCCGCAGCGTTGATGGATGGCTGGGACAGCGCCACAGCATCCTCCAAAAAGGCGTTTAGTGAGTATTTCCCTGCTCTGTATTGTGCCGCAGTGACTGTTGTCCTTGACGGCACTGTTGGGTTTCGTGCTAGGTATATTCTAGCAGGAAACCCAACAGTGTCATCGGGCTCTACAGTGACTGCTTTGAGTATTGTATTGCTGTATTGTGCCGCAGTGACTGTTGTCCTTGACGGCACTGTTGGGTTTCGTGCTAGGTATATTCTAGCAGGAAACCCAACAGTGTCATCGGGCTCTACAGTGACTGCTTTGAGTATTGTATTGCTGTATTATGCCGCAGTGACTGTTCTCCTTGATGGCACTGGGTTTTTTTTCCCAACAGTGGACAAAGTCCGAACACGTTGGCGTTCGATCAAGGACCGCTTCAACAGTGATGTTCGTGCTGAGGGCCAGGTTCGCAGTGGATCTGCGTCAAGGACCAGAACTGGATACCGTCACTATCACGCGTTGCAGTTCCTAAGACCGGTCCTTGCCACGAGATCGTAAGTATTATAAATTTTGGGTTTTTAGTTTTATTAATCTGTGTTTTTCTAATCCACAGCTGATGCTTCTTGTAAAGGCATGGTAGTAATAATTTTCCTTTCTTCCACAGCACCTGTAGCAGCACCCTGCAACCTGGCCCTAGAGCGGTCCTTCCTCGGACGTCCTCTGACCCGTCCCAGCCATCCAACAGCCAGGAAGCACCTTGCAGGCCAGCCACACACACAGCTGGTGACCAGGAAGCTGGGCCATCAGGTGTTCCCCTGTCCCAGGTCTCTGCCACTGGTTATGCGGGCACTACCCGCCAGTGGCAGAGGGCCTTGGACAGGAATGTCTTGCCCGAGTTTATGCATTTGAGCGAGGCCTTTAATTCCAGCCTCAAGTCGCTGTCCGACAGAGTTGAAAGCGGTTTTGCACTCATGGAACGTGGTTTTAACCACTTTGAACACCGCTTCAATTCTGTAGAACAGCGCCTTGACCATCTGGAGGCCGACCTCAACAGACCAGCACACCATTTTTTTAGTAAGATTGAAAAGGGCATGGCGGAACACCTTAGTCCTGAGCAACAGCTGAATGTGCTGCAGGCCTGCAACAATGCTTTCTTGCAGGCTATGCAGCATAATCGGTACGGTCAGCAGTCAGTGGTGTCATTTCCACCTGTGCCACCATTGACTCGCTTCACCTCACTACCGACTTGTGCTGCATACCACTGCACGGACACCTCTATTCAAAGCCAGGACACCCACCGTTACACCACCACAAGTCTGAGTGCAGCTGGTCACTTCACCGACATCACCATGGCAAGCGCTGCTCCTGTCTGGAGCACCACCGCCACTCCCATGCATGCGTGGAGCTCAGCCACCACTAGGCAAACATGGAACAGCCCTGCCGCTACAACAACATGTAGTAGCCCTGCCACCACCACTCCGCAAACCTGGACCATCACTGCCGCCACCAGTCCTCCTGCAAGGACGAGCACTGCCAACCAAGAGCAGCAGCAGCCACCTCAGCAGCAGCAGCAGCCACCTCAGCAGCAGCAGCAGCCACCTCAGCAGCAGCAGCCACCTCAGCAGCAGCAGCCACCCCAGCAGACGGGGGACCTACACTCAATATTTGCCCCAAGTTCAAGGCGAAATCAATCAAGGCGGGCATTGGGCCAAAGTCGGTCCAGGCACACAAGCCTACGGCGACATGCCATTACAACAAATGTACCTGAACAGATTTCCTCTCCTCCAAGTGTTCCTAGTTTAATTCCCTTAACTGGACTACCTTCCCCCACAAGTTTTGTTGCCCCTTCCCCTCAAACACCGTCTTCAACTGCAAGTGTTGCATATTCCCTGCACACCCCCAAATTGAAACCATCTGCCCCCAAACGCCGAAAAAAATAATTTTTTTGTTTATTTTTGTGGTTAAAAATAAATTTACATTTGTGGTTCACCATTACAAAGTTTGATTAATGTTGTTTGCGCCGCTCACACACACTGATGGGTAAATACATGTTAAAAACCAACCCAAGGCCTAGTATAGTCATATGTGAAATAACACGGACTAGTATAGTCATACCAAGGCCTAGTGTAATAACTCGAGTTTTACCAACTAGGATCTGGTTTCATGAAACACAAACTGTTGAAACTTGTCTAAAAAAATAAGTTTCTTTCTTAAAAAATGTTTCAATTTTTTTAGTCAAATTTCACCAGTTTGTTTTTCGTGAAACAAGATCCTAGTTGGTAAAAATCGAGTTATTACAGTAGGCCTTGGTATGACTATACTAGGCCGTGGTATTTCACATATGACTATACTAGTAGGCCCAAGGCCTAGTATACTCATATGTGAAATACCACGGCCTAGTATAGTCATACCAAGGCCTAGTGTAATAACTCGAGTTTTACCAACTAGAATCTGGTTTCATGAAAAACAAACCGGTGAAACTTGTCTCAAAAAATAAGTTTCTTTCTTAAAAAATGTTTATTTCTACACTACCACAATTTTAAATAAAAGTTGGAATTGAGCTGATTACATTCATCCACTCAATGCTGACTTGTATTCCCCATTGACTTTCATTGGGGTTGGGTTTTGAAAAAATCACATACTTTTTTTTCAACTAGTTGGACAATTTTCTCTTGAAAAAAATTGGTTTCCTGATTCATGGCCTGGTTAATACGCGTCAGATTTAACATGCAGCTTTGCTTACGTTCCAATATATTTCACGCAGACTAGCAATGCTGCATTTTAACTCATATGTGTATTTACCTGCCCAGGTGTGTGAACATCAAAAACTTCACAGTTATACATGGGAAGTTTTTTATTTAATTGGAGTTTAAAAAATATAGTGCACTCAGTAATGGTATCAAATAAGGTTTTTTATTACCATAAACAAACAAAAACATTCTTACACCATTTCATCTTGCCAGTGCACCCGTCCTACATCAGAAATAAAGTAGGCCGCAAATTGGTCCCTCATTTGGCCAACTTCAACGGATGACCTGAGAGGGTGCTGAGTGAATTCAGGCAATGGGTTAGGAGCATCAGCGTCCAGTTCAAAGGTCGGGTGCTCTTTAGCCATCACAAAGTTATGTAGAACCACACAGGCCTTCACCACCTCATCGACTGTTTCAAGTTTAAGATTAATGGCCGTGCCGAGAATTCGCCATCTGGAGACAAGAATCCCAAAAGCACACTCGACAGTTCTTCTGGCCCTGGTCAGCCTGTAATTAAATATTTTTTTGGTGTGGTCCAAGTCCCGGCTGGAGTAGGGTTTCAGTAAGTTTCCGCACATTTGAAAAGCCTCATCGCCAACCATTACAAAGGGCAGTGGCAGAGCTTCGGTGTGAGGAAGAGGCCGTGGCATAGGGAAATTAAATTGGTTGCCATACAACCTCCGGCCCATGTCTGAGTTTTTAAAAGCCTGGGAGTCATTACCACGGCCAAATGCTCCAATGTCCACTGCTACAAATATACATCCGGCATCCGCAATGGCCATGAGTACTATTGAAAAGTACTTTTTGTAATTATAGTACTCAGATCCCGTTCTTTTGGGTTTGATGATCCGTATGTGTTTACCATCAACAGCTCCCAAACAGTTGGGGAAATTGCATACTGTCCAGAATTTGTCAGCAATTTCCATCCACTTTTCAGCGGTGAGCAGGGGCATAAATTCTGGACAAAGAACATTCCAGAGAGCCCGGCAGGTCTCCGCAACAATTCCAGACAAGGTAGAGATTCCAATACGGTACTGGAAGTGTAGTGAAGATAGGGTTTCTCCAGTTGCCAGGAATCTGTGAACAGAGAAAGAAGTTAAATTAATATTTATGTATATTATTTTAAAAAACTATAAAATAAAATATTAGTACATTCACGAAAACTAATTACCCAAGGTTTTGAATATTAAATTTTAAAAAAAAGCAATCAGACCGCACCCCTTGGTTTTTAAATATTACGTACCGTAATGTCACCAGTAGCCGTTCCTCAGGAGGAATCGCACGACGGAGCTGTGTGTCCTGTCTCCGGATGGATTGTTGGACACGAGCAAGCAAATCCCTGAAACTTTCTTGGGACATCCGGATATAATCTGTAAATTTCTCCGGGTTTGCCTGGAGCTCGCTGTAGAGGGTGTGGTATGCCCCACGGCTCTCCCGGAGTTCAACAATCGGATGTATCCACATACGCCGCCGCTGCCGTCTTCGCTGCCTCTCTCTCTTCCTTTGTTCATGGCAAGCAACTGCAAACGCCTGAGCCATCGCGATGTCCAAATCCAAGTTGAAGTGAAAACTCTTCCAGCGCAGATCCATGGTCACGAGAAGAATCAAGCAAATGGGAAGAATACTGTAGACAGGGTCTATATATTAACATACCACACCCACAATGAAGTCCCATTGGTCTTGTGTGTTGTTGAATGTTTTTTTTTTCTTTTTTGGGGGGTTGTCCAAAAATCTGTAAAAAAACGCAAACGCACAAAAAACGCATACAAACGCACAAAAACGCTGCGTTTTTTTCCTGCATGCGCATAAAAATGCTTGAAAAAAACGCAGCGTTTGTATGCATTTGTATGCGTTTTTTCTATGCATTTTTTTGCGCTAAAAACGCGCTGGAAAAAAAAGCAAGTGTGAAATTAGCCTCACAGTCCCGTTCTCGTGTGCTCCCTGCAGCATCCTCGCAGTCCTGCTATCCGTGTCCCCTGCTGTACTCCGTCCTACTCCAGTCCTGCCTCCGGTGTTCCTGTTCCATCCTGCTCCAGTCATTCCGTCCTACTCCAGTCCTGCCTCCGGTGTTCCTGTTCCATCCTGCTCCAGTCCTTCTGTACTTCTCCAGTCCTGCCTCCGGTGTTCCTGTGCCAATCCTGTCTCCTGTGTTCCTGCTCCAACCATTCCTCCACGTCCCAGTCTACAGTCTTACTCCACTCCTGTCTCCTGTGTTCCAGCTCTGTCCTGTCATCTACACTTCAGTCCCACACTCCTACTCCAGTCCATCCTGAGCCGCCCCTCTCGGTACCGGCTACCGTGGTACTCAAACCCCTGGGCCTGCTCCTAACGGTCCCTGTATAGGGGTCGGTTCCACCTGACAGCTCGCCCGGGGCCCCTCGGTGCCACGGCCCAGAGGGTCCACTCCTGGAGATTCCAGCTCCAGACCAGCCACGCTAACAGTACGATTAGGCAATGGACTCCGCCGGTACTACTGCTGCTACCCAGAAAGAGTTACTCTTCTGCGGGAGAATCAGGGATGCATTATGTCTGTCATGAAGTCTATGGACACCCGTTTGTCGGCCCTGCAGGTGGCCGATCCTGGAACTGCCAATCTACTGGCCAGTCTTCAACAGGAGCTGGGCCAGCAACAAGATACTCAAGCCCATATTTTGTCTTACATGGCTTCCTTTGATAGCCGCTTGTCGGTCCTCCAGTCTGCCGCCGCAACTCCGACTCCTCCCTCCGCTCCTACAGCTCTCCCGATGCCCCGCCTCGTCACACCGCCTCGCTTCACTGTGGATCCCAAGCTCTGCAGGGGGTTCTTAAATCAGTGTAGCCTCCACTTTGAATGGTTGCCGCAGCAATATCCCTCTGACCAGGCCAAAGTAGCCTTTTATTATGTCTCATCTGGAGGGAGAAGCCCTGTCCTGGTTGAATCCTCTCTGGGAACGTGACGATCCCGTTGTCTCAAGTCTTCCAGTTTTCTTGGATACTTTTCACAGGGTCTCCGATGAGCCGGGTCGGTTAGCCACTCTCACCGAGTCACTCTTTAACCTACATCAGGGTTCTCTCACGGTTGGACAGTATGCTATCCGCTTTCGCACTATCTCCTCCGAGCTCGGCTGGAATAACACGGCTTTGGTAGGGGCGTTCTGGCACGGTCTTTCAGGCAGAATAAAAGATGAACTCGCAGGTCGAGATACCCCTCCCACCTTAGAGAACCTTATCTTGCTGGCTACCTGCATTGACCTACGCTTCTAGGAGCGCACTCGGGAGTCAGCGAGAGACAGGAGGTCCACCAGGCCAGCTCCCCTTCTCACCCGTTCTGCCAGTCCTCGTTCGGCCGGGTCCCCTTCTTTCTCCTCGGTCAAGTCCATGCAGATAGACCGCTTCAAGTTGGCCGAGTTGCGTCAGCAAGAGAGGCGGCCACAAGGTCTGTGCCTTTATTGCGGAGGTTCCTCACACTATATCCGCACCTGTCCTAAGAGACAGGGAAACTCCTCCGCCTCGGTCAGGTAAGAGAGGCCTCCCTAGGTGATGATGATCCCTCTCAACCTCTTACTATATCTGTTCTTTTGCTTTCAGGGGAGAGACGTGGGTCCGAGGTGGCCTACTTGGATCGGGCTTGGCAGGTAACTTAATTCGGCCTGAAGAAGTGGACAAATACTAAATTCCCGTGGTTGCTCTATCTAACCCTCTCCAGATTGCCATGGTGGATGGCAAACCGCTACAGGTGACCGTCACCTTGGTCACTGAAGTAGAGTTGCAAGTCGGTGCCTTACATTGAGAGAAGATAGCCTTTTATGTTTTGCCTAAGCTCTCCCACGCCATTCAACTCGGTCTCCCATGGTTAAGGACTCATCAGCCTGTTCTCGACTGGTCTTCTGGGGAGATACTCCGCTGGGGGCACCCGTGCCAAGCTCGCTGTCTGGCACCTGTCTGCCTGGTGGCCGCTCCTCAGCCGCCCCCAGATGTTCCGGGTCTCCCTCCAGCCTACAGTTCCTACGCCAATGTATTTGATAAGAAGGAAGCGGAAGTCCTTCCTTCACACTGGCCTTTTGACTGCCCAATTGAACTCGCTCCCGGTTCAACCCCCCCAAGGGGCAGAATCTACCCCGTCTCCCGCTGAGACCACAGCCATGTCCGAATACGTCCGGGAGAACCTCGCCAAAGGCTTTATATGGAAATCCTCGTCGCCCGCAGGAGCTGGGTTTTTCTTCGTCAAAAAGAAGGACAGAACTCTACGGCCGTGCATTGACTATAGGGGCTTGATTGAGATTACCATCAAGAACAGGTACCCTCTTCCACTCATTCTGGAGTTGTTTGACCGAGGGGCCCAGGTCTTCTCCAAGCTGGACCTCAGAGGAGCCTATAATCTGGTCCGTATCCGCGCTGGAGATGAGTGGAAGACGGCTTTCAACACTCAAGACGGCCATTACGAGTACCTGGTCATGCCCTTTGGCCTCTGCAATGCTCCTGCGGTGTTTCAAGAGTTCATCAACGAGATCTTCCGGGACTTCTTGTACTCCTGTGTGGTCGTGTACTTGGACGACATCCTCGTCTTCTCGCTGGATCTCTCGTCCCATAGAAAGAGTGTCCGCTTGGTGTTACAGTGTCTTCAGGAGAACCGCCTGTATGCAAAGATAGAAAAATGTCTCTTCGAACAGACCTCTCTGCCATTTCTGGGATACATTATCTCCGATGCTGGACTGAGGATGGATCCAGAAAAGTTGTCTGCCATTCTCAAATGGCCTCACCCCGTCGGAGTAAGGGCGATACAACGATTTCTCGGATTCGCCAATTATTACCGGCAATTCATGTCTCACTTTTCCGCAATCACAATACCTATTTCTGCTCTCACCCATAAAGGGACTACTTCCAAAGATTGGCCTTTCTGACCCTAAAACGGGCTTTCTCCACGGCTCCGGTCCTGCATCGCCCGGAGAGCAACCAACCTTTTGTACTCGAGGTGGATACATCCTCGACGGGTGCCGGGGCAGTATTATCCCAGAGATCCGCCTCCAGTCGTCTGCACCCTTGTGGCTTCTTCTCGAAGGCCTTTTCTCCATCCGAGTGTAATTACTCGATCGGCGACCGGGAACTTCTGGCCATCAAGTTGGCCTTGGAGGAGTGGCGTCACCTCCTGGAGGGAGCTGTCCATTCCTTTGTCATCTTCTCGGATCACAAAAATCTGGCCTATCTCCAGTCTGCCCAGAGACTCAACCCTCGTCAGGCCAGATGGTCCTTGTTTTTTGCCCAATTTGACTTCGAGCTCCGTTTCCATCCTGGCAACAAAAATACCAAAGCCGACGCTCTGTCCAGGGTCTTCCAGCCACATGAAACCACGGAGGAACCCTCGCATATCATTGACCCCACTAGGATCATCACAGTGGCTCCAGTGAACTGGCTTGCTCCTCCTCCTGGCAAAACGCTTGTACCTGAGAACCTCAAGCGAAAAGTCCTCCTATGGGGGCACTCCTCCAAACTGGCCGGCCATGCCGGGACTAAGAAGACCCTGGATCTTATCGTGCGTCACTACTGGTGGCCCACGCTTCGCCAAGATGTACTCGATTTTGTGGCTTCTTGTCCATCCTTTGCAAAAAAACAAAGTGCCACGAAGACCTCTGTCCGGCTTGTTGCTGCCGTTGCCCGTCCTTGCAGTCCCTAGGGAAAACATCACCATGGATTTCATCACCGACCTATCTTCTGGCTGCAGAGTCATCTTGGTGGTGGTGGATCGTTTTTCCAATATGGCCCACTTCGTCCCTCTTCCCGGTCTCCCCTCGGCTCCGGAGCTGGCCAAAGTCTTCATCCACCAAATCTTCAGACTCCATGGACTACCTCAACGCATTGTGTCGGACCGAGGGGTTCAGTTCAACTCCAAGTTCTGGTGATCACTTTGTAAGCTCATGAACGTTTCCCTTGTCATCTCCTCGGCCTACCATCCACAGTCCAACGGGCAGGTGGAGCGTACAAACCAGACGTTGACTGGGTACCTACGTTATTTCTCCAATGCCCACCAGAACGATAGGGTTGACTTACTTCCCTGGGCAGAGTTCCCTTACAACAACCATGCTGGCGAGTCCTCAGCCAAGTCTCCGTTTTTCATTGTGTTCAGCAGACATCCTGGTGTTCCCCTTCCGATAACCCCTGCCTCCGAGGTACCTGCGGCCAACGCTTTGTCAACCCGAATTTTCCAAGATTAGGGCCGAGACCAACACATCACTCTAGAAGTCCGCTGATCGGATGAAGAATTATGCCGACAAGAAGAGATTGGATCCTCCACCCTATCGTGTCGGGGACAAGGTCTGGCTCTCATCCAAATTCATCCGGTTGAAACTGCCCTCCTACAAGTTGGGGCCACGCTACATCGGTCCGTTTGAAATTCTTGGACGTATCAACGAAGTCGCCTACAAATTGAGGTTGCCTGCTTCGCTCCGGGTCCCGAACACCTTTCACGTCTCTCTCCTGAAACCTGTGGTGCTGAATCGCTTCCATTCCTTGCCTGATTCCGGTCCTCAGCCGGTGGGTGCCGATGAGGTCTTTGAAGTTAAGGACATTATCGCCATGAAGAAGGTTAGAGGTAGGACATTTTTTCTTGTTGACTGGAAGGACTTTGGTCCTGAGGAGAGATCCTGGGAACCTCGGGACAATATCAATGCTCCTCGTATCCTCAAGAGATTTCTTGCTAATCTCCGGGGAGGTCGGCTTAGGGGAGGGGGTACTGTCACGCCATTCCGACATACTCACCTGGCCTCCGTTCCCACGCCGTCTCTGCATACTCACCCGGCCATCGCTCCCATGCTGCAGCCCCTCGCCGCCCGACAGCCACGGTGGTCACCTCTGACAGGCGCGCGGCCGACGGCGTCGTTGCATACAATGCGCATGCGCCATAGACCGCGGCCGCGCCTCCCTTCTGCTTCTTGTGCTCCGGCTACTCCCTGACCCGGAAGCACGCCCTGACCAGAGACATATCAGGCCACTTCCCCCTGAGGGAGGCACTTGATAGTTGTGTTTCCTAGCACACTGGACCTCGCTTCTTCGTGTGCTCTCTGCAGTCTCACAGTCCTGTTCACGTGTGCTCCCTGCAGCAGCCTCGCAGTCCTGCTATCCGTGTCCCCTGCTGTACTCCGTCCTACTCCAGTCCAGCCTGCTCCAGTCCTTCCATCCTACTCCAGTCCTGCCTCCGGTGTTCCTGTTCCATCCTGCTCCAGTCCTTCCGTCCTACTTCAGTCCTGCCTCCGGTGTTCCTGTTCCATCCTGCTCCAGTCCTTCCGTCCTACTCCAGTCCTGCCTCCGGTGTTCCTGTTCAATCCAGCTCCAGTCCTTCCATCGTACTCCAGTCCTGCCTCCGGTGTTGCTGTTCCATCCTGCTCCAGTCCTTCCGTCCTCCTCCAGTCCTGCCTCCAGTGTTCCTGTGCCAATCCTGTCTCCTGTGTTCCTGCTCCAACCATCCCTCCACGTCCCAGTCTACAGTCTTACTCCACTCCTGTCTCCTGTGTTCCAGCTCTGTCCTGTCATCTACACTTCAGTCCCACACTCCTACTCCAGTCCATCCTGAGCCGCCCCTCTCGGTACCGGCTACCGTGATACTCGAACCCCTGGGCCTGCTCCTAACGGTCCCTGTATAGGGGTCGGTTCCACCTGGCAGCTCGCCCGGGGCCCCTCGGTGCCACGACCCATAGGGTCTACTCCTGGAGATTCCAGCTCCAGACCAGCCACGCTAACATCTATATAGTATAATGTGCACTACAGTCCTCCATATGGTATAATGCACTCCCCATAGTCCTCCATATGGTATAATTCACTCCCCATAGTCCTCCACATAGTATAATACACTCCTCATAGTCTTCTATATGGTATAATACACTCCCCATAGTCCTCCATATGGTATAATACACTCCCCATATTCCTTCATATGGTATAATACACCCCCCATAGTCCTCCATATGGTATAATACACTCTCCATAGTCCTCCATATGGTATAATACACTTCCCATATTCCTCCATATGGTATAATACACTCCCCATATTCCTCCATATGGTATAATACACTCTCAATAGTCCTCCATATGGTATAATATACTCCCCATAGTCTTCCATATGGTATAATACACTCCCCATAGTGCTCCATATGTTGTAATACACTTTCCCTAGTCATCCATGGAATACTACACCCCCATAGTACTCCATGTAGCACAATGCACTCCCCATAATATAATGCGCCACATAGTCCTCTATATATTAAAATACACTCATCAGTCCTCCATATAGTATAATACACTCCCCATAGTCCTCCATGTAGTACAATGCACACCCCATAGTCTATTGCGCTCCATAGTTCTTCATATAGTATAATGCATTCATCATAGTCCTCCATACAGTATAATACAGGTCCCATATAGTACATATATTAAAATTCACTGCCCATAGTTCTCCATAAGAGCATAATGCAGCCCCCCTCTGAGTATAATGCAGCTACCCTTTAGATTATAATGCAACCACCCCATCGAATATAATTCAGCCCCCCAATATAGTATAATGCAGCCCCCCATATAATATAATGCAGCCCCCCATAGAATATAATGCAGCCCCCATAGAATATAATGTTGCCCCCTCATAGAATATAATATAGCCCCCTCATAGAATATAATTCTGCCCCTATCAGAGGATAATGCAGCCACCTCACAGAGCATAGTGTAGCCCTCCATAGAGAATAATGTAGCCCCTCATAGAAAACAATGCAGCCCCAGCATAGAATATAATGTAGCCTCCCATAGAATATAATGCAGCCCCCATAGAATATAATGCAGCCCCCCATAGAATATAATGCAGCCCCCCTCATAGGGTATAATGCAGTCCCCTCATAGGGTATAATGCAGCCCTCCCATAGAATATAATGCATCCCCCTACTAGGGTATAATGCACCCCTATATAGTATAGTGCAGACACCATATAGTATAATGCAACCTCCATATAGTATAATGCAGCCCTCTCATAGAGTATAGTGCAGACCCCGCATATAGTATAATTCAGCCACCCACAGAATATAATGTAACCCCCCTCATAGAATATAATTCAGCCCCCCATAGAATACAATGCAATCCAGTATTATGGCCACAATGTACTCCTTCATTCACTAATGTACAAAACAAAAATACAATACTCTCCTCCTTGTACCCCCACTGCTCCCGGCTATGCAGAGAGTCTAAGCAGCTCCACTGCCCGTCACACAGCATGGTGTGCGATGAAGTGACATCATCACACACCCACAGTGTCAGAGGTATGGGGAATGATGGGAGAAGGAGAGTCATCTGACACTCTCTACTCCATTATACTTTAAACTGTATCGGTATCATAGATGCCGATGTGGTAAAACGCAGCGTGCAGGGGGCAGGGCTGGCGCCGGGCCCCCCCTGAGTCACGGGCCTCATAACGGTCATGTGGTGAGCCGCTATTATCGGCACACCACTGGCTGGGGGCCCCTGAGCAAGCGAGGGCCTCAGGCATCTGCCTAGTCTGCTTTTCCCTAATACCGGCCCTGCCCCCATATAGTATAATGCAGCCCCCATAGAATATTATGCAGCCCCCCTCATAGAATATGATGCAACCCTCCCATAGAATACAATGAAGTCCTACAGTATTATGGTCATCATGTACTCACTCAGTCTCTGATATATAAAAAAAATACAATACTCACCTTTCTTCCCTGTTCCTTTGCTGCTCCAGGCTCTGCAGATTGTCTCAGCAGCTCCACTGCAAAGCACACAGCATTGTCTGCAATGAAGTGACATCATCACACACCCACAGTGTAAGAGACAGAGTGGAATGATGGGGGAGGGAGCATCTATATCTGTATCTATGATGCCGACACAGTTGAAGGTAGTGCACGGGGGGCAGTGCTGGGCCCCAGACTCATAGGCCGCATAGAGGCCGTGTGGTGTGCCACTATTAGCGGCATGCCACTAGCAGCGGCATGCCACTAGCTGGGGGTCCCTGGGGTAGCGGGGGCCCTAGGCAGCTGCCTAGTCTGCCTGACCCTAAAGTCATCCCTGCATATACCCAAATAACCTTCTGTCTTTTCACATAAATTGTGTCACTGCCCTCATCCCCCCACAACAATGTAAAACTTTCTTTAATGCTCATTACAGTTATGTCCAGGAACTATCCCAATTCTCATGCTTGGTAATATGCAGTCCACTATTTTTAAATAGGTAGCTCCACTTCATCAACATTTCACAAGCACTATAGGTATCTGAGCTTTCCTTTCTTCACTTCCCACTATAAAGATGGGAAGACTTGTTGCAACTTAGTGTAGAGATAGAAAGACCCACCCTATCTTCCTATATAGATAGAAAGAACTGCCCCCACTTACTGTAAATAAAGAAATACCCACTCCCATTTACTGTAGAGCTAGAAAGACCTGCCCCCACTTAATGTAGAGCTAGAAAGACCTGCGCCCACTTACTGTAGAGATAGAAAGCCCTGCCGCCACTTACTGTAGAAATAGAAAGAACTGCCCCCACTTACTGTAGAGCTAGAAAGACCTTCCCCCACTTACTGTAGAGCTAGAAAGACCTGCCCCCACTTACTGTAGAGCTAGAAAGACCTGCCCCTACTTACTGTAGAGATAAAGACCTCACCCCACTTACTTTAGAGCTAGAAAGACTTGCCCCCACTTACTGTAGAGCTAGAAAGACCTGCCCTCACTCACTGTAGAGATAGAAAGTGTAATGAATGGAAACAGAGGCACAGGAGGTGAAGTTCACATTTGTTTTTTATTGCGACTTTTGTGGAACCTCGGGACCACGGTCCAGGGGGCCCCAAAGGGGGCGTGACTAAGTGAGTCACAGACACCCGTAGTAAGTCCCCTCAAACAGGGTCAAAATGGGACGTCTGGAGAACACCAGTGCTACCTCACGTTAGACCCCGGACATGTGGCAGCGAGCTGTCCCAGCGGCACAGACGGATGAACAAGTTTAACAGGTATGATATAGCTGACCGATGGGTTCCGGGTACATGGGTATAGATTGACACTGGCGTTGTCCAGAGGTTTGGATGGCTGAGTAGCGGAATGGGACGGAACTGGCATAGACAGTGTGGACGTCGTCCTGGACAGCCGGGTAACAGGTAACTGACAGTCTGTGGAGACAAATAGTGTAAGCGGAGTACTTGGCAGAACACTGCAGAAGCACAGGCACAACAACAGCGGGACCGAAAGCTAGCAACAGTAGATACTTGTTGCTCTGGCGTCCTCTCTATGGCGGAGGGGCCAGAAATAGTAATCAGTACCACACCATTGGTTAAAGGCATGTATGAAAAATGTGTGCTGTCTCTTTAAGAGACCGGGAGCATGCGCGCGTGCAATCTAAGCACTCTCCCGGGGACCTGCTGACAAGGTGCCAGGAAGCAGAGGGGAGGGAAGGAGCAGAGGCTGCAGCAGGACGGCGTGAGGCCGGCACAGAATGGGAGTCCCGACGGGGGACCCTGCGGAGGTATGGAATCAGGTGCAGCAGGGCCGGGACCGGAACGAGGTGGACCGGGCGTCATGGACTCACCCCCAATTACTGTAAAGATAGAAAGACCCGCCACCACTTACTGTAGAGGTGGAAAGACCTGTCCCAATTTCCTGTTATCTGCATGAGTGTCATTTCTGCTAGAGACAATTACACTTAACAACAGGCAGTAGAAAGTAAGTTACACAAAAAGGAAACACCATATGGCTGGCACTTTGAAGTAATTTTTTTGGGGAGACAAGACAACATAATTTTTAAATAAAGTGATTTTGCAGATTGTATAGTTATCATGTTATCTATAAAATGAGGTTACCGTAAGTTTCTGAAAAAAAAAACAGATCAAATGTAACGATTCCTCTTACTAGTGTGTCTGGAAATAGTAAATTACAGTTCTGCAAGACAGGGGCATGCTGAGCTGTCATTATGCTGATGGACAGCTGAGCTGTCCAATCGGATGCTGGGGTGTACTGAGTTGTCCGTGTCTTGAGTGATAGTTTAGCCGTCCAATCAGGACCCGGGTGTGCCAGGGCTTCATCCATGTGTCTCCTGTTCAGAATAATTACCTGGCTATTTAACTAGCCTTCTGCCTTAGATTGCTGCCAATTGTAGCTTTGCTCAAGAGGTGTGTGCTTGCTCTGTTCTCCTAGTATTGTATTCTGATCTTTGTTGCTCGACCTCTGATTTGACCTTGCATTTGCCTAGCCCTTTTGTCGTGATCTCCTACCTTCTTGGAATTCTGACCCCAGACTGTGCCCTGACTGCGCCTTTGTCTCACCCCTGTGTCTATAATGTACCCTCCTGGCTTATGGCCTCAGACCTCTTGACTACTCAGCCTCGCAGCTTGTTTGTGAGAAGTGACTAGCATCACTAAATGCCTGTCATACTACGCTAATGTCAATGCATTCTAGGACACCAATCATTTACTTTCAATGAAAGGGCTGATGCACAAATAAAAGGCAAGATACAATATCATCATATGGTCAAGTTGGCAGCTGCAACAAGTTATTTGCAGCCTATTGGCGAGCCTGTCTACCATTCCACACCAGTCTCAATCAGGTAGGTCCCTACATTTAGACACTGTAGATAGCTGTCTTTCAAATGCTCATGCACACCTGATACTGCATTAAAGTTGTTGACATACTTTATCCAACTATTCACATGTCACTGTTTCTATATTTTATGTCCTGATATTATTATCATCGTATTTTATAAGGTTAGCAGAAGTGGTGCCAAAATAGTTTCCTGTTAGTTGGGTTACATGGCACTTGAGAAAATTGTCCCTGATGCCCCCCCGCTGAGGGCATCAGGGAAAATTAGTTCTTTTACTAGGAAAGGGCAGGTGGCATACTGATCTTTAAGTCAAGCAAGTAAGTAATCAGAGTCTCGCCATATCAGTGTCAGAGACATCATAAGAGTTAATCTGGAGTAGAACCACCTAAAAACCCATTGATCTTAAACGGGAAGCCACCTCTGGGCAGCTCACACACATTATACTGTTCCAACCAAGAACTCTACCTACTGTGCCGATCCTTGAGTACCAGAATGCTTATGTTCCTCTTGAAAATGACTGCTAAGCGTACATGCCTCTCTGGATGACATTAAAGTTGTGGGAGTTGCAGACCGTGTCAGAGAGTTCATTCAAGACATGCACAGATTAAATCGTTAGCTGGTTCCACTTGAATTGACAGATTCAGACACTTTTTTGGCAACCTTAGTTTATGCCATTTTAAAATAAACAGATGGCTTTTTTGTCACATTTTTCCTATATTTTGTAAAGAGGGAACAAAAAAAACAGCAGCCAAATGTTGGCTATGATATCTTTTAGTTTGTGACATGCTTCATTTGCTTTTGATCCTGGTTTTTACAGCTAAACTCAAATAAATGACATCCAAGTACTGCCGAAATGAGGCTCATGTACCCATTCGGACAGTAAAACAGTTTCGATATCCCCTGCAGGGGCAAATATGTTTTTTGGAGATGGAATTATCAAGTGCTATGATGTCTAAGGCCTCTTTCACACTTCAGTTTTTTACAATCAGTCACAATCCGCCAGGTTTTGAAAAAAACGGATCCTCAATTTTCTTTTGAGGATCCGTTTTTTTTCCCCATTGACTTCCATTAATGGCGGATTGTGACGGATTGCTGTCCATTGCATCTGTTTTTTTTGAGGATCCGCCAAAAGTTGCTGTCCGTCACCATCCTCAAAGATTTGAAAACGGAGCTTGCAACGTTTTTTTTCTCTTGCGGATCCTCCAGACACTCATTTAAACCGAAATTCTTTCTGGGTGCCGGACAAAAAAAAAAAAAAAATTCTCTCTCTCTCTCTCTCCCCTTTTCCAGGCTGCGATTCCTTAAAATTCTTCATTTGGCGGATCCGTCAAAAAAACGGACAGGTGGCATCCGTTGTCATCAGTACTAAAACGGATCCGCCATCCGTCCTTTTGGCGGATTTTGACTGATGCAAAAAACTGAAGTGTGAAAGAGGCCTAATACACTGGAGTCAAAATTTTTTGCAAACGATAACAAAGAGATTAGTGGCATCCGTGGAGGGACATGTAGAGAGGCTTAGCTTTTAATATCTACTTTTTTTTGTTAGTCTAATGATTAATATAGATAATCATTATGTAAAGTGGTACAGGATAGTCAAAGGTCCCCAACTGTTGGCCAAATTGCTCATTCGACCATCATGCATGGCTGGTTCGGGAGAGTGAGATAAGTAGCTTTCAAACCCCTTTAGTGGTGGGTTATCTCCTGGGAAATCTGGCTTTTCCACTATCATTGACACAAGATGAGAATTTAGGTATTTATGGTGCTTCGGACTGTATTGGCAAAAGGGAGACACGGGGGGGGGGGGTTCGGGGGTGGAATTAGTTTAGTCAACGGGGAGCTTGACAAAAGAAAATTTACCACATCCTTGTTGCGATGGAATCATAATATATAGGCAGCAAGTAGAGAGTAGAGGTCAATGCCAAAATAGATATGCATAAATCGACGGATTTATTCTCATGGAAAAGGCCAGTGACTCTCCATAAAATGGACAATCAAATGCTACAGCGGCTACAATTAAAAGGCATAGTAACATAAAGCTCATCTCATGATCCTCTAGAGCTCATAGGGACACGACTCTCTCTACTACATCATTCAAACTCACAAAACCTAAGACAGAAACAAAATGAACATATACTCTGCTGTAAGTAAATAAATAAAAACAAATAGTGCATATAAAGAACATTCTGTTTTGCATCTTTTTTTCCATTATTTTACCCATCATTCCTAAAGAATTTCAGGGATCTATAAAAAGTCATTAACCATAACATAGTTGCTAATAATTCCAAGTTTGCCCGGACTACCCCAAAGTTTTCAAAAACAATAAAACTTTAGACAAGTCCCGATCTGAAAAGAAATCTAACTCCAAAAGTGGGTGTTCCCAAGAGTCAAAATCAATCCACCATCACAAACCAAGATAAAAAAAAAAATATATGAATGCAAAACTATACTGGTTTTATAACAGATAAAATGTGTGGCCCCCTTCGGCTCCCTTCATTACATTTCATCTTTCATCCTGAACCCCATTAAGGATTTTGTGTAAAGGGGGCGTCACACATAGCGATATCGCTAGCAATATCACTAAAGCGTCACCGATTTTGTGACGCAGCAGCGATATTGCTAGAGATATCGCTATGTGTGACACTTACCTCCGACCGGCTCCCCCGCTGGCTATCGCTGATCGCGCGAGAACGTCCTGGGCCGTTTCTCGGCGGCGGCTTCCTTCGGGCTTCCTGCTGGCGCCGACGAGCTACGCGTGGACGCGGGCGGAGGACTTCATCATCGCTGCGTGCGACAGGTAAGTAACGACTGCTGCTGCGTCGCTGTATCGCTGGTGAGATCTGCCTGTGTGGCAGCTCACTAGCGACCATTTAGCGATGCACCAGCGATCCTGACCGGGTCGTATCGTTATCGGGATCGCTGGTGAATCGCTAAATGTACCGGGACCCTTAGCCTACAAATCTTATCATCTTTGCGTCTCATATCTCATATTATATATTACTGGGATATGAATCCCACAAATAATTTGGCCCAGTTTTGGCACATTATTGCCTTTCACCCCTTTTTCATTAATGTGCAGGTAAAAGACAAATGACTGCTAAATCCTGTGATGCCATTATGGGAGATTATGAATCTTTGGCCTTGCTTTTTCACTAACTATGAACAGTTGAGGTTGGCTAAATATTAAAGGGTTATTCTCCTATTCAAAAATTGGTAAAATTGCAAATTGCTTGTACAAACAAGCAACTTTGCGGTTTACCTCTTAATAAAAATACTTTGAAGAACGGAGGGGTTTTTAACTTCATAGTTTACTACTTGTTGCCTAGGTGTTTCAGAGGTGGTCGGTCTCCTAGGCAATGAAGGCAGCACAGGCTCTATTTTATAAAAATGGTAAGTGCTACTATGAAGTTGGCCAGCAGCAGCATTGGAAGTTCACATGTTCAGCCAGCGGTGCTCTGATGCTACCGACCCAAACTGTCATCAGAGCTTTGCACTCCTGAAGACAGAACAAGGGGTGAACCCTTTAAAAAATTACTTGGCAAAGAGGTCAAATTGTTTAGGCTCACCTGGTGAGGTCGATCCTCCAAGCACAAGGTCATGGAGGGGTACATGGGCTACGGGCAGCATGTCAGTTGATGAGCACGGGAAACGGGTAGTAGAAGCGCTGATGGCTGCAGGTGGACAGGAGACTGGGAAGCAGGTAGCAGAGGTACTGGAGGCTGCAGGCAGACAAGAGACAGGGAATTAGATAGCAGAGATACTGGAGGCTGGAGACTGACAGGAGATGGTGAAGTAGGTAGAAGAGGATCTGGAGGCAGCAGGCAGATAGGAGATGGGGAAATAAGTACCAGAGGTACTGGAGGATGCAGGCAGACAAAAGATGGGGAAGTAGGTAGCTGAGGTACTGGAGGCTGCAGGCAGACAGGAGATAGAGAAGTAGGTAGCTGAGGTACTGGAGGCTGAAGCCAGACAGGAGACAGGGAAGTAGGTAGCAGAGGTACTGGAGGCTGCAGGTAGAGAGGTGATGGAGAAGTAGGTAGCTGAGGTACTGGAGGCTGCAGGCAGACAGGAGATGGAGAAGTAGGTAGCTGAGGTACTGGAAGCTGCAGGCAGACAGGAGACGGGGAAATAGGTAGCAGAGGTACTAGAGGCTGCAGGCAAACAGGAGGTGGGGAAGTAGGTAGCAGAGGTACTGGAGGCTGCGGGTGCACAAGACTAGGAAAACTAAGAGTCTTAATTTTAAGTCACAGGTGTGCATCTTTGTAGGCCTTACACAGGCAGATGATCACATAGGAAGACCTGCAAATCCGTTGTAAAGTACAACAGTACTCAGCAGACCAGGGTGAGGGGAGCAGAGCTCACATCCAGAACAGGTGCTTAACACCAATGAGCTCTCAGCATCATAACTAAAGTGAGGATGTTACGTGCTACAGAACCACTCAGCACCCAGAATATGTTGTGCAGTTATATGTATGTATAATAGGTTCTATGAGAGATGCATGTCCCTAATGCATCAGCCCACAGGCTGCGCCCCTGGGCAGAGGGGACACGATATTCTCCTTTTGTCCGCCCTCCCCCCACCTTTGTAATTCCCACAGTAAACATCGGCAGGCTCCGTCCACTTGCGGCTTTTGTAATGCATGTCTGGCCTGCCGCTTTTCTACTGGCCTGCCCTCTGTATCTGTGTAATATATTCTGTGTCCTGTGAGTAAAGTGTTGTCAGACTGGAAATACGTGGAGAAGCAGTGATCTTTTATATGCGCCCATGTAACCAAGGAATTCCAGCCAGCGTCATTCATTCAGACTCCAGCCAACGCAGAGCGGATGTCATGTCGGACACTGTTCACACCAGGGTGTCCGGCAGACAGCGGTAATACCCTGTTGGGTATTCTGTTCCAGTCGGGATAGGGTTAACCAGGTTGTCATGCTGACTGAGGGCTGGGCCACGCCCTTGGTCTTTAAATAGTTCGTCCTGACTATGGGCGTCGCCGACTATAGCTTTAGCCTAGTGCTAGCAATACCGGTCAGCAGTGGTGGTGTTGGAGCGTCTGATATCTGGTGCAGTATATCCCTCAGTGGTTCTTTCTCCAATCTGTTATATATATTTTTGGTTGCCCTTGCACATTATTGTATTCCCTTGTGTATTAACTGTGTGGTGTTTCTTTTACCCCTGTCCATACGTATTTGTGGGGTCTGGTGTCTGGTCCCCTCACTGGGTGGAGGGTGGTGGGTTCAGCTTAGGGCTGGACAGGAGACAGGGACAGGGTGGAGGCTCAGGCAGGCACACCTTCAGTGTAAACCCTGGGTAGAGGGTCAGACAGGGTTCCCCTAGTCTGAGGGACATCGCAGGGGTCCCGGGGTTTTTGCCTAAAGTAACCTAGGCATACCATGACATTATAGTCGGCCCAAATAATAAAGTGAGAAAAAAAAAAAAAAGCTACAGATAGGGAATATAGGGGTTACTTACTATGGATCCTATACTTTCCCTAACCAAGCAGCTGCAGGCTCTATCCATACAGGTCACTGAACTCAGGGGGGCGGTCCAGCAACAAGGCCTGTCAGCTCCTGCAGTACCTGCTGAGGCTGCAGCCAGGGCAGCTGAGCCCAAGTTTCCCCTTCCTGAACGATTTGCTGGTGATCGTGGTAAGTTCACGGTGTTTCGTGAATCATGCAAATTGTATTTCCGTATGCGTCCACATTCCTCAGGTAATGAGGCTCAACGCGTGGGCTTGGTGATTTCTTTGCTGAGTGGTGACCCACAGGCCTGGGCCTTTTCACTCCCTTCAGACTCACAGGCATTTGAATCTGTAGATTTTTTTTTTCTCTGCTCTGGGTTTGATCTATGACGATCCGGATAGATTAAACTTAGCAGAGTCTAAGATACGCTCACTGCTACAGGGTGATCGACCAGCTGAGGATTACTGCACGGAATTCCGGCGCTGGGCAGTGGACACGCAGTGGAATGACCCTGCGCTTAAAAGTCAATTTTTGCATGGGGTTTCTGGAAGGGTTAAACAGACTCTCCTAATGTACGAGACTCCCGCCTCTCTGGAGGCTGCGATGGCACTTGTAGTACGCATAGACCGACGTCTCCGTCAGGGGGCGCTGGTTTCGTTGCCTCCGGGAGGTGGGGGAGTGGTCGGTGAGGTTGCCGCGGGTGAATCCGTGGAACCCATGCAGATCGCTGGTATAGCACAGTCAAAGAGTAACAAGCCTAAACGTCCTTGGCACAGAAGGCAGGGGCTCTGTTTTTTTTGTGGCAAAGGAGGACATTTTATTAACGCTTGCCCCCTGGTACCTAAGAAGGGCGCGCCGGCGGAAAACTGATAGGCTCAGAGGGTTTGGAGGAGTCTAGTCTGAGCCTTTGTGTATCCTCCGTCATGGTTTCCCAGTGTATGCTCCCTGCTAGGGTGGTACTTGGGGGGCAAATGCTCTCTATTACAGTATTTATTGATAGTGGCTCAGCTGCCAATCTCATTGATGAGAGGTTCGCGCATACAGCGGGATTTCCGGTGGAGAAATTGCCGAACCCCATCCGGGTGGTTACCATCAATGCTTCCCCGTTGTCTCAAGGGGAGATCACAGAGTGTGTGTTGGATATACAACTCCACATCGGAGTATTACACTCAGAGCGGGTAACTTGTAAGGTGCTTAGTAACTTACCGGCTCAGATGGTTCTGGGCTTTCCATGGTTGTCAATGCATAATCCTGTTATTGATTGGAAGAACCAGGACATAATTCAGTGGAGCAGGGAGTGTCAGGAGAGGTGCCTGGCTACATGTATTTACGCTTTGACCCCCAGTATCCCGGAGCCGTTGCTGGATTATGCGGATGTATTTTCTGAGAAGGGTTGTTCGGAACTACCACCGCATCGCCCCTATGACTGTGCTATTAGGTTGAAACCAGGGGCCAAGTTACCTAAAGCTAGAATGTTTAATATCTCAGGTCCCGAGAGGCTAGCTCTCAAGGAATACATTGCGGATAGCCTGAGCAAGGGTCATATTAGACCTTCCTCTTCTCCTCTGGCTGCTGGCTTCTTCTTTGTTAAAAAGAAGGATGGCGGTTTACGCCCGTGTCTGGATTTCAGAGAACTCAACCAGATTACGGTCCGTGATCCTTACCCTATGCCACTTATACCCGATTTATTCAACCAAGTGGTTGGTGCCAGGTGGTTCTCCAAACTGGACCTCAGGGGGGCGTACAATCTTATAAGAGTCCGTCAGGGGGATGAGTGGAAGACAGCGTTCAATACCCCTGAGGGTCACTTTGAGAGTTTGGTAATGCCGTTTGGGTTGACTATGGCACCGGCGGTCTTTCAACACTTCATTAATGATGTCTTCTCTCAGTTGTTGGGGAGGTTTGTTATAATTTATCTTGACGACATCCTCATTTTCTCTCGCGACCATGATACACATATAGAGCATGTTAGACAGGTTCTGCAGTTGCTCAGAGAGAACAGGCTCTATGTTAAGCTTGAAAAATGTGTGTTTTTCGTACAGGAGCTACCGTTCTTGGGTTATATAATCTCCGCCTCAGGTTTTAAGATGGACACCGCAAAGGTGCAGGCGGTACTACATTGGGATCGGCCTGATAATCTTAAGGCGCTTCAGCGATTTCTTGGCTTCTCCAATTACTATAGGAAATTTATTAAGAACTTCTCTATGATTGCCAAACCACTGACTGACATGACTAAGAAGGGTACCGACTTTTCTGACTGGTCTGAGCCTGTGGTACAGGCGTTTGAATTCCTCAAGAATAGTTTTGCCTCAGCGCCCATTCTGGTGCAGCCCGATGTCTCCTTACCGTTTGTCGTGGAGGTGGATGCGTCGGAGGTTGGAGTGGGGGCTGTACTGTCTCAGGGCCCTTCTTGGGCCAAGTTGCATCCGTGTGCCTTCTTCTCCAAGAAGCTGTCGCCTGCGGAGCGTAATTATGATATTGGCAACAGGGAACTATTGGCCATCAAATTGGCATTTGAGGAGTGGCGACACTTCTTGGAGGGGGCTGTTCATCAGATTACTGTGATAACCGACCATAAGAATTTGCTTTATTTAGAATCTGCTAAGCGCCTGTCCTCCAGACAGGCTCGCTGGGCATTATTCTTCACCCGGTTCAACTTCATTGTTACCTATCAACCTGGGTCGAAGAATGTTAAGGCAGACGCTTTATCCAGGTGTTTTCCTGGTGGAGAGTTATGTGAAGAGCCGGTGCCTATTCTCCAAAAGGGTGTGGTGGTATCTGCCATCACGACAGAGATTGAGGCAGAGATTGCCGAGGCTCAGGAGGTGGTACCGCCGGGGTTACCTGCTAATAAATCTTTTGTGCCTCTACATCTACGCTCTAGAGTGTTGGGCGAACATCACGACACGGTACTGGCAGGTCATCCAGGGGTTAAGAGCACTCTGGAACTGGTATCGCGTCGTTTTTGGTGGCCTAAAATCCGGCAGGATGTGACCTCATATGTGGCTGCCTGTACCACGTGCGCACGGGCCAAGACTCCTCGTTCCCGTCCCGCTGGTAGCTTGCAGCCTCTCGGGGTGCCCGGTAAGCCATGGACTGAGATTTCCATGGATTTTATTACTGACTTGCCCGCCTCGGCAGGGAACTCGGTCATTTTGGTAATTGTTGATAGGTTCTCCAAAATGTCACATTTCGTTGCTTTACCGTCTTTGCCCAATGCTAAGACTCTTGCTCAGATATTTATTCGCGAGGTGGTCAGACTTCATGGTGTCCCGTCTGACATTGTGTCTGATCGAGGTACGCAGTTTGTGGCAAAGTTTTGGAGAGCTTTTTGTTCTCGCCTTGGAATCAAATTATCTCATTCATCGGCTTTCCACCCTCAGTCGAATGGACAGACTGAGCGGATGAACCAAAACCTGGAGCAATACTTGCGCTGCTTTATTTCCGACAATCAGGAAGAGTGGTCAGCGTTTCTTCCTCTGGCAGAATTCGCAATAAACAACCATTGCCAGGAATCGTCTGGGGAATCTCCTTTTTTTTGTGTGTATGGTCAACATCCTCAATTTTGCACCTTGCGTCAGGGGTGCTCAGTTGGCGTCCCTGAAGAGGACCAGTTGGGAGCTCAATTGTCGTCTGTTTGGAGGAGAGTCAAGCAGCGCTTGTTGAAGGTGGGTTCCAGGTACAAACGGGTGGCTGACTGCAGACGTGTGCCAGGTCCGGACCTGTGTGTGGGTGATTGGGTGTGGTTATCTACTAGGAACATTAAGCTCAAGATACCGTCACTTAAGTTGGGTCCCAGGTTCATTGGCCCATTTAGAATCTCCGCAGTGATCAACCCAGTGGCATTTCGTTTGGAGTTGCCGGCTGTGTATAAGATTCATAATGTATTTCACAAAGCATTGCTAAAGAAGGTCGTGGGTTTGGTGGATGGTTCCCCCGGGCCACCACCTCCCGTCTTGGTGGATGGCGCGTTGGAATTTGAGGTGTCCAAAGTGGTGGACTCTAGGGTTGTGCGTCGCACTCTACAGTACCTGGTCCACTGGCGTGGCTATGGTCCTGAGGAGAGGACATGGGTGCCGGCCTCTGACATTCATGCTGATCGACTGGTTACTATGTTCCATCGTCGCCATCCGGACAAGCCAGGTCCTCGACATGGTGAGGTTCCGGAGGTCCCTCGTAGAAGGCGGGGTACTGTCATGTCGGACACTGTTCACACCAGGGTGTCCGGCAGACAGCGGTAATACCCTGTTGGGTATTCTGTTCCAGTCGGGATAGGGTTAACCAGGTTGTCATGCTGACTGAGGGCTGGGCCACGCCCTTGGTCTTTAAATAGTTCGTCCTGACTATGGGCGTCGCCGACTATAGCTTTAGCCTAGTGCTAGCAATACCGGTCAGCAGTGGTGGTGTTGGAGCGTCTGATATCTGGTGCAGTATATCCCTCAGTGGTTCTTTCTCCAATCTGTTATATATATTTTTGGTTGCCCTTGCACATTATTGTATTCCCTTGTGTATTAACTGTGTGGTGTTTCTTTTACCCCTGTCCATACGTATTTGTGGGGTCTGGTGTCTGGTCCCCTCACTGGGTGGAGGGTGGTGGGTTTAGCTTAGGGCTGGACAGGAGACAGGGACAGGGTGGAGGCTCAGGCAGGCACACCTTCAGTGTAAACCCTGGGTAGAGGGTCAGACAGGGTTCCCCTAGTCTGAGGGACATCGCAGGGGTCCCGGGGTTTTTGCCTAAAGTAACCTAGGCATACCATGACAGCGGACCTCCGAAAACACGGGGTGGTACCGAAAGAGGTACCCCAGCTTGGTAGACCCCGTTACAGAGGATCATATACAAATATATCAAGTAGCCAAGTAATGACAATAGTATGGTACACAGCGTGTCTGTTATGCAACCTAGCATTCTCATTATTATCACTGACGTCAATAAAAAAAAATTCCAAGGCAACCTCAGATTAATGAATACTACGCCTCTTTAACAGCGGTGGGATATGATACCCCTTCTACAGGAGGAAAGGAATGAATGGAAAACAACTACCAGAAGTTAAAGAGGACTACATTAAAAGATCTGGTGGAAGCCCGAGGGTTGATCGCCAGCAACAAAACAAAAGCGGATTTGATAGCAGCCATCATGGAACACGACAGTGCAGCGCCCCCAATGTGAACATGGAGGAGACCGAATTCCAGAGGGAGGTAAAGAACAGATTGGCATTCTATGGCCCAAACCCTGCGGTAGAGATCATACGAGAGGTGATGGCTGATGTGCGTACTGATCTGAAGGAAAAGATGGCCGAGCGGACCAGGATAGAGCTAGCCAAGATGGAGATGGCAGAGCGGACCAAAGTGGAGCTGGCCAAGATGGAGATGGCAGAGCGGAGAGAGGAGAGTCAGCGAGCAGGGGGAGCTCTGGCCAACCAGGTACCTTCAACAGTAAGCCACAAAAAGATCCAGTATAATGCCTTCCGACAGTTGGGGGAGGCAGAGGAAGACATTGATGGCTTTCTGCAGGACTTTCAGCGGCAGTGTGCCCTTCATCAAGTGAAGCCGGAGGAATGGGTTCAGATTCTGGCCAGCAAGCTGACAGGCCGGGCAGCGGACGCCTATCGCACGGTACCTGATGAGGACTGTATGGACTATGAGTGGATCAAAGAAGTGATCTTGGCCCGGTATGCGCTGACACCAGAGGCATACCGCCAAAAGTTCCGCGGACTTATAAAACGCGTAACCAATACCCACGCTGAATGGGCCTGTAAATTACGGCGGTCATTGCTACAGTGGGTACAAGGGAGCCAAGCAACCACTAAGGAGGACGTCCTCCAGCTCTTCTTGTTAGAACGATTCTTTAATGGACTAACCCCCCGAGACACAGGAATGGCTTCAGGACAGGCGGCCAACGACTCTTGAGGAAGCCGCTCGTCTGGCCAATGAACATCATGATGCCAGGAGGCCGCAGTTGTCCGGATCAAAGATGGTCACTAGGGGCCCGCCCATGGACCTGGAGGGCCCCAAACCACCGAAGATTGTAGGGGGACCAGCTAGAAACCTGGCCTACCACAGTCCCCCTGGGGCGCAATGCCACACCTGCCGTCAGCTGGGCCACCTGCAAAGACAATGTCCCAACCGGACTCAGCATACACAGTGGCCAAAGGCGGGAACAGCTACCTTCAGCCGGGCTACGACTAACCAAGGGGTGGAAGAGATGGAGGAAGTGCTGCATGAAGTAGACCCCGTGCAGGCAGCCCGGGCAGATAATCGACAACAGCATCGACAGGTCGTGTGGGAATGGGAAACGTATGCAGGGACTAAGAGATTCCGGAGCAACTTTGACCCTTGTGAAGCCTCATCTCATCCGGGACCAAGAGAAGACGGACCGGACAGTGGCAATCCATGTAGCAGAGGGAGCCATACATCGACTGCCCACTGCCAGGATTCACCTGAACTGGGGAGTCAGGGATGGCCTTGTTGAGGTCGGCTTGATGGAGGATTTGCCTGCAGACGTCTTGCTGGGAAATGACTTGGGGCCCATGTTGTATGCATTCTCGGTGGCCCCTCTGGCTGAGACATATCCTGTGACCACCCGGAGACAAGCTCGAGCTGCGGAGGCGGAATCACACTCAGAGGAGGCCCAGACGCTTCTATGTTTGGATCGGGGGCAGTACTGAGCCAAGTTGGGCCGGACGGCCAAGAACACCCGGTAGCTTACCTGAGTCGGAAACCACTACCCCAAGAAGTAAGCTATGCGGCCATCGAGAAGGAGTGCCTGGAGGTAGTATGGGCACTCAAGAAGTTGCAACCATATTTGTATGGACGACAGTTTTCCCTCCTAACGGACCATAATCCCCTAGTCTTGCTTAATCGGGTCTCCGGAGACAACGCCAGATTGCTGCACTGGAGTTTAGCCCTACAACCTCTGGACTTCACCATCCACCACAGACCCGGCAAACAAAACGGTAACGCCGATGGACTAAGTCGACAAACGGAACTTGTACCAACCCCATAAACTTCGGTCATCCCCAAACCGATCCGTTGAGGATCAGACTGTGTATGCCGATCGCATCGGGAGCCGTGTTACATGCTACAGAACCACTCAGCACCCAGAATATGTTGTGCAGTTATATGTATGTATAATAGGTTCTATGTGAGATGCATGACCCTAATGCATCAGCCCACAGGCTGCGCCCCTGGTCAGAGGGGACACGATATTCTCCTTTTGTCCGCCCTCCCCCCACCTTTGTAATTCCCACAGTAAACATCGGCAGGCTCCGGCCACCTGCTGCTTTTGTAATGCATGTCTGGCCTGCCGCTTTTCTATTGGCCTGCCCTCTATCTGTGTGATATATTCTGTGTCCTGTGAGTAAAGTGTTGTCAGACTGGAAATACGTGGAGAAGCAGTGATCTTTTATATGCGCCCATGTAACCAAGGAATTCCAGCCAGCGTCATTCATTCAGACTCCAGCCAACGCAGAGCGGACCTCCGAAAACACTGGGTGGTACTGAAAGAGGTACCCCAGCTTGGTAGACCCCGTTACAGAGGATCATATACAAATATATCAAGTAGCCAAGTAATGACAATAGTATGGTACACAGGGTGTCTGTTATGCAACCTAGCATTCTCATTATTATCACTGACATCAATAAAAAAAATTCCAAGGCAACCTCAGATTAATGAATACTACGCCTCTTTAACCACATCATAAGGATCTTTCATAGAAGCAACATCTCTATAGATTTCTGACATCATAACAAAGTATCTAGAAGTTCTGCAACTGTTTCTCAGAATCTGACCTTCGAGTACCTCGATACATTTTCTATTTGTAAAAAAAAAAGAACAGATAAATGAGCCCACATCAGGACCCATTCAACAAGCATTTTCTGCCAGTGTTGAGAAATTTGCGCCTAGCTGTGTAAAAATGTGTGCAACTTTTGACGCCTTTACATCAGCTCAACCTACTCTTTTAAAAGTGGACAGAACTTAGCAGAAGGTATCGGGTCTTCATGCTGCCCCAAAAATTTACTACCATTTACTCTACAAAAGTGGAGTAGATGATAGCAGAATTGTACTTCCCACCAGGACTGGAATACATTGTCTGACACTGGCACGTGGACAGCTGAAAGATGCCCCCAAATAATTTAGATGCATAAGACTAATGCATAAGAACTAATTTGTTGCATCTTATTGGGGATCAAGACACTGGTATGCAATGAGTACTAATCCCCCCAATGAGTCAGACATTACATGTATAAAGATCCCTCAGAATGTTTTGGGTTTTACTAGGAGCATTCTCTATTCTTGTCTTACAGCATTTTCATATCTTACTTTTCCCCTTTCCATTTTGGCTACTAGTCCAGCAGACCCATCCCCATAATACGATGTCCCTAAATAGAGCAGTATATTACGGTGACAAATACCAAAAATATCCAAAAACAATTATGGGCAAAACAGCATCTGTTTTCAATTATCAATAATCCAAATGGATTTTAAGCTTCCTATGCCCAAAAAGGTTTTCTGGATACAATCAATGTAAACTCCAAAATATACTAACCAAAGAAGAAAAAGGAGTGCTATACATAAAATAGTTATTTTATAAAAAGTATATTTTATTATTAATTACAAAAACATGTGAATAAATTTTGCATAAATTTGTTAAAATACAATTGATTTATACATGTGACACTAGGTGATATAATACACAACCAAGGCTATACATGGGCAAATATTATCATATGGGCACAATAGTAAATATATCCTATAATTAAAACCATCAATAGTGACCATAGACAGAAAATAATTACAATGACTTTTCATGTGTATAGGGACCTGCCCTTAATATACCGCCACAAAAAAACTGCCTAAAAAAGACTGAATAGATCTCAAATTTTTAGTGCTTACCCATAATGCCTGATTGCCCTGGAGCCACGTGTCACCCCTGACGCGAGTTTCGCTCTTGCTTTATCAAAAGGGATACCAAAAAAAAGTGCTTTAGTACATAGTTGCTGAATACTAATAATTAATTGAACTTAAGAGGCACCAGGAAGCAGCGGACCTACAGAACAGTGGAATGAGAGAAGAGAGGTGTTGGATTGGTGAAGGCCTTTGAAAACAAATAAATAGGCAAAAAAACACATTAATTTTAAAGTATGTTTATGTAGGGAATTTGGAACTCAATATAAGAAAAATTGAGCTTGGACGACTATCACCCAGGGACGGTCCAGGTCCGATGGGTCAAAGGACAGAGAGGTCCGGCGCCAGCGCACTGCAATACTCTGTTCTGCCCTCAATAGGGCAGAGCAGTGCGTCTGCGCCGGAGCCGCGACGGGAAGCAAAGGAGAGGACGTCATTGCTAGAAGATGGGAGGCGCCGGACCGTGACACCCATCGGACCCGGACCGCCCCTGGGTGAGTATAATATAACTCCTTTTTCTTCTCTTTCAGGTTACATCAGGGGCTTATCTACAGCATTACAGAATGCTGTAGATAAGCCCCTGATGGCAGTGGACGCATCTTATATATGAAAAAGTAGGTGATAGTTTCCCTTTAAGACTTACATGCGTGATACCATAGGGCCATAGTGTTATAATGTGGAGATTCACTTCAACTAGAACTGGAATTTTCTTTATGGAAATAGTTACAAAATTCTTACAGAACATGAAGTTCACTTGTACAATAAGGTGAGATAATTTTATAGAATCATTACTCTAAGTGTCCGCAATGTAAAATGTTAAAGTTTGCATTGTACATCATTAGTGCCTGGCAGCGCGCGACATTTGTGGTATCTGTAGCCGGATGTTTATGGCTCTATGATATATGCAGAAGTAATTGAAGTTTCAGCTATAAATGTTTGCTTGCCAGCCCAGTCCAAGGTCACGACAGAGGTGACACTAAACAGTAGCGCGCAGTTCCAGTTCACTGCCTGCCCTTTGTTGACCATTAACAAGAGAGCGATTCTTTCTACTGTGATCCGTCTTACATTGCTCCAGGGATCCGGAGCAGCCATGAAATCCTTTATTTAATAAACTTGCTAAATGATAAATTAAATTACCGTAAAAATAAAACCATTATAAAAAAAGAAAATCTAGAAAAATAAGAAAATTATGCCCGTCGAAATGTTCATACTGCATAATTAGGAACCGTGCACACTCCACATGCGGCTTTATGTCGCCTCTTTGAGATACCATATTCTCCCGTAAAAGCTAGCCAGCTCATTTCTCGATGCTTACATCGGCTGTGATAGAGGAGGGGGCTGGCTTAGAAATTGAAATTAGAAGTCAGCCATCCCCCTTAACACGCAGCTTGGGTCATGTGCCAACATAGAAAATGTTATCCTTTGTCCGGCATAAGGGGACCCGGAACCAGAACTTTCTCAGGATTAGAATTTCATCTTTACACAACCACCTTCTTCTGCATTTTGATGGAGGTGTCTAGAGAAATCCATCAACTAACCGGATACCACTTGGAAGAAGGTGCAGTGGCTTGCGAAAGTATTCACCCCTCCCTCCTTGGCTTTTAACCTATTTTGTTACATTCAGCCTGTGTTTAAATATTTTTGTAATCCGATTTGTGTGTGATGCATCAGCACTAAATAGTCTAAGTTGGGGAAGTGAAATGAGAAAAATATAGGCATAAATTAAATTTATGGGATGAAATAACTAAAAATTGGCATGTGCATATGTATTAACCCCTTTTGTAAGGAAGCCCCTAAAAATTTCTGGTGAAAGCAATTACCTTCATAAGTCCCATGCTTAGTGACAGGACATCCCCCTGTGGGCAATGTAACTGTCACATGTCTGTCAGTATATACAGTTTACCTTTTCAAAAAGGCCACAGAGGCTGCAACACCATTAACAAGAGGTACCACTAACCAAACACCATGAAGACCAAGGAGATCTCCAAACAAGTCAGGGACAAAGTTATTGAGAAGTACAAGTCAGGGTTATGTTATACAAAAATATCCCAATCTCTGATGATCACCAGAGAACCATCAAATCCATTATCATCAAACAGAAAAAACATAGTGCCGCAACAAACCTGTGAAGAAAGGGCGCCACCAAAACTCTCAGCCCGGGCAAAGAGGGCATTAATCAGAAAGGCAGCATGGAGACCAAAGATAACCCTGAAAGAGCTGCAGAGTTCCCAATCAGATACTGGAGTATCTGTCCATATGACCACAATAAGCCGTACACTCCATAGAGGTGGGTTTTATGGAAGAGTGGGCAGAAAAAAAGCCTTTACTTTACATACAAAAATTGTAAGGCTCATTTTGAGTTTACCAAAAGACATTTGGGAGACTCCCCAAATGTATGGAGGAAGGTACAGTGGTCTTATGCGACCAAAATTGAACTTTTTGGCCACCAAGGTAGGCACTATGTCTGGCGCCAAACCAACAGTGCTCATCACCCCAAGAACACCATCCCCACAGTGAAACATGATGGTGACAACATCATGCTGTGGTGATGTTTTTGAGCAGCAAGGACAGGGAAAATGGTCCAAGTCAAGGAGAAAATATGTGGTGCACAATACAAGGATTCTATTGAGCAAACCAGTTTCAGTCTGTCAGTGATTTGAGACTGGTACGGAGGTTCACCTTCCAACAATACAATGAATCAAAGCATACTAAAGCAAAACTCAAGTGGTTTATGGGGAAACGTGTAAATATTTTGGAGTGTCCTAGTAAAAGCCCAAACCTTAATGCAACTGAGATTCTGTGGTCAGACTTGAAGATTGCTGCTCACCAGAGGAAAACATCTAAGTTGAAGGAGCTGGAGCAGTTTTGCTTTGAGGAATGGGCAAAAATCCCAGTGGCAAGATGTTGAAAGCTCATAGAGACATATCCAAAGTGACATGCAGCCGCAATTGCCGCAATAGGAGCCTCTACAAAGTGCAGACTTTAGGGAGGTGGAGAGTTATGCTCACTGAAGTTTTCATTTATTTTTTCCTATTTGCTGTTTGCTTCACAATCAAAAGAAAAACAAATATCCACAGTCATAGATATGTTCTTTACATGAGCTGATGCAAACTCTCAAAAAAAAAACAGTAAAATTCCAAGTTGTGAGGTAGAAAAACACAAAACATGCCAAAGAGGTGAATACTTTCACAAGCCACTGTAGGCAGTGTCAGACTGGGGTGCCAAGGGTGCACTAGTAACCAATTACAGGGTCCCATTTTTCAGCTAAATGTAAATGTGACATTATCCTCAAATCACAAATTTATATAGCAATAGGGCGGATTGGTAAATGAATAAGATGCCGCCTTTGTGTGTACATAGTGATTCAACTATATTGTGCCAAGTACGGCTCATATACAGTAAGATGGTGGTGGTCCACTCCTGCACAGGGGCCCACCGGAAGATTCTCCTGTTCTCCTGTGAGCCAGTCCAAGCCTCCTCATCAGTGCAGAGGAAGGACAAGGACCAGCTTCATCTAGTGGAGATTGAGAACAAGTTTACCTCCATTAATTGTAAAAATTTGACTTTGGATAACTTTTATCAAAATAAGAATGCAAATATTTACCATGATCCTACATAGAATTAATCCTTGCCTTTATTAATATGTGTGGGATATGAATCACTGCCCACATATTTATGATGTTATCAAGGGATTGTGTAATATGTGTCACTTTGAGGTTCATGCTATAATCATCCATAACATGGATATATGATATGATCTGTCAATATATTGGGATTTCATCCAAATACCAACAGTGGGGCGACATTTTGATTCCCCCCGCCTTGTTGCATATGTTTATTGCGTGGACATACGCATTTGATATCTGTGTATTTAGTATCTGTAAATATGCAAATATATTACTGCTTTTTTAAACTTGCCCCACAGGGTTCCTTTTTCTTAATCTTTCCCCTAGTTTCGCCCTGTTTTCCATGGTTTATATAACACTACACATGCCTAAGAAACAGGCAATCCCTGCATGTGTTGCGACTGTCTACTAACCACGAGACATTGTCATGGACATGGTTTGTGGATCCACTGTGCCACGGACCGTGGAGAGCCTGGAGGGGAGTGACTAAGCAAACACCTGACTAGCGCCTCTGATGGTGTGGTTAGACTTGGCTCCAGATGAATGCCATATGCCACTCCATGACAGACCAACGGACACGCAGCCGCTGGACCCAGAGGACAGACTGGAGGGAGCAGCTGGCAGAGTTTGTGTTAGAATGCAGCAGAGTTCACATCAGAGTGCAGCAGACAGTTCACATCAGAGTACAACAGGCATGATTTGCACCAGAGTGCAGCAGGCAGGATTTGCACCAGAGTGCAGCAGGGATGTTACATCTGCGCCTGTACCTCAGCGAGACCCACGGCGGGGTTCCCGTCCTCGTGCTATGAGGGCTGTACCTCTGCGAGACCCCAGATGGGGCCCTCGCTCTCCTGCTGCTCCCCTGGTATGAGATTAAGGCCACTGGCAGCACACTGATTGCTATTTCTGGCCCCTCCGCCATAGGGAGGCCGCCGCTGCAACAAGTATCTACTGTTGTTAGTTCCGGTTCTGTGTCTTGCTCTGTCTGCGCTTCTGCAGTATTCCGTCTAGTACTCTGCTTACACTGTTTGTTTCCACAGAGCATCAGTGACCTGTTATTTGTCTATCCAGGACAACAGTTGTACCAGCCGCTTCAGTTCCGCCTCGTCCCGCCACTCAGCCATCCCACCCTGTGCACCATTGGAGTCAGCTTCTACTTGGATGCCTGAGATTATTTGGTCACCATCGGTGCCAGCTTTCGCCCGTATACCTGGCTCCCGCCGGTCAGCTCTGTCATACCTGTATATGCTGGTTACCCATTTGTCTCGCTGGGACAGCTGTCACGTGTCTAGGGTCTAACTGGAGGCAGCACCTGTGTCCTCCCGGTACTCTATTCTGATCGTGTTTGAGGGGTCTTACTACTCCTAGAGACAAATGTGCATCCCAAAGGCGCGTACTGCATCTATTAGACATAAAATATCTATCATGAGAAAACTTCTTTAATCAAAGTAAACCCTTCTGATAACATAATTTGTGCCTCGAAAGAAATTGTCTGGAGTTGGGCAAGGTGTAGTATTAGTTTATGATTTATATTGATTGTTGAAAGCCAGATTTCAAATTCCATTAATATGATATTTTTTTCTATAGAGATTTCATTAAAAGTGATACTATTTTTATTAAAAAAAATATTAAAAAGAATGTAAAAAAAATCCCTAAATCAGTCATTTAGCATTTATAATAATAAAAATCAAAAATTAACATGTTATAAAAACTATTTTCAGTTTTTTCTTATATTTTGTTCCAATAAGAAATGCATGTCATTGTCATCCCGAGTGAATGGAACATGCAATTCAACATAATTATCTTCTGCATCTAAAAGACTTGAAATGATAATGATGGGCTATTTTGCATATGCAAATTTCACATTTCTGAACTATTCAAAAATAAACTAGTATCATAATTTTCAGCTGACACAATTGAAAATATGCATCAGGTTTATAGCAGAAAAAATAATAAAACTTAAGGATTCATATATAAGCCTAGAGGAGTTTTCTTATCAAGACCCCCATGTCCATATTATGTTTTGAGCCCTCTATTTAAAATGCTTTTTACCCTCAATGTCTCTCTATTTATTTTATTATAATAGTATTTTTATATGGTTTAATTAAAAATTCCCTATCCTTCCCTGTCTAATCTAACTGCTTTATTTTATTTTACCTATTTTCGTTTTGATGAAGCTTCATTTCAGAATCCCCAGTGTATGCTGGAATACTCAAATGAGATGTGATCAGGAGGCAAAGACTGCAGTCACTGCTGAAGCTTCTTCTCCCTCCCTGAAGTAAAGCATCATCAGTGACACCAGATTCAGGACCTGGGCTAGTCTCTGCTCTACTGAGCATGCAATTTCAATTTCAGCTGATGCTCAATCCATGCTCCCTTCATACTGTGTAATATTTTTCTCAGTAAACAGTGACAGTGCACTCCTTTGCTGGCTCTAATTAGAAGTGAAGAGGCAGGAACAGAGCGCACTGTCAGTGCATACTGTAAAGAAAGTACAGGGAGAGCAGATATCAGCCTCACCCCCAAAAACAGACAGAACTTTTGGGTGCAGATCTGTTCTCTGATATTTACAATGAAAATATTAGTATATTAGTTATTTTTTTATTTTGGACCAGCCATTTAAGCCTTAGTAGAGAGTTGCTTAATAATGAACAAGATTTAATTATACATTTTCCCTGCAGTGTACACTACAGGAGAATTGTATAACTAGTATGAGCCTTCCCCAGCAATAACAGTAGATTATTCGGGGAATGGAAGGTTTGAAAACAGTCCCTTAACAATCAAGATTCTCATCAGGTGGCAATTTGCACCCCAGAAAAACATTTTGCAAAAATCAAATTAAACAAGATAAAATGTGAAGCCTCTTAATGAGTCTGAAGCACCTAACTGGTGCTCTATATGTCTCGCCACAACTCTTACTCCAGTCATTGATTAGAGTAAGATTTCTGGCGTAACGCCCCCACCACAAGCCCTTCCGAAACCAGCTCCACACATTTTGATGAATCTAAGAAAAATGGGAATAAAAGTTGCAACATCATGTTAAAACTTGGAGACTTTTCAAAGCAATTTAAGCCACAATTTAGGGCAAAATTGTTTTGATGAATCGGGGCCCATATAGCTACAAAAAGGTGTGTAGAAATATCTCTAAAACCTTATGTAACTGTAATCTAGCAGAGCACGTGCTTCTTTGAAATACTACGTATTAGGGCTCATGCAGACGTTCATGCAAATCAGTCCGCTAATGGATGGACTGGTTGCGGCTCTCCCAAGGGGAGCATGACAGCTTTGTGTATTTATATGAGGCTGTTACGCTCGGGTCGGTAGATTCGCTGTGAGTCCATGCATTGTGATCCAAGATCCACGGACGTCTGCATGAGCCCTTAAACTTTACATTACAACTTTCAAACATAACTTGTCATTCTATGTTTTAAAAGCAGGAGGAAAAGTCCAAACGAAAAAACGTGTATGTTCCTTTTTCTCTGTCTCTTAATTGTAAGCCCCATAATAAAATTAAGCAAGCGAAAATATCTCTTAGGAACAAATCTCATTGAACTGAGCAAGAAATATTTTCTACTTTTTGTCAAATCTATTATGTCAACAGTTTATTGATCGTACATTGCTGTTCCACTGTTCAAAATAAATGTTTCATTGAAATAAGAAAATGTTTAAATTCATTATTCCCTTTTCCACACTGAGCGCTCACAGGAGGACAACACTTACTGTCACTTTTAAAATGATGTATGAACACTGGAACGAGATCAGTAATCATACGATTGTTGTCAGAGGCAGGATTACAATGAAAGGTAACGCCTCTAAGGTGTGACAGTTTGGGTTAAATTAGCTCATTGGGTCAACAACATCCTATGGGATAGATATTGTCACAGAGAAATTGTCATGGTCATGTGTGTCGGGACGCAGATGATACCGCAAGGCGGACCCATAACACACGTGACCCTGGATACACCGCCTCCAGTGGGGCGCATTTAAATAATAAAACGTGCAGGTGGATACGCCGCCTCCACCTGGCGAATTTCGGTATTACACGTTATACATACAATAATCAAATAATAACGGGGGAACCTGGGAAACTTTAACAATGGTGGGCCCTGCGATAGGGAATGGGGACATGGAGACCTCCTAAGCTCCCCTGAGCCAGTGTCCCTGCACTCCTTACATTCCCTAAACAGGCTCCGCACCTGTCGCCGCACGCGTACCTTAACGCCCTTGCTCACCCTGACCCTAAACCCTCACTAGGGAATGGGTCGGTGCGGAGACTAATCCCACCACTCACTAATAACACACATGAGGAAAGAGACAATACAGGGGAAACACCACTTAGCTTTGCTCTGTTGCGTGCGCTCCTAGCAACAGAGCCCTCCACCTGAGTGCATCTTCTCCTCCACCTGGATCCATCACCATAACAGGATCCTCCACCTTAGTGCAGCCTTGGAGCAGAGTCCAACACCAGTTGCAGCTGCTTAGTACCAGAGTCCCAAGGAAGTGTTCAGCTTCTGCCACGAAGTCAAGCATGCTTGAGTCCAGCTCAGCGGCCAAGTCCCACATGGTGAGTGCCACTCTCCATAGTAGCCACTCCACCAGCCCATGCAGACACTTCCCGCTGACACCATCACTGCGACTCCACCACGCCATGCCAGCCCTTCATCCAGACACCATAGCTGACACTCTTCCCCCCTGGCTAAGCTGCGCAGGACTCCTCACCAGCTCCATCCTTCCTCCAGGCTCTCCAACTCAAAGTGACAGCAATCTCACAATATCACAGGCAGTGAGTGAACACCCTGAGCACACCTTTATAGGGTGTCACACCTGATCCATAATTAAGTGCAAAAAACCCTAAAGTGCAATACCACTCACCACCACTGGGGACAGTCAAGACACCTTGGAACTTTCCAAAGTAAAAAAAGTTCACCCAGTGCAATTTAAAACTGTCAGATCACTTCAGATCATGACAGTACCCCCTCCTTAATGAGGGGCCTCTGGACCCTCAAGACCACCCCTCATTAGGGAAACACCTACAGTGGGGACGCCCAGATCCTGAGTTCACCCCACCATTACCTGACACTTCAGGTTTATGACAAACGCACCGCTGGTAATGGCAATAAAGTTCATTTTGGAGGCACCACTCATCTCCACAGCGCCGACCTGGGGAATGAGATTATGTATGTGTATGTATGCTAAGAGCTGATCAGACTCCACAACACATTTCCAAGATGTTTTTTGGTGGCACCCATACATGCTCGTTCACACACAGGTCCGGACCTGAACGTTTATTGCACACATACATATGTCATAACTTGGTGAACTCACTCTGGACTTGACAACAGAGGCGTCCCCCTGTGTCACCACACTCACACCCCCACTATTCACCAAGGGACACCACCCTCCAACCCTTTCACCATGAGGGTTGCGCCTCCCAGGGTTGGTTAATGGCGAAGGTAGAGGTTTGTCCCTACTCCCCCGCAGCACACCTGCTGCACACACCAGGAGGAGAAGGGGACCGGGAAATGGAGGAAATATACTCTCGCTGGTCGCCTCCACACGACCAGGAGGGCGGCTTCTTCGATGGTATGAAGATTTGGCGTAAAACCCCGCGGACTCTCACACCAGTCAGTTCACCACAGGGGCGTACCCCTTCACCTCGGGGAATACCAGGCAGCTCCGTGGGGCACCATTCCTCCCACCTGCCTGGGTGCGCCCGCCTGCATGAACCAGTCCTGCTCCCCAGCAGTGACTCTAGAGGTTTTAGTACCATAGCCGCAGGAATATGGAGGAAAATATATATACTCGCTGGTCGCCTCCACACGACCAGGAGGGGCGGCATCGAAGATTTGGCATGAGCCCCGTGGACTATTCACCAATCTGCTCACTACAGGGACGTACCCCTTCACCTCGGGGAATACCAGGCAGCTCCGTGGGGCACCATTCCTCCCACCTGCCTGGGTGCGTCCCCTGTATGAGCAAGTCCCGCTCCCCAGCAGCGACTATACACCTAGTCTGCTCACCACAGGGATGTACCCCTTCACCTCAGGGAATACCAGGCAGCTCCGTGGGGCACCATTCCTCCCACCTGCCTGGGTACCTCCCCGTGCATGAGCAAGTCCCGCTCCCCAGCAGCGACTCTAGGGGCTTTTGCCAGACCGCAGCCGCCATTTTTGTTTCTCTGGTTATCTGAGCAGAGGCCCCAGACCCTGATAACTGCTGCTGCAGCGGCTCTAACACACCATGCCGCTCCCCACTCACATCAGTGAGGCCCGGCAGCAATTACTCACAGGTCTCCACATGGCCAAGGCTCACCAGAAAAAAAAAAACTGTAGGGCCTGTGATAATGTCATGGTCACGTGTGTCGGGACACAGATGATACCGCAAGGCGGACCCATAACACACATGACCCTGGATACACCGCCTCCAGTGGGGCGCATTTAAATAATAAAACGTGCAGGTGGATACGCCGCCTCCACCTTGCGAATTTAGGTATTACACGTTATACATACAATAATCAAATAATAACGGGGGAACCTGGGAAACTTTAACAATGGTGGGCCCTGCGATAGGGAATGGGGACATGGAGACCTCCTAAGCTCCCCTGAGCCAGTGTCCCTGCACTCCTTACATTCCCTAAACAGGCTCCGCACCTGTCGCCGCACGCGTACCTTAACGCCCTTGCTCACCCTGACCCTAAACCCTCACTAGGGAATGGGTCGGTGCGGAGACTAATCCCACCACTGCACTAATAACACACATGAGGAAAGAGACAATACAGGGGAAACACCACTTAGCTTTGCTCTGTTGCGTGCGCTCCTAGCAACAGAGCCCTCCACCTGAGTGCATCTTCTCCTCCACCTGGATCCATCACCATAACAGGATCCTCCACCTTAGTGCAGCCTTGGAGCAGAGTCCAACACCAGTTGCAGCTGCTTAGTACCAGAGTCCCAAGGAAGTGTTCAGCTTCTGCCACGAAGTCAAGCATGCTTGAGTCCAGCTCAGCGGCCAAGTCCCACATGGTGAGTGCCACTCTCCATAGTAGCCACTCCACCAGCCCATGCAGACACTTCCCGCTGACACCATCACTGCGACTCCACCACGCCATGCCAGCCCTTCGTCCAGACACCATAGCTGACACTCTTCCCCCCTGGCTAAGCTGCGCAGGACTCCTCACCAGCTCCATCCTTCCTCCAGGCTCTCCAACTCAAAGTGACAGCAATCTCACAATATCACAGGCAGTGAGTGAACACCCTGAGCACACCTTTATAGGGTGTCACACCTGATCCATAATTAAGTGCAAAAAACCCTAAAGTGCAATACCACTCACCACCACCGGGGACAGTCAAGACACCTTGGAACTTTCCAAAGTAAAAAAAGTTCACCCAGTGCAATTTAAAACTGTCAGATCACTTCAGATCATGACAGAAATGTACTGTATTACTCCCATCACGGTGGATTTTTATTTGACATTGACCTCAACCAGCTTTATTTTATTTTCACATAGCAGAGAAAGTCACAACATGGTACAAAAGAAAAAAATTCAAGACCATTCTAGAAAAACAGTCCAAAATCGGACATGCCTGATGGATATCTCTCCCAACCATCGTTTGGCCAGCATCCACATCCACATTAGATCATCAGCTGAACATGTCGAAAATAAATAAATAGATAACACAGTTTGCCCAATACAATTTTTGACGGCTCTCACAGTCTGGCTTTGTTTGACCACCCCAAACCGAGAGCACAGTCGGACCACACAACAGAACCTTTTAAAACCAATCACACTGTCTCAGTTCCACCTATCAGTGTGTATGCACACAATGATAGGCAGTTCAGCCATCCATTCTATTGCAGGGGCATGCTGAGCTGTCATTATGGTGATGGATAGTTCAGCCGTCCATTCGGATAATGAGGAGTGCTGAGATGTCAGTGTGTTGATTTGACAGCTCAAATGTCCAGTCAGGGCTGGGGTGTGCCGGGGCTAGTAATAACCTGTGTGCCGGTGTAGTAATAACCTGGCTATTTGTTGCCTGAACTTGGACCTTGCCTTTGACCATCTATTTGACCCTTTTGTCTTGATCCGCTACCTTTCCGAAATTCTGACCTCGGGCTGTGAACCGACTGTCTTTGCCTCACCCCTTTGTTTATGACGAGCCATCTTGGTATCTGACCCCAAACCGTTAAGTTTTAAATACCAATCTGATTTAAACAAGTCCAGATTAACCTTATTAGCCCAAGCATAAAGTGCCTAAGTGCATGTAAACTGGGTACGAAACATACCAAGTTAAGATTAACCTTATTATCCCAAGTTTAAAGAGTTAACCACAAATCAAAGTGCATTAGATATCTTGTTATACCTGGATAGTGTGTCAGGACTGCTGCATCTCACAAAAGGAGAAATAGGGAAATAGCAGTATACAATTGCACTGGTTAGCCTGGGATCTGTTGTGCCACGATGTCAGTCTGAAAAGGAGCCAGCTGCCTGTAGCTGCACAAGAGTTCACACCCTTGTGATAATTGGTGGGCGTACATTGTCTATGCCTTTTGGGCCTCAGCATCTGATAACGAATTCCATCAGACAGGAAAATGACATCAAGTAGATATAATTTTTCCATAGATCACACCTCCACACATGGAACTTACAAAGTTATTGTTATATCATGAGTTAAAATAGGAAAATTGGGCGAATAAATGCGGTGGGGAAGAATCCAAGACTAGGGGAGTAAATGCATATGGTTAGATATTGACAAAGAGCCCTGCATGGCTAAACACTAACTGCCACTAGAACAAACCCACACCCAAAGTAGAACAAGACACCTATGCCACTTCAGCGACAGTATACAAATGTAATACAAATAAAGCAATATCTGTAGTGTAGGATATAGCACACACCATAAGATCCGACGCATGTTTCGGCGGTTAGCCTTCTTCCGGGAACCACAAATCAGTATACAAAAAAGGTCATCGGACAGTCTCACATGAATCAATGGCTCGTATCCCTTAACTTACTGAATCAAAGGAATGTACGTCTGGCATAATTAACAATAATTCACCCCGCACAAGTGGCCAGATTCATGCTGTATTGTCACATTACTTGTTTTCTCCTTGATCTGTGTATCATGCTGGCTTACCACCATCCCCAAAGTTTACGTGATCTCCTCCCCGCCGCTTTTTTCCCTTCTATTTGTATTCATGTGGCCACCAATATCTGCCTCTTGATGGGATCTCCATTGCTGCCGCTAGGAAACATGTTCATGCCCAGTCTTTTTCTGCACACATCTTCACCAACCAATGCCCAGCTGGCCCAGAACACTACACATTAAGGGTCTGTACTTCCTGAGTGTGTCCAAAAGTGTTCTTCTAACTTGTCTTCCACCCTGACTTTGATTTTTGTCTGCCTCCTAACCAGAACTTCTGCTATTCTTCCGTATTGAGAGAACTCTGCCTGGCCTGACCTTCTACTTGACCGTCATATTGATAAAACTCCACATGCCCTGACCTGAAGTTGTCTGACCGCAATTCTCAAATTTATCTTGACCTAATGGCTTGATAACAGTGACTAATACTGATGTCCCACTCCTCAATAGGGTTGGTAAGGTCTCTGTTACAAATTTTCCATTGGGACCCAAGAACTTTGAGTTTCACCTCTGGATTCTGGTTAAGAACACCTCCATGTCATGGAACCGTAGAGACTATGTTTGTTTCCATACTAGGTCGGCTCAGAAGAGATTCATCACCTTCCCCTACAGCTGCTGCCCTCTGCTGTGCTCCATGTTGGGTGCTTCCATGACATCATCTGCCTCGGCCTACATAAGCCCCACTAAGACACACACCTGTGTCTTGTTATTAAGGCTCCTAGTCTTGAGTCTTGTTTGTTTGTTGTGCTCCTGTATCGGCTCCTGGTTAGCACTCTACTTGTGAGCCTCTATACCTGTTGCCCTCATTGCTTCCGCTCCTCTCAACACCTGTCCTCCTCTGGTCTCCAGTATTACTAGTCCTCGCTCCACGCCTGCCTTTCTACCTGCTACACCAACACCCAGAATCCGATTGCCCCTCCAGACCTGAGGCTTGGAGGATCCACCGCACCTGGTGAACCTAAGAGGTCATCGACCCTCTCATAAATTTTGGTATGGCTAGAAATCTTTTTTTTTAACACACCATACTATACTATACAAACTACTATCAATAATATGCTGAAAATATGCTAAAATATAGAAATGTATTTAGGAATAAATAATATGCAGCCTCTCTAGTTTATAGTATCACTTTTGGGTTTGAAGATTTCATTTGAAGTTCTTGAAACTCAGGACATTTTTGCGCAGATGGACCCCCTCTCGCGCTCCCCTCTCGCACATCTATGCATTTCTGTTGCTTTTGTGTGTTAAATATTAACATTCAGCCTTGTGAAATAACTTGTGTGTATAACATTATCCAAGTCCTTGATACATGTTACATTGCGTAGAATGTTAACAGCTCTATACACTGCTACAGCTAAGGTCAGTGAGATGTAGGGAGGGGGAGATGCCAGAAAATAGCAGGGTTGCACAATGAATGAATCAATGAATGAATTCATTAAAGTGGTTTCTGGGAGTTTTATATTGGCAGCCTATGCTCAAGATAGGGTATTTTTATTAGATTGGTGGAGGGTCCAACTCATGACACTTCCATCAATCAGTTGATTAAAGGGGGCTTAATTTTTCCAGTAAGCGCCATGTCGGCTTCATTATGTAGTTGCTGTGACTGCTCACTGAAAGTGAATGGGATTGAGCTGCGCTACCTTACACAACTACTACAAGATGTATAGAGGTGTGCAGATCAAGAATGAAGGTATCAACACCCATCGGAGAGGTATATCAGTGGGAGTGTCGGTACTTGGAACCTCAGCAACATGATATTGATGTCATGTTTTAAAGATAGGTTATCAAAGTGAGAGTCATGAAACTACTCTTGACCCATTAGTAATGTCCACATATATACAGTGGGGAAAAAAAGTATTTAGTCAGTCAGCAATAGTGCAAGTTCCACCACTTAAAAAGATGAGAGGCGTCTGTAATTTACATCATAGGTAGACCTCAACTATGGGAGACAAACTGAGAAAAAAAAATCCAGAAAATCACATTGTCTGTTTTTTTCATTTTATTTGCATATTATGGTGGAAAATAAGTATTTGGCATATAAACGGATTTGAACATGATTTTTGTTTACTTTGATGTTAATGTCACTTAATCATCTAATATTGCTATTTGCGTGTTTTTAGGAAATGCTTTTCTAACTCTATAGGAAAAAAGTAATTGTACAGCCAAGTGGCTCCATCTGGTGGTTATTATAGGAATTATCAGACTCAGGTTTGGCACGCTACATAAAGTATAATGCATGGGCTACATTACAGCTCTACTAGATATTCATCATTTCTTTACCTATTGTGAGACAGTGAGAGGAATCATATGTGAGGGCCGTTTCCCCCAGAATGTGCTTAGAAGCATACTGAACCGCTGGAGTGCATTGTAATCACAGACACGGCTGTGGTTACAATGCAAAATGAAAGTGTGGATTCCGTTAAGTCATTTGACCAAGTCAGTTTAGAAAAATCTGTCTTGGGATTTTATTTTTGGAGGGATCTGTAGAATGGTAGTGGAACAGATCTCTCCCTCCAGTCCGGGTCTTACAAGTGACCCATGGCCTCAGTTTTCATGTAAGGCCGGGGTCACACTGGCGAGGAATACGGCCGAGTGAGAGGCGCTAAAAGCACGCATTAGACACGGACCAATGATTCTCTATGGGGTCACTCGCACCAGCCGTATATTTCTCATCCGTATCCTACGCTCCGTGCCAATCGCAGCATGCTGCGACTGTCAGCGTACTACGGCCGTAGTACGCCAATGCAAGTCTATGGGTGCGCAAAAAATACGGATTACACACGGACCACACATGTGACCTGCGAGCAATACGCAGGTCTTTTGGCTGGTGACAGGAAATGGGCCAATCCATCATCAGGAAGCGTAGACATGCAAATGAGCTCAAAAGCGCTCCAGACATCCCGGAAGTACGCCTCCACGGAGTACAGCAGCAACATGGTGTCCACTTACATAAATGTAGAGATGCTCATTGTCCTGGTGCAGGAGCGTCCCGAAATCTGGGACCAACGAGATGCAAATTATGCAAACCGGGCAAGAAAGGAGGCGTCATGGAGGCGCATCTGTCGCCAGATGTACCATGACTTTGGTGACCGACCACGTGAGGAGCAGCATAAAATTCGTAAGTACAACGCAAAACATGAGTAACCTTAGCGCGCAACAAAAAAGGATCTAGAATCAGCACCCCCCTTCCTGTGCTTGTACTTTTTGCCTCATGAGGCCGTTAGATTTGAATGTGGCACGTGGATAATTTGGGGTTAGGCCACAAGCTCCTCATCCTCCTAGACAAACCAATTATTAAGTGTAGCTATTTCATACCTCAACTAAAGAGACCCTGTGTATCTGCCCAATTAGATATGCCACCATGGGTAGAAAGCACACCCCAGAAGGCCCCATGCCTAGACTACTGGTAGCAAATGTGACCTATCAAATATGTGAATTTGACAATATTTCCTGTCACATTGCAGTGGAAGATGTGATGAAACGCTGGCGAAGCATCCGGGACCAATACCGCCGGGAACGCCAGCAGCGGTCCAGGAGTGGGGATGCTGGATACGTAAAAAGGAAATACATCTATTATGACCGGCTCTCCTTCCTCGACCCAATTCTGGATCTGAGACCGTAAGTAGATACCTCACACCACATTACACAAATACTTTACAGGGCCAAAAATATTGATGTATTTTTGCCTCTGTTCTATTTCATAACAGAACTCAATCCAACCTTACGGATCGAGGAACGGGCTCAGAGACAGAGCCCATAATAGATCCTGTAGGGGATGAGGTGGCTGGCCCATCTTCTCCCCCTACAAGAAGGATGGCAGAAGATGAGGCATCACAGGACAACCCATTGGCTGCCCAACACACAACACCACCAGGACGGTCTGCTGCTGCCCCATCACCCATCCTGGAAGAGCCGTGCAACTTGAGCTGCAGTTCAACTGGCCATATCAGGGGATCCCCACAGGCTGCTGTTACATCCCGGCGAACACGAAGAAGGCGCCAGGTCGCTGTTCAAGAGAGCAGGACCAATGTGGACACAGGGGTGCTAAATTATTTATCAAGAGTAACTACAGATGATGGGGAGGAGGCCTACTCAAGTAGCCTCACCCTTTATCTCCGTGCCCTTACCCGTGAGGTCAGGCTCTGTATTAGGGGATGTTTTCAGATCTTGCTTGATGCAAGCACCCCCCCCAATACCCCATATGAGCTTTTCGAATATCTGGAGAGGTGGCAGCTCTCCCCCCGAAATATAATGCGCATGAGACCATCCACACAGATGCTTGCTCAAGCAGGGTCCGAACATCCTCTAATACGTGGGCCTACACCTCAACCCCTTCCTCCCACTACCCAACCTTCTATTCAGCAGCCACAAATGTCAGCCTCAAGCCAACCCCACCAATATGGCCACTTGTACCCACCCAGTGTTGGAGGCTGGTCCCAACCTGGTTGGGGACGATCTGGCTATCTTGGTTGGTATGAGCCACGTGCCTACCACAGCCAACAAGATGCCCCTCCCCATCATCATTACTCTGGCCAGTATCCCCAACAGTCCCAGGAGGCAGGACAATTCCAACATCATGGGCAACAGTATGGCCCCACACAGGACGATGTTGGCCACAGTGTCCAGCAGCACCCACAGGCTGCTCTTCCACGTTCCCCTTCCCCAACCTATGAGGATTTATAAGTCTGATGGCCGTAGATGTCCAGTGCGGTTTAACTGGTGCTACAAATACAAAGGAGAAAACAGGTGTTCTCCATCACCAAACTTTGTTACCAAATTTAACATTCTAATTTTTTTACAATGTTTTCCAATCATATTAAAGAATCCATCATGACAGGCAAGGCTACCTCACGCCTTTCAGACAGATATTACATGTGTGTACAAAAGAGAATATTTAAACGCGCTATACTGTAAAGTCAAAGGATGAAAATACACTACTCACTTCCTAACGCCTAGGAAAGGCGTGCTGGCCTTAGTGAAGTAGTCACCTTTTTTGCTAGCAATCTCTAGTAACAAATCAAGGCGACCAGCCTTCAGAATATCCCGCTCTCTCTATGTCTTAACAAGTGAGTTTTGTTTTTTCATCCTTTCCAGTATAGCATGGTTAAATATTCTCTGTTCTACAGACAGGTAATATCTGTCTGAAAGCCGTGAGGTAGCCTTGCCTGTCATGGTGGAAGATTTCTATGATTGGAAAACATTCTGAAGAAATGTGAGTGTTATCTTTTAGCATTAATTTGTTGATGGAGCTCACCTATTTTTTTCCTTTCTAGTTAAATATTATCATGCAGCAATGTTGTTATTGCCTAATATTTGTTGGTGTTTTGTTATATAATGTTACTTTTCAAAAAAGTTAAAGAAGGCACAAAGGGCCATTTTGCCCATTGCCAAAATGTTCATATGGCAATATTATGTTTGCCTTTAAGAAACAAAAAAAAAGGCAAAACTAAAAATTTGTCTACTATAGTTAACGTCTCTGTGTGATTTTTCAAAAACCCTGTCAACATACTAACATACACTAACCAATGCAATGAAACAGTCATAGAATCATAAGGGGTTGAGTAATATATATTTAGACAGAATTAAAGAAACAAATTATAACATAGACACAGCATGCTCTTGCCAAGAAGTTGTCCCCTCAGGTGAGATAAAGTAATTAGTGAAAATATCACGCACTTTGAGGCCAGAGAGCGGTCTACGTTGAGGGTTCATAGGTGGTCTCACCCTGCGCACATTGTCCGGCCTACGCACAACACCATCAGAGGAGGAGCAATCATGTATCCTGGTGAAGTTATGCAGAACCACACAGGCTTTCACAACTTCATTCACATTTTGTTCACTCAACTGAATGGCAGACTAGAGTACCCGCCATTTGGCACAAAGAATCCCAAAGGAACACTCCACCAGTCGCCTAGCACGTGATAGGCGCAAGTTAAAAATTCTGCGCCTGTGGTCAAGGTTGCGCCGGGGATATGGCCTCATGAAATTGCGCGATAACTGAAACGCCTCATCTGCCACAAGGACATAAGGGACTGATTCTTCAGGGGAGCCTGGTAGCTGGCGTGGTGGTGGTAGATCCAACTGGTTGGTGCGTAGCCGCCGAGCCATTATGGAAGTATTGAAGACTCTAGAGTCTCCCGTCCTTCCATAGGCCCCAATGTCAACAATTATAAACTTGCATTGAGGGTCTACCAGAGCCAACAATACAACAGAAAAGTATTGTTTATAATTGAAGAATTGGGAGCCAGAGTTCGGCGGCTTACGCACCCGGATATGTTTGCCATCCAGGGCCCCAATACAATTTGGAAACTGGCAGTCCTCCTCAAAGTCCCTTGATATCCTCAACCAGTCTTCCATCCTGGGCTCGGGCATGACCACTTGATGGAGTCTTGTCCAGATTTCTGTACATGTAGGCCTCACTATGCCTGAAATGGTTGATCTTCCAATGAGAAACTCATGGTGGAGGGCGGCATAAGACAAACCAGTGGACAGGAAGCTGTAGAACAACATAAATTGATAAGTTTAGAATGCATAAAGTCCAAAAACATCAGTTACATGCCGACCAAACTTGGTAGGAATTGAGATAGAATAACACACACATATTTGGTTGCACAATGACTAAGTGATATGCAGTACATATTAGAGCTAACATTCTGGTGTGTAAGTTGAAACATATTTGGAGTAAGATGAGGGCATTAAACTTAGTCCAAGAAGGCAAAAAAACATACTTTAGCACACACATTATGAACATAGAGAATGTGGCTGTGTAGTACATACCGTATTGTGAGTAGAAGTCGCTCCTCTGCAGATATCGCTTTGCGCATCCTTGTGTCCTGAAAGGTTATCCCAGGGCTCACTGTCTCCAAGAGTCGATCAAATGTGGAAATGCTCATGCGACAGTACTGGTAAAATTTCTCCGGATGCTCCAGCAGAGAAGAATAGAGGCGGTGAAAATGCCCTCTTGTGAGTCGTTGCCTCAAAAGTGGATGGACCCACATGCGTCTCCTCCTCCGCGGATCCACTATCACTGGGTATGGTTGGCCAAAGCGCCGTGACAAAAGCCAGGTAAAGAGAACCTGCTCAGTTGTATTGAATCTCAGACCCTCTGCCATGTTGCACAAAGAACACCAACACACCTCGTGAAAGCAAGCTCACAAATGGACAGAATGGAGGCAGCCACCTGTTCCTGAGTGTCTAAATAGGGTGCAGGCTAATGATTTAAATTGTTAGCAGGCCTCAAAACCGTTAAATGTCCATTTTGCAAGGCTGCGAGAAAATCTCGCCATACGGATTGCATACGGATGCAGACATGAGCCATATACGTGACCGCATCTTGCTTACGGATGACCTACGGACCACTATTTAGGGGTCATTCATCCGTATTACGCATGTAAACTACGGACCGTATTTTGCGCAGGTTAGTGTGACCTCGGCCTAAAGGTTTCGGTGTTTTACTTTGTGTTTGGATGGCACATGTAGCGGAGCTGAAAGTGCTGTGGATGTATGCCTGGCTGTGTGGAGCTAAAACAGACTAGAACTAGCGACATGGGCAACCACGATAGCACCCGTGAACCTTACGTGGGTGTAAGTGCCAGCGGCACTGGACTTTATTTACATGTTCCTGGCTGCAATCCGGAGGTGAGCAATTACACGTGTGCAGTTTTTGGACAGTAAAAGATGTTTACTTAACTTGCCTAGGTCCAGAGGCCCATCTGGGGGCAGCCGAGGCATGTGCCCTGGGCGCTGTCGGGCTGCCTAATGCGGCGGTCTGCAGTGTCTCCTCCGGTGGCTGCATTCTGACGGCCTAGGACTGGTAGTCGGCTGGAGATTTGCAGTGGTGATGGGAGGATTGTGGGGATGTGTGTGGGGAGATTTGAACTGGGGATGGGTGGATTTAATGTGCGGGGGGAGATTTGGAGTGGAGACGTCATCTATAAGGTACCTGGATGTAAGTATTATTTGTGATACTGACTAATTCTCTCGTTTTTATTTTCTAGGAGCATTAAAGGGGTTGTCCAGGTTTGTGCCGAGTCTGCAGTCATTATATGTGACTGCAAACTTCTGAATTCTCACAGTGCGCACTGCATGCTGTCAGGATTCTCTCGTATCAGCGATTTACATACATGCATACTTATGGTCCTGTAGCAACGAGCTTCTCTTCCTGCTTCTCTGTTTTTCACTGAACATTGAGAGCATTAGGGAGAGCAACTTGTCGGTGCATGACTAAGTGTGCAAATCGCATATGTAATTCGGAGGGGGCGCCAAACTGAATTCTTCCCCCGGGTGCCAGAAAACCTAGATACACCTCTGCCTGGGTTACTGTCTCACTAAATTCATTGGTGGAAATGCCGCTTCTCTACATATGGTGTAGAACGCGGGCAGTGTGAATTGAGACATACCCTGAAAAAAACTGCTTGTTGATTAAGCCTGAAAAATTGTAATCAGGCCTGTGGACAATATGTTGGAGCTAATAAAGCAGAAGGTCCTCACCCAGTGACAACAGCAAGAGCAGCACCAGTAGAAGCTTCAGATTCAACTGTAATAACCTGTAGGTACAGAGGATGTTGCCACGGATCTGAGTCAGACCAAGAGTTAAAGGGTTTATTTACAGAGATGTTCACTCCACGTAGGGAGGAGCAACAGGGGGGAATTGCAACAAATAAACGGTAATATGGTATTTAAGGTAATAAACAAAAGCAGGATAAACTTATCAGTCTGAAGAAGGCTTGATTGAAGGATCTAATTCTCCAACATTGGCACCGTCAACAGCGGCACATGCAGTCTCTCAAGTCTCTGTTTAGGATGAAGAAACGGCCTCTGGGTAAAACAGGATGCTGGGCAGTAAGAGGGGGTCCTGCTCTCACCACTTTTAGTCACAAGTCCACACTCAGAACGTGTCTCCGTAGGAATGATACCACGGTCCTCGGTCAGTCCAGCTACTTCTCTCAGGGGCTCTGGTCTGTCACTGTGCACACCGGGCCTGCAGGCACTAGCGTCTGTCTCAGACTTGCCAGGGGAGTCTCCTCCGGTCACGGAGGCTGGCAGGTCCACGTTCGCACAAAGGGTGCTCACCGCGTACTGTCGATCTGTCTCAATCCTCAGCCGGATGGCTCTCTTGCTCCGGGGATGCGGTGCAGCAGGCAGCTCTCTCTCTGGCGCTCTGTACTTTTCGCCGTGACTCTGCTCTGATTTCTGGGCACAGCCCCTTCTAACAGGTCCCCGCCCCTCGCCGTCACATTGAAGGGTCGGTCCAGGTCTGATAACCTTCCCCCCAGGAAACGCTGCCGCCTGGCCAGGTTGTTCCAGACACGGAGCAGGAGCATTAACTCCATTTAGGATCCTCCTCCTCTTCACCCCCTTACACAACAGCAACAGCAGCACCAGCAGCATCTGCAGTTTCAGCAGTGGCGACAACAGCATTAGAAGAACCAGCAGCATCTACAGTTTCAGCAGTAGCAGCTGTTCTGTCCCCGCATAAGGCGAATGAAGATGTGGCTGGTGAATAGGGGCTGGGAGAGGTCCTACCTTCATTTCCTTAATGCAGGGCAGACAGGACCATGTTGTTGCTCAGCGTCCGGAGAGATAATGCACACAGGGATTGTACAGTCCAGACTTGTTTAATTGGAAATCTGGACATACAGCGTATGATTGACAGTACAATAAGTTCTCCAGAAATGCAGTGTTGACAGCAAAGTGTGAGCAACAAAGTATGTGTGGTCAAAAGACTGATGCCCTTCACAGCTCGGTACAAGCATGACTCTGTGATGGTTTCGCGTGACTGGACACACCGCCTCCAGCAGGGCGAATTTCTCTGACACACGTGACCCTGGATACACCGCTTCCAGTAGGGCAAATTTAAATAATATAACGTGCAGCCGGATACACCGCCTCCAGCAGGCGAATTTCAGAATTACACGTGTATCTGGACACAGCGCCTCCAGCAGGGCGAATTTAAATAATAAAGGGAAACACCAGGGAAAAATACAAACATGGATAACACCACTTAGCTTTGCTCTGTTGATATTGCTCCCAGCAACAGAGTCCACCACCAGAATGCAGCTTTCCTCCAGAATAGCTGCTACTTCTCCAAGCTTTGTCAGAGCTGCAAGGAACACACCTCTCTGTAATTCCTTCCTTCACCAGACTTTACACCAGAGCTCCCCTGAGCTACTCTTTGTAGTTCCTTCCTTCACCAGTCTTGGTTGGAAATGAGCAATATCACCAACAGTGATTGCAACCACCTGACACTCTTTTATAGGTAAGAGCCAGCAATCACACCTGCTTCATAATGACGTGCACTAAACCAAAGTAACCAGAGTGCAATGACCCTAACGGCCACCGGGGCAAAACTAGAACTGAAACCACCACAGTGCAATGACCCTAATGGCCACCAGGGGCAAAAACTAACTTTAAGCACACAGCTTAAGGAAAAAAAAGGTTACTAGTGCTTTTATCTGTCATAATCCAGCATGGATCATGACAGTCTCTACCAGGAGATAGTGACGCTAACAAAGGCTGAAATGAGGAAGAGAAGACGTGAACTTTGAACCGGAAGTGAATGGCATACATGAGGATTAATTAGCTGCAGGCTGCCATACAGAAAAACGACCAGCAGGTGGCAGCAGACTAAATGCAAGACAATTATACAAAGAATGGAAATAATAATATAATCTATACAAACCATAGAAGCATAACTTAGACGGAACAGCACAGCAGCGACAACAGCAGGAAAAGCAACAGCGGGAGATGACCCACCAGCAGACTAACAACCTGATTCTCTAACAGATTGCGGACCTACAGGAGATACCTTCGCTGCCGACCCTGGTTCGTCTTGGGTCCGGGACAAAGTCAGGTCAACACTGAGGAAGATGAGTCCAGAGGACGACATATAAGCTTTCCTCACCATGTGTGAATGCAAAAGCTGGACAAGCTTTCCAATTTCTCCGTAGGCTGAAGAGGTGGACCTGTTCCTGATGGGAGATGCCCAGATGGCTTACTTTGACCTCAGCTGGGAGGAAGTCCAGTACTATGAAATATTGAAAGAGGAGATCCTAGCTCAACTAGTATTAATACTTATATACTGGCACAATAAGTGTACCAATGGTCTTTTGTGGAGACCCGACCCTCTAGGTCTCAGGCGTATGACTTGTTGCAGTTAGTCAAAAACTGACTCCAGCCTGAAACTATGAGTCCAGCCCAAATGGTAGAGAGAGTAGTAGTTGACTGGTTGGTGCGAACTTTGACAGCAGCCATACAGCGCTGGGTAAGGCAAGGGGACCTGGGCAACCTAGATCAGGTGGTTAGCCTGATCAAGTGCTATGTGGCCACCCAGGACTTTGTATGGGACTCTGCCCCCCTGCAAGTTTCATGCTGGGCCCTACTAGCTCAGTAGCCTGGGAAAGGAATACGACACTCTGCTGGAGTTAGTCCGATCCGCGCCAAAACTGAGAAAAGGGGCCCAATATCCCATAAACCGGACTCATGGATGAGAGGTGCCACCGCTATGAGGTGCTGGTAATGCCAAGGGCCAGGACATGTGGCTGTCAACTGCCCCCTGACTGCTGAGCCCATGGACTGCCGGTTTACTCGACGGGTGTCTATGTATGCCCAGACTCTCTGCACTGCGGACACAGACATTACACACAGTGAATCCCATCCGTCTGGTGACAGAACACTCACCCCTGGTCTGGATGAGATGTGCTAAGGAGAGGAATCCTTGGGTCACCAGACGGTTCCTGTCCTTGCAAAATTTTAGTTTTTTGGTGGAACATCAAGCTTGGAAGTTGCAAGGGAATGGAGATACCCTGTCACGGGCCTCCTGTATGGAGACAAGTTTTCAACTCCACAAGTTTGAACAGAGGGGGCGATGTGTGAGAAAGTGACGTGAATCATGCGAAGGCCATTGTGTATCCCCAGAATGTGCTTAGAAGCATACTGAACTGAGTGTATTGTAATGTACCAGCCAAGTGTGGACTGGGTTAAGTTGTTTGGCCAAGTCAGTTTTGGAAAACCTTTGGAGAGATCTGTAGGATAGTAGTGAGTTGCATCTCTCCCTCCATTCCGGGCTTTACAAGTAGCCTATGGTAAAAAAAAATGCTGCAAAATAAGAATGCTGTCAAAAATAGAAGTGTTCATAGTTATAGATGAACAATTTTGGAAAATTAAAATTCACCAAAATCGCATAAATTTTTTTAGGAAATTTGATTTGCAGCATACTTTTTCTGTGTGAATTGAATGTTCTTTATTATGTTTTGGAGTCTCTGCAGACCTCAAAGCATAATAAAGCTAAGCTGCAAAACACCTCACCACTTACCTCTTTAGCTGCATGGCTGCTCATTGCCCGTCATCTGGTCCTCAGGGCTCCTTTTTTTGCTGTTGAGGACTGAATCTCATTTGCCTTTGCCTTAGAACAGTACTTCATTCCATAAGTTGGTCTCGAACATCCATGCGCATTGGAACTTTGCAATGTTGACATGTCATGACACGGGCCGCGACCTTATGATACACAGTGACCTCTGAGACCTGAATGCAGTCTGAAGTCCCACTCTAGCGTGATAAAGTGGAGACACCAGAGAAGCAGAGCACAACGGCAGAAAGAAAGTTCCCTGAGGACTGGACGACCGGCAGTGAGCAGAAGCGCTGGAAAAGTAAATGCACAAAAGAGAAATCTACGTCACATCAATATTTGGTGTGAACGGACTTTGCCTTTAGAACACCATCTAAGCATCAATTCTACTGTAGTAGGGGGCCGGGCTAGGGGGGTGGACCACTGCTTACCAGACGAGGCAAAGATGAGACGGAGACAGCTTCCACTTGTAACAGTTCTCCTGACGACCACCAAACACGCAGCTTCTTTACACCACTGTATCGCCAGGCCCGGGTACCTATTCTTCAGCTCCAGTCACAGTAACGCACCTCGCGGATCTTTCACTGGGGGCTGTCCTAGACCAATCTACCCCCAGCGCTTCACCTGCCTGAGGTCGTCTTCTAATCGGTACCCCCGGGGCCTCGTCTGTCTTGCGGTACGTCGAGTCAGGGTCTCCCCCCCCCCGGCTGCCTCTTCTCCTTGCCTGTCCTGCGGTCCGTCGGGTCAGGGCCACCCCCCTGATTGTCTCTCCTTTGTCCGTCCCCCTGGCCGAGCTCTTCTCACTTTCTCCGTCTTCTTCTGAGCTCCTCCCGGGACTAAACTCTCCTGGAGCCCCGCCTTCTTCTATTTATCCCCTCTCTCACAGGGGAATTTCCCACCCGGGCTCCTATCTCCCCGCCCCCCATGACTAAGCGGATTCCTAAGCCCTAAGCTGATGTTCAGTCCTGTACTACTCTCCCCTGCCATCTTGTGGTCATTTCACGGTACTGCACTCCCTTTTCTGTCTTTCCCTGCTGTTACCTTTCTAACCTGTCAATCTCTGTCACTAGTGCACAAACTGTCCCCTCCTTCTACCAGTCACGTCTGTCCTTCAAGTCACCTTCCCCACACTACTCTTGTACTTGCACAGGTTTCGAAGGAACTCAGCAGGGAGGTTGTTCCAAACATCTTGGAGAACTAACCACAGATTTTCAAACATACAAAAACCTCAAACATACATCCAGTGTCAAGAACTATCTTCAGTGTAAAGGAGAACAAGGAGTCCTGGAAGTGATGATCCGGCCCCCGCAGAACCCTGATCTCACATCATCCAGTTTGTCCAGGATTACGTGAAGAGACAGATGGATTTGAGCAAGCGACATCCACAGAAGATCTGTGGTTAGTTCTCTAAGATGTTGCTCTGATTCCTTCAAAAACTGTGAGCAAGTCTACCTAGAAGAATTGATGATTTGATGTTGTTTTAAATGGCAGTCACTTTGATTTTTATTTCTCTTTTGTTCATTTTATGCATTTTGTTAAGTGCAAGAAATTGAACTATTAACACTTTTATTTTTGGAAGCATTCTTACTGTGGTGCATATTTTTCAGCACCTGCCAAAAACTTTTACATAGTTAAGTATATACGTATAGGGGTTGTCCACTACGAGGACAACCCTTTCTTGATCAAAATATTTGGCCCCCCATAAATTAATAAAGTCTATACTCACCTCTCGTGCCTGCACCATACGTGTGGTGTCGGCATTCGCTCTCCCAGTGCTCCAGAAACGGTTGTTGTGAAGCGTGACCCTGGCGCCGCCGTCACTGTCTCCATCTTCTGACAAATCGAACATGAAGAGTAAGTCCAGGCTGCAGCTGATTTCGGACTTCCTTTTCCTGCTCGATTCGACAGGAGGCGAGGGCAGTGACATCATTATTGATAAAATATTATAATAATAAAATTGAGCTGAGTTCAACCTATTGGTTCCACTAAATCACATAAGTCTATATATCAGAGAGATCAACGTCTATCCATTTAATGCTCCTCTCAGATAACCCAACATAAATCCCCCGCTAGGTTCACTTTAACTGGGTTTGATAGCTTTGCTGTATCTGGGAGTCTCTTCTATAGTTAAAGCTCGCCAAATCTTTGCAGAGAGTGAACCCTTGCAGTTAATGCATGCAGAACTATTTTTCCAGTCAAAAACTACAAAATCTTCAGAAGAACCCAGCAGATCTTATTGTAATGGGAATCATCCGTCAGCAGGTTTTTGCTAGCTAACAGACAGCAGCATGATGTAGTGACAGAGATCCTGATTCCAGCGATATATCACTTAGTTTACTGGGTGCAGCAGTTGTGATAGAATCACAGTTTTCTCTGCTGCAGATTTAGCAGAGCTCAAAATGCTCAGCCGTGTGTAACCTCGCCCACACCACTGATTGGCAGCCTTTGTGTGATGTGTACAAAAAGCTGTCAATAAGTTGTGGGGGTTGGGTTGGACCAGGAGGCACAAGACAGCTAGTCTTCTAGTGATAATCTCCTGCTGATAAAACTCTAACTTTATTGAAACCTAGTAAGTGACACATCTCTGGAATCAGGGTTTCTTCCCTTTTATTATGATGCTCTCTGATTACATAGTAGAAACCCACTGACGGATTCACTTTAAGTAAATTGAGTCTCTGGGGCACCAATATCATGCAGCAGATCCAGCACTACATGGTGGTATCTATCCAGAATGGTAACTGTAACACCAATGAGAACACAACCCAAAAACACTGACAAAATTGTTAGAATCGATAGAAAAACTATCATCACCATGAACACTAATGCATTTATCAGACTGCCCAAAATCCAGAGCTGTATTCAAAATTCAGCTGCTCATCATTGTAGACATTTGCCTGCCCTTTCATCCACTCCTAATGTGTTAGCTGAGCCTAGACATCAGATTAATTCCTATGCAGTGCCTGGAGAACAGACTATACGTCATAAAAGCAAAGCACAGGTTAAAGTCGCACCATCCTATTTTCTATCATCCAAGGGAATCAGTATGGTCAGAGTTTGATCTGATTCTCTCGGATGAAGAGAAAACGGAGAAAGATAGGTCTCCATCTTCTCTGTTCTTTCAGTCCGTGGAAATCAGACTGCACTCAGGTGTCATCAGAGCACAGTCCGATGTTTTCCATTGACTGACTTGCATTGTATCAGTTCAAACTCGTGCATGCTGCGATTTCTTTTTTTTTTTTTTTTTTGCCCCGGACTGTCTCTGTCCAAGGAAAAAATGTGACATGTACACGACCCCAAAGTATAACATCTGATGTAATCCGATCGGACTGATTATACTGTTATCTGCACGAACCCAGAGGCTGTGTCTTGTGTTGTAGTTAGGTTCTATCCAAAGCTATCGATTTCATCATTTTAATACAAAATTTGCAAAAAAAATGAAATGATTCCGTTTTGTGATTACAGTGCTCTGATCCTAAATTAACAGCTAGTATTAAAGTTAGCAGTAAAAATGTGTTGTATAGAAATATTTACTTCTGATTCTTTGTCGTTTGTGACCCAATACATTCCTTTACTGTAAATATATTTATTATTAAATGCTGAAATATAATATTTTGACTCTGTCATTTGTGATTACTTGCGATACTTATCACTCCGCAGACTTTTCCCCCTTGAAGCTGTTCCCATCTTGACTTCCATTAAATAAATCTCTCTTCTGTTCTAAGCAGATTAAGTGATTAACCCTTCACGTGTAGATCCAGCCCCAGCAATCCCTTTGTGCTCTGCATGTCCTACTAAAATCTCAACATATGTACTCTTCAAGCACAGAGGAAAAAAAATCAATATAGACCTCAAAGACAAAAGAATAAAAAAAATGCGTGTCTACAAAGCTGATGGAGCTGTTCCTACATGAGCCCTTAACAGTCAATGGGCAAAGCAATTATTATCTTATATGATAATTTCAGATCTTCCCTGTGGTCTCACCCCCCCCGCTCTACAGAAACATACAGCGACGCTCTTATTCCGGCAGCTAGAAGACAGCAGAACATGCAGTTCTCAATGTGCCCGAGAGCAAGCGCTTGTGCACACTGGCAACAGCGCAGCCTATTATATTGTGTGGTTACACAGGAAAAGGGGCGCAATAAATAAAGAAGGTACCAATCATAATAATATTGTAACAACTATATTGTTGTTAATCCAAATTGAGCATTACATTATTTTAATATATTACGTTATTTTTTTAAATAATTATTTAGATTGTGAGCCCCATCGGGGACAGCGATGATAATGTGTGCAAACTGTAAAGCGCTGCGGAATATGTTACCGCTATATAAAAATAAATATTATTATTATTGCTTTAAAACACTACTGGGTTTATTCTTGCATTTTGCTTTTTTTCCGTAATTATTAGGGCTAGCTCACACTGGTGTATGATAGGGCAGAGTGCTATCTGATGTTTAAGGCCGGGGTCACACTAACCAACGCAAAATACGGTCCGTAGTTTACAGGCGTAATACGGATGAATGACCCCTAATTAGTGCTCCGTATGTCATCCGTAAGCAAGGTGAGGTCGCGTATTTTGCGCATGTGTGCATCCGTATGCAATCCGTATGGTGAGATTTTCTCGCAGCCTTGAAAAATGGACATTTAACGGTTTTGAGGCCTGCAAACAGTTTAAATCATTAGCCTGCACCCTATTTATACACTCAGGAACAGGTGGCTGCCTCCATTCTGTCCATTTGTCACCTTGCTTTCACTAGGTGTGTTGGTGTTGTATGTGCAGCATGGCAGAGGGTCTAAGTTTCAACACAACTGAGCAGGTTCTCTTTACCTGGCTTGTGTCATGGCGCTTTGGCCAACCATACCCTGTGATAGTGGATCCGCGGAGGAGGAGATGCATGTGGGTCCATCCACTTTTGAGGCAACGACTCACAAGAGTTAATTTTCACCGCCTCTATTCTCTGCGGGAGCATCCTGTTAAATTTTACTAATACTGTCGCATGAGCATTGCCACATTTGATCTACTCTTGGAGACAGTGCACCCTGGGATCACCTTTCAGGACACAAAGATGCGCAAAGCTATATCTGCAGAGGAGCGACTTCTACTCACAATACGGTATGTACTACACAACCACATTCTCTATGTTCATAATGTGTGGGCCAAAGTATGTATTTTTGGCTTATTGGACTAAGTTTAATGCCCCCATCTTATTCCACATATGTTTAAACTTACAGACCAGAATGTTAGATCTAATATGTACTGAATATCACTTACTCATTGTGCAACCAAATATGTGTGTGTTATTCTATCTCAATTCCTACCAAGTTTGGTCGGCATGTAACTGATTTTTTTGGACTTTCTGCATTCTAAACTTATCCATTTCTGTTGTTCTTCAGCTTCCTGTCCAGCAGCAAATTCTCTCTGTGGGAGAAGCGCGGAGGCAGTGAGGCACAGTGCAGTGCAGCGGCGGGCAGGGAGCAATCACAACAGCTCCGCTGCCTGCAAGCGGGAATAGTGGGAGCGGAGCTGCAAGGGTCCGTCCTGCTTCCTGCCCGCGCTTCCTGTTTGACACAGAGAAGCGCCACTGAATGACGCCATCATTCAGCGGCCGCTGCTGTGTGAGCGTGGAAGCGCGGGCGATGTTGCGGACAGGTGAGAGGAGAGAGGTGGTGTCTGTGTGTATGTTTGTCTGTGTGCGTATGTATGTCTGTCTGTGTGTGTGTCTTTGTGTGTGTAGGTTAGCCTGGCCCTGGAGGAGATGGGGACATGAGAAGACTGTGATGGGGGAGAGAAGGCCATAATGCCTGGGCCTGGGGTGATGGGAGAAGGCCATGATGGGGGTGATGCAGAGAAGGCAATGATGGGGAGAAGACAATGATGGGGTGATGGAGCAAGCAATGATGGGAGTGATGGGGAGAAGGCAGTGATGGGAGTGATGGAGTGATGGAGCAGGCAATGATGGGGGTGATGGAGCAGACAATGATGGGAGTGATGGGGTGATGGAGCAGGCAATGATGGGAGTCATGGGGAGAAGGCAGTGATGGGGTGATGGAGAAGGCAATGATGGGAGTGATGGGGAGAAGGCAGTGATGGGGTGAAGGAGAAGGGAGTGATGGAGCAGGCAATGATGGGGGTGATGGAGCTGACAATGATGGGAGTGATGGGGTGATGGAGCAGACAATGATGGGAGTGATGGGGTGATGGAGAAGGCAATGATGGGAGTGATGGGGTGATGGAGAAGGCAATGATGGGAGTGATGGGGAGAAGACAATGATGGGGTGATGGAGCAGGCAATGATGGGAGTGATGGGAAGAAGACAATGATGGGGTGATGGAGCAGGCAATGATGGGAGTGATGGGGAGAAGGCAGTAATGGGGTAAAGGAGAAGGCAATGATGGGAGTGATGGAACAGGCAATGATGGGGGTGATGGAGCAGACAATGATGGGAGTGATGGGGTGATGGAGCAGGCAATGATGGGAGTGATGGCGAGAAGACAGTGATGGGGTGATGGAGCAGGCAATGATGGGAGTGATGGGGAGAAGACAATGATGGGGTGATGGAGCAGGCAATGATGGGAGTGATGGGGAGAAGGCAGTGATAGGGTGAAGGAGAAGGCAATGATGGGGAGAAGGCAAGGGTGGGGGTGATAGGGAGAAGGCAATGATAGGGTGGTGGGGGAAAAAAAAATGATGATGGGGTGGTGGGGAAGAATGCAATGACGGTGGTGGTGGAAAGGGCAATAAATGGGGGTGGTGGAGGAGGAGGAAATGATGGAGGTGGTGGAATGGGCAATGATGGGAGTGGTGGGGGAGAAAGCAAAGATAGTGGTGGGGGAGAAGAAAATGATGGAGGTGGTGAAGAGGGCAATGATGGGGTGGGGGAGAGGACAATAATGGGATGCGAGGGGAGGAGGACAATGAGGGGTGTGGGGGATTGGGATGGGAGGAAGGGGGACTTATAATGGCCTTAGGAACAGGGGGAGGTGGAGGAAGACATTATCGTTTATTATATCTAACACAGTCCCTTAGTATATAGTGTACTCACTATGTCTATCACAGTCCCTTAGTATATAGTGTACTCACTAATTCTGTATAACACCATCCTTAGTTACATAGTTTCCTCTTTTATTATGTATAACACCATCCCTTATTACGTACCATCCTCTCTAGTTATATATGATGCCGTCCCTTATTATATAGCTTCCTCTGCTGTTATGTATAGTGCTGCCACAAACAGTTGCTACGCCTCTGATTGTTCCTCCTCGGCTGGTGTTGTGTGTAGGCCGGACAATGTGCGTAGGGTGAGACCACCTATCAACCCTCAACGTAGACTGCTCTCTGGGCTCAAAGTGCGTGATATTTTCACTAATTACTTTATCTCACCTGAGGGGGAAACTTCTTGGCAAGAGCATGCTGTGTCTATGTTATAATTTTTTGGTTTTATGTGTGTCTAAATATATATATTTCTACCCCTTCAGATTCTATGATTGTTTCATTGCATTGGTAAGCGTATGTTAGTATGCTGACACTGTTTTTGAGAAATCACACAGATACGTAAACTGTAGTAGACAAATTTTTACTTTTGCCTTTTTTTGTTTGTTTTGTTAAAGGCAAACATATTATTGCCATATGAAAACTGTGGCAATGGGCCAAATTGCCCTTTTTGCATAAGAAAACTTTTTTGAAAAGTAACATTTTCAAACAGAACACAAAAAAACATTAGGCAATAACAACATTGCTGCATTAGAAATTTTCAATCCAAAGGAAAAAAGAGGTGGTCTCCACAGCCCCAAAATTATTGATAAAAGGTAACACTCACATTTCTTCTGAATGTTTTCCAATCATATTAATAATCCACCATGACAGGCAAGGCTACCTCACGCCTTTCAGACAGATATTACATGTCTGTACAAAAGAGAATATTTCACCGCGCTATACTGTAAAGTCAAAGGATGAAAATACACTACTCACTTGCTAATGCCTAGAAAAGGTGTGCTGGCCTTAGTGAAGTAGTCACTTTTTTGCCAGCTATCTATAGTCACAAATCAAGGCGACCAGCCTTCAGAATATCACGTTCTCTCTATGTCTTAACAAGTGAGTAGTGTATTTTCATCCTTTCACTTGACCAGTATAGCATGGTGAAATATTCTCTTTTGTACAGACATGTAATATCTGTCTGAAAGGCATAAGGTAGCCTTGCCTGTCATGGTGGATTATTAATATGATTGGAAAACATTCTGAAAAAATGTGAGTATTCACTTTTTTCACAAAGTTTGGTGATGGAGACCACCTGTTTTTTCCTTTGGATTGGTATTTGTGTCACCAGTGAAACCGCACTGGACATCTCCTGGCATCAGACTGATTGTGGACACAGAATTATAAATTCTCATACGTTGGGGAAGGAGAAGGCGGAAGAGCAGCCTTTGGTTGCTGCTGGCTACTCTGCCCAACATCGCCCTGTGTGGGGCCATACTGTTGCCCATGATGTGGGTAGTGTCCTGCCTCCTGTGATTGTTGGGGGTACTGGCCAGAGTAATAATGAGGAGGGGCATCTTGTTGGCTGTGGTAGGCACGTGTCTCATACCCACCAAGATAGCCATATCGTCCCCAACCAGGTTGGGACCAGCCTCCAACACTGGGCGGGAACAAGTGACCATATTGGTGTGGTTGGCTAGAGGCAGACATTTGTGGCTGCTGTATTGAAGGTTGGGTAGTGGGAGGAAGGGGGTGAGGTGTAGGCCCACGTGTTTTGAGGATCCTCAGATCCTGCTTGAGCATGCGTTTGTGGGGGGTGCCTAAGGCGCATGAGATTTCTTGGGGAAAGCTGCCACCTCTCAATATATTCAAATAATTCGTAGGGGGTATTGGGGTATGTGCACGCATCAAGCAGGATCTGAAAACATCCTCGAATATGGAGCCTGACCTCACGGGAAAGGGCACGGAGATAAAGGGCCAGGCTGCGTGAGTATGCCTCCTCCCCATCATCACTATTTACTCTGGATAAATAATTTAGGACCCCAGTGTCCACGTTAGTGCAGGTATCAGTAGCAGGTATTTGCCGCCTTCGGCTTCTTACTCGCCGGGATGTGGCAGCAGGCTGTGGGGAGCCCCGGATGTGGCCAGTTGGGTTGCTGCTGATGTTGCCCTGCTCCTCTGCTCTTGCTGATGCTGCAGCAGCACCAGATGGTCCTGGTGGTGGGCTTTGGGAAGCAGGCAATGGCACTTCCTGACTAGAATCTTCAGCCATGCTCCTAGTAGGGGGAGAAGATGGGCCAGCCACCTCTTCCCCTGCAGACACAGGATCGATGATGGGGTCGGTTTCGGAGCCAGTTCCTCTGTCCGTAAGGTTGGACTGAGTTCTGTTATGAAATAGAACAGAGCCAAAAATAACTAAATATTTTTGGCCCGGCAAAGTATCTGTGTAATGTGGTGTGAGGTATCTACTTACGGTCTGAGATCCAGAATTGGGGCGAGGAAGGAGAGGCGGTCATAGTATATGTACTTTCTCTTGACGTAGCCCGCATCCCCACTCCTGGACCACTGCTGGCATTCCCGGAGGTATTGGTCCCGGATGCTTCGCCAGCGTCTCATCACATCTTCCACTGCAATGTGACAGGAAATATTGTCAAGTTCACATATTTGAAAGGTCACATTTTCTACCAGTAGTCTAGGCATGGGGCCTTCTGGGGTGTGCTTTCTACCCATGGTGGCATATGTAATTGGGGCATACAGGCCAGATACACAGGGTCTCTTTAGTTGATGTATCAAGTAGCTACACTTAATAACTTGTTTGGCTAGGAGGATGAGGAGCTTGTGGCCTGGCCCAAATGATGGCAGGGTAAAACCACGTGTCACATCAAAATCTAACAATAATGAAAATAACTTGGCACTCAACTTCTAGTATTCATGAGATTGGAGAAGAATTTTATCTAGGCAGTCTGCAAAAACGTTTCGGCCAACAACCTGACCTTCGTCAGTCTGACTGCTTAAGATAATTAGGTAAGGCGGTAGTGTAGTAAAGGATGTGTCAATTCCTTTTGTGAGGACTGTGATGGTGAGCCATCCAGCTCACTATTAAGGTGAGGTTCTATGTAATAGTCTCATATAAAGAAATATCCAATTCACTTTACTTATAATGGAGTTGCCTGTATGATATGCCCATGGAAAGCCAAAATCCTGTTATATGCAAGAGTGTAGAAAGTAGTACAGCTGGCTTGTTATAGCAATGAGCACTCTAGACAAGAAGATAAGGTGAGTATATGGAACTAAGTATTTGAATGGATACTGGCAGGGGAGGCTTTTACTTGCTCACTTCTTTTACATGGGTCTGTCAATACAGCAGGTCCTATTTAGGCGCTGGTGTGTAGGGATCCAGACGTGGTTTCCACCACTAGTCACGGTCTTGTCTAGAGTGCTCATTGCTATAACAAGCCAGCTGTACTACTTTCTACACTTTGCATATAACAGGATTTTGGCTTTCCATGGGCATATCATACAGGCAACTCCATTATAAGTAAAGTGAATTGAATATTTCTTTATATGAGACTATTACATAGAACCTCACCTTAATAGTGAGCTGGATTGCTCACCATCACAGTCCTCACAAAAGGAATTGACACATCCTTTACTACACTACCGCCTTACCTAATTATCTTAAGCAGTCGGACTGACGAAGGTCAGGTTGTTGGCCGAAACATTTTTGCAGACTGCCTAAATAAAATTCTTCTCCAATCTCATGAATACTAGAAGTTGAGTGCCAAGTTATTTTCATTATCACTTCTTGGTTTGGGTAACCTACTTGTGCACCCTGCAGCAGTGCCACGCTATACTTCACACATCAAAATCTAACGGCCTCATGAGGAAAAAAGTACAAGCACAGGAAGGGGGGTGCTGAATCTATATTCATTTTTTGTTGTGCGGTAATTTTACTAATTTTTTGGCTTGTACTTACTCCGTTTCTGCTGCGCCTCACGTGGCCGATCACCAAAGTCATGGAACATCTGCCTACATATGCGCCTCCATGACGCCTCCTTTCTTGCCCAGTTGGCATAATGGGCATCATGTTGGTCCCATAGTTCGGGACGCTCCTGCACCAGTACAATGAGCATCTCCACATTCAGATAAAATGTCGCAATGACACTGCTGTACTCCGTGGAGGCGTACTTCCTGGATGTCTGGAGCGCTATTTCAGGTGATTTGCATGTCTAGGCTTCCTGATGATGGATTGGCCCATTTCCTGGCAGCAGCCAAAAGACCTGCGTATTTCTCGCAGGTCACACGTGTGGTCCGTGTGTAATCCGTATTTTTTGCGCACCCATAGACTTGCATTGGCGTATTACGGCCGTAGTACGCTGACAATCGCAGCATGCTGCGATTGGCACGGACCGTAGAATACGGATGAGAAATATACGGCTGGTGCGAGGTACCCCATAGAGAATCATTGGTCCGTGTCTAATGCGTGCTTCTAACGCTTCTCACTCGTCCGTATTCCTCTCTAGTGCGACCCTGGCCTAATAGGATAACACTAGGCCCAATGTTATACTATGGGGTAGTGCAGATCTGGGATTATTTTCTTTTGCTGATTCAGCACAAGAAAACAATTGCAGTGTGCAGCGGGTGCATGCTATGATCGGATCACATGCACCCATACAAATCTGTGGGTGTGTGTGTGAAACATGATACTGCAGTCAGATGTCATCCGAGTGCAGTTCGCTGTATGCGCGCAGAAGATGGAGAAATTGTTTTCCATCTTTCCACACCTGTGCTTCATTTTCACATGTAAAGCACCATGGAATAAATGGAGCTGTAATAATAAATAATAGTAATCAGCCCAATTCATTCACATGAGAGAATTTATGCTAGGGTGAGCGTTCCTTTGGGGTAGGAACTTGTGCAGCTAATTTGTCTACTTCGAGGAGTATCTGTCAGCAGGTTTTTGGTATGAAATCTGTCAAATTGTGACTGTGGAATAGCAAAATGGGCTCCTATACTGTTCCTCAGTTTATGAGTCCCTTGCTGTTCCTGTTTCCAGGATTACCCCTGATGGTGAGGATGCCTGGGTCTCATTCCGGACTATGCTCCTGAATATCAGTAATCTGGTAAGTGTATGAGGAGAACATAAACAAGACAGGGCAAAACAGAAGCACAGCCACACAGCACTCTCACAGGGAAAAACACTAAGGAACAAAATTGTAACGCCTGTGAAGAACCAAGGTAAAAGGAAAAGCTTAACAAAACACCGACCTCAACAACTTTGTAATAACCACCAGTAAACTAGGATGCCTCCACCTCTCCAGAGCAGGGTAGATTAACTATGGCTGGCATTACCTGCATAGCAAAGCCAGCATATATAGAAGGAGAGCAGATATGACTGGTTCTCCCACAGGATGTGACTAAAAGAGATCAACAACTCCAGCCCAGCAAAGATTTAACTGTTGCTAACCTGCCTAGAAGCTGCAGCTCTTTGAGTAGACATCTGAGTCACCCTGCGCTGATCATGTGGTTAAAAGGAAGAGTGTAAGAATATGTGGATTCCACAGACACCGACGCCACCAAAACAGTTGGTTATACTTGCAAAAACCTCCTGGTAACAGAACCTGAATGCAGCATAATGTTGAGCCAAGGACCCTGATTCCAGCAATGTATCACTTACTGGACTGCTTGGTGCAGTTTTGATAGAATCCCTGTTTTGAATAACCCCGCCCACATACCTGATGGGTCATTTCATTCCTGTACATTGTCAGCAAGCTGTCAATGATTGGTGGGGGAGAGGTTACACAGATTAGCTGGACCGCCTGGCACACAAAATCTAGTCCTGCAGTGAAAAAATGCTAATAAAACACTGATTGTATTGAAGCAATCTGCAAGACTGAAACTTCCCTGGAATCAGGCTCTATATTTTGTTGCTCTCAGATTAAACAGCAAAAACCTGCTAACAGATACTCTTTAAATCCACTGTGGCTTCTGCTGCAAAAACACAGCATAGTCTGCATGTGTTAGTGAAAAAATCTGCACCACAGGTCAATTTCCATGGCGGAAAATTCTGCCGCATAAGGTTTTTAATGAGGAGTTACCTGTCATTGTAATCTTGCCTCTGATGATAAGGAGCCTGCTGAAAACTCTTCCTCTCTTCCACTCTCAAAACTGCAAGATCACTAATTTTGCTTTTTAATAAGGATCGTTATATAGAAAAAACAATACATAAAGTGATCATCTGGCAATCAGGGATGCTCTGCAAGAGCTTGGCCAGAAGAGGCTACCCTATACGGCAAGAAGATGATACAGGAATGGGGGATGATGAGAATTTTCTCTGAAAATCTGACGAGAGATAAAATAGAGAAACAGACAAAAATTTAGAGTAAACATACATAAATAAGCCGATATACCAAGGTCAGGAACTAGGTGCAAAGTTGCAGATCGAACACAGACATGATGGAAAAAATGGTACATGTGGTTAATGAATTAAAAAATTCATTTTTAACTAACTTTTTTTTTTGCAATTTTCACAGAGGAAAAAGTTGCTTGATCCACTAAAGTGTCACAAAATTTAGGAAGAGGGGGAATTCACATGTACATAAAGTCACTCCAAGAATACATTTGCACAAAAAAGCAAACTGCTACTTTTTAAAAAGTCGCAATTGATGAATCAGATTAAAACATCAGGAAATCCTAAACCCAGCCCACAATGATGAACATAAAAAAAAAACAAGAGAACACATAAAATACACTTTAAAAAAGGGACAAATTAAAAGAATAAGTTGCAAATGAAAACCATACAAAAAAACAGTAAAAACTAAACAAAAAAAGGCCGAAATGCAATAAATACCGTAATTCAATTTAATTCGACCGATAATGTATAAAGAGCAAACAAACAAGATGATAGGCAAGCATAAGTATAGATATGCCACAAATTACCAGTAACATAATGACCCAGTGACACTTCTGGCACCTGGCATCTCCTCTGAACACTAAAGAATAGAACATTGAAATTCCAACCACCCGATCCTTCTGTCATCTGACATAAGCTATTGGGTGATAGTCGGGGGTCTCTATCAGTGCTATAACTTAAAGCTCTTCGGCCTCAATGCAAAATTTCCAACAGGACACACAACTATAGTGGATCCGTATGAGTACTGGGTTCATCATATGGAGCAGTGGGATTTTTTTGACCCCCTTTTAAGCTACAGGACCCAAGTACAACAGCAACCCCTGCCCCTTCTTTAGTTATGTCCCTGACTTTCATGCAATGTGTTTTGGGTCCCTTTCAGTAATGTGATACCATTATCCTTACCCTACATGGTGGCAATGGAAGATGGCGCAGAGAGGTTTGATTTATAATCATGTTAAAGGCTAAAACTCTATGCAAAAAAAAACAGAAATGTGATAAAGGCAAAAAAAGAGCATGGCACAAAACAAGCATTGTAGATCTAATCTAAGCGAAGGGATGAAAACTCTAGTCCACAAAATTAACGTCTGACCATCAATGTCACCTTATTGGAAAGATCTGGCCACAAGAAAAGGAAGAGCCACCTTGATGATTCAACAGCATTGTCCGATTGACGGAAGAGGAGGTAGAAAGACTATTCATCAATGAACACCCTGCAATAATCTAAACCTTAAAAACATGACCAAGATCAGATAGGTTATGGAAAACCAAAAGTCTATGTCTTTGGTGTAGCCAAAGGAAAGAATGCTGAACCTCAACGATACGAGATTTCCTATTCTTGCCATTTATGAAATTATGATTTGAGAATTGAGCAAAGTAATAAAGTTCTCCTGGGCTGATAAGGAAGTAGGAATGGTGAAGGTATGAGAAAAGCATACTCAATAATAATCTATGGAGAGCCGGGGAACCCACAAATTTAATTGAGCATTTTCTGCAAGATTTCAGGTGGAGATGAAGTCATCATGGAATTTGGATATTGCTTCTCCTCAGTAGTGGTTCCAAGTTCTCCACAGTCAATGAAAGAGACTGCAAGGCTTTGGATCACTTTTCTCTTCCACGTAGGTGATTTTATCTTATAAATCCATTACTTTTGTAGGAAGACAGGTTATCTTTGATCTCCATGAAGGCTCTAAACAACAGTGATTCGAGATCACCCTTAAGCTACTTTCACACATCAGGTTTTCGGCGTCAGGCGCGTTCCGGCGTCGTGCCGGAGCGCCGGATCCGGCAAATGTTTAGTAAAACCGGATGTGACGGATCCGGTTTTCTGCCGGATCTGTCTTTCTCTTGACAGCCAAAACCGGATTCGTCTCATCCGGTTCATCCGGTTTTCGATCCGTTTTTCGACGGATTACGCCGGATCCGGTTTTTAAAATCGCCCCTTGTGGCCTTCCGAAAGGGATTGGCTACTGAAAAACTAGATATAGCGTGTTCCTACAGCCCTTCTTTGACAGGTTGTAAAGGAGAAAGTGCAGGTTGGAGAGAAGAGCAAGTTACTGGCGAAGATGGATGTTGTGATTGGAAATATTTTGAAGAATTTGGCGGATTTTACTGCGGAGGCGAATCATTTGAGGGTGATTGTTCTGGAGAAGGAGAGAGCGAGACAGCAGCAGCGCATCAGGCATCGTAGACGACGTTTGTGGATCCACCCCATCACAGCCAAGAGAATGATGCGTGGGGTCTATTCTACACTCTGCATGGACCTTAGACGAAACCCGGATACATTTTTTGGATATGTTCTGGTGAAAATGGAGAATTTTGATTACTTGGTGGAGCGCATTGCACACCTCATAAGAAAATCGGACACCTATTGCCGCTTCTCTGTTTCACCCGCAGAGCGTCTGATGGTGACTTTAAGGTAAGCCACATTTATTGGATATGCTCGCATCAGAGCACACTTTCACTGCAATCTTGTTGGTGGTAGTTTGTATCTCCAAGTGTTATAGCTCAGTTTTGGTATGTAATGCTGTGATTTTAAACTAATTGATTGTTTTTTAATTCCCCACAGATTTCTTGCAACTGGAGAATCCCTTTCGTCACTGCATTTCCAGTACAGACTCGGGATTTCCACCATATCTGGAATAGTGAAGTACACATGCCGTGCACTGTGGGACTCCTTAGCTGAAGAGTTTTTACCAGAGCCCACAACAGAGAGGTGGATTGAAATTTCAGAAAAGTTTCAACAGATATGTCAGTTTCCGAACTGCTTGGGCGCTGTGGACGGGAAACATATCCGCATTGTAAAGCCAGCCGGATCGGGATCGGAATATTTCAATTACAAGAAATATTTTTCAATTGTCCTCATGGCCATCGCTGACGCGGAATACAAATTTATTGCTGTTGATATTGGGGCCTATGGCCGCTCCAATGACTCTCAAGTTTTCAAACTGTCTGCCATGGGGCGTAAACTGTATGGAAACACCTTCCAGTTCCCACCCCCTAGACCGCTGCCACAAACATCTGGTCCACCTATGCCATTTGTCTGTGTAGGGGATGAAGCCTTCCAGCTGTCAGAACACCTTTTGAAACCGTACGGTAGCAGAGGATTGACAAGAACAAAACGCATTTTTAATTACCGCCTCACAAGAGCAAGAAGAATGGTTGAATGTACCTTTGGTATTCTGACAGCCAAATGGCGGGTCCTATTGACTGCGATCAACCTCAAGACAGAAACTGTGGACGAGGTGATCAAAGCGTGCGTGGTACTCCACAATTTTGTTATCTGCAAGGAACCCATTTCCATTGAGGACACCTCTGAAGAAACCACCTTGCAAGATTACCATGACATTACCACTAGAAGTTCTGTGACGGTTTCAGTAATGAGGGACAATTTTGCACTATACTTTGTCACCTCAAGGCAGAGTACACTGGCAGGATGACAGAGTGTGAAAGATTTGTGCCCTTAACCAAACTTGTGTACCTTCTGTACCAACAGTATATACCTTTGCCAACCAAAGTTGGCTATCTTGTCATGGTCTTACTATTTTTAGCTTTAGGCCACAGGTGTGTACCTGGTTGTGTTTTATGCAAAGTATTTCACCTTGTAACAAAAGTTGTGTACATTGTTAGGAAATCACCAACAATAAACACAACTTTTTAGGTGAAATACTTTGCTTCAAACACAACCAGGAACACAACTGTGGCAAAAAGCTAAAATTTACCCACAGTTATATACCTGGTTTTGAATACCTTTTTACCTTTGAAATACCCTGTATTTAACCTTTTTTTTAAACATATTTCGCAGCAGAAAGAAATGACAGACAACCATTGTAAAACGATAATTTAACTTTTATTTAAAATATTTTTTTTTGTAAAATGTTTTTAAAGTGCAAAAAACTTTTTTTAATAAAGGTTTTAAACCCAATGGGCATTTTTATTAAAAAACACACATTACAAATCTGTGTACTGTGGGGTGGAAATACTGCTGGAGGGGCTGCGGGACACTTCGACACTGGGAGTGTGGAGAGAGGACTGGGATCGTGGTAGGGAAGGAACAGTTAGAGGTGAAGGTGTGGAAAAAGCTATAGAATGGGTGGACATGTGGGAGGCAGAGGAGGTGGTGGGCGGTGGAGTGGAGGGTTGGGCAGGGACTGTAGGAGCAGATGATGTTGATGGAAAGTTGCATGGGGAAGGAGTTTGGTATGGGGCAGGTTGCTGGAAGTGGGGGGATGTCTGGTACTGGGGAGGTTGCTGGTACTGGGGAGGTGGCTGGTATGTAATAGGAGGGGAGGATGGAAAGTGGCTGGAGGGGGTGCAGGTGGAAGAACTACTGGGGTGGGAGGAGGAGGTTGGGAGGTAACGTGCTGGAGAGCACTGTGGCACGAATGCATTACATGCATCTGCTGGGTAGGAGAGAGCGTTGCCATGCGCTCCACAACAGACCTGAAAAAGGTGTGGTTTGGCGAAGATCTTGCTTCTGAATGCATGGTTTGCAGAAGTGTCTTCACCTCCAGAATGCTGGAGTTGATCTGCTGAAAGCCTGCGGAGATTTGCTCTGACAAGACTTTTAGACAGTTCTGGAAAGATGCATTCAGATGCAAGAACTCTGGCGCATAAGTCTTTTCCTGACCCCTCTGCCGCTGCCGCCCAGTACCCGCAGGTGTACTAGAGGTGGCAGGGGCAGAAGGATGGGGTAAAGGGAAAGCAATCTCCTCACCAGCAGCTTCATGTAATGTAGGCGGCCACGATGCTCCTGTGCTGCTGGATGGGACAGATGGGTCGAATGTGTGGGAAGGCTGGGAAGGTGCAGATGTACCGGGGCGGTCGAAGTGTCCCTCGGTGCCGGTCTCCTCAGGAATCTCCTCAGAAGGGTCCAATCGTGCAGGCTCCCGAGTGCTGCTCACCGTGTTGTGGAATAAAGAGAAAAAAAAACAATTAAAATAGTGACATGGCATGGCCCTGGCTGAAAAAAAATTGTCACATCTAAACATTTTTTTTTCACATGTGGTGTGTAATATTTACCTTCTGGTGAGCATTGTATCCCGGAGGAACGACAGGGCTCGTGCGTACTTGTACTTGCTCCTGCGTCCTCCAGATCCACTCGGGGCCCGCATCTCTTTATTGAACTCCTTCTTGAAACGATCCCTCACAGACCGCCACCGCTTCACAATTCTGTCCCCTGAAACGAGAAAGGACAAAGTGGTTAGTATACAACATCAGTGTTTCCCAAACTCCAGTCCTCATGGTCCCCAGGGGTCATGTTTTCAGGATTTCCATAGTAAATAGAGATCCTGAACACATGAGCCGTGGGGACCACGAGGACTGGAGTTCGGGAAACACTGGTTTACATCAAGCAACCGGTACTGTATATACTTACGCTCTTTAATCTGGGCCCGAGCATCGAGGTCCTCCCAGCGGGCCACAAGGAGCGAACAGATTTCCTCCCAGAGTCGTCGGGTAACGATCAGGTCAACATGGCAGCGGTCAGCCATATTCCATAGCGGCTCCCTTTCTCTGACGAGATCGATGAGGTGGTCCACATCTATTCCTCCATCCTCACCGTCTGAGTCGGGAGCACGCTGTGAAGGCTGTTAAAGTAAAAGAGAAAAATAGCAAAATTAGTCACCACACTTAAGACATGAAATAAAAAGTGTACCAAAATTTCACTTAAATATTATACTTACACGCTGATGACCGCCGCGTTGCTGTCGCCGACGACCCTGGGAGGCACTGCGAGGACCTCTTGGCCGAGCACCAGATTGGGAAGACTAGAGAAGAAAAGAAAAAAATGTATGTGTTTGGATGTTGGCATTTGTTTGCTGTGTGTGGTCTGCAGAACATTGTTTTCTATGTGTTGTGTATAGTGTGATGTTGTGTTTCTGCGTTTGATGCAAAAAACTTACCAATTGTGAGCCCACTCCAGGTGTCTGTCCACCCCTTCCTTCTTCTTCTCGGAGATCCTCTTCAGCTTGTGATTCCTGTTTTGAAATAAAAGGCAATGAATACATACACTCACTGGCCACTTTATGAGGTACACCTGTCCAACTGTGTGTTAAGACTTAATTTCTAATCAGCCAATCACATGGCGGCAACTCAGTGCATTTAGGCATGTAGACATGGTCAAGACAATCTCCTGCAGTTCAAACCGAGCATCAGTATGGGGAAGAAAGGTGATTTGAGTGCCTTTGAACGTGGCATGATTGTTGGTGCCAGAAGGGCTGGTCTGAGAATTTCAGAAACTGCTGATCTACGGTGATTTTCACGCACAACCATCTCTAGGGTTTACGGAGAATGGTCCGAAAAAGAAAAAAAATCCAGTGAGCGGCAGTTCTGTGGCCGGAAATGCCATGTTGATGCCAGAGGTCAGAGGAGAATGGGCAGACTGGTTCGAGCTGATAGAAAGGCAACAGTGACTCAAATTGCCACCCGTTACAACCAAGGTAGGCAGAAGAGCATCTCTGAACGCACAGTGCGTCGAACTTTGAGGCAGATGGGCTACAGCAGCAGAAGACCACACTGGGTACCACTCCTCTCAGCTAAGAACAGGAAACTGAGGCTACAATTTGCACAAGCTCATCGAAATTGGACAGTAGAAGATTGGAAAAACGTTGCCTGGTCTGATGAGTCTCGATTTCTGCTGCGACATTGGGATGGTAGGGTCAGAATTTGGCGAAAACAACATGAAAGCATGGATCCATCCTGCCTTGTATCAACGGTTCAGGCTGGTGGTGGTGGTGTCATGGTGTGGGGAATTTTTTCTGGGCACTCTTTGGGCCCCTTGGTACCAATTGAGCATCGTTGCAACGCCACAGCCTACCTGAGTATTGTTGCTGACCATGTCCATCCCTTTATGACCACAATGTACCCAACATCTGATGGCTACTTTCAGCAGGATAATGCGCCATGTCATAAAGCTCGAATCATCTCAGATTGGTTTCTTGAACATGACAATGAGTTTACTGTACTCAAATGGCCTCCTCAGTCACCAGATCTCAATCCAATAGAGCATCTTTGGGATGTGGTGGAACGGGAGATTCGCATCAGGGATGTGCAGCCGACAAATCTGCGCCAACTGTGTGATGCCATCATGTCAATATGGTCCAAAATCTCTGAGGAATGCTTCCAGCACCTTGTTGAATCTCTGCCACGAAGAATTGAGGCAGTTCTGAAGGCAAAAGGGGGTCCAACCCCTTACTAGCATGGTGTACCTAATAAAGTGGCCAGTGAGTGTATATTACAGAGATGATGGATTTTGGAAATAAAAACTTACCGACAAACGCTGACGATGCGAGGGAGGGCTCCCAGAAGAAGATGTGCTGTCCTCTTGCTGGCCAGACTCCATGGCTGTGGGTGGTGCTGTTGCTGCTGCCAGTGCTGCCACTGCTGCTGCTGCATCTCTTGGGCGGCTGTTGAATAAAGAGAAACAAAGGGCCAATGAATATCTTGATATTCCATGGCCCTAGTTTTGAGGAATGGGGGATTTGATAATTACCGTCTCTCATCTGCTGCTGGACTCCCCTCCCGTTGTTCAGCATGCTGCTCCATTTGGGGTGGTGCTGATGGTGCTGCAGTGGTCTCCTGCCTTCTCCTGCGCCTGGTTGCTGTCTTGGGTGGCTTGTTGGGTGTGGCTGAGGGTCCCACTGTCATGCTTTTATATATGTGTCTTGTGGGCAGAGCTACTGAGCATGCTCAGACCCAAAAAACCGGATCCGGCGCATTGCGGCGCTCATAGGCTTTCATTGTGTGAAAAAGCCGGACACGCCGGATCCGGCGTGTCCGGCTTTTTCGCCGGAGACAAAAAACGTTACAGTAGTCGTTTTGTCCAGACGCCGGATTGCGACACATTGCCGGATTCGGCGAAAACCGGATGAAACGCATGGCCATCCGGCCCGATCCGGCGTTAATGCAAGTCAATGGGGGGAAACCGGATCCGGCATTGCATTTCGCCGGATCCAGTTTTTGTCAAAAGTGCCGACTTGCGCCTGACGGCGAAAACCTGATGTGTGAAAGAGGCCTTAGAAGGTAGTAGCCACATTCATTTCTGAAAAAAATAGTCTTCACATCTCTGGCAACAGATGTAAAGTAAGAAAAAGTAGGAATAATAAATTCTACTGAAAGGGGATTCAGCTGGGTGTATGACCAACTAGGGTTGAATGAGTGGGCTTGGAGTTCCCCCCTTTTATCTAAGTGCTAAGATAGCAACTGGTGGCCAAGGGAATAAGTCTTCATAATGAAGCAGGAGCCTCATAGGTACACTTGAGGATTAACATGATATATCATCATTAGGACATCAATTCCAAAAATCCAAGGCCCAAAAGATTCTACCTGGTGTCAATAAAGTTTTTGTGAAGGAGGATCTTCAGTGCCCTGAATTTTTGGAGTTGACTTCAGCTTTCTAAAATTGTGTTGATGTTGAATTGAACCAAGTTAGCCCAAACTCTGGAGCGATGCACGAAAAATATCTTGATAAATCATTAGGACATCAGGCAGAAGGTGGAAAAGCAGCATTCTCCATTCTCTTCTCCAGAGCAGGCTTCGCAGTAGGTGTTGGGAGAAAAAGCAGAGAAGAGCCGATGTGAGAAGATGTAAACGTTTTTTAATATTTTCATGATATTTTCCATATCACATTTACAATATATACTCGAGTATAAGTCGACCCGAGTATAAGCCGAGGCATCTAATTTATGCCACGGAAAACTGGGTAAGCTTATTGACTTGAGTATAAGCCGGGAATGCATTGTCCCCTCATCCCTGTCCTGCTATGCGTGGCTCCCCAGTCCTGTCCTGGTATGTGGCTCCCCCCATTTTGTCCTGGTATGTGTGGCTCCCCGTCCTGTCCCTGGTATGTGGCTCCCCAGTCCTGTCCTGGTATGTGTGGCTTCCTCTGTTGTATGCATGGCTCCCTGATCCCGCATGGCTTGGCTCCCCTTGTCCTGCATGGCTCAGCTCCCCTTGTCCCGCATGGCTCGTCTCCCCATGTCCCGCATGGCTTGGCTTCCCCAGTCCCGCATGGCTCGTCTCCCCCGGTCCCACATGGCTCGGCTCCCCCGGTCCCGCATGGCTCACACCCCCATCCTACACACCCACCTCGTGCCATCGCAGCATCTCCGTTGTCCTGGCACGGCAGATGTTCTGTGCTGAGCAGTCATGTGGTACCTCTAAGTAAGGTAATGAATATGCGCTCCACGCCTATGGGAGTGGAGACGCGTGCATATTCATTACCTTACTGAGCGGTACCACGTGACCGCTGAGCACAGGAGAGCTGCACACCAGGACAGTGGAGATGCAGGGACGGAGATGCAGTGACGGAGCAAGGAGGGTGAGTATGATGTCTTCTGTTAGCCGGTGGCTGCAGCTGCAAGTCACTGTGCCACAGCCACCGGCTCCTGCCGCTGCTCCGCCGCTCCCCCTCCCCCGACGGCTTTCTGGACAATGACTCATGTATAAGGCATGGAGGGTGTTTTCAGCACACAAAAAATGTTGTATGTTGTATGCATGGCTCCCCAGTCATGTGAAAAAATGGAAATTTGGCAAAAATGTTGAACATTTCACAATTTTCCAACTTTTAATTTTTATGCCCTTAAATCAGAGAGTCATATCGCACAAAATAGTTAATAAATAAGATTTCTCACATGTCTACTGTACATCAGCAGAATTTTGGAACCAAAATTTTTTTCGTTAGGAAGTTGTAAGGGTTAAAAGTTGACCAGCGATTTCTCATTTATTCAACAAATTTTAATAAATCATTTTTCCAGGTCACCACCTGACAGCACACCTGGAGGACGTCCTTCTCATCCGCAGTGGGACAGGAAACCAAGAGAGTTTAAAAGGACCCTCCCCCTACCATCCCACAGTGTTTTTCCTGTCCCACTGCGGATAGGAACGACGAGAGGAAGATCCAGCCGTTCCGCGCAGAGGGTCAGGATCGGGGGGCCCAGCCTTTCCCTTCCTACCTGGAAAACTCTGCAAGCTGAAACCCGGCACAGGGTCCCTCAGTCCCTCCAGTGTAGCGCTGCTCCTGGAGAAGGGGTCGCTTCCTCCCGACGGAGGCTCTCGACCCCGGACGCCACTGCCACCACCGATGTAGGTACCGGGGCCGCCTCTACGGACTCCATGTGCCCCGCAAGCGGACCCCGGCAGAGGATCGCCGTACCTCTCCCCCTTCCCGCTGTAAGACGCGGTAGCCCGAGGAGAGCGCGCTACTTCCGCCCATACCGGCAGGGCGCGCGCATCATCCAGGATGGGCGGGACTTCCGACCCGGACGCACTTCCGGTCGTGTCACCGGGCCCGGACGTCACTTAAGGCGACAGCCCAGGCATCAGGAAGTGCCGGCACCATCTCTGAGAGGGGGCAGACTCAGGGCGGTGGAGCAGATCGGCAGCGCGGCAGGAAAGAGAGCAGACAGCGGTATGCAGGGCCCTGCACTGTAAGAACTGGATACCACCTCCCGGCCACTTACACGTTTCAGTGTCTCTGCAGGCAGACAGCCACAAGGAACCTTGTCTATCAAAGATGGAGGACAGGCAAAGACGGAGACAGAAACGGAGAGCCTGGGTCACGTGAGTAGCCTCATATGAGGTCATGGCAGGGCCCCAAGTAAGACAGACCCCACAGAACTCGTACTTTATGTGTTCCAGGGGGGAACCTCCACCTCAGAAAGGAAAAAGAAGGATAAGAAGTGTCCAGTCTGCTCTAAGAAGCTAAAGGACACATGGCAAAAAACCCTCTGCAACGCATGTACAAAGCGCATAATGGGGGAAGAGCAGGCTACGCTCATGTCGAACATGAGGGCAATAATTAGAGAGGATGTACAGGCCTCGGTATCCGGAGCCATGTCCCAAGCCCCGCAGATGAACACTCAGGCATCCAGAAACAGGCAGAGGGAGTCGGGCACGTCTTCTGAGGACATCCTGTCTGAATCAGACGCAGAGAAGGAGGAGGAGATCAGAGAGCACCCGGAGAGGGGAAGAAAGTACCTCTTTACATCCGGCGATACGGACGAGCTATTAGGGGCAGTTCGCCAGACTATGCAGATAGAGGAACCCCCGACTACCCTCTCGATACAAGACGAGATGTTCGGGGGGCTGCGCTCCCAGACCTCAATGGTCTTCCCAGTAAATACCCATATACGGGCCATGATATTGGATGAATGGGAGGAAGCAGAGAAGAAAGAGACTTCAGGCTTCGCCTGCCGTTTGACCCAGAAGAGGTCAAGGTCTGGGAAGAGGTCCCTAAAATTGATATCCCAGTAGCGAGGGTATCAAAAAAGACAGCCATTCCGTTCGAGGACTCCTCACGTTTAAAGGAGCCCCTAGATCGGAAGGCAGACGGGCTCTTGAAGAGAGCCTGGGAAAGTTCAGCGGCAGTCATAAAGACAAATATAGCCGTAACATCAGTTGCACGCTCCATGCATCTATGGATAGATGATTTAGAGGAGCATTTATCAGATAGAACTCCGAGGGAAACTATTCTAAAATCCCTTCCCTTGCTAAAATTAGCCACGGGGTTTTTGGCTGACGCCTCAGCAGAGTCCGTTAGATTTACGGCCAGAACCCAATCATTGTCCAACACAGCCAGAAGAGCTATCTGGCTTAAAAGTTGGTCGGGTGACATGCAGTCAAAGAATAAACTGTGCTCAAAATCCCATCTCAGGAGGTAGAGTCTTCGGACCTGTGCTTGACGATATCGTAGAGAAGGCGTCAGATGAGAAAAAGGGGTTCCCTGAGGAGAAACGTAAAAGGTATCAGCCCTTTCGTAGACCCCGCTACAACCAGAGAACGGACTACAGAGGGAAGGGGAAGTCAGGTCGATGGAGCTACCCCAAAGGGGGTGAGGGTAGGAATAGGAGCAGAGATACCATCTTCTCCGGCCCAGGGTCTAGCTCACGGAAGAAATTACGCCACCAGTGTAGGGGGGCGACTGCTCAGGTTCAGGGAAGAATGGCGAGAGGTTACCACCAGCCCCTGGGTACTGCAAGTAATTTCTCAAGGATACAAGATAGAATTCGATTCCCTACCCTCGAACAGGTTCCTAGTGACCAGCTCTCGACTCGGTCCGACCTCCCCCATGTGGTTAGATATTCAGGACCTCCTAGAAATGGAGGCAATCATACCAGTTCCCACGCAAGAAGAGGGAAGAGGACACTACTCGAGCCTCTTCGCAATAAAAAAACCGTCGGGGGAGACCAGGACCATAATAAATCTCAAACCCTTAAACAAGTGGGTATCATACAAACGCTTCAAGATAGAATCAACAAGATCCACGATTCCGCTCCTGGGAGAAGCTGGTATTGTGCACGTTAGATCTAAAAAGTGCATATTACCATGTCCCCATCCACCCAGACCACCAAAAATACCTCAGGTTTGTGGTCGAAAAGGAGGGCAGGGTTCACCACTACCAGTTTCGCTGTCTCCCCTTCGGCCTAGCATCAGCCCCAAGAGTTTTCACGAAGGTAATGGTAGAGGTCGTGGCCTACCTAAGAGCCCAAAACATCACGGTGGTCCCGTACTTAGACGATTTCCTGATTGTAGCAGACTCAGCAGCCCAGCTCAGAGTCGACTGTCAGTCCTCGATCGCCACACTGCAAAGGTTGGGTTGGATAATAAATTGGTCAAAATCAGATCTTGTACCCAAGCCCAGAAAAAAATTTTTAGGGGTCATGCTAGATTCGGAAAGAAGAATGTCCTATCTTCCAGAAGAAAAGCAGACCAGCTTACCGAAAAAGATCCGCCAGTTCTCAAAGAACCGGGTGTCGATCAGAGACGCAATGAGGATTCTGGGGCTGATGACTTAGTGTTTCTCCTGTGTAAGGTGGAGTCAGTTCCACTCCCGCAGACTACAACGGGCAGTCCTATCATCCTGGGACAGAAAGCAAGGCTCACTAGACAGGAAGATACAATTAATTCCCCAGGTCAGAAGGTCGCTGCTGTGGTGGACCGTCCCGAGAAACCTAAAAACCGGTGTCTCATGGATTCAGTCCCCAGAGATCATAGTAACCACGGACGCCAGTCTGTATGGCTGGGGGGGACATATCGGAGGAGAGTACTATCAGGGGCGATGGAGTCGGGAGGACAGCAACAGGTCCTCCAACTTCAGAGAGCTACTCGCAGTCCGGAAGGTACTACTCGTTGCCTGGCCTCGGGTGAAGAACAAGCACGTCAAGATATTTTCGGACAATATCACGACAGTAGCCTTTCTCCGCCATCAGGGTGGACCGAAACACCTGGCACTACAGGGCTTAGCAGAGCAGATCTTCAGATGGGCAGAAAGAGAGGTCCTCTCAATCTCAGCAGTACATCTGGAGGGCATCAGCAACCAGGTGGCGGACTTTCTCAGCAGAAGAAGAATAACGGCAATGGATTGGGAACTCAACGAAGAGGTGTTCAGCAGCCTGTACGATCGCTGGGGACAACCAGAAATAGACCTGTTTGCGGACGAAGGGAATACAAAGGTCAAAGCCTTCTACTCCCTAAACCCGGCAGGGAACCCGACAAGGATAGATACTCTATCGCAGTCCTGGAACAGGGGCCTACTGTACGCCTTCCCGCCTCTAGCTCTTATCCCAAGGGTTCTCAGGAAGATGTACGAGGACAAAGCCAGGGTCATACTGGTGGTTCCCTATTGGCCAAGAAGAAGCTGGTTTCCTCTCCTCAGGAAGATATCACGGGAAGATCCCATTCTTCTGCCAAAAAGAGAAGACCTTCTTCACCAGGGTCCGGTCTTCCACAAAAGTCCAGAAGCCCTCAAGCTATCAGCCTGGATCCTGAGCGGCAGGTCCTAAGAATAAATGGTCTATCGGATGAAGTTATATCCACTCTACAAGCAAGTAGGAAGCCCATAACAGCAGCAATATATAACAAAATTTGGAAAAAATTTTGCAGCTTTTGTGGAGAGGCGACAGTCGAAACTGACCAACCCCAGATCCCGAAGATCCTTGACTTCTTACAGGCAGGGTTCAAGAAGGGCCTCAGACCCAGCACCCTGAGAGTGCAGATTTCGGCCTTAAGCGTGTTCTATGACAACCCTATCATCTCACCCCTGGATAGCCTGGTTTTCAAGGGCTGTGCAGAGACTTAAGCCCTTGATAAGAAAGACCGTCCCTCCTTGGGACCTTAACCTAGTCCTTAACGCGCTATGTACACAGCCATACCAGCTAGGGGTAGAAATAACTATCGGTAACCTCTCTCTGAAGACAGCGTTCTTAGTGTTTGTTACGTCAGCCAAAAGATTAGGGGAACTTCGGGCCCTTTCGGGTCAGGATCACTACTTATAAATATTCGACTACCGGTTAGTTCTAAAACTCGACCCAGCTTTTCTCCCCAAGGTGATCTCAGACTCGAACATGAATCAAGAGGTAGTGCTCCCCTCATTTTGTCAGCTTCCAAAGAATAGCAAGGAGAAAGCTTACCATAACCTGGATGTCAGGGAAACAGTGCTCAGGTACCTGGACGCAACCAGGCCTTGGAGGCAGGATAGTAATCTCTTTGTCCAGTTCAGAGGTCTGAATAAGGGGAAAAAGGCATCAAAATCCACAATAGCAAGGTGGATTAAATCCGTTATTAGCACAACGTATAGCGCACAGGGTCAGAGCCCCCCGGGAAGCCTTAGAGCCTACTCAACTAGGGCCATGGCCACATCATGGACAGAGAGGGGTGGAGCCTCGGCAGAACAAATCTGCAGAGCCGCATCTTGGGCCAGTCTCAGTACGTTTTCTAAACACTATAAATTAGACGTGGCCTCCGCACAATTGGCATTTGGGAGAAAGGTACTCCACGCGGTAGTCCCACCCTAAGACCAATATTCTTTGGTACTACTCCAGGTGTGCTGTCAGGTGGTGATCTGGAAAATGGTAATTAGACCTACCGGTAATTGTGTTCCAGGAATCCATCCTGGCAGCACTATTAGTTCCCTCCCGACAAACGCATCCATGCAATTGTGATGTAACATGTGTATTGAAAATGTTGCTTAAATAAAAAAAAATGTTTTGAATCCATCCGAAGATGTTACTTTGTGAAATCACTGTGGGATGGTAGGGGGAGGGTCCTTTTAAACTCTCGTGGTTTCCTGTCCCACTGCGGATGAGAAGGGCGTCTTCCAGGTGTGCTGTCAGGATGGATTCCTGGAAACACAATTATCGGTAGGTCTAATTACCATTTTTTAGACACCACATCACATTTGAAGTCACTTTGAGGGGTTTATATGATAGAAAATACCCAAAAGTGAAACTGCACCCCTCAAGGTGCTCAAAACCACATTCAAGAAGTTTATTAACCCTTTAGGTGCTTCACAGGAATTTTTGGAATGTTTAAAAAAAATGAACATTTAACTTTTTTTCACAAAAAATTTATTTCAGATCTAATTTGTTTTATTTTACCAAGGGTAACAGGAGAAATTGGACCCCAAAGGCTGTTGCACAATTTGACCTGAGTACGCTGATACCCCATATATGCAGGTAAACCACTGTTTGGGCGCATGGCAGAGCTCGGAAGGGAAGGAGCGGCGTTTGACTTTATCAATGCAAAATTGGCTGGAATTCAGATCGGACACCATGTCGCGTTTGGAGAGCCCCTGATGTGCCTAAACAGTGGAAACCCACCACAAGTGACACCATTTTGGAAAGTAGACCCACTAAAGAACTTATATAGATGTGTGGTGAGCACTTTGAACCCCCAAGTGCTTCACAGAAGTTTATAATGTAGAGCCGTAAAATTAAAAAAATCTTATTTTTTCACAAAAATGATATTTTCGCCCCCAATTTTTTATTTTCCCAAAGGTAGCAGGAGAAATTGGACCCCAAAGGTTGTTGTGCAATTTGTCCTGAGTATGCGGGACGAGTTGACATTTTTATTGGTACCATTTTCGGGCACATGACATTTTTTGATAGCTTTTTATTCCAATTTTTGGGAGACAGAATAAAAAAAAACCATCAATTCATGAATTTCTTTTGGAGGGGTGTGTTTATACCGTTCCTCGTGTGGTAAAATTGATAAAGCAGTTTTATTCTTCAGTCAGTACGATTACAGCGATACCTCATTTATACCTTTTCTTTATGTTTTGGCACTTTTATACAATAAAAACTATTTTTTAGAAAAAATAATTATTTTTGCATCGCTTTATTCTGAGAGCAATAACTTTTTTATTTTTTCGCTGATGACACTGTATGGGGACTTGCTTTTTGCGGGACAAGATGACATTTTCAGCGGTACCATGTTTATTTATATCCGTCTTTTTGATCGCATGTTATTTCACTTTTTGTTCGGCGGTATGATGATAAGCATTGTTTTTTTGCCTTGTTTTTTTTTTCTATGGTATTCACTAAAGAGGTTAACTAATGGGACAGTTTTATAGGTCGGGTCGTTACGGACGCGGCGATACCAAATATGTGAACTTTTATTGATTTTTTTTTTTACATAAATAAATGTATTTATTGGTAAAATATTTATTTAATTTTGTTTTTCTTTATTTGGGGATTATTCTTTTTTATATTTGTACACATTATAATATTTTTTTTTTTACTTTATTACATTGTCCCAGTATGGGACATTACTATATAAAGTCAGATCGCTGATCTGACACTTTGCATAGCACTGTGTCAGATTAGCATTCTGACAGGCAGTGTAGGAGGCCTACCGTCGCCTGCTCTTAGCAGGCACTGAGAAGCCACCTCACTGAAGGACCCGGGCGATACCCGCACCTGATCACCGCGGTGTTCAGCGTGAGGCCATGGAGATCGTGCCACCGTACTAGTACTGTTGCGGGCAGAAATGTACGGTAGTTCCCGCAGAGCAGTACTATAACGGCAAAGATCATGAAGGGGTTAAAGAGGTTATGTCTTTAGGACAGCCCTTGTCATAGGAAATGTAGGTGTTCTAAATACCTGTGCACACGGTGCGGATTAGTCTCTTTTTTTATTGTTTTTTTTCTGCGCAGATTTGCCATAAAACCTGACGGATTTCCTTTTCCCAGCAAAGTGAATGACAATCCTGAAGTCTCTGGCACATGTTGCTTATTTTTGACTTGCAGGTTTGCAACGTGTCAATTTTTTCAGCATTTTTGCTGTAGATTTCACCCATATTAATGAGTGGGGAAAAAATCTGCACCATAAACGCATGTGAAAAAAATGCGGCAAAAACATATTTTACGCAACGCTTTTGCTGCCAAGACATGCAGAAATTTATTAACATACCCTAAGAGTTTTGGAAAGGTTTAATTGGAATTAAAAATGATTTTATTAAATAATTAATTTAAAAAAAAAATACTGCAATTGTCATATTTTAATAGCGTCAAGGTTTTTACTTTTTTAAGAACTTGCCTGTTCATATTTCTAGTCTATTCACATAACACAATCTTTAATATCGAGATATACTGGAGGGTCAGGTTATTAAAGTTATCATTTCCTAGATAATTTCTAAGATGGTCCCTGCGGGTTAATATTCAGTTAATAATCCTGTAATAATTGTTCATTACTCCAGAGGTTATATGTTAGAGCAAATCTGAGAAAAGCAATATAACTCAACCTTTACAAAAGGCAAATATGACATGAGATTTGATTTCCTATTTTCGGGGCAAGACGCTCGTACAATGGAACGTCTCGCCGCGTGTAAGATCCTCCAGATCTGTTAAGAAGTATTGTGAAGACCGGGCATTTTGATAGGGAAAGATGAAAGGATACCAAGGCTCTAATCTCCCATTCACTGAGCCAGACTCCAGAGGAGGTGCCTTCAAATAGAAACATGTAGAAAAGGACACTTGATAGCGCCTCCTTTTATACGTTGGGAAAGTCAAATGCGCCTTTAAAAAGAAGGGATTTCCTCTGTAAGGAACGTTATTATAAGACAAAAGTCCTTGTGCAAGAGACATGAATGGAAGGAGCCCCGAGAACTGTTGAACTCGGGTAAAGATAGATCCGATTCTTTCATTTTTCTTGTCTGATTTCGGCTTTGTTATTTAAACACGCTGAAAACATGGTGGCGGGATCAGCCGAAGCTTTATGGAGATGATGAGAGAAAAGTTCAAATAGGAGAAGATAGAAGAAGAAGATGCCACAGTGACCCCTTATATAAATATAAAAAAAACAGATGTACATAAACCTAGACAACTCAGAAACATAGTAATGAACTCTAGCAACTCTAAAGGGACTTTCCAATGCTATGTAAACATTTCTGTGAGGCTTTAAAGGGAATCTATCAGCAGGTTTTGGCTAGGTAATCTGAGAGTAGCATGAAGTAGGGATAGAGACCCTAATTCCAGGGATGTGTCACTTAATCAGAAGCTTACTGTTACTTTCAATACAATCAGTGTTTTATCAGCTGGAGATTATCTCTCAAGTTCTGGGTAGCTCATGCCAAGCAGTTCAGCTAATGTCACAGAGATATCGCAACAGAGAGGGGCCAGAAGATTGCAGCTTCTGGTCACAAAATCCTACACTGATTAGAATTGCTTCTCCATCCTGTTAAACAGTGCAGGTTTTCCTTGCTCTGTCATTGGAATGGTTAATTAGTTCAGTTGATCTCCTGGAGCTCCCCATCCTGAATTGCCTCAGCTGTTCTGTGTTGACCACTCCCCTGTGATATATATGCTGGTCACTGGCACTTGGGAGTTGCCAGTAACAGTTCTACTTCCTGGTTAGGTGTTGGAGGAGTAATTCAGTGTTTTGCGTAGGCGGTTGTTCAGATTTCTTCTTGGAGTTGGTTTGCAAAATTTTCCTCATCCACTCCCATTTGGGTTTTCCTACCTACCCCTCCTCTGTGTTCCACTCTGTTGTTTCGTAAGTATATTGGTATGATTTTAGTTTTCTTTTATCCCTGTCTGTCATCCCTTGTCTGTCTGGTTAGTGTTATCCTATACACTTCGGCCCCTCACTTCCCTGGGTGGGGGAGGGAACAGCTAAGGTTTAAGATAGGAACATACCAAGGTACGTGACCCCAGCGTCTCCACCTTCCGGGGTAATCCTGGGGACAGGGATAAACAAGGATGCCCCATAGTTTGAGGGATCAGGTAGGCATTCACACTGTCGACATGAAAGAAAAAAAGTTCCAGCTTCCAGGATAATAATTTTTTATTCCAAAATATAGATATAAAATTCCATACACAGCTTTCTTCCCATATGCAAAAGGATGTGTGTCGGGCACTGAATCAGCAGTGCCCGACACACATCCATTTGCATATGGCGAGAAAGCTGTGTATTGAATTTTATATCTATATTTTGGAATAAAAAATTATTATCCTGGAAGCTGGAACTTTTTTTCTTTCCTGTCTACAATCAACTTTCGTTTGGATCCAGACGAGGTTCTGTGCTCCGGCTGTGGTTGGTGAGCTGACTAGGGCTTTTTTTCAGCCCAATTTTTATATGTTTGTTTAGGCACTCACACTCCCTAGCCACTACGTGACTGCTAATCTGTGTAAACCCTTCCCCACCACTGACAGGCAACTTGCTGAAAATGTACAGTGTACACAGTAATTTGCCAATCAGGTGTATGTGCAGGGAAATTCACAGCTCAGCATTCATAGCATGGATAGATAACAGGGATGTTATCAAAACTGAACAAGCAGCCCAGTAGGTGACACATCACTGGAATCAGGTTCTCTGTCCCTACATCATGCTGCTCTCAGATTACATATCAAAAATCTGTTAACAGATTCCATTTAACTGAAAAGAAAGCAATTTCCAATTACTTCTGTTCAGAAATCTGGAATCATCGTCGTATCCTGAAGAGGATTCTTTACTGTTAGGGCAGTGAGAATCTGGAATTCCCTGCCTGATGAGCAGGGCCGGACTGGGACTAAAATTCAGCCCTGGCATTTGAAGTTACACAGGCCCACTAGTCACATGGTGACTGTATAATATCTTTGTACACTTGTAGGTTACAAGAAGTGAGAGGAGATTAACACGACTATATAACATGTAGTCACAGCTGTGCCCAGTATTTCAGCTCAGTCCTATATATTGCATTTAGGTACAGTACTCCTCCCAAAGCTCTGTCCCCTTTTGTACGCACAGTGACAGAATTCCTGGCAGAACTGCTATCCATTGGGCAACCAGACCCCCTGGTCATAGCCGCCCCTATCATACCTCCCAACTTTTGAAGAAGGGAAAGAGGGACAAAGACTGCGGCGCGCCACTGCAAATTTGGGCCACGCCCCGGCCACATCCATTTCGCAACTAGTCACACCCATGTCAATGCCTAATCACACCCATTTAGCACTGCTGATCACACTGACTGGTACCGAGGGCACAGTGGCTGGCATTATGGGCACACTGACTGGCACTAAGGAAGAGAGAAAAAAGAGAGAGATAGAAAGGGGAGCGAAAGAGAAAGAAAGAACAGAGAGAGAAATAAGAAAGAACAGAGAGAGAAAGAAAGAAGTAAAGAAAAGAAAGAAAGAACAGAGAGAAAGAAAGAGGGGAAAGAAAGAACAGAGAGAAAGAAGAAAGATTAGAGAGAAAGAAAGAACAGAGAGAGAGAAAGAAAATGAGGGAAAGACAGAACAGAGAATGAGAAAGAAAGAAAAAGAGAGAAAGAAATAAAGAAAGATTCTATAAAGATACCATAGCAGCCCAGCTCCCATTGTAGTGCCCACCTGAGCCTCCCGATGCAGGACAAATCATGATCCGCTCACATGGCCGGCATCCCCGATTCCAAGGCGATCCTGCTGTCTGCGCTGTCGGAGGAGGACGGTGATGGATCTGAAGCATTCCAGAAGTGCCTCCATGGTTCCTTCACAATCTCCTCATGAAATTACCTCATTTCTGGTCAGCTTCCAGCACATCACTTCAGGTGGAACGTCATGTGTGTCTTTTAAAATGCTCCTCGGGGCTCCGCCATGTACTCCTGTGTCCATTGGAAAAGCCTGCTTTGTATGCTCCGTACACATATGGTTCCACTCTGTATACCCCATACACATATGGCTCCACTCCGCACACCAAGTACACACGCGGCTCCGCTCCGCACACCTCGTACACGGGCGGCTCCGCTCCGTACACCTCGTACATGGGCGACTCCGCTCCGTACACCTCGTACATGGGCGGCTCCGCTCCGTACACCTCGTACACGGGCGGCTCCGCTCCGCACACCTCGTACACGGGCGGCTCCGCTCCGCACACCTCGTACACGGGCGGCTCCGCTCCCCACACCTCGTACACGGGCGGCTCCGCTCCGCACACCTCGTACACGGGCGGCTCCGCTCCGCACACCTCGTACACGGGCGGCATAGCTCCGCACACCTCGTACACGGGCGGCTCCGCTCCGCACACCTCGTACACGGGCGGCTCCGCTCCGCACACCTCGTACACGGGCGGCTCCGCTCCGTACACCTCGTACACGGGCGGCTCCGCTCCGTACACCTCGTACACGGGCGGCTCCGCTCCGTACACCTCGTACACTGGCGGCTCCGCTCCGTACACCTCGTACACGGGCGGCTCTGTTCCGTACACCTCGTACACACGCGGCTCCGTACACACACGGCTCCGTACACACAAAGCTCCACTCCGTACACCTCATGCAACATCCTGTTCCCAGAGCTCTGCCTTGTCATCCAGTTCCTATTGGCCAAAGAGAAGGAAACGGACGCATTTTAGGTGCACTTCTTGCAAATAGAGAAATGAGTTTGTAAGCTAGAAAAAAAAGAATAAAATCTCTCAGCCCTGGCCTCAGCTAACTGCTTTTCCTTCCTTAGGCCTCATTCACACATCTGTGTTTAAACTTGTACATGAAAAAATGGTACTGGTGCAATTAGAATTTTCCATCAGTGTATCATCCGTGTGCCCAGTTTTACCATCAGTGTCATCAGACATGTGCATGGTTATGTGTTATATCCTTGGAAAAAAAAACTTGCATCCTCAGTAAAGCACAACTTATTCTGTATGACTTTACAAGTCATTAACCCGAATTCATCAAGACCGGCGTTTCTCACGTAAAGGTTCGGTTACACTAAACGATGCACCAGCGATCCCGACAACGATACGACCCGGTCAGGATCGCTGGTGCAAACAGGCAGCACTCATCAGCGATCAGGACCAGCGAGGATGCTGGTATCCAAGGTAAAAATGGGGTAACTAAGCGAGCGCGTCACTTAGTTACCCGCTGTGTACCTTGGATACCAGCTCCCAGCGCCTGCACACAGGTATCCAAGGTACACAGGGTGTAACTAAGCGACGCACGCGCTTAGTTACCCGATATTTACCTTGGATACCAGCTCCTAGCGTCTGCTTACAGCGCTGGGAGCTCGCTGATCGATGGTCTCCCGCTGCCACACGCAGCGATGTGCGCTGGCCAGCGGGAGACCAACGATCAAAAAATGGCCCAGGACATTAGAGCACGATCAGCGATACCCGGCGGCGGGGCCGGTCGCTGATACATGTCACACACAGCGAGATCGCTGTTGCATCACAAAATCAGCGATCTCGCTAGCTGTCTCACTGTGTGTGACTGGGCCCTTAATCTTCATGAGTGATGAGTGAGAGAGCAAGGCACATTCCTCTTAATGAATCAGTGGCAAAGTGGTGTGCACCTCCGTGTGCTCCCCCCCCAATCTTCCTCCACTCAAGTGAGGGACTAGAGTAAGATTTGTGGCATAAGGAATGTCGGTGCTCGTCATGAATTTAGCAAGTGGGGGGCCGCCACACTCCGTTTTACCCTCTCCCTCCCCGGATCCCCCCACTTTGTTGGAGCTGAGCAAAAAATTGAATTAAATCTTCCAAGTTGGTGAAGTGATGAAAAAAAATCAATTTTTCCATAGTTTTTTGAGTGTTTTTTTTTACACCATTCTTCCTGCAGGAATAATCACCCGGCGATATAAATATCCAGGTCAGTGTGATTATGGTGATAACAAATGTAAAAGTTTTTTTTTATTTTAATGGTTAAAAAAAAATCAGAACCTTGTAAAAGAAAATTCCATTGTGCTGCCATTTTTGCCGTAACTTTTTAATTTTCCATTTATGGAGCTCTGTGAGAACTTGTATTTTGTGCGCTGATATTTTTATTTCTATCATTTTGGGGTATGTGCTGTTTGACATTTTGGTTGTTTTTTTTTTTGTATTTTTGAGGGTAAGGGAGTGCATAAAAAACAGCAATACTGACACTTTGATTTTTATTTTATTTTCACTGTTTAATGTATGGTATAAAGTATTTGTATAGATTGGACTTTTTCTTTTTAATTTGGGTATGTGTACATAGAAAACTCTGCTGCAGCCAATGTGTCAGGAAAAATGTTCCGTAAAATACGTGCGATTTTGCTTAAGTTTTTTATGCCTTTTCTTCATTCATTAAAATAGGTGAAAAGATTTTTAGATTTTTTTTTTGATTGCTCAAAACTGTATTGTAAAGGGAATCTGATAACAGTTTTTTTTTTCTTTTTATTTGTTTATTGACAGTAAAACATATACACACATGAATACAGCCAAAGTGATACATGCGCACTTGTCCAAGCAACTATAAGGAACAGCAGCCTTACATGTTAGATCCTTAATACATCTATTGAACTCATAAGTCCAAGTATTGCTGTAAGGGCAGAGACACACTGGCGAATTTTTCGTCCAAGAATCGGATCGTAAAACTTGCCCTGGCCGGCACATCTCCTGACCTGAACTTGACAGCTGCATAGTAATCCATCACACTGTCATGCTCAGGTCAGGAGAGGTGCCGTCCAGGGCAAGTTTTACGATTCGATTCTCCGACGAAAAATTTGCCAGTGTGTCTCTGCCCTAAGGATAATAAACCAAATCAACAAGTGAACAGAACATTTTGTCTTATATCCATTTGGCGATATATATCTCAAAATGACACTACATATCTAATTAACCTGCAACTACTACTAACACACTGCCAAACACATTTATTCAGTATTAATAGCCATACGTTGCCATAGGGTAACCTGAAATATCTTAATCGTAGTATTTACGGTGGTGCTGAACCACTACGCACTAGAATGGTGAGAGGAGAGGAGTTCCATCTATCCCAAATTTTATCAAACTTCCCTGGACAGCCCCAGTTCTGATATAACGTTCGTTCAAATGGTATAACTGAATTTACCAATTCAATCCATGCTCTGAGAGAAGGATGCACGCCACCCATCCACTGTAGCATCAGCACCTTTCTAGCCAGAGTGTCTCCTGCAAGAAAATTCTAACATAGTGTCCCCACATCTCCCCGTCCAGCACCCCAAATAAACAGAGCAATGGGTTAAAGAGAACCGGGATTTGTACTAATGAAGTCAGCAGCGATGTTACCTCACTCCAGTAGGAGAGGATAATAGGACAACTCCACACCATATGAGCAAAAATCTGCCTCTGCTGAGTGGCATCTCATACAATCCGAAGATTGGAGTCAACCCATTCTGAAGAGTTGTGACGAGGTTAAATATGACTGGTGTATCCTATATAATTGAATCATTCTATTATTGATTGATGGAGACACCCCAATCGGAGACTCGAGAACCTCCTCCCAATCCTCGTCCTGAGCATCAGGAATAAACCCCCCCCTCCTGACCGCTACCAGGACAGAGCCGGTTCCCACAGACAGCATATAAGTGTATAGACCAGAAATGAGACCCCGGGGCCCCTGCGACTAAAGCCCCCGTTACACACTGCGATATCGCTAGCAATATCGCTGTAAAGTCACCGATTTTGTGACGTAGCAGCGATATTGCTAGCGATATCCCTATGTGTGATACTTACCTCTGATCGGCTCCCCTGCTGGTTATCGCTGATCGCGCGAGAAGCTCCTGGACCATTCCTCGTCGGTCACTTCCTGCGGCGCTTCCTGTGGCGCCGACGAGCGACGCGTGGAGCCGGGCGGGAGGACGCAGGATCGCCGCGTCTGACAGGTAAGTAGTGATCCCCGTCCCCAGCGATGTCGCTAGTGAGATCTGCCTGTGTGGCAGCTCACTAGAGACCACCTAGCGATGCACCAGCGATCCTGACCGCGTCATATCGCTGGTCGGGATCGCTGGTGCATCGCTAGGTGTAATGGTACCCTTAAGGATTCATATTAAAGGAAAAGATAAGATAGTCTGGATCCCACCCACAGATCGTAAATGTGACTGAATAGCTGATCTAAGCTGAAGATAGCAAAAAAATTGGGATCTCGGGATATTGCTTTTAGATTGAATTTGTTCGAAGGGTATTAGGACTCCATTTACATATAAATCTCTGACTGAGGAAACCCCGTGCACAATCCAGAAGTCAGTGAATGGGTGGTTCAGGAGCTCCGGGAAATAAGCATTATTCCATAAGGGTATTTCGGTTACAATATCCCCAAAGTGGAAGACCTTTTTAATCTGTCTCCAAACTGACCTCGCTAAACGGAGTAAGGCCGGGGTCACACTAACCGACGCAAAATACGGTCCGTATTTTACATGCGCAATACGGATGAATGACCCCTAAACAGTGCTCCGTATGTCATCCGTAAGCAAGGTGTGGTTGCGTATTTTGAGCATGTCAGCATCAGTATGTAATCTGTATGTAATCCGTATGGCATCCGTATGGTTTTGAGGCCTGCAAACTATTTAAATCATTAGCCTGCACCCTATTTATTGCCTCAGGAACAGGTGGCTGCCTCCATTCTGTCCATTTGTGACCTTGCCTTGACTAGGTGTGTTGGTGTTGTATGTGCAACATGGCAGACAGTCTGAGTTTCAACACAACTGAGCAGGTTCTCTTCAACTGGCTTTTGTCACGCCGCTTTGGACAACCATACCCACGGATAGTGGATCCGCAGAGGAGGAGACGCATGTGGTTACATCCACTTTTGAGGCAACGACTCACAAGAGGTCATTTTCACCGCCTCTATTCTCTGTGGGAGCATCCTGAAAAATTTTACCAATACTGTCGCATGAGCCTTGCAACATTTGATCTACTCTTGGAGACAGTGCGCCCTGGGATCCTGGGATAACCTTTCAGGACACAAGGATGCACAAAGCTATATGTGCAGAGGAGCGACTTCTACTCACATTACGGTATGTACTACACAACCACATTCTCTATGTTCATGATGTGTGGCCCAAAGTATGTATTTTTGGCTTCTTGGACTAAGTTTAATGCCCTCATCTTATTCCAGATATGTTTAAACTTACAGACCAGAATGTTATGTGTAATAATAATAAATTTTATTTTTTATAGCGCCGACATATTCCGCAGCACTTTACATTTCAGAGGGGATTTGTACAGACAATAGACATTACAGCATAACAATAATCACATACAGTAGATTATAACAAATACCAAGAGGAGTGAGGGCCCTGCTCGCAAGCTTACAGTCTATGAGGAAAGAGGTAGACACGAAAGGTGGGTGGTAACAGTTGCCCTGATTGTATGGACCAGCCATAATGTTAAGTGTGTAACAGTACAGACACAGAGGGCTAATGGATGCATAAAGCATGTGGGAACATGATGCTGGGAACCTGGTTATGGTAAAATTTTTGGCTCTGCCACACAGGGATAGGTTAGGTTAATGTGTTGAGGCGATAGGCCAGTCTGAATAAATGCGTTTTCAGGACACGCTTAAAATTGTGGGGACTGGGGACTAATCGTATTGACCTGGGAAGTGCATTCCAAAGAATTGGCGCGGCACGTGTAAAGTCTTGGAGACGGGAGTGGGAGGTTCTGACTATTGAGGATACTAACCTCAGGTCATCAGCAGAACGGAGGGCGCGGGTAGGGTGGTATACTGAAACAAGGGAGGAGATGTAGGGTGGTGCTGAGCCATGGAGGGCTTTGTGGGTGAGGGTAATAAGTTTATACTGAATTCTGGAGTGGATGGGTAGCCAGTGTAATGACTGGCACAAGGTAGAGGCATCGGTGTAACGATTGGTGAGGAATATGATCCTGGCTGCAGCATTCAAGACAGATTGGAGAGGGGAGAGTTTTGTAAGAGGGAGACCGATTAGAAGAGTGTTACAATAGTCCAGACGAGAATGAATAAGAGAAACAGTAAGAGTTTTTGCAGAGTCAAAAGTAAGAAAAGGTCGAATTCTAGAAATGTTTTTGAGGTGCAGATGACAAGAGCGAGCCAGTGATCGAATGTGGGGGGCAAAGGAAAGCTCGGAATCAAGTATGACCCCAAGACAGCGGGCCTGTTGCTGGGGAGTAATAGTGGAACCACAGACGGAAATGGCAATGTCGGGTGTAGGTACATTAGTAATATGTACTGAATATCACTTAGTCATTGTGTGACCAAATATATGTGTGTTAGTAGATCTGAATCACTAACAAGTTTGGTATGTACACTGTGTTCCAAATTATTATGCAAAAAATATTTCCTCATTTTCTCTAAATTACCTATATGAATTGCAGTCATTGTTATTTTCCAGTCATCTAATATTCTAGTATAATTGCAATGTTTTTGAACAAACTGCCTATGAAAACAGTATATTTTTAAAAATAAGAAACACTCAAAATGCATGTTCCAAATTATTATGCACAGCAGAGTTTTCAACCTTTTTATTTTTATTTTGAACAAAAAAATGGTCAATTGTGAAATTATAAGCATTATCAGCTTATTACAAAATGAAATCAAACAGTTTTCAAGTCAAAACTTTATTCTAGGTGATGATACATTTGCACATAGGACCCCTTGTTCGAAAGAAGCTTCTGAACTCTCTCGTCCATTGAATTTGTCAGTTTTTGGATGGTTTGTTTGTGCTTCAATTGTTTTGCATGTGGACAGAATACCCTCCCAGAGCTGTTGCTTAGATGTGAACTGCCTCCCGCCATCATAGACACTCCTTTTGATGATGCTCCAGAGGTTCTCAATGGGGTTGAGGTCAGGGGAAGATGGTGGCCACACCATAAGTTTGTCCTCTTTTATGCCCATAGCAGCCAGAGATGCAGATGTGTTATTTGCAGCATGAGACGGTGCATTATCATGCATGAAAATGATCTTGCTGCGGAAAGCACGGTTCTTCCTCTTGAACCATGGCAGGAAATGCTGTTTTAGAAACTCCACATAGATTATGGAGTTCATCTTTACCCCTTCAGGGATCCTAAAGGGGCCGACAATCTCTCTCCCCATGATTCCAGCCCAAAACATTACTCCACCTCCTCCTTGTTGGCGCCTTAGCCGTGTTTTCATGGGGTGTCCATCAACCAGCTATCCTCCACTCCATCCATCTGGACCATCGAGCATTGCACGGCACTCATCAGTGAACAAAACAGTTTGGAAGTCAGTCTTCATGTATCGTTTGGCCCACTGGAGCCGTTTCTGCTTGTGTGCAGTGGATAGAGGTGGTCGACAGGATGGCTTACGCACAGCTGCAAACCTCTGAAGGACCCTGCATCTTGTTGTTCAGGGGATGTTGGAGGCACCAGCAGCTGCAAAAACTTGTCTGCTGCTATGACAAGGCATTTTTGAAGCTGCTTTTTTAACCTGACGCAATTGCCTGTTGGAAAGAGTCCTCAATTTTTCCTTATCAGCACGCACACGTGTGTGCTGGGAATCAGCTACATACTTCTTGATTGTGCGATGATCACGATGAAGTGTCTTGGCAATGTTGATTGTAGTCATGCCTTGACCTAAATACTCCACAATTTGCTGCTTCTCAGCAGCCGACACATCCTTTTTCTTTCCCATTTTGGCAAAAAATGTAGGCTGCTTAATAATGTGGAACAGCCTTCTTAAGTAGTCTTGCTTTTATTTGGACACACCTGCCAAACTAATGTGCACAGGTATCTGCAATTGCTTTCAGTGATATAAAGAGCCCTGACACACATCACCATCAATGAGTTTAAATGACAAACAAAAAAATTTTAACCTTATCACTCCTAAACTCTTTTTGCATAATAATTTGGAACACAGTTTATGTACCTGGTCTTTTGTTAATTTGTGCATTCTAAAATGTTCCATTTCTGTTGTTCTTCAGCTTCCTGTCCACTGGCCTGTCTTATGCCGCCCTCCACCATGAGTTTTTCATTGGAAGATCTACCATTTCTGGCATAGTGAGGTCGACATGTAGTGAAATATGGTCAAGACTACATCAACTCGTCATGCGCGAGACCAGGATGGAAGACTAGTTGAGGATATCAAGGGACTTTGAGGAGGAATGCCAGTTTCCTAATTGTATTGGGGCCCTTGATGGCAAACATATCCGGATGCGTAAGCCGCCGAACTCTGGCTCCCAATTCTTCAATTATAAACAATACTTTTCTGTTGTATTGTTGGCTCTGGCCGACCCTCAATACAAGTTTATAATTGTTGACATTGGGGCCTATGGAAGGACGGGAGACTCTAGAGTCTTCAATACTTCTATTATGGGTCGGCGGCTACGCACCAACCAGTTGGATCTACCACCACCACGCCAGCTACCAGGCTCCACTCAAGAATCAGCCCCTTATGTCCTTGTGGCAGATGAGGAGTTTCAGTTAACGCGCAATGTCATGAGGCCATATCCCCGGCGCAACCTGGACCACCGGCGCAGAATTTTTAGCTTGCGCCTATCACATGCTGTCATGCTCGCCATGTCTGTTATGTCCGCCATGTCTGTTTTGCCTCATGCCTCCTGGAGTGGTGTGCACGCACATCTCATGTCTGCTATCCTGCATGTTCTCTAGAGCAGTGTGCAAACTCACCTCATGACTGTTGGCCTGCTAGATGCCTGCGTTTCTGCTCTGGTTCTACAATCCTCTCTGCATGTCTGAAACCCCTGATCATGTGACCTTTCCTGGGTTCCAGCATTGTCTGGTTCTGCAATCATCTCTGCATGTCTGAAACCCCTGATCATGTGACCCTTCCTAGGTTCCAGCATTGTCTGGTTCTGCAATCATCTCTGCATGTCTGAAACCCCTGATCATGTGACCGCTCTCTGTGATCCTGGAGGATCTGAACTGGAAGTTCTCCCCTGGTCCTGACCCGGAAGTGGAGGTGCTAATACCCTATATCTGACCACCCCTCCCTATACTCAGGGCCTGAGTATTGTGTTGCTTCCCTGCATGGCTGCTTGGTCGCTCCCTCTATTCTGTGCCCTTGCACTCTGCCCTGTCGTGCGTCTCTGCACACGCTCTGTGCTCGTACTCCGTCTCTTGTCCCGTGCCTTGTCTGGTGTTTGTCCTTCGTGCCATGTTTTGTCTCTGCTCTGCTTTGCCTTGTAGTCCTTCTTTGCTATGATTCCGTTCTGTGCTTCAGTCTAGTTTCCGTTCCTTGTTCTGTACCTTGCCTTGCTCTGCCTGGTTCTTCCCTATGGTCTCTGTCTTTGCTTGCTCTGCCTGGCTCTCCCCTATGGTGCTCTGTAGTGCTCCCTGACACACGCACCATTCCTCCTCTCTTACTTTTGGTGCTCTTTTCCATGTCTTGTCCCAAGGCTCTGCCTTGGCCCGGCTCTGGGCTTCGGCCTATGCTCCGCTGCTAGACTCTTTCCTATTGTGCTCGCTTGCCCGTTTCTAGGCTAGTCCCAAGGCTCTGCCTTGGCCCGGCTCTGGGCTTCGGCCTACGCTCCGCTGCTAGTTCTGTTCTTGCTCTGACCTGATTACCTGTTTCTGTCTATGCTTCCGTTCCTGGTTCCGTACCTTGCCTAAGCTCTGTCTTGTTTCTCGTCTTGCCTTACCTTGTTGCTTTGTGTGCTCTTTGCATGCGCCTGGCCTTCCTAGCCTCCTGTTTGTGCCTCAGCCGTGCCCGACCTAGCCGTGCCCGCCTGCTTGTGCCTCAGCCGTGCTCGCCGGTCAGTGACAGCTGTGTCGCCTGCCATGCCTCAGCCGGGTTCGCTGGAGTCTTGCCCGCCTGTCAGTGCCGCAGCCCGATCAGCTAGCCAGTGCCCCAGCCGTGCTCTCTGTGCTTCCTTGCACCTCACGCTGTTTCTGCACTGCGCTCTACGTGCTCTCTAAAGCACGCGCAGGCCCTCGCCTGCTCCTTGGCATACCTCCCCGTGCTTCTGTAAAAGAACGCGCAGGCATTGCCATGTACCCTGTTGTGCCCTCTTGCACGCACAGGTCCTAACCCTATCCTTGAACCCTGACCCTGGTGTGCCTCTCTGCACGCGCAGGACTCTGCCTCGCTTGACCCTGGCGTGCCTCTCTGCACGCGCAGGACTCTGCCTTGTCTGACCCTGGCGTGCCTCTCTGCATGCGCAGGACTCTGCCTCTCACCTGACCCCGGCGTGCCTCTCTGCATGCGCAGGACTCTGCACGCCTGACCCTGGCGTGCCTCTCTGCACGCGCAGGACTCTGCCTCGTCTGACCCTGGCGTGCCTCTCTGCACGCGCAGGACTCTGCCTCACCAGACCCAGGCGTGCCTCTCTGCATGCGCAGGACTGTCTCATCTGACCCTGGCGTGTTCCTTAACACACATCGTGTCTCTAACTTGTCTTGTCTCCTTGCATGGAACCCTGGTTTGTCTGCCAGATGCCCGGAGCCTGCCGATCGCTGCCAGAGATCGTAAACCTGATGACTGCGGCCTGATGCCCTGATCATGTCGATCGTTGCCAGATGTCCGGAGTCCGATGCCAGCGTGCCTTTGCCTACCATCTTGCACGTACCATGTCTTGGACTCTAGCGTGTCCTAGCACGCATCCTTCCTAGAAACTCTGGTGTGAACCCTAACACGTACCCTGCCCTGGACCCTGGTATGTTTTCTGCACATGTTATTTCTGGAACATTGGGCGTGCCTTTGCACGCACCTTGCCGTGTTTCACCATTTGTGCCCTGCACCTGATTCCCTGTTTATGCTTTGCACCTGAATAAAGTGTGTAACCACGTTTACTGAAGAGACCCTGTGACTTCGCTTTATGTTTCTTATTCTGTCCGTCCTGTTGCCAGACACTCAATAGTGTCTCCCTGAGCCGGGCGTTTGGTCCAGCTGCTGTGGTGGCGCACCCCCTTGGTCTTGCCCCTGACACTCCCTGTATAGGGGATGGGTTCTCACTAGGTCAGCACGCCCTAGGTGGGTGGGTGCCATGGCCCAGAGGGTCCACTCTAAAAAGGAAAACGACTCAGCATAAGCTGACACTCGTCACACGTGCTCGGCGACTGGTGGAGTGTTCCTTTGGCATTCTTTGTGCCAAATGGCGGGTACTCCAGTCTGCCATTCAGCTGAGTGAACAAAATGTTAATGAAGTTGTTAAAGCCTGTGTGGTTCTTCATAACTTCACCAGGATACATGATTGTTCCTCCTCTGCTGGTGTTGTGCGTGGGTCGGACAATGTGCGTAAGGCGAGACCACCTATCAACCCTCAACGTAGACCGCTCTCTGGGTTCAAAGTGCGTGATATTTTCACAAATTACTTTGTCACCTGAGGGGGAAACTTCTTGGCAAGAGCATGCTGTGTCTATTTTATAATTTATTGGTTTATGTCTGTCTAAATATATATATTTAAACCCCTTATGATTCTATGACTGTTTATTTGCATTGGTAAATGTATGTTAGTATGCTGACACTTTTTTTAGAATTGAGACAGAGACGTAAAATGTAGTAGACAAATGATTACTTTTGCCTTTTTTTTTTCAAGAAAAACATATTATTGCCATATGATAAATGTGGCAATGGGCCAAATTGACCTTTGTGCAGATGTGAACATTGGGTACAAATAACATTTTCTGACATACAAAACCATTAGGCAATACCAAAATGGCAACATTATAAATTTTGGCAGGTCGGGGGAGGAGAAGGCGGAAGACCAGCCTGTGTTTGCTGCTGGCTACTTTGCTCAACTTGGCCATCGCCCTGTGTGGGGGCATACTGTTGCCCATGATGTGGGTAGTGTACTGCCTCCTGGGATTGTGGTTGGTACTGGCCAGAGTGATACTGGAGAGGGGCCTCTTGTTGGGGCTGGTAGGCCCGTGTCTCATACCCACCAAAATAGCCATGTCATTCCCAACCAGGTTGGGACCAGCCTCCAATAGTGGGTGGGAACACGTGGCCATATTGGTGAGGTTGGCTAGAGCCAGACATATGTGGCTGCTGTTGAAAAGGTTGGCTAGGGGGAGGAAGGGGGTGAGGTGTAGGCCCACGTATTTTAGGATCCTCAGGGCCTGCTTGAGCAAGCATGTGTGTGGGGTGTCTAAGGCACATCAGATTTCTGGGTGAAAGCTGCCACCTCTCCAGATATTCAAATAACTCATATGGGGTATTGGGGTGTGTGCTTGCATCAAGCAGGATCTGAAAACATCCTCGAATACGTAGCCTCACCTCACGGGAAAGGGCACGAAGATAAAGGGCCAGGCTGCGTGAGTATGCCTCCTCGCCATCATCATTATTGACTCTAGCCAGATAGTTCAGTACCCCTGTGTCAACATTGGTACGGGTATCTTGGGCAGGGATATGGCGCCTTCTTCTTCCTCGCCGGGATGGTCCAGCAGGCTGTGGGGAGCCACGGATCTGGGCAGTTGGGCTGCTGCTCATGTTGCCCTGCTCCTCCTGTATGGCTGATGGTGCAGCAGAAGACGGTCCTGCTTGTGGATGTGGTCCTGGTGGTGGGGTTTGTGGTGCAGGCACTGGGTTTTCCTGAGAGGAATCTTCACCCATGCTTCTTGGAGGGGGAGAAGATGGGCCAGCCACCTCATCCCCTACAGACCCAGGATCTATGATGGGCTCGGTATCTGAGCCAGTTCCTCTCTCCGTAAGGTTGGACTCAGTTCTGTTATGAAATAGAACAGAGTCGAAATGAAAGACATTTTTGTGGCCCTGTAAAGTATCTGTGTAATGTGGTGTGAGGTATCTTCAGCAGCTTGGCCCAGCGGTTGCGAAGTGAAAGCAGCCACAACAGCGACATCAAAACAGCCGCATCAACGACCTCGAAGCAGGCACGTCAGTGACACCGAAGGACGTCCGGAAGGATAAGTTGACTTTAGGAAATAAGGACCCATAGTTGGCCGTTACATGGCCCATAATAGCCGGCCTTGCCGGGTTAGTCACATTCTCGATAAGAAAAGTGTATTTATTGTTGTTGAGACCCTGCATGGACAATTGGTGTTATCCCTTTTTGGTTGCTCAGCATAGCCCCAGTGGCTCCAGTTCATAAACGTTGCTTTACAAAACAACACTCAGTCTCGTGTCTCGTCACTGCTTTCTGAGAACCTGTTGGTACCTACACTATCACATCTGCAGCACCCAGTAGACTAAGGCTAGGTTCACATTAGCGTTTCTGTGCGCAGCGTATCATCTGCATGCGCAAACGCATGCAAAAACTCATGCAAACGCAAGTTTGCTCAACATTTTTTATCCGCATCATCTTATGCATGACGCCAAAAAATGCTGCATGTGCATGCGTTTGTATATGTGGTGCCCCTGAGGCTCAGTCACCACAGAGGTACTGCACCTTCTCCTAAGGTGTAGTGCCCCACCGCCTAGGTAAGTTGGCAACTTCTTTCCACACTCCAACACCTGCACACACACACAGGATAGTTCAGCAATGGACCAGATTGTGGCTCCATGCTTAGAGGATAGCAGAGCACCTTTCCTGGGTCCTTGCTTCATAACACGAGATGTGCTGGGAGGTGGGTGGAGTTAGATATAAAAGAGTGGGAAAGTTTAGAATTACAGTTCATTCTGGAGGTCAGTCTGACTAGAGGTCAGTCGAGAGAGAGGAGGCTAGGGAGTCAGTCAGTCCGGAGAGACTGAGGACGGATCCCTTGAAGGAAGGATGGAGGAAGGAGTGCTGTAGCTGCCTCAGTGACCTGAGCCAGCTGGCACGGGAAAGGAACAGAAGGAGAAAGACGTAGAACTGCAACCTAAGCTTCCATAAGAGAGAGAAGGAACAGCGCGGAACGAAGGAGTAGGAGAACAGAGAGGAGTTGTGGGTTGGAAGAGGAACCCTGCCTATAGGTTCTCAGCGCAAGGCCGGGGCCCGGTCCCTGAGGTTGTATGAACACTTATGGCTCTGCAGCAGACACTGGTGGAGTAGATGGCTGTAAATGCATTACTCCCATCCAAGACTTGGGACACAACAGCAACACGGATAGAGAGCCAGGATCCAGGAGGTCCCTGATCAAGCTACAGCTGTCTGTCATACAAGTAGAGTTGTTAGGAACATCTGACAGGAGGAACTTCAGAGTAACCACGGTACTGGAGCTCTTCACACTAAAAGGCACAATAGAGGAGTCGTTCAGGAAAGGTACATGTTGGCCGAGTGTTGGAGAGGAGAATCCTGACTTGCCTGGGAGGTTAATTGAGTCAGTCACCAGTGTGTACCACGAACTGTGAGTAAAGCTTTGGAACTACGAGCCCTGGTGTCTTCCAGTCATTGTGCACCAACACCGTCAGCACCGCTACATCTGGGTATCCTCCTTTACACTACCTGTGCCTATACACTGCCCTGGGGTTACAGCTTCACCTGTGGGGAGCTACACCATCTTTGCTACAACACACCATCAGCCCCGGAGGATCTGCATGCAGCGTTGGCTTAACATCTTGCTTGCCAAACACCACAGGTGGCGTCACGAACTATTCCATAAACTATATTACAAACCACCATTGATATTGGGCACCCAGGGTCACAGACCGGGTCACAGCTGCCGTGACTCATCCCACTGACACCGGTCCGGTACCGAGTACCCCACAGCCCTGGGACGGAGGGCGACTCATATGCGTTTGCGTTGTTTCTGCGCATGCGTTCGATATTTCCAGTGCTTTTCCAGTAGAATTTCCTTAACACCAGACACCCAATGGGCGTGTCTCATGGGATTTATATATATATATATATATATATATATACAGTATATATATACACACTGCACAGATGAAATCCTCGTCTTTTGCTGCTGTATCCAGCTGCAAGATGGATCTTAGCATGGAGAGCTTCATGATTAATCTTGATTTGTCATTGAAATTGGCTCTTGCCTTTGCTGTGACTTGTGAAGAAAAAAGTAGAAGTGAAAGACGGAGAAGACTTTGTCGTCGCTATTGGCAACACCCCATCGTCGAAGTCCGAGAGAGCTGTGGAGCCTACCTCTCGTTGTACACAGAGCTGCGTGAAAACCCTGAGAAGTTTTTAAAGTACACGAGAATGTCAGAACAGAGCTTCCACGACTTGCTGCTATGTGTCCGAGGATCCATCACCAGGCAGGACACACAACTACGTCAAGCAATTCCTGCTGAGGAATGTCTGTTGGTGACCCTGAGGTAGGTAATCTTGAAAAAGAAACACCTGTCATTAATATTATTGTTATAAAAGCCATGTACTGATTTTTTTTTCCCTTTTTCTGTTCGGCAGATTCCTGGCTACTGGAGAGACCTTATCATCTCTACATTTTCAATTCCAGATTGGAGTGTCCACACTTTCTGGGATTGTTGTAGACACCTGCTGTGCTTTATGTGACGTTCTGCATGAAGAATTCCTCCCCCAACCCACAACTGAAATCTGGCTGGAAAATGCTGCTAAATTCCAGGACATTTGTAATTTTCCAAACTGTTTGGGGGCTGTGAACGGCAAACACATTCGGATTATGAAACCTGCTGGAAGGGGATCCAAGTATTTCAATTACAAAAAATACTTTTCCATTGTTCTCATGGCGATTGCAGATGCTGACTGTCGATTTGTCGCCGTGGATGTTGACTCATTTGGAGGAGGAAATGACTCACAGACTTTCAAAAACTCCGACATGCTCCAACGTTTGTATGGTAATGATTTCAATTTTCCACAGCCACGACCTCTTCTGAACACTGAAGGACCACCAATGTCGTTTGTTGTGGTTGGGGATGAGGCATTTCAAATGTGTGCCAACCTCATAAAACCATACTCAAGTCGGGACTTGAATCAAAAGGATATCCAACCACTGACTGACAAGGTCACGAAGAACTGTGGAGTGTGCCTTTGGATTGTTGGTATCTAAATGGCGCATTTTGGGAACAGCCATCAATCTAAAAATTGAGACAATTGATGAGGTTGTGAAAGCGTGTTTTGTTCTGCACAATTACATCCTGGTGAAAGAGCGACAACATTTTGAACTTGAGGAACCTGTTACTACCACATTGTAGGATTACCAAGATCACCCTCTGAGGACTACAGTGCAAGTTGCCCAAATGAGGGATACATTTGCTGCCTACTTTGTTTCAGATATTGTACGTGTGGCATGGCAAGACAAAATGGTTTAAGCTGCTTGTAAATGTTCCTGTATTACTTGCTACTTGTACCTGTATTGTTTGCTGACTTTAATAATAAAACCACTGTAACAGCCATTATACATTACACACATGTGTGCGTTTTCAAATAAAGAGATAAACACAGTGATTGTGTAAACAAAATATTTTTTATTAACAAAAAAAATAAATAAAAAGTGGGTTTAGGTTCGGAGGCGGGTGGAAGGTGTGACAGTGTGGACCAGTGGGGTGCTGGGCTGGGATGATTGGCTAGGAGTGGCTGGGGAAGTTGTTACAGGGGAAGGGGCACTTAATTGGAGGATTGGGTCAGAAATATTGCCAGCAGATGTAACATTGGGGGAAGAGGACACATTAGGAGTGGAACACAATTTGGAAGGGATTGACACATTGGAAGAGAGAGAACAAAGGGAAGGTGGGGAAAGATTTGGAAACGGAGACATATTGGGAGGTGAGGGTGGAGGTGGTCGGCAATGTTTATTTCCACCTTTTCTTTTCCTGTCCGTTTTGCTGGTTCCTCGGCGTTTTGGTTTTTTCCTGTTCCTGGGGTGCTGCACTCGGCTGCGTGGTGTAAGTTGAAGGCTGCATGGCTGCTGCACTCGGCTGCATGGTGGAAGTTGAAGGCTGATTGGCTGCTGCACTCAGCTGCGTGGTGGAGCTGGGTACTGTAGGAACAGTCCTAATGTCCAGTGGTGGTGGTGGATAGGTTACTTGCGCTATCATCGGTTGTTGAACAAACGGGTATCCAAGTCCTTGAGATGTTTGGAAAGGTGCTGGAGTATTCTGCCACTGCTGCTGTGCTGGTATTGTTGTCCTGTAGGAAACAAACTTTGTGCCTGTTACTGATATCGGGACTGCTGCAATGCCTGGCTGTAAGCAGCCTGGCAGGCCTGCATTATTTTCAGCTAGAGATCAGGCGGTAGGTTTTCCGACATGCACTGCTCGGTTGAAGAAAAAAAATGTCGTGCCGGTCTCTGAAGGTTGCCTTCCAAGCGGTCAAGGCATCTGTGGACTTCATGGAAAAGTGTGTTCACCTTAGTGAACCCACTATCCAGTCTTTCCAAAACCGCCTTCATCCCATCCCGGAAGATCGAGCCTAAGTGAATAAACTCAGGCATGACTGGGCTCTCCCAGACCCAATGAGAAGACCCAACAAAACCAGTGGCAGAGGACTGGGAGAGGGGAAAACCAGATGGACCGGCTGCCTGTTCGCCCAGCCTGTGAAGCCTGCCTGGTTGCTCCATCGCTGGTGGATGATTGGGACTGGGCCTGTTCGTTGGCTGGTCGATGAGGGTTTGCTCCAACTGAGGATGATCCAGGTTGTGTTGTGCTGCTCCAGGTTCTGTGTGGAAAATAAATGAAAAACATTAGTAAAATAAATTATAAAGTATATATAATAATAAGACAACACAAAAGATACTCATGTTCGCTGAGCAAGCGCAGGCTTCAGAAACGAAAATTGACAATGGTATTTATATTTTCTGAGCGTTGGAGCAGCACCACTTCAAACCCGAATTTCCTCCCTCATGTCTTTATTGAAGCGATCCTTCATCGAACGCCAACGGACTTTTATTCTCTTCCCTGTGAAGAAAAAGGAAAAAATTAATTGTAAAACAATGCACCTATACTAACAGGTTCACTGCCACGTCAGACCATATTGCAATACTTACGAAAATCATTTCTGGAAAGTGGCGTGGCACGGTCCCAATCAGCCAATCGCAATCTTGCCACTTCATCCCAGAGTCGTTGAATCCATGCTGAGTCAGAATGATTACGATCTCAGAGGTCCCACAACACTGCTCGCTCTTGCACAGATTGAATGAGTTGGTCGTTATCAATCTCTGGTTGTGGAACCTATAGATCAAATAAAAAAAAGAATTTGTAAGTAAAACTGAAACCAAATTCAATTACAACTCTGATAATGAAAAGAATACTTACACCCCGTCTCTCCTCCTCAGAATTGTATAATATATAATAATATGGGGAAAGACAACCAAAGCTCCCAGGAAAATGATTTCCTCCTCAGAAACTTGAGGCTGACGACCCTGGGAAGATTCATTTCCACTCGACTGTTCCTGCTCTTCCGCACTGGAAGGTAAAGAAAATACATGATGTACCACATGTATAGTATTGCCAGTCAATACACACCATCAGTATATCAAATGTGTCATGTCCACTCTGGGAAGCTTCACTGGAGGACATGTTGGAATAGCAGGCAGCAGTCAAGTGAAACACTACAGAAAAAAAAACAGAGAAGAAAAATTAAACTTGTTAAGAGCCACACAAAAAAAAAAATAAATAAATAAAGAAAACAATGGACACCAATACTTACATTACAGGCAGTAGTCCAACAGCACAGCAGTCAGGCACCACAGAACAGGGACAGCACCACAGCAATGGGATGGCAGCACAGCAATGGGATGGCAGCACAGCAACGGGATGGCAGCACAGCACCAAAACAGCAGCACAACACCAAAACAGCAGCACAACACCGGGACAGAGAAATCCTGGACAGGAGAAATGAGGGTCAGTACCACAGCACCAGAACAGAGAAATCCTGGACAGGATAAGGAAGCCACAACAGTAGTCTGGGACCGGAGCAGCAACCAGTTTACAAGGAACAGAAAAAAAAAATTAGTAAAGAGTACAGACTGCAGAGACAGACAGACATTTTCAAAGCTTCTATACTTATATGAACAGTCTTGTGCTCACATCCAGAGTCTGGAGAGTAATGGCCTTGCAGTGTCCACACTTCCTTTTACACAGCTGGCAATTAAAATCACTTCCTGGACCTGCTCATTCTGAAGTACGCATGCGTATCGAACACATGCGTACGCATGTCCTTGCGAACCAATGCGTTCCCATAGCCAGTAATGCGTTGTTTTGACGCACTCATCCACATGACTGCGCATAATTTACGCTTCAAAAAATGCAACATGTTGCGTTCGCCGGACACCGCCGCACACCACAAAATGACACATGCGTACGCAACCTCATGCCAATGCATGTCCCTGCATACACAATGTTAAATATATGTACACGTGACACATGCGGATCATACACTGCGCACAGAAACGCTAATGTGAAACCAACCCAAGTGACACATCACTGGAATCAGGGTCTCTGACCCTACAACATACTGCTGTCAGATTACATATAAAAAAAACTGCTGACAGATTCCCCTTAATCTCCATGCTCCTATTTTTGATCATGCTGCATACGGCAGGTGAGCAGGAATCCCTCTTTTTGTCTGTGCTTTGGAAACATCATAGAAGCTATTTTCCACCCACCAACTCAGTGACAACTGAAAATAGAGCTTCAGAAGAAGACGTTGGTACAAGAAAAATGCAGTATACAAGTTATAAGATGGCCAGAAATTGTATTATTCTTCATGTACCCATGAAAGTTTATTCTGAAAAATCCACCTAAAAGTGCAAGTATGATTTAAAGCATATAGCTAACTTCCAGGAGATAATTTTAGCAATAAGGTATCATTTCATTGAGCTGTGAAAATAGTTTAGGATTAATCAGATAAGGGTTACAGACCCTGCTGACCGAATGAGCTCACTGAGTGTTTCACTGTTATCTCACTCAAAAGCCAAATGGTCCAATATTTGCATTACAACCCTAGTGCCAAAACGATTTCTGCAAAAAATGCAGTCATTAATCTACAAAAATGCCCCCAAAATGTTCATTTCCTTTAGTTGAATTTGTTTGCCTAGATTTCCGGTTATTTTATCATTGGGATTCTAGCCATTAGGTCTTGTGCAATTGGTCTTATTTTTGGTCCAAGTGTGATCCAACAAAACACTGGATCGCACTCGGACCGATGTTATTCTATAGGGCCATGCACGTGTCCAATTTTTTCCTCGGACTGAATCGGTCCAAGGAAAAAAATATCGCTGTGTGCTCAAGTCTGATCCAGTATTCGGATCGCACTCAATGGAAATCAACGGACTGCACTCGTATGACATCTGAGTGCTGTCTGATTTCCACGGACTGAAACAATGGAGAAGTTGGAGACTTTTTTCCATGTTCTCCTCATCTGAGAGAATCGGATCACACTCTGATCAGGGGAGCAAACATTCATCACACACTATCAGGGTAGCATTTAACCAGTAATGACCTGGAATGACCAATAGTCTAAGTTTATTGGTTATTTTAGTAAAACAGTCTTTTCGCTATGTGTTCTTTTGCCATGTCAGACACCCTGTGTGATCCTGGTCTACAAAAATGAACATTTATAAAGTTTTCTACTCACATAATTACATTATGATTGTAAGGATAAATTGATTAAGGCTGTGTGCCCACGTTGTGTTTTTTTAAGAGCTTCCGCAGCGTTTGTGCCGGCTCAGACGCTGCAGAAAGGCTTAAAAGAAGCTTCACATTAAATTGCATGCATTTTTAAACGCTCAGGAATCGCTTAGCGGCTAAAAATGCAGCATGCTCATTAATTTCGGCATAGCTGAGCGTTTTTAGCCTTTTCCAATGTTCCCAGAAAACGCGCGGACAAAAACGCGCAAGAAACGCGCGGAAATAAAATGCGCGTTTTCTGGGAAGGGGGTCAGTTTCCTGAGCGTTTAAAAACACTAAAGTGGGCACATAGCCTAAAGAATCCAGGTAAAAATAGCTCCTTGTGTTAATAAGCTGACAATAAAGGCATCCATGTGTGCAATTATCTAAATAGCTTGCATCTTGGTCTGTGTTTGTAGGGGCAGTGACCCTATGCTCCTGTAAAACAGCCCTTTTTAACACAAGAGACCTTGCTATATACAGGTGTCTTTGAATGGGACTAGATCTGAGCACACCTGCTTCACTGAAACACTGGGACCTATGTGTGGCCCCAACCATTGAGACGTGCATCCAATTAGCTGGAAGGAAAAGCCAATTATATTGATGACAGTGACATGATTGACAGACTCAGCTCAGGTCAGCTCATTTTAATATCATGCATGGCTTGATCAGAGTGTTGATGATCCCAAAGATTGTTAGGAAAGCCAGTATCTGAGATAGTTTGGAATGCTGTATCATTAAAAAGTATTTCTAAATCCATGAAAAGGGCCGTTACATCCATGGTCCAAGAAAAAAACTGGTAAGCAGCAGAATCACCATACTGAAAAACATTAAAGCTGTCCACAATATTTATTGGGGATGCTTTAATTCTTACCATTTTTAGACTGTTTTTAAGTGTCAAAAATTAATATAGGAAAATGTGGAAAGCGGGAAAATTATCATGTCACCGGAGTAGGAGGAATGCCAAATAGGGTGTGTTTCCAGGTCAGCTCACTTAAGTAGGAGGAATGCCAAACAGGGTGCGTTGCCAGGTCAGCTCACTGGAGTAGGGGGAATGCCAAACAGGGTGCGGTGCAAGGTCAGCTCACCGGATTAGGAGGAATGCCACATAGGGTGCAGTGAAAGGTCAGTTCACCGAAGTAGGAGAAATGCCAAACAGGATGTGGTGCAAGGTAAGCTCATCGGAGTAGGAGGAATGCCAAATTGGGTGCGTTTCAAAGTAAACTCACCGGATTAAGAGGAATGCCAAATAGGGTGCAGTGCCAGGTCAGCTCACCGGAGTAGGAAGAATGCCAAATAGGGTGCGGTGCAAGGTCACCTCACCAAAGTAGGGGGAATGTCAAACAGGGTGCAGAGCAAGGTCAGCTCACTGAAGTAGGAGGAATGCAAAATAGAGTGCAGTGCAACGTTAGTTCATCAGAATATGAGGAATGCCAAACATGGTTGCGGTGCAAGATCAGCTCACCGGAGTAGGAGGAATGCCAAATAGGGTGCAGTGAAAGATCAGTTCACCAACGTAGGAGGAATGCCAAACAGGGTGCGGTGTTGTGAATTCTCTCTCTGGCTTCCCTCTGGTGATTACTGAAGATAGTGGAGCTGGTCAGATTGAGTTCTCTTTCTGGGCTCCCTCTGGTGGTTACTGGAGGTAGTGGAGCTGATCTGATTGACAGAGGCTTGCCACCTGATAATGAGGAAGAAGATTGGAGACCTGGGGTTTCTGATTGGGATTTAAGACAGCTGACTCCCTCTATCCCTGCTGGTGATTTTTTTTCCTGTCCCTCTTGAGGTCTGATGTCTCCTGCTCTTTCCCTGCATGTTCAGCTAAGTGGTTCATTTGCTATTCTGTTTGCATTTGATCTGGTTTTGTTTATCTCTGCTTTGTGCGGGTCAGCTAGCTTCAGCTGGGGCTGTGCTGAATCACTGCCCATATGTTACTGCATGTGCCAGTTTGTTTTGTCCCCTTTTATATTGGTCTCTTTTTGCTTTGCTTTCAGAATATACCAGAGTGCTGATATAGTGGGGAGTGAAGTCGTGTGACTTCAATGTTTTTTGCATCAGACGTGTTGGACTTTTGCAGGGTTTTTTGCGTGATTGCAGACAGTGTCTTTCCTTTCCTGTCCTGTCTAGTCAGTGTGGGCCCCATCGTTTGCTCAGTCTATTTTTCTGCATGCGTTTAATTTTCATCTTGTCTCACCGACAATATATGTTTGGGGGCTATCTATTCCTTTGCGGCTGCTCTGGGGCAGTTTAAGTTTCCCCTTTCTTGCTTTAGGCTTAGTTAGCTCTCCGGATATGCCGATGCGTCTAGGATCATCGTAGGTACGCGCCACGGCTACTGCTAGTTGTGGGGACAGAATCAGGGGTCTGCATCCGTTTAGTTACCAACCTCTCTGGTTTTCTGAGGCTTAGCCTGGGCCTGCTCTCCTCCTCAGTGCCCATTCATAACAGTGCGGTGCAAGGTCAGCTCACTGGAGTAGGAGGAATGTCAAAAAGAGTGTGATGCAAGGTCGGCTCACCGGAGTATGAGGAATGCCAAATAGAGTGCGGTGCAAGGTCGGCTTACCGGAGTAGCAGGAATGTCAAATAGGGTGTGGTTCAAGGTAAGCTCACCGGAGTAGGAGGAATGCCAAATAGGGTGCAGTGTAAGGCTTGATCCAGGTTGGTTCCTGGGTTAAATATAAAGGAGAAAAAGGTGTTGTCTATCAACCATTATATCAAGGAAAAAAAGATGAAAACTTCACATTTATTCTGTATTTCATTAAAGCCTGGGAAAGGATAAAATCATGACAATAGAGATCCAGATATCGGATCGACACGTTTCAAGCAGACACTCTTAATCATGACCATTACATCTGCTCGGAGCGCATAGACCCGATGTCTGTTCATCTTTTCTCATGATTTTATCCTTTCCCAGGCTTTAATGAAATACGGAATAAATGTAAAGTTTTAATCTTTTTTCCTTGATATAGTGGTTTCTGGATAAACACCTTTTGCTCTTGATTTTAATGGGAACCTGTCACCCCCCCTGGCGTTTTTAAGTAAAAGAGCCACCTTGTGCAGCACTAATGCTGCCTTCTGTCAAGGTGGCTCTTTTATTTAGGGTACCTTGCACCGCAGAAATAATCGTTTTTAAAAATGGTCAGACATACCTGATATTTGTCAGGGGGGGCAGGTCTTTCCCCATCTGACAGAGACACCTCACATACGTCAGTCATGTATTCCTGCATTGTGTCTCCGCCTCCAAATCTTTATTTTCAAATCCTGGCGCCTGCGCCGGCTGTACTATGTATTCTTGGTTACCGTCGCCCGTCCTCTGTCATGATGTTGGCGGCCAGAGATCCGGCCCCGCAGTCGCTTATGGTTTATTCACACAGCGGGGCAGGAATCTCGGGCGCAGATAACTACTGCACATGCCCAAGATTCCTGCCCCGCTGTGTGAATAAACCATAAGCAACTGCGGGGCCGGATCTCTGGCCACCAACGTCATGACAGAGGACGGGCGACGGTAACCAAGAATACATAGTACAGCCGGCGCAGGCGCCAGGATTTGAAAATAAAGATTTGGAGGCGGAGACACAATGCAGGAATACATGACTGACGTATGTGAGGTGTCTCTGTCAGATGGGGAAAGACCTGCCCCCCCCCTGACAAATATCAGGTATGTCTGACCAATTTTAAAAACGATTATTTCTGCGGTGCAAGGTACCCTAAATAAAAGAGCCACCTTGACAGAATGCAGCATTAGTGCTGCACAAGGTGGCTGTTTTAATTAAAACCGCCAGGGGGGGCGTGACCGGTTCCCTTTAAGGGTGTTTCCACGCACAGAACATTTTGCAAACATACTATTTTATTTTTGGCTTTGCCTTTCTTCACACTTTTTATAACAAAAATACTGTGCCTATATGTTGGCTGAATACTTTTACTGCACACTATAACGTGTAGACACCGCAAGGGTAAAAGATAGACTGGAGCATAAACCCAATAGGAAAATATTAACACAAATGTGTTTGTGTTTTTTTTCATAATGTTAGTATATTTTTTTACTTATAGGTCCCAATTCACTATTTGCAGCCTTCAAGTATTTTTTTTTTTGTGCTTTTAGGTCCCGATTCATCGTTTCCTGGTTTCAATTATTTATTTATTTTTACACAGACAATACTAAGTGCAAAAATAAGCATTAAAAGGTGCTAATTAAATAATACAGTAAATAAGTTGCAAAGAAAAAAAAATCAGAGAACCATTCTTCCTCCAGAAAAAAAGGTCTGAAAATAAAGATGACATAACACATTAGTGTTTTTTATAAAAGTTTGTTGTAAAAGTGTGCGTGCGTGCGTGTGCTTGTGTGTGTGCGCGTGTCTATATTTGACAGAAGCCTTTTTTTGGGTATCTGCACACGTTGCGGATTTGGTCCTGCGGATCTGCTGCAGTTTTCCTAGTGATTTACAGTACAATGTAAATCTATGGAAAAATCCGCGCGGAAACACAGCGGTTTATTTTCTGCAGCATGACAATTCTTTGGGCGGATTCCGCAGCGTTTTTACACCTCTTCAATTATAGGAATTCGCAGGTGTAAAAATGCAGGCAAAATCCGCAGGTAAAACGTGTGGATTATTACCTGCGGATTCTGCCAAAAATATCAGATTCTGCGCAGAAAATTCAGCACACGAATCTGCAACATGTGCACATACCCTAAAAGCTACAAACAGGATTTAAATGTAAATGGATGGGAAGTATACAGGAGGGATTTTACTTTTCTAGTTTGGGCTTAAAAAAAAAACTATATTAAAAACTGTTTTGGCTTTAAAAAAAGCTATATTAAAAACTGCTTTAAAATAGCAGATGAGAAAATAATAATAACCAAAAAAAAAAAGATTTTATATTTTATATAACTATAAAATATTTTACAATTTTTTTTACATTTTTCAATTAATTATAATATCTATTTCACAATCTAATGAGTCATGAGTAATATTTTCCATTAACATATTGGTCTTGGATATTAAGTAGATTATATTGATTGACAGCCATACAATTATTATTATTATTATTATTATTATTATTATTATTTTTTTTTTTTTTTTTTTTTCATATTGGGATATAGTAGTTACATATTTATTATATCAGATTATTGTTATTATTTACAAATATCTGCATTTAATCATAACACTATTTACAAAATAATATATTTCAATTTGTTAATAATAATATAATAAGCCTTGATTGATGTCCAGTTAATTCTAAATGTGTTTTTTTGTCAGGGCTTTCTCTTGTTTTGATCCATGTGCTTATTGTATTTTATGCTCCTTTTGATCTGTTCCTCCTTTCTGTTGCTTGTGATTGAACAGCCCCATGAAACACTGTATACATATATAATAATGCTATGTAATTCAATACACGTTCAAGTGACTGTATAACAATATACATTAATAAATGGCAATTATAGCCATGTTCCATACAGCATTCCCTTTTTTCTGTGCACATGTCAGTATTATTCCAGGCTGATGACCATGTGTCCACTATGGAGCCCACAGACTTCTCGCCAGTGTATGGAGCTGACTGGGGGATGAACCCTCTTGCCTTGAGCACATGCTCAGTGAACCCATAAGCTGAGCCTACAGGGAATATCACCTTCAGCCTGGTCTGAACAAGGCACTATTTATCCCAGCCCCACAGCACAATCCCCACAATAGCTTCACTTTAAATAAATATTTAATTTCTGGAAAAACCAAGAGAGTTTCCCTGACATAAATTGCTTTCTCCATGTCAGATAGGAAGAGGAATGTCAACATTTTCTCTGCATTTTTATGACTCTTTCCTCCTTATGTCTCTATATGAACATTGTCATTCCATGGAGCTTCCATAAATTACAGCCTAAAGATTTTATCTCAGAGGTAATATAAATGATATATCAGCAACTAAACAATAGTAATAATACAAAATACAATTAGATAGACAGAAAGAAAGATATGGGATAGATAGATAGATAGATAGATAGATAGATAGATAGATAGATAGATAGATAGATAGATATGAGATAGATAGATAGACAGATAGATAGATATGGGATAGATAGATATTGGATAGACAGATAGATATGAGATAGATAGATAGATAGATAGATAGATAGATAGATAGATAGATAGATAGATATGAGATAGATAGATAGATAGATAGATAGATAGATGATAGATAGATATATAGATAGATAGATAGATAGATAGATATGAGATAGATAGATAGATAGATATGAGATAGATAAATAATAGATAGATGATAGAAAGATAAATGGATAGATTAATAGATAGATAGATAATAGATAGATAGATTAATAGATAGATAGATTACATGCATTTCTAAAACTTTTTTTATTAAACTTTCTGAAGCAGGAATTGAATTCTATATGTAGGAATTGTGGTAGGATTATTAGTATTGGTATTTGTATTTTTATTATTATTTTTTTTTAAAAGGCTTCCTGATGATACGATAGAAGTGATTCTGTGGAGCTGAGAGCTGAGCCTCTGTCGGTCTTTAATATCAGACCCAGGGCGGTCACAGGGAGCAGCCCCATTATTATCTGGTCTCTGGCTGACTGTAATTGTGTTCTGACAACTTCATGTTACTAATATTAATACTGATGATTATCATGATTCTTTTTCCAGATTTTTAGACTAATTTTTAAATTGCAGCATAAAATAAACCTGCCCGGAAGATTTACAGAGAGTGTGTGGAGCCCCCTTTAGGTTTGGGGTTCCCCAGTGAGGGGCCGGTGTGCACCCTCCGAGGGTCAGGCCTTGGGTTCCCATTTATTCCTTTTCTCAAAGATTTAGAAGTTCTGACTCTTTCTTGACTGCTGCAGCCCCGCTGTCAGCGATGACCCCAGGATCAGCTCCATCAGGTCCTCAGCGCTGCCAGATTGGGGCCGGTTGATCATTAATGGGATCTGGGTTCTTTCATGTGATGGCAGAACATAAACTATTAACCCTTAGTAAAAGATTTCCGTGGGATCTACAATAAACCGAGGGGAGATCAACAGCGATCTCCGCGCCGCTAAACTCCTCCGTTCTACCTTAAGGAATTCTGCGCCTTTACGTGGACGCTGGCCGCAGTACCGGCATCTGCCGATAGAGGGCAGCGGTGTCACGCGGTACAGTTCGAGCCGCCGCTGAAGCTCCCGGTCCGCGCGCCGCTCCGCAGCCCAGATCACCTCCAAATACCGCGGGCAGCCAGGAATAGCTGGGGGACGGCTGCGGTACCGCACTCACCTCTGCATTGTCACTGAACTACATGGACAAGGATGACAATGTGACTCCGCAGATGTATCTGTCCCAGAGCTTTATATCCGCCTGCAAATAATTATTCACTGAACTCTCCGTGTATATATATATACCCCCCACTCCACATACAGCGAGGGGGGATCAGCCAGCTACTAGCTATCATTTATCTCATAATATCTCATATCTAGCTATCTATCTATCTATCTATTATCTATCTATTATCTATCTATTATCTATCTATCTATTATCTATCTATTATCTATCTATCTATTATCTATCTATCTATATATCTAATTTCTAGCTCTCTCACATGGATCTACTATCTGTCTAATATCCATTGCTCTATCTTTCAAATAATTAGCATCTGGCTCATATATATCTTCTATAAATCTATCTGTTCATCTATTAATCTCCTGGTCTATATATTTATCGATTGATATATCCATCTATCGTCTAATATTTTACAGAGACAGATAGATAACAGATAGATAAATAGGTTGATAGATGGATTATCTATCTATTTATCTCTTCATCTATTATCTACCTCATGCTTTTCTGTCTCATATATATCAAACCTTTAAACTATTTCTCTCTCTGTCTAGTTATCAACATTATAACTATATATATATTATCTTTCTATTTCAGTGCACGTTCACACTTTGGACATAATAGAAGAGTAGAAAGGAGGGTAAAACACCTGTGACCTCGCTGCGGGGCTGCGGTTTTTCTGCCCCCTCGTTCACACGGTGATAGAGCCGCCGTCATTTATGACTTATCAACATTGATAAATAAGCGGCAGACACAATGCAGGGAAGCTCGGAGCAGACGAGGTAATATTCCTGTAGATAAAACCCATAGATCTCTATAAACACAATGTTTCCACCCGAGTCTGTGTCTCCAGATATAAGAGGAGACATTATTACAGCATCATCACAGGGAGAGAGAAGGCACAGGATCAAGGCCTCTGTGTGCCAGATGGTGAGGAAAGATAGATAGATAGATAGATAGATAGATAGATAGATAGATAGATAGATAGATAGATAGATAGATAGATAGATAGATAGATAGATAATAGATGGATATATAATAGATAGATAGATAGATAGATAGATAGATAGATAGATAGATAGATAGATAGATAGATAGATAATAGTTAGATATATAATAGATAGATAGATAATAGATGGATATATGATAGATAGATAGATAGATAGATAGATAGATAGATAGATAGATAGATAGATAGATATTAGATGGATATATAATAGATAGATAGATAGATAGATATATGATAGATAGATAGATAGATAGATAGATAATAGATGGATATATAATAGATAGATAGATAGTAGATGTATATATAATAGATAGATAGATAGATAGATAGATAGATAGATAGATAGATAATAGATGGATATATAATAGATAGATAGATAGATAATAGATGGATATATAATAGATAGATAGATAATAGATAGATATATAATAGATAGATAGATAGATAGATAGATAGATAGATAGATAGATAATAGATGGATATATAATAGATAGATAGATATGGGATAGAGAGATAGATAGATTAGATAGATAGATATATAATAGATATATAGATATTAAGATAGATAGAAAGATAGATAGATTGATAGATAGATAATAGATGGATATATAATAGATAGATGAATGATAGATAGATAGATAGATAGATATATAATAGATAGATAGATAGATAGATAGATAGATATTAAGATAGATATGTAATAGATAGATAGGTAGATAGATATTAGATGGATATATAATAGATAGATAGATAGATAGATAGATATATGATAGATAGATAGATAGATAATAGATGGATATATAATAGATAGATAGATAGTAGATGTATATATAATAGATAGATAGATAGATAGATAATAGATGGATATATAATAGATAGATAGATAATAGATGGATATATAATAGATAGATAGATAATAGATAGATATATAATAGATAGATAGATAATAGATAGATATATAATAGATAGATAGATATGGGATAGAGAGATAGATAGATTAGATAGATAGATATATAATAGATATATAGATATTAAGATAGATAGAAAGATAGATAGATTGATAGATAGATAATAGATGGATATATAATAGATAGATGATAGATAGATAGATAGATATATAATAGATAGATAGATAGATATTAAGATAGATATGTAATAGATAGATAGGTAGATAGATAGATCTATATAACAAGATAAGCATTAATTGGAGAATTCTTAATTCGATGCTTTTTTTCAGCCTCTGATGACACTTTTTGCTCTCTGGGATCCCAGGACAATGATGGCGATGACTGAATCTGATCACTGTTGTCAGCCCCATAACAGTCAGTGTGGCTCTCCATATCCACGTATGTGGGAGTGATAAGAGGGGGGCTGCTGTCACTAGCCTGCCCCCCACAGGAGCAGTGACACTTGTGACTGCTGACACCAGGCAGCCCCCTCCTCACTGTCAGGAGCTGCTCTCCCCAGAGGCTGCAGGAATATGTTAATATTTGTCTTTTCTCGTTCCTCAATCCTCCTTAATTGCTCATTGTTTCATTCGAGGGGAAAAAAAGTGAAATTCTTTATATGCTAATTATTCACAATCATACTAAAGCCGCGTCTGTTTGGTTTAATTAGCTGTGCTGCTGGACTGCACTGATAGCATCACTTATATAAGGGGAGCAGGAAACAAACATTGTATTTTATTGTCATCAATGAAAACAACATTTACGCTCCACTCCTTATTTAAGCATCATTGTATAGAGGAAATCACTGCCATATATCTCCACCATTTAATTTTATAGCGGGTTAATTGCTGGGTGTCATAATAAATTCATTTAAGTTTTTGCATAATTTTTTTTTTATTTAATGTATATGCCATTGCACTGCTGTGGTTTTGCTTCACTGTATCAGCGCAGCAAGGTGCACTGTGTAATCTGCTCACATTGCAGAATGAGATGTTGGCCTCCATTACAATGCAGCAATGTGTCAGCAGAGGTGGCATGGTGTGACATCAGGACATGCTGCAGTGTCATGGATTGCAGCACTGTGTCACTCTGTGGGGCATTCAGTAATATTGCAGACATGTTTCAGGATGACTTTTATCTCTGCATGCTGCAGTGTGCACTATTTATACATTGCATTAGAATATATTGTAGCATTGTTACCATTATTATTAGATTTTATTATGATTAGAATTGGATCATCACATAGGATCAGCATATGATTATTCATCACTTCATTGCTGCTACATTGTATCTAAAGGATAAAAGCTCCTGACTAACAATAAACAGAACACAGGACTGAATGTCTATTTCTTCTATGTTCTTCAGGTGCTGGATTTCCTTGGCAATCAGTGATCACTGCTGCTGACATTTCATCCCAGATTCCCATTGATCCAGAAGCTTGCTCCTTTCTATTGTCGGTGTTCTGTCCCCCATGTTTTTCTTCCTCCACATCAGTCTCCAGGG